>NC_142039.1:51319452-51946952 GCF_982192425.1 Myodes glareolus | reverse complement strand
TACAAAGTTTCCTGCTCAGTGGAAATGTCATGATTTGATTATGGAAAGCAAAAAGCTTTTAATATTTTCTTATTGTTATTCCAAAGCGTGCGAGTAACGTATCAAATTAGCATATCTTTAGATTGTATTATGTTAGAATGTGTGGCTTTAAAAATTGCTGTTAGAGTTGCTAACTTGAGTTTCACAACAAATCATTAAATGAATTTTGGCTTGGGATTAAGACACAATTTCCAACAGTTTTTGAAATGGCTCTAAACACACTTCCGCCATTTTGTGGTATGTGTTCATGCCAGGTGGAATTCTCAGCATCCACTATTACACGATCACAATATTGATCCACTCGAGGAAGCACGGAAGACACCTTATATCCTGTAGTATCAAATAGTCAAGGCTGAACTCCCTATACAATAATGAACAGCCAAATCCTTCTCATGTGCATGGACATCTACTTTTGTCTTTGATAAAAGGTCGAGTTATCATATCACAAATCATCTTAAAATGCATTTATAATTTATTATCAGTAAATATTTGACTAGTATATCTAGGTCATATACAGATGTATTTGGAGGTGTATAAAAATTTCTAAGGGAAATGATATCATGAGTGGAAAGGTGTGAGGAGCTCTGCCTTGGAAGGGAAGGAATGATTCTTCCTGGATCCCTACAGGAGGAACCAACTCCAGCAGAAGCAGTCAGGATAGTCGCCTTGCATCCTAAGATGATTTCCCATCATCCATTTCCTTAAAACCATCTTAAACTCTGAGAAAAGATAAGAACAGTACAACAGCTTTCTATGTGAGTTACCTGAGTGTAACTTGCTGGCATGAACCCCATGCACCAGGAAACGTCAGGTCTGCTTCATATGAACAGACATTGTACTTCAAAGGCAAAATTGGAGTGTACAGATTCCACTTAAGTTCTGCCATTGGTCAAGCAATGTCTCTGACTTCATAACTGTGGTGTTTAAAAAGATTACGGCCCAATTCGTTTATTGGCTGTTTCTCAGTTTGGGCTTATCTGACTTTCCTTAATACTAGACTCATGTTTTGAGTCCTTGGCAAGAATGTGAAAAAGTGGGGCTTGAGGTAAAGATTAGAAAGTAAAAGTTGTGGAGAACTTACCTAGCATGCATGAGGCCCTGGATTCAGCAGTCTGATCGCAAGAAAACAAAGAGGGAAGGAAGGAAAGAAGAAGGAAGGAAGGACGGAAGGAAGGAAGGAAGGAAGGAAGGAAGGAAGGAAGGAAGGAAGGAAAGAGGGAGGGAGGGGGAGGGAGAGAGGGAGGGAGGAAAGAATGTTATCATGACGTGCTATGTACAAGCTATTGCTTTTGTCTCATAATAGCTTAGTGACTTTGATTTTCTTAATCATTAGAAACATTAGTTTTGACAGTTGCCTAAAGCGGCATCTGTCAGACTTGTATGCCAAGTCTGTAATTGCTCTCTTTGTAATTGGTAAGTACAGTGCTAGCCTGGAAGCAGTGAGAGTCTATCTCAATCCAGGGTCCCTCACAGATCCTATCACCTGCAGGTTCTCAGGTCCTGTGCAGCGTGCTGTGGCATTCTCACAGAATCCACAAGTGTCCTTCTCATGCTTTGTCAGATAATGTAAAGCATCCGGTATGATGTGAACACTGTGGAAAGATTGTATTATATTGCTTACAGAACAATAGGAAAAAAGTCCTAATGTGCTTAGTACAGAGATAATTCTTCCTGAAAATATTTATTTGGATATGGCTCTACATATTGTTTAAGCTGGTCTTGAACTTCTGGCTCAAGCAATCCTCCTACCGTACACCCAAAAGTAGGGGGGATGACCTACTGTGATTAGCTTTAAATATTTTTGATCCAAGGTTGATTGAATCTATGAACATGGAACACATAGACACAGAATGGCTACTCATTTGTAGAGAGATCCTGTGAATATATACTTCCTCATCAATATTTTATACATTTATTTTCATCTAAAAAGTTAAAATTGTGTATATATAATACATGCTCAAGTCTGTAATGTGCACACGTGTATAAATGCCAATGGAGGCCAGAGCTAACTCTTGGGTGGTGTTCCCCAGGAGTTATTCACCTTGTTTTTTGAGACAGGATCTTTTACTGGGACCTGGACCCACTGATTGTACAAAGCTGACTGGTCAGTGAATCCAAGTCACCTGCCCCTGCTTCCGCTGCACTAATGTTACAAGTGTGGATCCCCTCAGATGCCAAAGACCCGAAATCAGATTCTCATGCTTGTGTTGTGTGGTGGTTTGAAGATGCGCTCCATAGTCTCAGACTTTTGAACACTTTGTCTTCAGTTGGTGACCATGCTTGGGTGCATTTAGGAAGTGTGTCTTGGTTGAAGGAAGTATGTTACTGGGCATAGGCTTTTAGAGTAAAAATCTTTGCCTACCGCTCATTTGCCCTCTCTCCTTCCTGCTTGAAGTTCAAGATGTGAGCTCTCAGCTTGCTGCTCTAGGTGCCATGCCTGCCACTTGCTGCCACGCTGGACCCTTCCTATCACTCTGTTATCTAAACCCAAATAGAATCCTTTTTCTGTAAACTGTCCTGATGACGGCATTTCATTACAGCAACAGAAAAGTAACTCAGACATGCTGCAAGTCCTTAAACGATGGAGGGAGCTCCTTGGCCACTCAAACTTTAATGTAGTTCTTGACCTCTGTTAGTATCGGTACAGATCCAACAATTCCCATTTTGTTTAGTAGGTCAGGAAATAAAACAACCTTTGCTTATTTTGAAGCTCAGATGACCTAATTGGCTAGCTATTTTCAGTGTCTGTTTGGTATGTTCCCTGACTCTCTGGGCACTTTTTGGGGGATGGGAGATAAGATCTTTGTTCATTTTCTCCTTTTCATACTCAAATCATGGGACCGATCATTTCTCAATGAACATAGACCCGTTTGGTAGATAAAGGCATTTAGAACTCAAAATGGAGATACTAAGAACCCCTACTTCTACTGGGTTGCCAGTGCTGCTAGACTCTCCCAGTGGAAGGAGTGTGGGTCTGCATGTGTATCTGCATCTGTTTCTACAGAACTATGGAAATGGTGAAATCCGTGAGCTCAGGTCAGCGTTCCAGATTACACATGATACCACTGTTTCCAGTTAGTAGATTTGCATTAGTACAGTGGTGGGCATCTCTGCTCCAAATTGAGTCCTACGACTCTATTCCTTACTCTATGGTGAGAAGCTTAGCTTTTGTCATCCTTACATTTGTTTGGTTGAATGATTAGACACAATCAGTTTCTCATTGTTGTAAACTTCAGCTGACATCTTCCTCATGTTAGCTGTGCTCTAGTATTTACCCCCCCCCCACACACACACACATACACACACTTTGTGGTTCCCATTCTTTTTTAAATTATCAGTTTACCCAATGATCTTATTTTTTTATTTTTGAACCTGTCCCTGGAAAGGGAGGTACAATAACTTCTACTAATCCCAAGCAGCTTAAGCTGCTTTAGTAACTGGTGTAGATTATCTCTCACTGGGATGCATGGTCTGTGTGTAGGAGAGGTAGATACCTTTAAAAAAAAATATAACTTCTCTTAGAAAGCAAGAAGGGAGAAGAAAGGTTGAATTAGCAGTAACAGTGCCCACTTTACGGTCACACAAACACGGTCTCATTACTAGAAATAAACATAATATAACAAGAACACCACACACACACGAGTTCTTATTTTAACAGCTACATCGCAGTGGAGACATCTTTCTTGCATCATTTTTCCTGTGATGGGAAGCATAGCTCCCTGGTGCAGAGCCAAGGAACAACATTGTCTGACTGCCGAGAAAAGTGCCAATAATGTAAACAGCCACCCCAAACAGCAAACTATTCAAACAAGGATTTTGGAACCGAGCCCAGGTCTTAAGTCATGACAGAGCGAATGCATTCTGAAATCACAGCCCACTGCTGTTCGTCTCGGGACTCTGCCGCTTTCTCTTCCCTGTGTCGCTGTTTGCATCAAAAGTCACGTGACTATTATATGCCATTGATGATTTCTCTATGGAAATGCTGCACAGAATTCCACTCCTTCTAAAGTGTTGATGAATGCCAAGTTTTCTATACCTGGGCAACCTGCTGTGGAAAATGCCCAACACTGGCTATTATTAGACCTAGGACTTTTGCCAGTCTGAGAGTTGGCACTCACTGTTGTTTTGATTTCCACTTCTTTAATCATGACTAAAGTTGAACATCTTTTCATTATGGCTAAAAACTGTCTCTGCCTTTTTTTTCTGTGAAAAAGTCTATTTATAACCCCTGTCTACTTTTTTCTCATTGAAAGAATTTTTCTTACTGACTGCAAGATTTTTTTTTGTATATTGAAAAATTAGGATGTAACTTTTATGATATAAATTGTCTTCTATTTGTGTTTTTCCATGTAAAGTATTTTGTTTCTATGCTATAAAATGTGTAAATATTTGTTTCTGATAGCTTTGGGTTATCTTGACTAGGTTTTTGTGACCTGAAGAATTAGTCTTTATAAAGACTATGACTGGTGACCTCCCTCTCCACCACCCTCCTCGAGTGGCATGGTGCCCAGTCCTGACTTTTGCATTTCCTCTAACAGAACCATCAGTAGGAGACTTTCATAGTCTTTTCTCTGTTACAGAGTCTCCTCATATGCTGGGTACTGCGCTAGGTACTGGGGAAGTATGTCTTAACCTGTCATGATCTCAGTGTCTATTCATGTAAACAAAGTGTATAATGAAGGTTTGTATGATGTAGAATGAAATCGACTCCTTTCTCTAAATAACCAGTCAAGAAAGCTTCATAAAGGTGACGGCTTGGGTTTGAGTGTTGAAAGTGAAACAGATTCTTTCCAGGTGAAATACGAGTAGGTGGGGAAGTCTGTTCCAGTCCGAGGCACTCTCTGGGGACCATGTACCTCTGATGTAAAGGACTAGATCACAGAATGCTGGTTCAGGCCTGGATGTTAGGGCTGCTGAAGGGTTTTCGGATGGGTGAGGTAACTAGGTTTTACTTTCCTTGAAAGAAGAATGGACAGGTAAGTGAGAGGCGGCAGAATTAGATATCTTGATACTGGATAGAAAGTTGCAGGTTTTGGGACTCTTGGACAGGGCCAGGACCAAGGCAGAAAGAAGTAGTGAGGATGGAAAGAGCAGAGGGTGGGTGTGAACAAGAAGACAAGCCAAAGCTCGATCTTGCCAGCAATCCATAGTAGGGGTTTAATGAAGCTGGGGGTGGGGTGGGGTGAGGACCAACATGGAGGGAAGAATCTATGACGATACAAATTCTGGTTTGGTTCCAAAGAAAGGCCGCAGCAGAAGAGGATAGTTTGTTGGACAAGGAGATTTAGCTTTGAATTTACTATGTCTGAGGTGTTGGTAAAGCATCCTTGCAGAGTACAGCCTGCAGGCATGTGATGTATGATGAATAAAAATTCAGAGAGAGAAAATGCGATTCAACCTGAAGACCAGAAAAGCAAAGAAGCCAACTGCTGGCTCTTACCTCAACTTCAATCCAAAATGGTGATCCTGCCTGTAAGAATCTCAGAGTGAGATTGACTGAGAGCTGTCTCCTCCCAATTTATAGCCCCCTCTAGGGCTGGGAATAAAAGTATGTACCACTGGGATTAAATGCATGCACCGTCCGGTTTCTATGGCAAACTAGTGTGGCTACTGGGATTAAAGGTGTGTGTCACCACTGCCTGGTCTGTAAGTCCGACCAGTGGGCCTGTTTTACTCTCTGATCTTCAGGCAAGCTTTATTTATTAAAATACAAATGAAATGCCACTACAGGCATGTAGGCTATGAGTCTGGAGAGAAAGCCCACAGAGGAGACACAGACTTCTGTCAGTCGCTAGTCACCACTGAGGCTTTGACGGTGGAAGATGCTAGGATTCTGGGTCTTGACTGTCTTCCAAAGGCTTCTTGGTGGCTCCTCTTTTAAGAGTCCCTCCACAGGGAGGCATCTTAGGGTCTCCAGGGTGTGATCTTTAAGCAGATCGCGACACCCCCTTCCACAGTTCTCATCTCTACTCTCGTTTTCCCTCATGGCGTTGTTCCACAACAGGATCTTGGCTTTTCATGTTGTTCATCACAGTCTCAAGGGAAACCAGGCAACTGAGCATGGACTGGAACTTCCAAAATTGTGAGCCCAAACAACTTTCTCTTTCTCGCTCTGTCTGACTTTCGGTCTTTTTTCTGTCTGTCTTGCTGACCCCTGATCAAGCCTTGGGTTTCTGTGTGCTAGGCAAATATTCTACCACTGAGCTTATATATGCAAGTCCTAAATTCTTCTCTCTATATTGATTATCTCAGGGGTCTGTTACAGTGACGGGAGGTTGTGCAATCCAGAAGCCATGGCCAAGTAATGACACTGCATCGTGGATCTGTTGTATGTATGTCACTATAACACATACGTGTGTAGTGCTGCCTTGGTAGTACTTACACCAACAACTTGATGAATATGTACACACATAGTATTATATATTATACATAGGCATATATGTGATAATTTAATATACCTAAAACTTGGAGAGGGCTCTCTAATTCTCATTTTACAGCTTCTTCAGATGAACACTGGCCATCCGGGCCCACTGAACTCCACTGATGTATTGTTAGTTTCTAACTACCCTTTCTGTTTGCCCCACCAGTGTTTTTGGCTTTGTGCTTTTATCAAAATCCAGTTGATAAACCTCACAAGGCGACCTGAGGTCTCATAGGGAAAAGTGGCAAAGAGCACAGGCTGTTTGGCCTAAAGTCTAGGGGCTTTTACCCCACACTTCTCAGCTTCTTTATGCAGGACACTGATTGTCAGGAAAGTTCACTGGAGTGAGAATAGCTTCCATTTATCTTGTTTTAAGGACTCAGAACTGTTTGCATAGACTGCACCATTTGGTCTTATAGGTAAAAACTGAGACATCTGGATTGAACCTCTGGGTTTACGGAGGCACTGTTACCTGTGCCTCTTAATTCATCATGGACTCAGGAAAAGGGATAGTCCTCAGGAAGGGTTGTCAGACTCCCACACACTGCCCGGTTCTTCTCCATTTCTCTTTTTTTGTTCCTCCACCCAGTGGCTTTTGGTTTTGTGTTCTACCATAATCCAGCTGTTACAGTTAAGTTGCCATTTCCTCAATAAACACACGAACTCAGCACATAGCCACCCTTGAAACTATGACATTTCCAGGGACCAGAAATGCAACAAACGTGTCTCAGAAGGCTGTGATAGCATCAAAGGCCCTCCAGGTTTGGGTCCTGAAGCAGTGTAGTAGGCAGAAGTTCAGATCCTGCAAAGTATCGTCACTATATAGACATGCTCCCCAGGGAAGTGGTCCTGGCCAGGCTCTCTGCCCTATGCTGGATACTATAGTTTGGATTTTAACTGTGCCCTAAAAGTCAGTGTCTTAAAGAGTTTGTTCCCAGGGTGGCGCTATTAAGAGGTAGTGGAAATGTTAAGAGATACAGCCTGGTAAATGTCCTTAGGTCACTGGGAGGGATGTGTTCTTGATGGGATTGCAGGATCCTGAAAAGCCCAGTGCAATCAGACCAACCAAATATAGACCAGAGCTGTCTGTGCAGAGGTGATGGCTGGAAACATTAGTACAGAATGCTTATTAGGAGTAAGGGCTCCTAGCTTAAAACACATCCTCAGGGAAGCTAGAGGAAGGAGACAGCCTTGTAATGACCACCCAGGTCAAGCTACTTGAGGCCTCTGTGACTGAATCAGAGGTGGGTGGGGTCAGGAGGAGTGTCAGCTAACCACTAAAAATGAATCTACAAACTAAAATTCTAAATTATATTGAAAAAACACTATGGAAGTTGATCAGTGCGATAAACTATTATACATCAGCTATGTATAAAAAGCACCTTTTTAATGGTGCGCACAGGTAGTACATAAGTATATATTTATATATTATGTACATAGTATATATCATTATGCACACACATATATGGAATACATACAACACATAAATATATTCATATGTTATATCTTTGTAATAGACATGTAATATATTAATATATTGTATATACACATATACCTATATGACACACATATACACATATATGGTATATATGTATAACACACACACACACATACACACACACATATATATATTATATATATATATACCTTAGTTTTTCATGGAGATAGATCTGGCCACAAGGTTGAGTCTTAGCCAATGACATGTAAGTATAGTGATACGGTCTAGTTATGTATCTGATTTAAGAAAATACTTTCCATGTACGTCTCCTTCATTCTTCCTCCATCTACCAGCTAACACCTATGTGACCTTGGTGGTACACTGTGGGAAAGGGCAGAGCATTCGTTTACTTAGGTGCTTTGTACAAAGGACAGTTGTTTGCCTCTCCAGGACTGTTATACAACTCCAGACACCTGTTATTGTGGTGCGGAAGAATTATCTGTATTCTGTCAATCATATTTTAATAAAACGCTGATTGGTCAGGTAGGAAGTATAGGCGGATCAACCAGACAGGAAGTATAAGCGGGGCGATGAGAACAGGAGAGGAGAAGGCTAGGAAGGAGGAAGTCCCTCTGCCACTCCTGCGCAGACCACCGAAGAGGCAACATGTAAGCTGCCCAGCTGGAAAAGGTACTGAGCCATTATGGCTAACATAGATAATGATAATGGATTAATATAAGTTACAAGGACTAATAAAAAGCCTGACCTAATGGGCCAATCAGTTTATAATCTTATGGAGTCCTGTGTATGATTGATTTTCTCTGGGACTCGCCGGTTGTGGGGTACCGGGCGGGAGCAGATACCCCAACAAGCCGGCTGTCATGTTACATATGGCGCCCAGACGTGGATAACTGAATCCACAGAAAGCTTGAGAAAGCTTGGGAAAGAATAGAGTAAAGCATGTTTTCTTGGTAGCAGCAATTTCTTGGGTCTGTGCTGCTTGCTAGAGGCAAGCAAGAGCTCTCATCTAAGAGAGGCTTCCTGACTCAGCTTTAGCTGCAAAACCTGCAGTTCTTTTAAGAGGTCCTGCCACGAAACACTTAAATGGTGTTGATGAAAAGCTGAACGCATGCTTTTCAGTTGTCAGTCGTAGCAGGAAAAAAGCTGTGCCATTTTAAAATGCCAGCTTTCTGGGCCGTCCTGCCAGGGCAAACTCTGACTCTTTCAGGCAGGCAGTCTGACTGAGTATGGTCTGTGAGCAGAATGCTGCAACTTGCTTGTTGGCAGGGACCTTGAAACACTGTAGAGTTGTGACGATAAAAATGGCTCTGGCGGTACCTCTGCCATGAGGCTGGAAAGCTAAGGAATGGCCTAATTCCAGCCATAAAAGTCACAGCTTTAATCCTCTCCTTAAAGACTCATGTGGTCAGAAAAAGAGAGATATACAGTAAAGAGAGATTCAAAGAGGAAGAAAACCTCTAACTGGTTTACAGTATGTTAAAAATATATGCAGGATAAAAGTTAAAGTTCTTAAAGTAAAAAGAAAGAAAGGGAGTAGTTGGGTGTGGTAGAACACACCTTTAATCCCAGTGCCTGGGAGGCAGAGGTACGTTGACCTCTGAGATTTTAAGGGACAGAGGTAGTTGACCTCTGTGACTTCAAGATGTGGTAGCACACACCTTTAATCCCAATGCCTGGGAGGCAGAGACAGACAGATCTCTGAGTTCAAGGTGTGGTAGCACACACCTTTAATCCTAGCACTGGGGAAGCAGAGACAGAAGGATCTCTGTGAGTTCAAGGACAGCCTGGTCTACAGAGTTATTCCAGGACAAAGATATACAGAGAACCAGTCTCAAAAAGTAAAAGTAAAAATAGAAGAAATAGAGGTTAAAGTAAAGCCACATAAAGATGGAAAATACACAGAAAATCTTGATACTGTATGCTATTATGCTCTCTTTAAATTGAATGCTGAGGAAGGAGCAACAGCTGCTAAAAGACTTTTGTTTATAAATGCTGCTGAATTAATCCAATATAGATATTTTGAAAATACCTTGGCTTCAAAATTGAAGCCAAAACGTATGCTACTTTGGAGAAGAGATTCTGCTTTTGTTTCCACAGAAAACGAGAGGCTCTGGATTTATTCAGAGTTAAGAAAAATCACCTTTGACCAAGGGAGGCCACCTGAAAAATCTCTGACAGGAATAGATGGCCCAGATGTCTGAGTTCTACATCCAGAACCAGATTCAAAATGCTGCCTGAGATACTCCAATCAGGACGTGAATATAACTCTAAATTTTCTTTAGGTCCCCATAAGATCATCAGCGCCCCCAACCAGCAGGAAGTAGCCTGAAATACCATGCCCACATTCCCAACAAATGGACTATGGTTATTTTCCTTTGTTTAAAAAAAAAAAGAGGGAAATGGTGCGGGAGAATTATCTGTATTCTGTCAATCATATTTTAATAAAACGCTGATTGGCCAGGCAGGAAGTATAGGCGGGAAAACCAGACAGGAAGTAGGGGTGGAGCAAAGAGACTGGGAGTATTCTGGAAGCAGAAGCTCTCTCAGTCACTCCTGCGCAGACCACTGAAGAGGCAGCATGTAAGCTGTCACACTGAGAAAGGTACTGAGCCCATGTGGCAAATGTAGATAAGGATAATGGGGTAACATAAGTTATAAGAGTTAACAAGAAGCCTGACCTAATGGGCCAATCAGTTTATAACCTTATGGAGTCCTGTGCGTGCGATTTCTCTTTGGGATTTTCTGACTGTGGGGTACCGGGCGGGACGGAAACCCCAACAAGCTGGCCCTCGTGTTACACTATTGTGTTAAGCCAGTAACTTTTTAGCCAATGACATAAAAAACTAAACTTATTTAGAAAAATGATTACAAAAAATGGAAAAGTAAAATAAAATATCAACAGGTAAATATAAGAATGAATAAACTAGAAATCCTTTAAGTAAAAATAATACAAAGTTATCTCCATAAGGGAACTGAAGCCTTGTTGAATCCTTTGACTTTTGTTTGAGGTAGGAACCTCTGCTTCTCTATTCCTGGAGCACAAGGTCTGGCTATCAGGCACACCTGTTGACCATAACCTTGCGAGAACAGAACTCTCTGATCTAAATCTAGGTAGAAACTTTATTTGAGATAGAAGCACAATAACCTTGAAGGAACTAGAGGTAAGTTTCAACTCTCTGACCTTTGATCAGTGTGGAAATAGGCTCACAATTCAGGCCTCCACATCAGACTGGAGGTGGCTCATGGACAATGACTTATTTGAAGACATACTGGGAAATTGTATTACTGGAAAAAAAAACCTGTTGATTTTCAGGCTAATAGTGGACATAAAAGCAAATCCAGGCTAGTAGGATGGCTCGGCAGGGAAAAAGCAAGAAACCCGGAATCTACTTCCTGGAACTCCCATGAAAGGCTGGATGCGGCAGCACACCTTTCGAACCCTATTATTTTATAAATGGGAGGCAGAGGCTTAAGAACTACCTGGAAATATTTTGGTCAGCCAGCCTGGAGTACTTACCCTAGAAGAAACAAGAGAGACCCTGGCTTGCTAAGAAGGAGAGTTGTCCTTTAGTCTTTATAGATATGCCAGGGCACGTATGCACCTATGGAAACACACACACGCACATACACACGCACACATACACATTTGAGAAGACATTGGCATCAGATTTGATTTTAATGAAACACAACTTTCCGTTATTCACAAGAGACATTCTTAAGAAGAAATTGCATAAAATTGTCCAGCATTTACTAGGAAAAGCTATATCAGGAAGAAATACCAGTAAAAATAATACACAGTACACCAGATAGACAAAATAAATTTTAGAGCAAAGCTGCAAAGTTCATTCTTGGGGATAATGAGCAACATTCAAACCTGGAAAAGAGCAGTTCCAGGAGAAGGGTCATGAGTTTGTATCTTCTTACCACAGTTCCAATGTTTGTGAAGCAGAAGGAACAGAATTATAAAGAAAATGTGCAAGAAACTGAGAGATTAGACTGATAATAAGCAACACAATTAAAAAGTTAATTCACTCAGATAGAAAAACCCTACACCTAGCAGAGATCAGGCATGGTTTTCAAGAGCTCTTCAGGGATTTATAAAAGTATTAGCGACACATTCATGTCCTCTGATTATAATGCAATTCAATTAACAACCCACAACTTAGGGATCATTTGATAAGATAAACCATTGTATTTGTGAACTGGGCTGCCAGTTCCTAAAATAGTTTCAGGTTAGACAAAGTCCACTAGAGATCCCCATGGAACACTTGTGGCTTAGATCTGTGCAAATTGGCTGTTGTCTTGTTAAAACGGCAGCTTGTTGGGATTGGGGACTTGGCTCATTAGTCAAGGGCATTTGCCGAGGCCCCATATTCAGTTCCTAGCACCCATGTTGGGTGGTTCACAAGTTCCTGTAACTCCAGCTACAGCAGATCTGAGGCTCTCATCTGACCTACAATGGCACCTGTGTATACTCACACAGACATATTTTACATAAGCAAAAATGGAATTAATCTTTAAAAAAATAGGGACTTCAGGTTTTTACCTGACCCCAAAATGCCCCTTCTTTCCGGTAGTCTCTTTCAATACTCTCTCCCTCCAACCCCCAACCTAATTGTTCATGTTCCCATCACGACCTGCCCTCAGTCTACTTGTGAAATCTCTTCTATTTCCTCTTTCCAGGAAGATTGGGGTGTTGTGCCCCTACACACGTGAACCCTCCTTGTTACCTAGCCTCCCTGGGGTTGTGGATTGTAGCATGGATATCCTTTATTTTACAGCTAATATCCACTTATGAGTGAGTGCATGCCATATTTGTCTTTCTGCGTCTTGGTTACCACACTAAGGATGATTTCTCTTGTTCCATTCATTTGCCTTCACATTTTCTGATGTCCTTGTTTTTAGTGCTAAGTAATACTTCATTGTGTAAATATATCACATTTACTTTATACATTCCTTGGTTGAGGGACATCTAGGTTGTTTCCAGCTCCTGAATATTACAAATAAAGGTGCCATAAACATAGTTGAGCAAGTATCCTTTGGATCTGAGCATCCTTTGGGTTTATGCCCCAGAGAGGTATAGCTGAGTCTTGTGGTAGGTTGATATCCAGTTTTCTGAAAAACCACCACACTGACTTCCAAAGTGGCTGTACAAGTTTGCAATAATGGAGGAATGAGGAATCTACAAGGCAGAACCCAGCTAAGACTCCTAGCAATAGCAGATACATATCCTGATTTGGCCATCTCCTGTGCCTTGCCCAATTGTCACTGGAGAGGCGTCATCTAACAACTGACAGAAACAAGTATAGACTACAGCCAAACATTAGGCAGAGTTTTAGGAATTCTCCAAAAGAGGAGACGAAAGGATTGTGGGAACCAGAGGGGTCAAGTATATCACAAGAAAACGTACAGAATCAACTAATGTTGGCTCATAGGGGCTCACAGAGACTGACCCCACAACCAGGGAGCCTGCATATATGCATAGCTTGGTCCTCTTGTGAGTTCCTAACAGTGGGAACAGGAGCTGTCTCTGACTCTTTTACAGGCCTTTGGGACCCTACCCCTCATATTAGGTCTCCCTCCCTAGCATTAATGCATGGGAGATGTTTAGTCTTACTGCAACTTGATAAGCCATGTTTTGTTGATACTCATGGGAGACCTGCCTTTTCCTGAACAGAAATGGAGGAGTGGCTTGGGAGGTGTAAATGAAGGCGGGGGTGGAGGGGCATGAAATGGAGGGGCAAGGGAGAGAGGAGGGAGGGAAAACTGCAGCCCAGATAAAAAAAATAAATTTATATAAAAACATAGTAGCTTATTTTATTGCCTTGATAAATGTGTGAATAGCCGCTGTTATCTTTTCCTGTTCCTGTCATCTAGCATCCAACTTTCAAGCTTCTTGTAATTTGTATATTTTTGTTCTTGTTCTTTGTCCTCGATGCCTTCTACCTTTACCCTGAAAACTTTTCCATCTCAGTGCTTTTCAGCTTTCAGCAATTCCTGTTGCTAATGGTCTGATCCTATTCCCCGCCTCCTTCTCCACGTTTTTCTGAGACAGGGCCTTGCTGTACAGCTCAGGTTGCCACGAATGTACAATGAGCCTGCTTCAGCCTTCAGAGTGCTCAGCACCATGATGCCGCACCCCTAAGGATTTCTCTTGCCTTGGTATTCCAAAGTCTGGATTTTAAAATAATACTGTTTAGAACAATCCTTTCAAATGTCCTTTTTTTTCTCTAACCTCGTGAAAACAGTCTTTATACTTCTTGCTTTGTTTCTGTTGTCTTACACAAATATTTCCCCTTTATCAGCCCCCCCTTTTAAATTTAACTTCTTTGTTGATTCTTTGAGAGTTTCACATCATGCACCCTAATTCTGCGCCCCTCCCGCCCCCTCGTATTCTCCCTTCACCTCTGTAACACTAGTCCCTATAAAAGAAAATTTTTAAAAATCAAACAACAACAACAAAAAAAGACAAAGCAAGCAAACAAACAAACAAAATCAGAACAAGCCAAATACAAACAAACAAAAACAAGAACTAAAAACTCCTTTCACTTCTTCTTCTTTCCCACCTCCCAACACATTTTTATTGGTCCTGGTGGTATTGGGAACCCTGCGTAACATGGTAGACCCTTTAGTCCACTCAGCCTTACTAACAAATGTTCATTGCAATGAGTTACAGTCTGATTCAAGGCCTCCGGTGTCTGGTACACCACCACCACTGGATCCTCACTGGAACTCCCTTGGGGGATTCCATGGCCTTCCTGAGTCTTGAAGATTGTTCAGGTATTGTCCCCAAGGGACAGGAAGCTCCCTTCATGAGCTTCAACAGGTCCTAGGTGGGATAGATGTTAGGGTGGACCATCCCAAGGCCCAGCTATGCGCCTGGGTGCTGGCTGAGCTGGTCAGTCTTGGTCACTGCGGTCACTCACCTCAGGTGAAGGGAATGGAGCCATCTCTCCCACACCCATGCCCTCAGGATCAGTTCACCCTCACCTGTGGTGAGAGATGGAGCCTTCTCTCAGGAGTGCAGGGACTAACTCTCCTGTGTCAGGGCCATTTCTCTTGCTGTAGTGTCCAGTGAGAATCAAGGCCTGCTTTCTCTGGGCCATCAAGGGGTGGAGCTAGATCAGCATGGTTCCTATGGGCCCCTAATGTGACATGGACCATGGACACCAGTGCAGCTGCAGCTGGACCACGGACCCAGACATGGCCTTCATCAACAGCTGAAGCACAGATGATATCCTGGCGCTGGGTGGAAGCACGGGCTACTCAGGTCTGGATGGTTCTGGTGGCAGCATTCACCCTTCCCCAAACACCCACCACCAAGGCCTCAGACTGCGACTCCAACTCTGGGTGGGCTTTTGTGTGACCTTTGGTGTATTAGCCTTTGTTTTCCTGAGTGTTTTAAATAAGGGCTAGCCTGGGAAGAATGGGCTCAAGGTGCTACCTGGAGGGCACTCTTCCTTGTAAGTGAAGTAGCTTCAACTCTGTAACCCTTTCCTGACCTCTAAGCACACAGACGTCCTCAGGCTTCTGTAGGGATGTGTGCCCCTGCAGCGGTTAGGTCTCCATCCTGAGGGATTTGGAATCTCCTGGTGAAGCACCCTCAGGGTTCTACCATCCACTGCTGATGAGTCAGGCATTGCTTGACAACAGGAAAGCATTCTAGAAGAGCAGGGGATTGTTAGGCCAGCCTGTCTCGGCGCACACACACCAGTGCATTCCCACAACCCAGACAGATGGTCTAGCCTACTGCACACCTTGGCTATGTAAGATTGCCTGGCATTCCTTAGCTTTAAACCTGGACTCCATATTATTGAATACTGCAGGCAGCTGTAACACAGTGGCAAGTATAGTGTGTATCTAATCACACATAAACGTAGAGAAGGCACAACCAAAGGAAACGAGGTGATAGGAGTTTTCATTTCTGGCACAATGTCATGGTACCACTGTCATGGTATAGCCCACTGCTGATGGGAACATTGGTCCCGGGCACACAAGTGTGGTTAACTCATCAGTATATTTTCCCCCTAAGAGGTCTCCAATCCTACAAGCAGCAGCTGTGCTTGACTTGGCTATCCCAGTGGTTTGCCCCGAGGCTGGAGGGAGAAGGAGCACAGGATGTCCTCCAGACTTGGCCCCATCCCAGGAAGGAACCCGGTGGCTTTGTATTCCTGGGGCTGTGGCAATGTTTTTCCCAGGCTTGGCCTTGGCAACGGTTTCCTAGACTTTCTTTCTACACTGGCCTATCGTCCCTCTCTGTGGGAGTCTGGAGTGCTATTCTCTCTTCTGTTTTTCTCCTTACTTTCCTCCTATATTGTGGAATTTAAGGAGAGCTCGGCAGAAGTGTGCCTTCATTTGGAGCTTAGATCAGAGACTTGCTGGGAGGAAGGGCTTTCTCAATGTGTTATTACTCAAATAGGATTGCCAGGTGTCAGGCCACACACACACCACCTCCCTGGGGCCTTGGGAGAATTCTCAAAGGGCCAGGAAATTTCTCTGCCTCTCGTCTCACTTTAGAGAAGGCAGCAGATGCTTCTGACGAGGTTAGGGTCTTCACACATGGTCAGTCCTGGAGGCTGGCCTACCATCGTGACATCATCATTATAAATGAACAGAGTCCATATCCTCTTGCCACCACTCTGCTTGGCTCTCCTTGATCCCAGTTGTGGGTTTAGTTAGCTTGCTCTTCTGGATGCCCTGGGTTCCAATAAAGAAGCCAAAGCCGTGGAGAAGGAGGTATTTCAGCTTGGCCTTGGGGGAGCCTTGGGGGCAGTTGTGGGAGGATTGTATCACATCATGTGGTCTAAAGGTTGAGCCACAGAATGGAGGAATGTTGCATCATCTCCAATGACCAATGGAAGTCAACATCCATCTGACTTCAATTAGTGTCCCAATTAGCCAATCAAAATGAGTTGGCAATTTAAGATTTCTGCCCAATATATCATCTCTGAAAACAGCTACTGCGGAAATTACTCTTTGAATAGCAAACTCCTTGCTTGCCTTACAGGGTGCTGTCCAGATGCACTGATATGCTGTACCCCAGTTGTGAGCATTTGTTCCCCATATAGATGCTATTACTTTAGAATTTTGTTTCGTGTCAGTTTCTTAAAGTTATTAGTGCTAAACTAGGGAGGGACCTCAACTTCATTTTCTTCTTTAAAAAAAGATACTTTTACTAAGTCCTTATAGGAAGCCTTAATTTATTACTGTATCTTCTCATTTTTAAGGTTTAGGTGCCTTGACCTTCTGAGGAAAAAGGAACTGGAAAGAGAAAAAGCTCACCACCTCTGTCACCTTCAAGCTAGGTTGGCAGGACACATTCTAGTTTGGGATTGCTTCATTGGCGAGGGTCCTGGTTTTTCTTCTCTGTCCCACCCTTTTCTTTCTTTTGTTTTTTGAAACAGAGTCTCACTGCATAGGTCAGACTGGACTCGAACTTGCAACCTTCTAACCTAGTCTGCTCCATACTGTCATTGCAAGTATATGCCGCTGTGATTCACTTTTAGTAGACATGAGCTGTTTTCTGTTTGAGGTGCTGGGGAGGAAAACTATAGCCCTGCGCATACTCTACCACTGAGCTACAGCCTCGGCCATACCACAGACCCATTGTTTCCCTTCCTTCCTTCCTTCTTTCCTTCCTTCCTTCCTTCCTTCCTTCCTTCCTTCCTTCCTTCCTCTCTCTCTCTCTCTCTCTCTCTCTCTCTCTCTCTCTTTCTTTTTAAGACAAATCTCATACCACAGCCTTGTCTGATCTCAAATTCTCTTGCCTTAACCTTCTGCGTGCTGGGATTACAAGTGTGTGCCACAGTCCTGGCCCTTCCTTTCTCCTAACGTCATTCTCTCTGTGACACACCTTCTCAGTTCAGATACATGGGCTCTGGTGATCTTTTAAGTATTTATTCCTTGCACATAACCTAGGGTAGGAATAACCATTCCCAGTCACCTTCAAGACAAGACTGGCTCATATATTCATTTAACAACTGTGTGTTGTTTTTGCTATGAGCCTCGTCTGAGAGCCATTAGGAAATTGGGTGAATTCCTTCCCTCTCAACCAGTTTTTTAGAAGCAAGTATACTAGCCCAAAGGAAAACTCTTCAGAATTAGGGAAAGGACAACAAGGTCTCTTGAGATTCCTTCCTCGGTGACTCCCCTCTCTCTTCACAGATGGTGGCAGCGAGCACAGTGTGAGAAAGATTTGCAGCATCAAGAGGGACCATAGAGTCTCCACTGCAAGGTGAGCTCTGGATCACTCGCTCTGGTTCTCAGAGAAACCACCTGCCAAATTCTGATCTCTACTTATCCTAGAAGTCAACAGTGTCCAGAGTCTCCAGTCTTCTGCCGTGTCCTTCTCATGGTTAAAAAAAATTCTCAGATTCTTCCAGAAGGCTTATCACATCAAATTCAGTAGCTTGACCTTGGCTAACCATGTCAGCCCGAATCCTCCTGATCATCCGACCTCAGTGTTTTAGGGTTTGGCTTTGATTTTATTTCCTTCATGGAAATCTGCCCTGCTAGGTAGGCAGGCGGAGCTCCTGTGCAGGGGCTCTGGAGGGAACCCTGCCCTGAACCTGGGAGGAGGCTCTGCTCTGGGAACAAAGGGAGCCTCCGCACTTCCCCAAACAGTTCAAGGAAAAAAGGGGATTTGTTCCACTGCATAAGAAAGAGTGGGAAGCCTCTGTTTTGTTTCTGCCATTTGTTTTCTTCATTAATTTATGAGAACCACTGGGACAGAGACAGTGACTGCCCTGCTCAGGGACTCCCAGATGGTCAGAGCAGAGCCCGGTACTGAACCCTGCCTAGACAGCTGCCTTTCTTTTCTTCTTGGCAAATTAGAGCCACTCTCCTCTCAAGACAGCCTGTGTTTAGGAAGAGCCTCATTAGCAGGTTTATGCTCTCCTTGCTTAGCTCCTATGAACGCTCGGCCCTATTCTGGGGTGGCCTGTCTGTCAGAGGAGGAATTTTCCTGCCAACTGTATGCTGGAGTCACAAGCCTGCTGGCCCCAAGGAAGTCAGCTGGTATAGGAGGGCTTCACTTGAGTGTGGATGCACTTTGGTGGCTTCCAGGCCTAACAGGAAATGCCCTGGGGCTCAGTCTCTTCTATCTACCCCAGAGGAGGTTGCCTACCAGGCTGACTGAGGAACCCTGGCTCTTATAGCTCCCATCCCACGGTTATACTTTATTCTTTATTTTCTTTCTTTCTCTTTTTACCTCAAACTGCACCTAAGAGCACAACGTGATGTTGTCCTTTTAATGTTCTTCATTGCCAACTTTCTAGCAAGCCCCTATAATTGTTGGTTCCACCCTTGTTAACCTCCAGGTACACCTTGGCCCTGCCCCTTGGGAATCTGGCACAGTGTGTCACTCCTCTGGTCATGGCAAGCAGCAGTACCCTGTCCCGCGCTCGGCCTCGCCAGCAAGAACGACGCGGGGCACTTAGGATACTTCTGCAGTAAAGCTTTAATGCCCCTTGGGAGAGCGAGCATCAGCCAACATGGCGGAGACCCAGAATGAGGGGAACCCAGCCCTTATAAAGGAAACAGTCCTCGCTTCTGACGTGTCACTCTTGGATTGGCCCGCTGCCCATTATCCCAGATGATGCCTCGGGAGTAGGCAGGGACGCAGCGGTAGAGAGTTAACAAGCACATGCGCTGGGATTAAAGGCGTGTGCTACATCACCTTGAACTCACAGAGATCTGCCTGTCTCTGCTTCCCAGGCATTGGGACCAAAGGCGTGTACTACCACGCCTTGAGGTCACAGAGGTCAATCTGCCTCTGTCTCCCAGGCATCAGGACTAAAGGTGTGTACCGCCACACCTTGGGGTCACAGAGGTCAATCTCTACCTTTGTTCCTTGAAGCAATGGAGAATGTGGTCGCGGCCCTCCACAGTACCCTGACTCTATGCAGGTGCAAATGTTCCTTTAAGAGACAAGCTCTGCCCACTTCTGCTCTCTTCTTTCTACTGGCTCTTGAAGAGGCAGGTCACTGTCTCTTCTTCTTCTTCTTCTTCTTCTTCTTCTTCTTCTTCTTCTTCTTCTTCTTCTTCTTCTTCTTCTTCTTCTGCTGCTGCTGCTGCTGCTGCTGCTGCTGCTGCTGCTGCTGCTGCTGCTTCTGCTTCTGCTTCTTCCGCTTCCTCTTCCTCTTCCTCTTCCTCTTCCTCTTCCTCTTCCTCTTCTTCTTCTTCTTCTTCTTCTTCTTCTTCTTCTTCTTCTTCTTCTTCTGCTGCTGCTGCTGCTGCTGCTGTTGCTTCTGCTTCTTCCGCTTCCTCTTCCTCTTCCTCTTCTTCTTCTTCTTCCTCCTCCTCCTCCTCTCTCTCCTCCTTCTGCTCCTCCTCCACCACCACCTCCTCCTTCACCTCCTTTTCCTTCTCCTCTCTCTCTCTCTCTCTCTCTCTCTCCTTTCTCCCTTTATTTCACAATAAACTTCCTTCCCATATAAGCTGTGATGGCATTTTTGTCCCCTGCCATGAGATCCACTGTCCCACCTTGTGCCGTCATTATCATTACGTTGGTGCTGGACTCAGCCAGACTTTTCCCGTATTCCCTTCTGCCTGCAGGTGGACAGATTGAGGTTCATGGGGACCCTAAATAACCCTCTACAACTGCCCATTTTCTGTCTATCCAGCTGCTGTATTGCTTTGCACAACCCCGGCTCTGTTATGCCCAAATCTGCGAAGTCCTCCAAAAGCCAACAAGGAGACTGAGTCCTGTATGTAAAAGCAAAGAGCCTTGATTTTATACAAGTTTGCAAACTTGGTCTCTTGGCATGTCCAGCGTACTGAAATAAGCGGAAAGCCCCGAGCTCAGTTAGAGTTGGGTTTTTATAGTAGTAAAGGTGGGGTGAGGGATTTCTGAGGTTCAGGACCCTTGATTGGCTGACATTTGTCTAGGAGTGTCCTGGTGAGTGTGTGCTGGCAGGTGATTGTATCTACAACAGTTGGAATGTTAGGCGTTTCCTTTGGATGGTCTGTTCTTGGGTGGTGCTCGGGTTATCTTAGTTTATGCTTTTTCCTGCAATAAGATATTGCTTCAGGGTAAACTACTGAGACTCAGGCCTCTATTAAATTTATTGGTGGCTGAGTCCTACACTGGCAGGTGATAAGGGTTGGACGTAAAGAACTTCCTTTGGGTGATCTGTTCATATTTAGCTTATCATGGCTGGCTCCTACATTTCCCCCTTCATAAACACCGATGACAGGACCCAAACTTGGGTCCTTCTTGCCCTGGTTTTAAGGAGTTATGGAGTTATCTTGTTCCCCATGCCAGGGAGATCCCCCTTGTCTCAGCCTTTGAACCTATTTTGGGCACAGAGCACGAGACGACATTTTCCTTTCCGCAACTACTTCAAGCTGTCATTGGGGCGTTGCTATCTGGGCCCAAGCAGGTTGAAAGGCTAGCCAAAGGTAGGAAGGAAATTTAGGCAACGGGACACTCATCAGACTTTGTTGAAAGGACAGGGAGCATTCATACCAGCTGGACTGGTTTACATCAGCTTTCAAGAAGTTCAGGGCTTGGCACCATTCAGAACAAGTTGTAGTCAGCAACTGATACTTAGTGTCTGCCAGCCAAGTGGAAGCCTAGTGAGCTAAGTTTAAACTAGGAACAGAAATTAAAATTTATTTACTTAAAGAAAAACTCATATTATAAAAAAAAGAGCAGATAACAGGTATCTGTAAACAGAAGGAATAGATTCACACCTTTGAGTCCTAGCAAAACTACAGATTTTGGTTAGAAGCATGTATATTTTTCTGCTGTCCAGAGAACCATGTATGGTAGCTTTAAAATGAGCTAACAAGTTGGCTGTAGCTTTGCGGAAGAATACCTTTTGCTGTTAAACTGACATTATAACTGCCCTTGCCATTAATACTATCAGAGATCTCAGAAGGATAAATAAAGTATATTTGAGTACAGACCAAATAATTTTCGAATCTGTTAAAAATGACAGGAACCAGAGTCCATGTACAGTTAGTCATACCCAAGTATCCATAGCATTGGAAGCAGAAATATCTAGAACAGAACTCTGACTGTGTAAGCCAGGCCCATAAGGAAAATTCCTCTGTGTCTGGGTGACAACTATAGACTGAAACTTTTCTCTTCCCATAATTCTCGTTGCCATGCCTGGCTACTGGATAAACAACATTTTATTAAAATTAACATAAGTGGCAGGATAAAAGACCATTGTCCTACAGCAGGTGTGCACTTTTAAATGATGATAAAAATGTATGGTTAGATATGTTACAACATACTGTATATGTGATTCAACTAGGCTTTAAAATATATTCTATATACTGATAAAAATTTAAGGTTATAAAGGTCTATTTCAGATTAACAAAAGCTAAGTGCTTATGTCTTTGCTAAGGGTTCAACACCAACCTTCTAGAGAATTTACATAAGTAACAACAGATGTTTGATAACTAAACATCAACAGATGTTTGATACCCATGGAATGGCTATCTTGATTTCTTTCCTGAGCTCATTAAAAGGTTTTATTTTGTCACTAAAGGAACTTCAATTCAAAATCATTACTTTTAAGGCTAAATCTGACAGGAATGTAATGTAAAGTCCTAATCTTATGGAAGCTGCCAAACTATTGTAGACTGTTTAGGAACACAAATCATCTTATACATGATCAAGCTCTTTAATTGTGGTCATGTGAGGCACTGATGCAATTAATTACAGGGATAAAGCCTTAGCTAGCCTCCTGTGTGCTTAAGTCAAGTAACTCAAAACAAAGTTTGTCTACTCATACATATCCAATGGACAGCCCTCAAATGCTTAGCGATCTGGAGGATACGGCATTTAAAATGTTTAATTGCTAAAAGCTTTTTGTAACAGAGAGACAGATTAGCTTCTGGCACCACCCCCCTTTCCTCCAAAGA
This sequence comes from Myodes glareolus, assembly GCF_982192425.1. Classification (NCBI taxonomy): domain Eukaryota; kingdom Metazoa; phylum Chordata; class Mammalia; order Rodentia; family Cricetidae; genus Myodes; species Myodes glareolus. Next base: position 51,924,156 of record NC_142039.1, on the reverse strand, counting down.
GTATGGATGGGTACGGAAGCGCCTCCACCTAGAACTCACTTTGTAAGTGAAAGCGCTAGTCACTGAGAAAAACTGCCTTTCACCTCAACTGCTGCATAGACCCTCTTCAGACCGTGGACAACAGAACATGGGGGAATCAACTGCCTCAGGCGCCTAAGACAAAAATAAAGACCTTCCACGGTTCCTCACTCTACAGAAGCTTGGGGGATCTTTTAGGACCTTGCAGGCCTACCTCTACCAGCCGAAAGATGGATGTTGTCATAAGACCTTCTCTCAATGACCATGGCTGACCCCGGGGTGGCTATCTAAGTAACCAATTAAATAAGTCTCTGCCATTTTTTAAAGCATTAACTCAGGTCAGATTTATCCCTCTCAAGATCTCGGATGCAGTTTGACAACTGATAGCTTAGCCAGCTTAACAGCAGGAACCAAGGTTAAGTCTAGACACAGTACACCTTGTTACCAGACTCAAGAAGGGACAAATCACAAAACAAGTTTATATCTTTGTACCCTTCCTTTGCTTAAATAAAAGGTGTTTTAAGATTAAAAACCTTAAGATGCGAGGGTCTTTCTTATGAATGTTTCAGGGTATAAGGTAGTGTTTTAAGGTACACAAATGCAGGTTATCAGATTTCTCTCTCATTATGCTTCTGCTCACAGTCTTAGCATTAATCAATAAGTTCTAATAAGCTATTAGAACTAATAAGCTGGATTCCTTCCTTCCTTTTTTATTAAAAAGGTGAGGAGTTAGGCGTAGCACGTTAAGGGAATGAGGGTGTGCTTCCCGCTGAACTGGGGAGTGTCAACCATCTTGGGGGAACCTGAGAACTCTGACAGAGTACTAAATACCACACTATATCACTCTCAGCATAGCTACAAGCTTAAGATTTTAAATTCCTTTGGTGCTTTCCTAACTATAGACCTCAAAGATACTTTTTATTGTGCAAAAAACATCTATCTGTCACGGTTATTTCTGGCATAAATGTACTGCCGTTTATACAATGTGAATTTCAGTACAGATTATTAACAGTGGAAATGCTAATGTGTCTAAAACTTACGTTTTCACAAACTTAAAGAATGTTTGTAAGTTCCAGGTAGTACACTTGGGGGATTCACCTCAAACAGGTCAGTTGCAACCCCCCTCAATTACCAGGCCCTAAGATCTCAAGTCTCCCCGCATTTCACTGATCCTGACACCGTCCCCCTCAATCACCAGGATCTAAAGAATTTTTCCCCCCTAAACTTAACCTTGTACTCTCCTCTGCCAACATCTTGCCAAGTCCAAGAGGCGCCAGAGCGTTCCGTAGAGCCTGGGCAGTGAAGTGAAACAGCCAGTTACCCCAGGATATGACAGTATCCCAGCTTCCTCAGGTCCCCCAAAGATGGCTGACACCCCGCCTAGGTCAGTAGGAAGCAATCTTGAGAAATCAACACCCTCATTCCCTTAACCAGCCATGCCTAACTCCTCATCTTTTTAATAAAAAAGAAAAGAGGAATGTTAGCATTCAGGCACACCTTGGCTCTGCCCCTTGGGAACTTGGCACAGTGTACCACCCCTCTGGGTACAGCAAGCAGTACCCTGACTCTACACAGGTGCAAAGGTCCCTTTAAGAGACAAGCTCCTCCCACTCCCTCTCTTTTCTTTCTGCCATCTCTCTGATGAGCCATGTCACTGTCTCTGTGTCTCATTCTCTTCTTCTCTTTCTCTCTCCCCCTCTCTTTCCCTTCCCTTCCCAGTAAACTTCCTCTCCATATAAGTTCTGATGATATGTTTGTTCCCCCCCCCAGATCCACTGTCCCACCTTACACTGGTATACCATTATGACCCTGCTCTCCATTCTTTCACACTACACTTGCTATCTTCCTGGTACAGCCTTTATGTTAATTTTATTAATGATTTAGTCAACAGTCTTTAATAAGAAGCCATGGGTGTAGGCTTACTATAATGATATGGAAGGAATGGAACGAGAACATTCCAGGACTGGTAAAGCTTGGGGATTCTCTCAGCTCTGTGACACTGGCCCTCTTTCACAGAATTTTTTCGGGCAGATGTTCTGATTTAAAAATGACTGCCAAGGAAGAGGCAGCAGCGCTCTGAAGTCTCTCATACTCGCCGGCAGTATAAACAGTCTTGATGAATGTGGTAATGGTCGATATGGAAGCCCCATTTATGACTGAGCAGCTGAGCACTCAACAATCACTTGTCCGTCGCACACTGACCAGGTGTATCTTTGCATTAGCTGCTGTCTGCTGCAGAGAGATGCTTCTCTGGTCAAGGTCGAAGGCAGCACTAATCTGTGTGTGTAAACAGAAATTAGAGGATCATTTGAAAAAGATGTCTGTTTAGCAAGGCAATAGTAGCAGTTTCTCCCCAAATTCCTTTAAAACCATGGACTTTTGAGCATGTTTATAGCCTTAGGCATGAATTCTCTCCTGTAGAGCATGCTTTAAATCCAAGTCAAGAGCAGTTGGTTATCCCCTTGACTGTTGTGCCCCTATTGTACCAGCTGGCACAGCCTGCCTGTTAGGTCTGTATATAGCATGCAGGGTTCACCACTCAGGGAGACACTGTTAACTTTTCTTCCTCAGTGGATGGTGTAGCACCTTCAAGTGCTACGAGAGCTACTCAGCAGGAAAGAAGTTTTCAGGTCAGTTCCTGCTTGATTTTTCTAATTATCTGTATTCAAAGCGAATTGTTCTCTCTAGACCCTGCATCCGAAATGAATGGCATCTTTAGCAATAGTGCCTTACCATCTAGTTCTTGTGGGTAATCAAGATTAATGACAGTTGTGTGTTTGTTTTTGAGGGGACTCTGTGGTCTCCTTGACCACATTCCTAAGGAGCTGTCTTTTATGTGGCACTGAGAAGCTCTGTTCGTGACTTCTGAGGTGAATGCTCTCTTGGCTCCCATTCTGGTTCTCTCCATGGAGACAGAGACTCCCCTGGGAAAGGCACCCCCTCTGTGACTTACAAAAGCTAGAAAGATGTTTAGTAGAACAGAGTCCATCTCTGTGCTTTTCTCTGCACCCCAACCTGGACTGAAATAATTACCACGTAAAGATTGCCCTTTACATTAATATTGTAGTTTGAATGTGGAACGTACTCCGTAGGCTTGGCTCATGCTTTAATGTTTGGGCTCCAGTTTGTGAAGGTATTTTGAAGACTGTGTAGACTGTAAGAGGTGGGGCTTGGATGGAGGAAGAAGATCACTAGGGGTGGCCTTTGAATGTCCTACTTGTCCCTAGGGCTCCCTTTTGGCTAATCCCCATACTCCTGGCCTGAACTTTGTTGGCCTTCCCTGACATGATGGGTTAAGACCTCTGAACCTGTGAGCCAAAATCAATCTTTTAGTTGTTGCTTTTGTGAGGTGTTTGGTCACAGAGACGTGGGGAGTAATAGATTCAGCTGATATACAATCACCTGCAAATGTACTGTAAATGTTTAAGTTTATTTTCTTAGAATAAAAAATCGAACTAGTTATTATCTTGACATCTATTGAGAGTTTTAGCAGACACACGTGTACTCATAAGCATTTTCAAGAGTCAGAATTACTACATATTTGACCATATATAAAGCCCAGTTTCTTTACAGAGGACGACAGTACCTGTTTCCTTTACATTATATTTTATCAATAAATAGAAATATATCTCCAAGAAATATCCTTGGTCATGTTCTTGTCACAACTTAAATATTTAGCTTTTCTCTTCTCCTTAGTGGCTACAACATGCCAACAGTGGAGGTGACCAAACATACTTCTTAAGGGTGGCAATCTGAGATGACGACGTCCCTCAGTTCTCCCCGATAACTTTGGATGAGGGGGAGTTGGAGAATTACCATGTGTGTTTGACAATTTTGTGCTACTGTAAGAGAATATCTGAGGCTAGCTATCAGCTTATGGCTCTGAAGGGTTGGAAGCAGTCACCAGTTTCTGCCTGGCTCTAGTGTTGGCCTCAGGGTGAAGGGCACCCAAACAACAGGTGCCCGTGTGGGAAAGATCATGTGGCAGGTTAGGAAGCCAGAAAAGTTCCAGGGAGTTGCTAGATTCCACTTATCACAACCCACTCTTAAGTAGCTCATTCTGTGAGGTTAGCATTGATCCCTGGGGAGAGGGATACCCCTTCATCAACTTGTCTTCCTTTCAAAGGCTCCATTTCCTCCCACGTTCACCCTGGGGGCCTGGTTTCTAGTACCATGTCCAAGAATGCTACCATATGTCAACCCTTCCCAGTCCCCTCCTCTGATACCTTCAGAGTCATTTTTGACTCCTCTCTGTTGTTCACTAGCTCCCCATCAAAGGTGCTAAGTACCACAGTGCTTAGGAGATGTCAGTTCAGTAATCTCACTGTGGGAAGTTTTCACAGCAATACTGACATGTGACCCAGTTCTTGAAGGACTGAGAGAGAGTTTGGCCAATTGGGTGGAGTGGAGTAGAAGAGGGCAATCTTCATTTGCAATGCAAATAGCAATTAATGCTCCTTTCTTGCAATTGCTTGTTGGATTTGTACTATTTCTCCCTTGCTCATGCCTGTCCCGGATCAGGCACCGGAGTCACTTACTCAGCTTGTCTTTGCCCCTCAGGATACCCAGCTCATCCCTCAGCATGTAGCCTTCCATTCACTGTGCCTTGCCCTGTGTCCTGCAGCATGGACAAGAGAGTCATCGTGAAAATGCTTTCTCCACCTCTGTTCTCCATAGTTTTCTTTTTATCTCTGGTGTACAGGATGAAGGCCATACTGTATCTCTGGCATTCAACATTGTTCTAGCCTGTGCTTTCAACTTGCTTTCCTATACTATTTATTGTTATTGTTTATGTTTATTGTTTGTGATTATTTTGAGACAACTGTCCTTTCTTACTAAGAAGATCTGCTTGCTGTGGCTAAAACTTAGGCAGGAAGTTTGAACTCCCATGCCTTTGCTCACACACTGCTTGGGTAACTTCCCTGTAGCTATTCTGATCTCTCTTTGAAAATTTACTTAAATGTTATTTATTTACTCATGTGTGTGTAGGTAGGTAGGTCAGAGGGCAACTTGTAATAGTCTCCTTCTACTGTGTGGGCTCCAGGGACCAAACTTGGGTCTTTAGAATTGGTGAAAATTACCTTTCTCTTCTTAGCAATCTCACCAGATACCTTTGTACGGTTTTAAGATTATTAAAAACTTCTTTTTTTATTTATTAAAAATTTCCTCCTCCTCTCCATCTCCCATTTCCCTTCCACTCCCGATTAAAAACTTCTTAACTGCCAAATAGAAGACTGAATATATTTATTATATCAACCACATTGTTTTGAAATACATAGACATTGTAAAATGGTTAAACTGAGCTGATTAGCAAACACATCACCTTGAAGATCTACTTTTTGGGGGATGGAGGGTGATGAACCTGGAACTCAGAGCCATGTGCTTGTGTTCTATCAGTGAGCCAGGCCCTCAGCCCTTGGTTTTGTCAAGACAAGGTCTCTCCCAGTTGCTCTGCTCCATCTCTACAACCTAGTTTTCTTTTTCTGTTCCCCCTTCTTCCTTCTTTCTCCTTTTGGCTTTTTCCCTTGCTCCTCATCCAGCCTACTACTTTTCATAAATTCCTATTTTGTATTAATTATTAATTCATTTTAAGGTAATCACTCATATCTTACAATCACATTTGTGATTGCTTGTCTTATAATGAAATTGTTTCCATGTGCACTGGTTTGACGGAAGATCTATCTGCTCTGTGACAGCAAGAACTGTATTTCTTTGCAGGTTCTATAAGAGTCTAGAATTAAGGCCGTGATTGCAGACTGGTGTCTATCCGCCAATTGGCTTGGGTCTGAAATGAAACGAGTATGGCTCTGAAAACCAGACTTACGATTGCCACGCACAGCCGGTGCCCATTTCACTGAAGAGGAAGTGGTCAGATTGGGTCAGTCCCATGAGGTGTAAACTGCAGGCCACACACGAACCTGCAAGGAGCGGAGGTGGGAGCCGCAGGACACAGTTGGTGAAACACTGCTCCAGAATATAAGTCCTTTACTCCGTAAGGGCTCTAGGGGCTTAGAGATGAATAAACACTAACGATTTGAACACTTTAATAGTCAGTTTTAGACCTTTCACACCTATATAAAAAATCACAGACATTGGTATAAACACAGAGCAAACTCACATCCCTCATGTTACCAGGCATATGACTCAGCTTTCCACTATTACAGCAGAGTACCTGAGACAGTCAGCTTAAAAAGAGGGACATTTGGTTTGGAGGCAACACTTTAGAGTTCAGTTCATGATCAGGTGACTCCGGTGCTTTGGGGGCTGTGTTGAGGCATCACATCACAGTGGTAGCTTGTGACAGAGGAAGCAGCTCTCCTCATATCCAGGAAGCAAGGAAAGAGGGATGGGAAAGCCTGGGACTTCATAAACCCCTTCAAGAGCATGCTCCCAAGGACTTTCTGTCACTAGATAGCACCTGCACCTCTTAAAGGCATTGCCCCTTTCCGGGAATGCCACAGACTAGGAGTCAAGCCATTTAACACGTGGGACTTTGGGGATAATTATCCAGATCATAACATCTGGGTTACCTGGACCCGTAAGATCAAAATGAAATTGGCTTGTCATTGAAATGTTATGGAAAATCAAAGACCATCTTAAAGTCTAGGGAAGATGGCAGACTTAGCCATGTAACCTGTAACTCTTAACATTTACTTGCACCTCTCTCATTTCCCCTTCACCCTCACAACCTTCTGCTCTCTGGCCGGAAAACACTCATCAAGGCTTCTATGTAGGTAGCAGATTTTTCCAAAGGTTTGTGGAGAAAGAGCAATTTTTGTTACACGGAAGCATCAAAATGAAAATGGACTGCTCAGGGGTTTTCCACTTATAATAATCTGGAAGCTTTTCAAGAGTCTAATTTCCTGATCTTTTCCTCCTTGGTCTCCTGTGGATAATGAGATCAGTTCCTCTACCCTTTCCCAAGTCGGCGTCTGAAGACTCTTCGCAAGTGCTTCCACTGCCCACTTGAATATTGGGTAACGTCGCCATCTTTTGTTTCCCAAGTTGTGGCATCAGAGCATCATAGCTTTAGCAGTTAGCCCCAACTCTCCAAATCCTTCGCTCAGCCCGGTTTTGCTAATACATATTGACTGTGAGACTGAGCTCCACCAAGAGTGTTCCCCACTGCATGCCCCTCTCCTGCCCACTGGTGTGTGCGGCAATTCCTGGGCAGCAGATGCAAACTTGACCAAGTCCAGTTCCCGCCCTCGCCTTCCTCCCCATACCTTTAACCCACGTACAAGAAGAAGGCATACTCCCGTGAGTCGGCAAGCCACCAGCCTTAAATGACTCACCCATCTCACTGCTGCTTCCCAGAGAAGAGAGAAACCAGATGGTGCTCCCTTTGTGAAGTAGCAGGATGCGCTCTGCCTTGCCATCCACTGTGCTTTGAGTGGTGAAAAGTGGGTCAATGAGAGCTACAGTGCCAGGGGCCTTCCCTGCCTCCGAAAGCCTGCTTCCCCTGCCTGCTTCCTGTCCTATTGATTTCTTCTTGCAAGATATATCTTCCTTTTCAACAGCCCAGAGCAAACCTGCTGCCCAGTTGTGACATTGAGAAGGGGCAGAGCTCAGCTGTAGTCTAACAATAGGAGAAAACCCTCAGGATGCACAACCTTCACGGAGAGGCAGATAAAGATGAAGCTTAGGTGTCCCACAGGCCCAGAAGTGAAAGGGGAAGAAACTCCCAGTCGGTGGAATCTCAAGACTGGTAGTCACCTTCTTCAAACCAGAAGTCCCTGAGTCCTGCCACTCTCAAGAGGGGAAGGACTTCAGAGGAAGGTAGCATTCCAGCAGGAGCAGCAGGGGAGCAGCCACAATTTGCCACCTTGGTGTCAGCCGAAACACAGAAGAAAGAAGGGAGCCATAGGGAAGGAATGTCTAGCTGCCAGCCTACTGATTGTTTGGTGCTAGCTAGGGGTTCCCTTGCCCCCTCCCCCAGCAAGCCCTAAGCCCTGTTCCTTGCTGCTGTAGTTAAAGAATCTGTAGCAGTTTGCCTTCAAAGCCTGACAAAAGAGGATTCTCCCAGTCTCTTTAAAAGAAAAAAATTTAAATGTAGTCACATAAGGTTATCTCCCCCCACACACACCCCACACACGCACACACATCTCTCCTCTCCCTCCAGGTGCAAGAGAACAAGAGCCACCCTCACTGATATAGTGAATTCTATATCACCCTCACTGATTCTGTAGAAGTTGGGCTTATGAGCACGAATGTAAACTGAGCTGAAGATTGCATTCGAAGTGGCCCCTGTGGGTGTTTTCTGGTTTTAGAGGGCCAAGCTGACTTTCGGGGAACCTTTGAAGGAACTCTGACTGATAGGCCGCTGCCTGTGTCTGTTTCACATTTGCAGTAGCTGAATGGTACTCTACAGTGTCCCAGATGGCACTTTCTTACTCATTCGTCTTCCAAGACTGTACATGGGCAGGTGATGAAATCCTTGCCTGGCATTGTCTGCTTCGTTCATGTGTGCGTTCTTTAGCTCTTGCAAACTTGGATGGGTCGCCCTAGTCAGCACACTTCCTGTTAAAAGCCTCCGAGTCTCTCTTCCCAACTCTTTGTGACCCACCTTCTAGCTTTATCTAGAAGGTGAAGTGATTACATAAGCCAAGAGATGAAGAAACAGGGGATGGGACAATGGCAAGAATGGCGGAAAGAGGGAAGAACGGGGGTGGGGGGGAGATCTCTGTGAATCAGCCCTGGCAGTGTCCCATGATCCTGAAGTGCGGGTGATTAACAGAACCCCACCCTGTGCCCTTTTCTCCCTCAGAGGACAAAGCTCTTTGAAGGAGAGCTATACTGTCTTCAGGAGTCACTAAGGGTTCCTTATATGGTTACAAATGGCAGAGCTGTGCAGGTCTCTGACTGGCCTGAAAGCCTTACACAGAAACTGTCCCCTAAGTTACTGGTGTCATTCATTCACAAGATAATTCTGGGGACCCTCTGGGACAAAAGTTCTGCAACCCCTTGAATGACTAGGATACCTTGCTGATGATCTCACTCAGGATTGCGGGGCAGTGTAGGTGTGTGTGTGTGTGGGGTGCAGTTTAAGAGCTCTCTCCTTTCCCTTGGAGCCCCCAGCCTTGTTTTGCAGAGGGTCTTTTTCTCTGTGTGTCTGCTGTGTGCCTGTGTTTTCTCACCCTCAATAAACGCTTTTCTTCAGTTGCTGATTTTATCTGCACTTGAGATTCCTCTGCAACTATCTGTTCTCTTTCAGATTTTTCCTGCCTTTTAATTCTTTAACTGGCAGAGAGAAAAAACCCGACCAAGACCCCAGACTGTATCATCTCCAGCTCTCTAGGCTGTGTCACCTGGGCTAGTCACCAGGGATTTGTGGTGATTTTCATGAACACCCTTCCTTCCTTCCTTCCCCTCTCACGCTAAGTTTTATTTATTGCCTTGGATGTGGTCACATGGGTTAGTCCTTCCTCTTTTTGGAAGTGCCCATGGCTAAGACCCTGGGAGGTTCTCTGGGGTTCTGTTTCCTGGGTTGTGAGGCTGGGGCTATAGAACTGCAGGGATGGAGTTTCTGGTTGGCACCAAAGTGGGCTTCTTCCTGCAGTTATGGTCATCTCCACCCCTCCAGCCACCCTGAACTCTACATGGGTATGGGCAGGTTTGGCCTACATTATGGATGAGAAAGTGGAAAGGAAGACAATGTTCCCAAGGCCTGCTGAGAGGTCAGTAACCCCGATGGGTAGAACCTGGAAGGTGTAGACAGTATCAGCTGAGAACAGAGAAGGCCAAGTGCCACTGACCATGGAGTGGGGGGAAGGTCTGGTCACCAGGACCAGGGCTAACAGAAACGACTCCAGACCTATCTCTTCCTGCTCCTAAACCACATACCCTGGGTTATATGTTGGTGACAAGTGGGGCTGACTGGTTTGGGTTTTTGTTTTTATTGTTGTTGAGTCTCTCTCTCTCTCTCTCTCTCTCTCTCTCTCTCTCTCTCTCTCTCTCTCTCTCCGTCTGCTCACTATATAAATCTGATTGGCCTGGAACAAATTAGGCCTGGAACTCATAGCAATCCACCTGCCTCTGCCTCCCAAGTGCTTGAATTAATGATATGTGCCACCATGCCTGGCTTTATTTTTAGCTGGTCATGGACTACAGAGCCTTGCAGAAGTTAGGCAAGCTCTCTTGGCTGAGCTACGCTGCCAGCCTTGAATGACTAGTTTTGAAGAAGTATCAGGAGAAATGATTGAAAATCACACATCAATGGCTTCCATCACATGGGTGAAGTGCTGTAAGATGTATTCTCTTAAGTATTTGTGTGTGCAGGGGGATGGTATATGTGTGCACGCTGTGTGTATGTGTGTGTGTGTGTGTGTGTGTGTGTGTGTGTGTGTTCAAGCGCATGTGGAGGCTGAGGATTCCCTGATTTGACTAGCCTATCAGACTGGTAAACTCCAGGGAACCGCTTGTCTCCTCTTCCCTGGCTCTGGGATCACAGGCTTACAGTGTTGCCCTTGACTTTTCTTTGAATGCTGGGGATCCAAACTCATGTTATGCTCTCATGACAAGCACTCTAGCGACTAGGTTGTCTTCAACCTACTTCAACATCTTAAGCCCTTTCTTACAGTTCAATTTTTGTGAATGTGAGTGTAACCTCTTTTATTATTATTTTCAAAGCTTATGTATTTTTTTATGTGTATTGTCAAAGAGAATACCTGGAAGGAAACTGTCTGGATAGGCTGATCAACCAATAAAAGACTTGAATGACTATGCGGACTTTGGGATTTGCTGATTCTGTAATCTAATTAAAATTTCTTTGGGGGCTATCTTTAGCCCCCTAAAAACCATTCCTCACCCAACTCTGTGTCAGATCTAACATGCTGACAGGCAGATGAAGACCTTTGGAATTTATTAACTTTATAAAACCCTTCCCTCCATAAACATAGTGGCTGTGAATGTTTACGTGTCTGAAGCCTGTAGGCACAAGTTCCTTATCTTGTAACCTGCCTCTTTGATGTTTCCAGTGATGTATTTTTTAAAATGCTTTAATTTATGATGTTCTTTGTTCTGCTACAATGAAACCTCATGACATTGCTCCCAGGAGAACAGTGTTGGGGACATAGAAGTTGGGCCAACCAAACTCCATGTTTTTCATAGCTATGGCCACTCAAATCTGACTCCAGAATAAGCTATCTCTCATGTCTTTGAGGTGAGACTTGTGTGTGTGTGTGTGTGTGTGTGTGTGTGCACGCACGCGCACACACATGTACCCAGGGAGTTCAGGAGTGAGTATCAGATCCTTCTGACACTGGAGTGGTGGTTGTGAACTGTGACATGGGTTTTGGGAACTGAGCTCTGGTCCTCTGTTAAGAGCAGGAAGTACTCTTAATCTCTGAGCCAACTCTCCAGTCCTTATTTTATTTATTAATATTTATTTACCTAGTTTGATTTCTTGAGACAGGGTCTCACTATGCAGCCCAGACAGGTCTTGAACTCATAGCAACCTTTCTGCTTCAGCCTCCCAAATACTGGTATTACAGATGTGAGTCGCCATGCTTGGCATCGCTTTCCTTTCTCCTCCTCTTAAGGGACAGAGGAAACACGGCTTGGCATTGTCACCAGCAACACCCAAGACATTTCTTTAATCTTTTAGGGACCTTGAAACAGGTACAACCAGATTCTCAGCTTCAGTGTAGAAAAGAATTTCAAGGCGAGCCAGCATGATGCAGAGCTTATTAAGAGATATTTTAAATATAATTTTTTATTGATTTTTATTGAGTTCTACATTTTTCTCTGCTCCCCTCCCTGCCTCTCTCCCCACTTTAACCCTCCCCCAATGTCATCATGCTCCCAATTTACTCAGGAGGTCTTGTCTTTTTCTACTTCCCATGTAGATTAGATATATGTATGCCTCTCTTAGGGTCCTCATTGTTTTCTAAGTTCTCTGGAATTGTGATTTGTGGGCTGGTTTTCTTTGTTAAATATAAATTTTAAACACAAGGGTTAAATAAGAAAGAAAAGGCCTGCTGGAAGAAATTAAGGCATAGTGGTGCATGGATGTGAACTTCCCAAAGAAGGAGGCATACTTCATTGTTTTTGAAATGGTCATTCATATAATTTTGATAGGTTAGAGTTATCTTCTAAAGGTTGCTTAGGAACCTAAGTGACATCATAGGGTAGTTCCCGGTGGGCATTTAATTATAACCAATAAATCGAAGCCCTGGACCACAGCAAGCCAGGAAACTGGGATATCTTCACTGTAAACAAAATTAACAGTCTTCTTTAAGATTCCCAGGAAATGTCTGGCAGAGGAACGAGGCCCTGCCCAAGGTCATATGTCTGATTCTGTAAGCATGGTCTTCTACTATTTTTAACATTTATGGAAAAGAAATATGTCTGTGTTCTTCACAGCAAATGCCTACTATGCAGGTCCTTGCTTCCCTGCTGGAGAGAGGCTTCCACCAGACACCAGAGTCTCCTTTCCCTCCCATGTCACCATAATTTCCCTGCCTTTCTGGTCCTCTTCTCCTCTCATCTTATCCTTTCTAGTAACACGTTGCATCATGGCATCTTCATACGTGTATACTTACAGTTTGATTTTTGTCAAATTTAGACTTAAAAAAACCAGTGGCATTTTTGAAATCTTTTTTTTGGGGAGGCAACAATTTGAAATAGAAGAGACTTTGTTTTCCTACCCTTTCTTTCTTCCTTCCTCCCTCCCTCCCTCCCACCCTTCCATTCTTTCTCTCTCAGACGCTATCCACTACAAGGCTGACTAGTTATGACTCAAAAATCTTCCAGCTTCAGCTTTCTGCATATTGAGGCTTGAGGAGTGAGTCACCACCCTAGCAATATATTTATTTCCTGTTTACATTAATAATGTATGGGGAGTATAGAGAGTTTGAACCTGAAAATAGGTAGAAGGATGCACCTCAAGCTACTTGTACTGTGACTGCTAGGCATACATGTAAAGTCTGGTAAAAAGGTGTGTACATAGACTTACTCTTTCATAATCTGCTTTATAAACATTCAGCGATATTCATTTCCTGTCCACCGCATCTTCTCCAACAATGTGGTTCTGGTTCGGTATGATATAGTGGCTGTGTCACATTCTACACTGAATTTGTTTCTGATTGTTCAGCCCAGTGAACAGCTATTCATCCTCACAGATACATCCTGTGACATCAGTGACTACTTTTTGAAGTGGAATTTATATATCAAAGGGCATGTGTGACGTTAAGAGTTTTCATGCACTCTGCCCTCCAGGCAGACATTCAACTTTATATCTTCCACGAGACTGTAGCTGGGATTGAAAACATTATTTTTAATTATGTGTATGTGTGCGTGATTGTGGGCGCCTATGGAGGCTGAGGTGTTGGATGTCCTGGAGTTGAAGTTAGAGGTGGTTGTAGCCACTTCATGTGGGTGGAGAGAGAGAGAGAGAAAAGAACAAGAAGTCTTTCTTTGTCTTTCCTCTGTCTCTCTGTCCCTGTTTCTGTCTGTCTGACTGACTGACTGACTCTCTCTCTCCCCCCTCTCTTGCTTTCTCTGGGAATTGAACTCGGGTCGTCTGGACAAACATTACTTACCCTGAGCCATCTCTGCAGCCTCTGTATCTGGGATTTTAAGGCATGGTTTTCTCCTCGAAACACCAATTGAGGTCACTTCAGCTGCTCTATCTTCCTTCCTGGAGGCACCTGGTTTCTCTTTTCAATTTTGAGTGTCTCTCAATTTTTTCAGTATTTAAAAACTGTGGATAAAGAAGCCCAACAGAAAACTCCCCATCTCATCTAGTTGTAAATGTGCACTTCAGTGGTATTAATTATACCGACATTGTGTGCAACCATCACCACACCTATTTTCAGAGATCTTCACCTCGCAAAACCCAAAACCTCATACCCAGGAACCAACCTCCACCTGCTCCTCCCCACAGCCCTGGCATCCACCCTTCTGCTTTCTGTCTCTGAAATGTGGCTCTTTAAGAAAGCCTGCATAGGGGAGCTAGGCAGCAGCTGCCCTTCTGTATTCGGCATCTTTCACTTAGCATAGTACTTTCCTGGCTCATCCATGCTGCTTGTATCAAGAGTTCCCCCTTTTAAAGGCGGAATAGCATTTCCTTGTGTGGATAGATCATGTTTGCTCTGCATTCATCTGTTGATGGATACATGGGCTTCTTCCATGTTTTAGTTTTTGTGAGTCATGCTGTCATGGACTTGGATGTACAAATATCTCCTCTTCAAAAGCCCACTTCCAATGCTTTTGCGTATATACTAAGCAGCGGAGGCGATGGGTCACATGGGGATTCTAATTTTCATTTGGGCCAGGACTTGCCACACCATTTTCCACGGCGGTTTCATGGTGTGCGCTGCCGCAAGTGGAGCGTGGCCTCTAGCCTTTCTGTGTCCTCACAATGTGTGTTCTCCTGTCTCTCTGATAGCAGTCCTGATGGGTGTGAGATGCAGTACCCAATTATTTGATTTGCATTTCCCCAATGAAATGCAATGCTGAACATGGTTTCACTGCTGGCTGACAGTTGCCTACTTTCTTGAGGGGGGAATATATATTTAAGTTCTTTGATTGTTTGGAATTCAGTTCTTTTGGGGGTGGGAACCTCCAGCTCTCATTCTTTCCCCAGGGTCTAGCAAGTTGGCTTCCCTGCCACTGTGGAGTCTCGACCCCTTGCCCTGTGGCAAATACAGGCAGATAGGCAGGGACACAAGTCGTATAAAGTCACATGATGAGCTCCATGCAAGTGTAGTGTGTTTCCTTAAACATGTCGAGATAGGAGCTGGCAGAGCACATCAATTGGGAAGTGTGTTCTTAGATTACAGAAAGATGCTGATCCAGCTCTGTAATTGCTTTCAGAAAATTCACCTACAGATCACGCATTTTTTTTAAAAAAAAAAAAACAACCAAAAACACAGTAGCTTTATTTATTTATTTTTCTGGGAGATTTGCTCCAACTTATCTGGGTTGGAGCCCTAGATGGCAACTCATCAAAGGCTCATCTCCATAGCCTTTCAATCTGCAAGGGTTTCCCTGGCAGCGGGGGCTCCGTGAGAGCTCTACTTAAATTCTTTCGAGTGGGAAATGACTGTGATTTCCATTTTAGTTCCAACTTCAAATGATAGTGTCCATCTTGAGGACAGAATATTTGTCCTCTAATACTTGGATGGATTGCTCTGTTTTTTTGGCGGCGGGGGAAATCATGGTCTTGAAAGCTACAAGTACTGCAGACGGGGCGAGCTTGTTGAAGCAAGGCTGGGGGACCTGCGCCCAGGCCCATACACTCCCTATGGTCTGATACCTTGTGGCTCTCAGCAGCAACTGACCCATCTGAAAGACATTTCGAAGACTCTAGGGGAAACTGAGAACTGTTCGGATCCTCTTTCAAGGTTCACAGAAAACCCAGGACTGACTGAGCTGGGGTGGAACAGGGAGTGGTTGTACTGTAGCAGTTGAGCAGAGGGATCCAGGATGTCATGAAGATTTGATGAGCCTGCTGATCTCATGTCAGCTTGACACACAAACTAGAATTATCTGAAAGGAGAGAAACTTAATTGAGAGAACTCCATCATAAGAGTCAGCTATAAGGCATTTTCTTAATTAATTATTGACGGGGGGCGGTGCTCAGCCCATTGTGAGTGGTGCCATCCTGGGCTGGTGGTCCTGGGTTCTATAAGAAAGCAAGCTGAGCAAACCATGAAGAACAAGTCAGTAAGCAGCACCTTTCCAAGGCCTCTGAGTCAGTTTCTGCCTCTAGGTTCCTGCCCTGTTTGAATTCCTGTCTTGACTTCCTTTCATGATGAACAGCAATATAGAAATGTAAGTCAAACTTTTTCTCTCCAACTTTCCATTTGGTCATGGTGTTTCATCACAACAATAGCAACCTTAACTAAGACATTTGGAAAGACAGTGAGCAGAGAAGAAGAATCAGATTTGGGGCTCAGGGTCTGCCACACTTCCCAAGATGATGTTGGCAAGCTAGCCTGGAAGATGGCTCAGAAGGAGCCCAAAGGGCCTTGGCATGAGAGAGCAGGATGTTTTAACAGGATGTCCCAGACACAGATAAGACAGAGATTAGAGAATTCTCTCTGAAACCTCATGAGTGGATGCATGTACAGTTGGGTAGATAGCTCACTGGTCAATGTCAGCTAACTAAAGGGAATGAGTGTGAACAAAATCTAAACCCTACTTTGATAACCAAGTCCTCAGCCTACAGTAGGACTGTGTCTGCCAGGACAAAGGGACACCCACAAAGGGACACCCTTTCTAATCAGGCAAAGTCACACTAAGAATCAGTGGTGGTGCTGAGGGAAGCTAATTTTCTGCTGTAATTCTAGTCTCATAGTACCCTACTCAAAGTTTCTTCATCAGCCCAGGTAATTGTCAATGTCAACGGCTCTTCATCACGAGTAGAACACAACTGCATTACAATTTCCTGTCTCAGTCTTGCACTCATTCATTTCAACAAATATTTACTCAGACCTTAGTGTGTGTCAAGTGTTACTCTGGGTGCTTGAGATGCACCAGTGGACTCGCAGAGGGCACTATTCTCCTCTTTGAAGATGATGGTCTCACAGGGTGAATTGACTTAGTAAACAACACACATAATGAGTAAGTTAGAATGTAGTGCATATTAGGGGACAGAGGTTGGGCTTGCACATCACGATTTCTCAACCATAAAGCTGCTGCTTCCTCCGCAGTGATTACTAGATTTCCCGAGAGGACATGTTGAGACCACGGAAACCTTCGCTTTCTTCTAAAACAATTGCATTTAATTATAGAGTCTATCAACAGGCTGCCTGTAACGTTTTTAAGACTTATTTTATTTATATGTATGTGTTTCTAAGCATGTGTAGGCTATGTGTTCAGGTTCCTTCGAAGGCCACAAGTGGGTGTCAGATCCTTTGTGGCTAGAGTTCCAGGAAGTTGTGAGCTGCCTGGTGTGGGTGCAGAGGACTGACTATACTTCGTCTTCTGAGAGCTTTTAACTACAGAGCATCTCTCCAGCCCCTGCCTACAACCGCCTTAACTGTTGTGTTCCAGTGGCAATTCGGCATTGTCTTCACCCCTAATTTTTTAGCAATTTTCTCTAAGGAAAGTCATCACCCTACTATTTGCCTGTTCACTGTATCACATTAGTGACTTTATATTGCTCAAAGGGTTCCAATCCTGAAGCATTTGCTCTTATCCTGTAGCTCACAGCTTTAAAGTTTGGGCCATGAAGACCTATTTCAGATTGGATCTTGATATTGACAACATGGTTCCAACCTTTAGCGCACTCACAAGAGGTATTTTCCCCACTCCTGTCTGGAAATCAGCAACTTCTCCGAGAGACTTTGGCTCCTTCTCAATGGTGGTTCACAAGATGTGCTCAGAGGTCTCTGGATGCTGTTGCTGTATGTTCTCTTAGGGGATGGGTCTTATTATGAGTGTGTGTTCACCCATACAGCATTCTGGTATAATTCTTAACTTTGTCACGATGCCGCATTTCAATTTATACCCTAGACTTTTATAACATCTTTTTCTGGCAGTGACAGACATGGTCCTCCTTAATTATAATATACTAACTTGTGCAGCCTGGGTATGTGTTAGAAGCAGTGCCAGAATCGCTACACACGCACTCATGAGAAACTAACGCAGACAGCACACGTGTGCAGCTCATTTTCTCTCTTTAGCTTTACAACATGGACACGCAATGGTATTGTCAAGCCTAGCTTTGTTTGGTTCTTTTCTTTTCCACTCTCTTTAATGTGGATATTTGATTCATTTGTAGTATAATTCAGTTTATTTATTACATTTTTTTCTATTTTGTTTTTTCCTATACCTTGGTTGATGGCTTTTAAATCTATCTATATTAAGATTTGCTATGGCACAGTGTTTTATAGGTTCTAACAAGCAGACAGAGTGGTGTATCTGTCTCTATATCATGACAAACGATAGTCCTGTTCACTGGATTGTCATCTCTCTTAACATTCTTTGTAATTTACATTGCTCTATCCATGTGTCCAGCATTTGGGACCTCTGATTCAATACAACAGGGTCTTCGGTAAACACTATTGCTGTGGAATATTGTCATTTTTGTATTATATGGCTGTTGCCCTTCAGAACTCTTAGAACTATGAATACACACAAGTGACACAAGCAAGATAGGCCTATTAACTTCCATCATGAATCGCAAGACACTGCTCTTTTCTAAGGGTGCATAATAGTTTCTGAGGGACAGAGGGGTTTTTTCTTGTTTGCTTGTTTTTTCTTGTTGTTTGTTTGGTTTTTTGGTGATGGAGTCACCCATAAATTACTTATGCTTTTATAAGTAATCCCAGTTAAACCCATTTGCTCATAAATATAGACTTGGGTGGAATTATTAGTACCCTTTCTGAGGTGAGGAGTTTTGTTGCCTCAAGAAAAGTCAGTGCAACACTTGGTGCCCAGATGTGGGACACAGCAGAACCAAAGGTAAGTTCAGGAAGTACCCTTGCATTGCCTTTGCTGTGGGTGGTGACACATGCAAATGAAGCTAAGTCCTCTGAGGTTGGTGCATTCTTGAGGGCAGTCCTGACACGACCATTTTCCCTGGTGTGGTCTGGAATGACATGGCTTCCAGCCACAGTCCCTTTGCATTGTCTCTGCTGTGGGTGAGATGACACACAATAAAGTCTGCCTGATGATAGATTTTCCATAGCAGAGATGCCAAGATAGCTCTTTTTGTTTATGTGGTATGGAACAAAACAGTAAGTGCATCACCTTGATGAATGGGGTCTACAATGGAGTATAGGGAAGCCCCCAGATGACTGAAGCTCTAGACAATGTATTATAATTCCTGCAGATAGCACATATGGGATAGGATTGTAAATGGGCTGTGGCATCAGTTTTGTGGCTTTGCCTCTAGACCAGAAGTTCTTAACCTGCGGGTTGTGACCCCCATTGGGGGTCACATATCAAATATCCTGCGTATCAGATATTTACATCATGATTTATAACAATAGTAAAATTACAATTAAGAAGTAGCAGTGAAATAATTTTATGTTTGGACATCATCACAACATGAGGAATTGTATTAAGGAGTCACAGTATTGAGAAGGTTGAGAATCACTGCTGTAGACCGACACACAACTGAGACCAAGTTCTTTGCCTAGAAAGGAATTACAATGAGAAAATAAATTACAATAGGAAGGAATTACAATAATAAAAAGACACATCCAAGTTATTCTACACATTAACTTCTGAACTGACAGAAAACGTGGGCGAAAGGAATGAGATGGAAATGTTGACTTTTCCATTCTTTAAGCCTGAGGGTGGGTGCAGAATGCTCTCTCTTTGAAATGATTGAATTGGTAAAGTTTTTAAAACAAGAAATGAAAGTCTCTCCCAGACTCACTCAGGAGGCTGTGGGACATGGTGGTGTGTGGGGTCAGTCGGGACGCCATGAAAGCAGATAAATTGAAAACTATAACTAATGACCCTTCCGTCTTTGAGACAAAGGCTGCATACTCTGAGGGAATATGAGTGAAGTCAATCTCAGATGAAAGGGTTCACATGAGACACTTCTTAGAGACACTCAATTATCATCAGATGCAGTTCCCACGAAGAGAGGAAATGGAGGAAGGGCAGTTCCTGGAGGAAATGTGTGTGGGCAGCAGCATTTAGTGCCCCACTCTCTGGCATGGATAAGACCAGGCTAAGAATGAAACTAACTCGATGGGGTTTTTGAGACTGGTATGGGGTCTTAGGGGATAGTTGGGCCTCATTGATTTGGAGGCAGGAGAGTTCTGGAAGCCCTGAATGATATAAACTGGCAGGTAAGTCAGGTTCGTAGAGTGCTAGTGCAATCAAGAGGGGATAACAAGACAAAAACAGACAGAAGGGCCAGTCTGTCACTTGAAAGCAAACATAACCAAGTTTGTGTCAAGCTGAGGTTCCTAGGAAAAAGGATGACACTTCAGTGCCGTGAGTTCTTGGAAGTCTGAAAGCCCTGAACAGCAGCTCACGGAAGACATGCATGAGAAAGCAGTGCAGGTGAAAAAGACTAGCCCTTCCCAGGGTTGGGCAGGTAGCACCCAACTCCTTGAACAATCTGAGTGCATTTCTGTTCTGCAAGAAAGCACACTGGGTGTGGAACTGTTTGCCTAGTCTACAGCCTTCTTAACGGCTAAGTATGGCTGAGAGGCAACACCTCCAGTTGCATCATGGGAACACAGTTTGACAGGCTCGTGGAGCTCTCTCAAGAGGTAACCGTGGCAGGTGTGGCATGCCATGGGAATGGTCTTAGATTAGACTGAGATTTGACAAAGTTGACCGCACTGAGCCTGTCAGATGTGAGGGGATCCTTTGTGGCTCCATGGGTGCCCCAAGATGAGGAGGTGGGATGACTTATGAAGAATGACTGTGGATTATGGAGAACTAACTGAGGTAGTGCCCATTTATGTCATTGTGCCCAATACAGCTTTTCTTTGAAAGGAAACAGTTGATAGGTCCAATGGGATATTGTCAGGCTCTGTTTAACCCTGTTCACATTTTATTTTGGTACCACTCTAACTGATGACTCCAGAGTGATCAGCTGGCACTTGCTTGGATTGATGGGAGATAGCCCTTCAGAGCTTCCACCTACACTTTGTGAAAGGATTCATCACATAGATGACACAGTGCTAACCCCTGAGTGTTTTATGGATAAGAAAAAGATTTTGAAACATGTGTAAGGACACCAAAAAGAATGAGAATAGGAAGTTGCTCACACAGGTTGCAAGGTCTTGGGTAAACATGGAATCCATGGGCATTTGTGGTCTGCTAAGATACAGATAGCATTCAACAAGGTGAATGAGAAAAATCTCATAGTAGCCTGAGCCTATACATGTTGAAACAATGGTCAAAAGAATTTGAACAAAGGCATAAAATTTCCCATGGCTGGAAAAAAGACATGCCTAGAAGCCATAGATTATTAAATGAAAAACCCCCAGTGTCAGTGGTGGGTCATCTCTTCATGGGTTGTTGGCTAGGAGTCCCTGGAATCTCCCATAAAGATAATATCTTGCCAAGAAAGTTGGTTTTCCACCAGAGCTAGATGGCAAAATCTTATTCCTGAAGATATCCCACACTTTGTAAGAAACTGGGACTGTCCTGGAGGTCCGAAGGTGCTGTGAAGGCTGCTGCAGAAGAATTGTTGCCAACAGTCCTACCTGGTTGTGACACATACACATTATACTATCAACATGCCAGGTAAGATGTGCCTGTTGGTATAACAGTGGTGTGGTTTTTATGGGTATAATCAATTACTTGGGGGTCAGATTTTCAGGCCTGATCCACAAGAAGGAATTCACATTTGGTACCCTAAGTCAGGTAAAAAACTCGTGGTTAGAGGCGTCGTTGGCTCTGGTGGGGAAGTGATTTCTGGTTTGTTAGCTGAATACGGTATACTAGCCAAATTGCCTTCAACATGTTTATGTCTACAGATCATTGCTGTTGCTGGCATTGGCCAAGGATGACTCTTTTTGTTAGTGGTAGTAGTTACTATGGAGACTCATAGATAGCTAAAGTGCCAAGAATAAGTGACTGTCGATGCTTAGTTCTAAATGAGTCATGATATCACTCCCTCTAAGGCTCAGGAAACATCATGGAAGAGGAAAGAATGTAAGAGCTGGAGAAAGGGGTGGAATACTTTCCGGAGGGTATGACGTGGCTATTGCTCTTTTGAACTCTCAGCAACTTTTATTATCTACATATAATTCATACAAGGTGGAGTTCACTGAATTTCTGTCATAGGGCAGTGCAGTGGCTCATAAGGTCTCGTGCTTCATGGAGAACATATAAGCAGTTCCTAGTTGCTAGGGAGAGAGACTTTTCTTTAGTAGTGTAGTGACCCATAAATTGTCCATGCAACTTCTTACTTGTAGACCTGTAGTAATCCCTGTTAAACTCTATGGTTTATCAAGTTGGACTGGTATGGAATAATTCCTTTGGTATGTCATTGGTGCCCTAGGTTGGGTTTATCTACGTTGTTCATTTTCCCAGGAAAAGTTAGTACAGTATTATCCACACTCAAACTGCAGTATAGAGAGTGAAGGTGCACATAGCCACATGGTTCTTGCTTCTTTGACTTGTCAAAATGGGTCTACTGTTCATTCATTATATTGAAATCAGTCTTTTCTTCCTTCCTAATTTTGGGTTCCATTCCATTCTGTGGATTTATCGCAGTGTTTCGGTCCATTCTTCAACCTTATTTCCTATGTCATTCACACATCAATTGTTCTCAGGTTTTAATGGTTATGAGTAAAACTGCCATAAAACCACAAACAGACTTTTGTGGATGTGGGCTTTGATCTCGCCAGAGTGAGTGTCTAACATCGAGGTTGTGGGCTATGGATCAGTGTCTGCTTATCTTTGGAAGACACTGCCACACAGTTTTCCAAAGTAGCATGTCATCTTGCTTTCCCAGCCAGAAGACAGGAGAGATCTGATTGTGTTAAACTTCCACAGCACTTGGTGGTACTAGCATTTTTATTTCAGTCATTGGAATAACAACGTGGTGAGGTCTCATGAAGGCTTTAGAGGCTGTTTTCTAATGACCTCATGCTCATTGCCATCTTGTTTGGTGACATGCTGTTCAGATCGGCTATTTTAAAATCTGATGAGGTTTGTCTTGTCTTTCAGTTAGGAGAGTTTGCCATATATTCCAGATTCAAGGGTAATCTGTTTAATTTGTGAATATTTTCATCTGGTATTTTTCATTCAGTTTGTTTGCTTTTTTTTGTTTTGGTAGAGCAAAAGTTTTAAAGTTTGATAAAATCAAGCTTATTAAGTTTTAGATTGAGTGTTTGTCTAACCTTAAGTCACAAAGATTTTCTCTTTTTTTTCCCCTCTAGAAATTTTAGTTCTAGGACTTGTATTTTCTGTCATGATACATTTTGAGTTAATTTATGCGTACGCCATGTGAAATGGGATTAAAAGTGATAGTGGGACAGGGTGTATGTGTCTTTCTTGAAAAGTTTCT
Organism: Myodes glareolus; assembly: GCF_982192425.1. NCBI lineage: Eukaryota > Metazoa > Chordata > Mammalia > Rodentia > Cricetidae > Myodes > Myodes glareolus. The sequence continues at coordinate 51,901,196 of NC_142039.1, read as the reverse complement.
ATTTCACCTATGTTATCTAATTTCTGAGTCTATCATTGCTCATATTATCTCTTAAATTATTTGTTACTGTGTTTTCCTCTTCCTATTTGTTAAAATCATTCTCTGAGTGAATTAATAACACAATCACTACTCACTTTAGTAATATAGTTTACTGCATTTTTTGACAATCTAACTAAAGATCTATTAGTTTTGTTGTTGATGGGTCATTACACACACACACACACACACACATTCAATAGTGTAAAAAACTTCACTTGTGTTTTTTCACTAGCTCCACTTTTCTTTCTTTCTTTCTTTCTTTCTTTCTTTCTTTCTTTCTTTCTTTCTGTCTTTCTGTCTTTTTTTTTAAGACATGGTTCCATTGTGTAGTTTTGGCTGGCCTAGAATTAGCTACGTAGACTAAGCTAGTCTCGAACTCTTAGAAATCTGCCTACCCCTGCCTCATGAGTGCTGGAATTAAAAGCCATGTTCCACCACGCCTTGCAATTTTCAGTGTTCACTGTGGGTCAATCCTGTAGACTGTACCTTTGTCACACACGAGTCCCTGAAGCATCTTCTTGGCTAAACTGAACACACAGCTGCTAAAACATCTAAACCAGTGTCCCCCTCCAGGGCCTCTGTGCTCATCTGAGTCGGGCACGATTCTGCTTTCGTCTTCACTTTCTGCTCAGAGAGACTGAAAGTCAAACAGAGGTGATGTCCCAGCGCCAGTGTGTTACCGTGCACACACTGCTCTGGCTTCATCAGTTCCTTTGTTTTCCGAGAAGAGCGTTTACAGATCCTGCTAGTCTGCTGTAGTCAGAAGTTCCACTTCCTCTTGGGATTTACTATTTTCATCCTTATGAGACCACCCCAGACTGGTGTCCACAGCATTCTTTTCAAACAGTCTGTCCTCCCACCAGCGGGAAGTGAGAATTCCCTCTGCTCTACACCTTCAGCCACGCTTGGCTTTCCCGGCCCTCGGTCGGATTTATGTGCGCTTGCCGGCCTTTTTGGTTTCTGGATGCTGTCCTTAGATAAACAGATTTAACTGTGAAGAAAACTAATCCCCCACTTTCCTGTTGACTAGTGATACCCAGCCCTGAGCCAAGGAGATATTCTGCTGTACTCCCTCCCCAAGTCTGTAGTTTTCTTCTTGATATTTAGGTTTAAGTCTACCAAAAATGGATTTTAAGTATAAAGGAGTTTATTTTTTTGTCTATGTGGGTATCTGGTTAACTTCATGTTACTAAAATAGCAACAATAACCCAACTCTCTTTTCCCGAGTACTTCTGTCTTCAGACCTCAATCCTGTGTATTTGTCAATGACTATTAACGTTAGTCTTGCTGGTGTATTCGTGCTTCAGACGGTGTGGCTGGACTTCTAACCCTATGTCTTCTAACAGACAAATAGCTTTTAATAAGTCAAAAATTCCAGAGTATGACTTAAACAACTTCTAAATGTTGTCCCTGATGTGTTCTTATGTGCTTTTAAAGCACTTTCTTTAGCTATAAAGCAAGTCCTCGTATAAAAACAACAAAATTCTGTTTTAAAGCTATGACTACAATATTCTAGAGCATGTTATGTGTTAACTGAAACTTGCATTTGGCAAACACAGGGACCTCATATCCCTCATTTCCCTCCAGGGCTTCACACATGTAAATACCAGCCGGGTTCCTGAATGATCTCATTCACATAACGGCTACTGCTGTTGCTGCGCTGTCCTGTGCTTACTGTATCTCACTGTTGGTTTTGAAGCTGATGTTTAAGCACGGGCATATGCAACCAGACGAAACACAAATAGCAGTTCGGAAGAGTTACAAACTTACCTTGGAAACAGCTTTATTATTAAGCATTTTTTAAAGTATATTTTATGTAGAATACAATGTTTCTATTAAAACTCTTTTTTAAAAAAGAAAGTTGAGTGGTTAAGCTATAATCTACGCATGCCAAAAATTCCCTCTCTTGGGGTAGAGGTCTACACATTTTGACAAATGCTTCATACTCTGTTCCCATGCCCACCATTAAGATTTAAAAATTCCGTCAGCCTCCTCATCCCACTTGATGGTGGGGCACTGCTCTCATCTGTGCTCCAGGAATCTCTGTGGCAAATCTGTCTCTGTTGCTTCTCTTTCCAGGATGGTGGGATTATGCACCATAACAGTTGGAGTCCGGCTTGCTTAATTTAGAGTGCATATTGACGTAGATCTCTCTCTCTCTCTCTCTCTCTCTCTCTCTCTCTCTCTCTTTCTCTTTCTCTCTCTCGTTCTCTCTCACCACCATTCACTCCCTCTCCCCTCTCTCCCTCCCTCTTTCTCTCCCTCTCTTTGCTTCCTGCTGCCACGAGGTGAGCATGTTTGTTTGGACACGCGCTCCTACATCGATGTTCTGCTTTCTCCCAGACCCAGAAGAACAGTGCTGAGTAAATCATAGACTGAAACCCCCAAACTGTGAGCCAAACACGGCTCTCCTCTTTTTAAGTTGGTCCCCTTAAGGGTTTTGTCACAGGGACACAAAGCTGACGTGTCCGCTTTTTACTGCAGGAAAATGACATAATGACTTTTGTTATTGGCCAAGAACACTTGCTTTACTTGCTAGTTGATTTTAATCGTGACAAAATTCATTGGGAATTTTTATGAATACCAGCGTTTGCTACACATGCCACTTTTCAAATTAAGAAAATTCCCTTCCACTTAAAATTTGTTGAGATCTTTTAAATTTACACAAAGAATATTGATTCTTCCCTACATACTGGTAGAAGTCTAGGTGTATACACGGGGAAGGCCAGCTTTTAGATAAAGCTGCTAAAACATTGAGCTTAGTTTCAAGCTTTGGGTAGTTGTTGTGGAAGTTGGAAAAGGCAGGCAGGTTAGGCGATTGCTTTAAGAGTGGCTGAGGTGATGAGTTGGGGAATTGAAACTGAGCCAGCAGACAGGCATTGCTCAGCAGAGAGGGGAGGTGACTATGGCCAGGGTGAGAGGGGACCCATGCATCAGGGGACACAGTGAGTGTGTAAAGTCGGTGTAGCTGGAGTGAAAGAGAAAAAGAGCAAGCACATGTGATTAAATTGGGGCAAGACCAGGAATTCTCAACATTGCTTGCACATTGGGAGCTTCTGGAGGTGGAAGGTGGAGGAATGTTTGTTTTTTAAATGGATAGATGTTTAGGCCTTACTGATGGCCAATTAAAGTACAACTTGGAAGGGAGTGGGTTGCAAATGAATTAAGGAAGGGCCTGGAAAAACATGAACCGAAGCTCAGATGACTGACTAGGGCACCTGCCCATGACATGGACACAGAAGAAAGAGCGGCAGAAGTTGAGCTGGTTTGGGGGAACCTGACTCTCAAGCAGGTCTAACATCTGCTGGAGGTCAGGAGGTCTGGCGAACCATCAGAAAATAACCAGTTCTGTAGGTTTTTAAACCTGTAAAGACACCTGACTATTGCATAACTGAGCCTGCCTTTGTCCACATGTTGGGCCTGCCAGACAGGTGACAGCTAAATTTGGGGCCCACTGCTGCGAAGTGTGCGTACCGTCATCAATTTCCCACGTTCACCTTAGGGCCTTCTCGCCTCTGCTCTTATTCAAATTCAGTACTTGCATTCAAAGTGCATTTTATTTGGGGTTGTAGGAATCTACATATTTGAAATAGGGTAAATTATAGATAAATTCTTCAAAACGGTTTCTTGTGTGTGTGTGTGTGTGCATACATCGTTCACATGCTTGTGGCTGTCTTCCTCTATAACTCTCTACCTTACTTTTTCAATCTAATATGTGTTTTGTTCAGAGGTCTCTTTTAAAAATGCTTTTATTAATTATTTGAGAATTTCACACAATATATTTTGTTCATATTTATTTCCCTCCCACATTCTTCCAGATTCTACCCTACCTCCCTATCCCCCAACTTTATGTTCTCTCTACCCCACCTTTAATTCCCCTCCCCCCAAGTCACGGAGTCCAGTTTCTGCTTTTTGATTGGCCCAACTACTCCTGGCCACAAGACCTACCTTAGGGTGTGGCTGATATACTAGGTGCCACCCATCGAAGGGAATTGACTTTCCCTCTTCCAGCGACCATCACCGCCAATAGCCTCTCAGGCAGGGATGGTACTTTATACCTACATCTGCTTCTACACGCTGGAATTTTGTCTGCCAGGAGTTTGTGCAGATCTTGGGCACGTTGTCATAATGGCTTCTCACCTTGGTTGTGAGAAAGGGTCTCCCACTGACCACGGAGCTCACATATTGGCTAGACTGGCTGGCTAGTGAGCCTCTAAGATTGTCTGCCTCTCGCCTCCCCCACTCTGCGGTGGGGGTACAGGTGCACACAGCTGATGTTTTACATGGCTGTTAGGGATCCAAATCCAGACTTTCCTTGTACTTTATCCACTGAACGTCTCCCCAGCCCCGGAAAAGTTTCTTTACATTGGAAAATAAATTATCTGATTCCCCCCATAACTAACTTCTCTAGTGCATTAAACATAGTCTCTGTGCCATTTTTCACAAATGTACTTATTATGAGGAAGAACTATTCTGATTTAACCTTCTTTTCTTGGGCAGGTAACAGAACATATTCAAGTAAGGAAAAAAGAAACAATTTTACATAACCTCCTTATGGTAAATAATATATTTGGTGACGCACGGCATTGCTTCCTTTGTTTCTGATAGTTATGTCTGCTGAGTTTCACACTAACTTCGCCTAGATTGGCAAAGAAGGACCGTTCACTCAATTAACCTCAACAGCCTCAGATGACACTTTTCAGTGCTTGGTTTGGGCCCAGTTATATGTAGGTTGGTCTGGTGGGTTATAGCAAGATTTAGATTTGGTCATTTTGCCTCAGATATTGGTTGAGAGCCAAGTGCAGATTGTGAGCCGGATTGCCTGGCTCTGTTTGACCAGAAATTGTAATATTTTAACCTACTACTTCTCTCTCTCTCTCTCTCTCTCTCTCTCTCTCTCTCTCTCTCTCTTTCTCTGTCTCTCTCTCTCCTTCCCTCCCCCCTTCATTCTTTTCTTCCTTTTTTCTTTTCTCTCTGTCATCTCTTTAAATTTCTTCTTTTCTTGTTACACAGAATCACTTTATTCTAATTGGAAATAAAACATCACATGGCTGGTTTGAGGACCCCAGTCTCTGTAAACTTCTATTTTATCACCTATGAAACTTGGACTGCGGTAGCACGTGTCTCATAGAGATGGGGCCAGAAACCACATCATGCATTCAAAGCGCTAACAGCCATGAGCAGCGTATAGTAAACTGTCTATCGATGTTCATTTGAATCGTTGAGCTCTCACTTTGATCCTGGTACTACATGGTGTTGTTCTAGCAAGTACGATGCATTTGTAGCTTCTCCCTAAAAAGGCCAGTTCCTTAAGAGTAGTGGATAGATCTCTGTCATATCTTACAATGCCAAGCACAGTAGGCTCAGCAGTTAATTTAGGTTTCTGGCTCTGTGTCACCACAAATGCCACTGGTGTGACTGAGCCAACGCGAGTCAAGAATTTTCAGGAATTCTCCAGGAAACTGCCTGTAAAAGTTTACAGTCTGGCTTCCCAGATCCTCCTGCTGCCCAGCGTTTGTCAGTTGCCCTTTTTAGATTCTCAGTTGCCTTTTGAGTTCCCAAATGGATTTACTGCTTCCATGGTACCTCCAGGATATGCGTATTTGGGATGTTAGGAGTTTTTTCAAAGCTGTTTTTTCCACTTGCATTCTGGCCTACAGCACGGACAAGGCACGTAGCTTAGTGATTTCTCCAGGAGCACTGTCCCTGTCGCTATCAATGCTCTTGGGAATCCCGGTGGTGTGAGGCTGATTTCCCTCCTGCCCCTGCTTAATGGAACATTCCTGCGGGAGGATTTTCTCATTTTTTAGGACATGTGGAGCTTTTTGTTCTGTTTTCCTACACCAACAAATGCTATCATCAAATCCCTAAGGCAGATGCATTGTTCTGTGGCTTTGGATTTGACCCATGTTCACAATCATTGCTCTAGAAGAGTCAGGCAGATTCTATTTTTAAGATACAAGATGAGGCTTTCTCAGTCTCAGAACAAGGCAAGTCTGGCGCTAGGGAGAGATAGGGGCAGATTTGACTAATGAGGAATGCACTTCCCAGAAACCCCATGTCTGTTCAGAAGCAGGTATAGAAATGGGGGGGGGGCACTGTTTTCTAAGATGGAAACCTATGTCACGAAGATAGCCAGCCCAGGTGCTGGGGGTGTCTTCCCTCTCAGTTGTCGGGACACTTCAGCCATTTTAATAGTATTTTATGCCACATAACTGAACCTGAATTCTGATGCTGAGGGAGACAGTTTTTCCACAGCCCTGACTCACGGCACTCTGTTTTCTTGATAACTGAGCTCTTCCGTCAGTCTCTCAAAAATAATAGCTCAGGCTTTTGGTTTTATCAAAAGATTTTATAGCTCACTGAATTCATTCATACTGTCTCTGCAAACATTTTTTTTAAATAGAAAAGAAAATATGACCTATCTATTTGGTTTAAAAACTCACAGTAAAAAGGAATGTAAGTGAGAATGCAGGAAGGCCTTTCTCCCACTCTGGCTCTCCACTCCTTCCAGGCAGCCAGTTCTGAGATAGGCACGGTTGCTGGTTTGATTTGCATCCTTCTGGAACATTCCCAATCATGAAAGCATACGTACGAATCTTCATTCCGTGCTGGTGTATGTCTTGTTTTCCCACCCATCATCTCTTCCCATGGTAGCACTTTCTTCTTAAGGCAGGTAGGCCAGTCTTTTGTGTTTTGATTTAAGGAACAACAAGAAGCCTGGCATCGTTTTTTTCACCTTCTGCTCTAACCAGCCACCAACTGCCCTACCTGGAGAGGCCTCCTGTGGTGTAATTATGGTGGCTCTGGGAAGTTCTCTGAGTTTCACAACACTTCCTTCCTCCTGGCATTTCCAGGCCTGTGAGTCCTTAATTAGACCTGCCTAGCTTTGATTTTTAGCTTTGCCCATCTGCTCCAAAGCAAATCACCTTGGGAATCTTGGGTTTCATCTCATTCTTAAGACCAGTGCATTTCTGAGACATTTCCCTGGGAATGCATTTAGCTGTGATAGGAAATGTTCAAAACTAGGGGTTCTGTGAAGTAGGGATTGTGTGCGACTTTATCACTGGGGAAGTGCAAACAAATGTCGGCTCACTTTAGGTAGGTAACTGAAGCAAATCACATTATTTGTCCTTACCTATAGGAATATGGGTGAGGGGATCTGTAGCAGATATGATTCAAAGACAGTACTATCAACAGAAGCCCACCCTAGCATGGGTGCCTGCCCTGGAAACCAGGAGCTCCTTGCAGAACTTGCAGAGAAGTTGGACACTGTTTTTTCCAGGTAGCTCAGCTGGTCTCTGCTGTTTCTAGGCAGATTGGTTGGTCGCAGAGTGTCTCTTAGTATTTCTTACTACTTGTAGAAGTGTGAGGATCTAGGGACCTAGTGAAGCTGCCCAGGGATCAATGGAAGCTGTTGAGTCATTTACTTCATGAGTGTTAAGGAACTTTCTTGCAGGATGGAATGTTTCACCTCCCTTTAGAACACGGTGGATCTTAAAGAGCTTCCCTCCAAGATGGAATGTTTTATTCTCAGAGGAAGTTGTTATCCATCAGTGGACATGAGGATGTGAGGGGGAGGAAGGACAGTTAGGGGCCTCTTCCTAGTCACTTCTCAGATTCTCCCCCATAGTCAGGTAGCTGGCTACTACGGCCGCTCATGGCACATGGTCCTGTTAAGGTAAGACAGGGTACACAGAGAACCTCTTTTCTGTTTTTCATTTATCACAGTGACCCTTACGAGTCCTCGCAAGAAAGTCTTGACCTTATTGAAATCTCAAGAGTTCCCATCTCTCTGGAAAGAGATCTCACTGCTAAGTGGAAAAGAGTTATGATTCTTGTTTATGTGACTACTTATTGAGTACTTCCTGAATGCCGGGCATTGGACTGGACAGCTCTGCATAGTTATTCTTATGTATTCCATACAATGGACCTACTGAAACTGAGGGCGAAATGGGGCAAAGCTTCCCGCTCCGCTTGCTTTTAGTTACCCGCTTTTAGTTGTTAAAAGCCCCGGAGGTCAGGCAGCTGAGCAGTGTGCCGTTCATTTCCCACCAGCTTTGCTATAGATGTGGGTCTGCCAGGCAGGTCAGGAAGACAGGGGTTGCCTGGCTGCTTTTTAGGAAAGCCACCGCATTCTGTCTTAATCAAAGTGGTTAAAGCCTCTGACCCTTCACTTGCATGTCAGATTGATGGTCCCTTTGGATGTCTAAAGGCCAAAACATCTACCCTTCTATGAGCTGATGTCAACGCTTTCTGAAGACATTTCTCATGAAGGGCTGCAAAGAGCGTTACACAAATGAAGATCATTCACCCTCTTTTCTTTGGGTCACCTTTCTTTGGGTCCCAGATCTCCATGTTCTTTATTCCATAAATCCTTCTCTATCAATTACTCCTTTCATCATTGCAACAAAATACTAAACAAGAACTTAATGCAAGAAGGATTTATTTCAGCTCTGAAACTGAGGGTCTAGTTTGTCATGGGCAGGAAATGTTGGAAGTGAGAGGGGTCTGTGGCTATGACTGTGGCAACAGAAGCATCAGACTGTTTGCTGTCATCTCTGTGGATCAGGAATTGGAGAGAAGGCAGGGGGTGGGGCCAGACAATGTACAACAAGGTCCACCTGCGAGTGACCCACTATCTCTAGTGAGGTCCCACTTTCTAAATGTTCTACAGCCTCCCCAAACTATGTCACCAGCTGGGAACCAAGTGTTAAAACACAAGAACTTGTCGGGGAGATTTTGCATCTGAACCATAGAGTTCTTAAGCCTTATCTTTGAGACGGAAAACTTGGTACTTACTCTTTTGCTTCTGCCTTGTAAGTAAATGCTTCTCTTTTGCAATCCAGACAGTTCAGTGATTGGCTGGCATATGGTTCAATGGGCAAAATAGGTCACACTGAGGTGTCACTACCCTTGATTTACCAATAGTGGTAATGATAGCAACAACAACAGCAAAACCCCCTAAAGATTAGAACATTAAATTCTTGATGTAGTCAAATATTGAATTGGTATGTGGACTGTTTCAGGATTAAAAGCTCTTGCTCTATGGTTTCTCTTTGGCCCCCTGAGGTCAATGGAGGGCCTGTCTTGAGATGTATCAAGCATGGGTAGACACTGCTGGAGGCTCGAGGAGACTAAAGGCTATAGGTGAGTATGCTGCATCACTGGGCATGAAGAGGGGCTAGAGTATGCAAAGCCGATGTACACAGACACACACACACACACACACACACACACGCAGACATGGAAGGGCAGACCACAAGGAGGGACATGTCCTCAGCGGGCAAAGGCAGGAAGAAGGAAAAATAATGAGGCATTGCTATGTTTGCATGTGTGGAAGTGGTGATGGTGGTTGTTGACATCGTTGAATCTATTCATCCGGGTGCGTGTTGGCTTTCCATTCTTATAACATATACCCGAGATATACAATCTTTAGAGATAGAAGGTTTAAGCAGGGTTCATAGTTTGGGAAGTCTCAGACAATGGTCAGTTGGTCTCACTGCCTTTGGGGCTGTGATGAGGTAGCATTCATAGAGGAGTGTGTGGTGGAAGCCACGGTGGCAGCTGTGAAATGAAAAGGAGAAGTAAGAAAATACCAAAGGTAGGGAAGAACCTGCCCCTTGAGGGCACATCCCAACAACCCGAGACTCAGCATTCTCTGCCTCTTAAAGAGTCCTCACTTATCATTGGGGTAGGTCAGGGAAAGGTTAAACGCATAGGGCCTTTGTAGGATATTCCAGATCCAAATGAGCAACAGGTGATGTATTGATCTAAGAATGTCAGATTGTTTAACTCCATCAGTCTTAGAAAAAAGGTGCTATTGTTGGTGCTCTTTATAGAAGAATAACTGGGCCATAGAAAGGAAACCTAGCTTGCTACACGTCCTGGAGTTAGTAAATGCAGGGTCTGGTTTGGAAATACACGTGAGTCTATCTGTCTCCTTAAGCTGGACCTTTGGCTTGTACATTTTCCTTCTCTTTGTATCCCAGTAGAACGTCTTGCAGAATATATGTTAAAATAAATATTTAAAATATATTTTAAACTGACATGGTGTCCAGGGTGGGTGTGTCACACACATGTGGAAGTCAGAGGACAACTTTCAGGAATCATTTCTCCCTTCCCAACATGTAGGTTCCTGGGAAGGAGCTTAGATTTCTCAGATTGGTGGCAAACGCCTTTACTCACCAAGCCATCTTGCCAGCTTATTTGAGTTATGAGATGGCAAATGTCTTGAGGCTGGGGAAGGCATGCTTTCTATGCCTTTGATGAATAGCACAGTGCTATGACATGGCAGATGCTTCCTGTATGTTTCTTGCATGACTCTTGAGCAACATTCTTCTTTGGCCTCCCAGTGGCATTATAGGCGATTCAGAGAACCAGATGACCCAGGACACTGCAGTGCAGTCTCCTGGGTCAGAAGAACATTGCTCATTAGATGCACAGGGCTCAGGGCTGCTCTGCGGTTCCTCACATCTGGGCTGGGAGGCCTTTGCTGTTCTCTGGATAGCAGTATTGTTTTGATTGTGGTGACATCAGTCTTGCTAAAAAGCATCTCTCTGGTCTTTTTTTGATTCCAGTGGTACCATGGGTGGTTGACTCTGCTCATCTTATGTTTAGAGCTCAGGACAGCATCTGTCGGTGGTGTTTGTCACTATCTGGGGTGAAGTGTCCCTCTTGCACCTTCTTAGCCCATTACAACTTTTATATATGGTCCAGACATGGAGTCCTGCCCATGCTATAGTTGATCTTGGCAGAATCTGGAATGTTTGTGGGATTTTATGCATGGACAGAAATATTCAGTGCAGTCTCTACTTTGTTTACTGTCCAGCTTATGCATTTTGAAATGATCAAAGCTAGTTTAAATATGCAGACAGAGCTCCAGCCAGGGAAGCAGATCAGTGCCTTGCTCAGTTATCATCAGAGAAGCTTCCTCCTGCAGCAGATGAGAACAAAAACAGAGACCACAGCCAGACATTAGAGAAAGAGTGAGCAACCTTGAAACTCTCAGCCCTAAATGGGGTGTTTCCATTAAATCCCTCCCCTCAGGCTTCAGGGAATCCCTCAGAAGAGGAAGTGAAAAGCGTGTAAGAGCCAGAGGGGATGGAGGACACCAAGGAAACAAGACTCTGTAAATCAACAGGACCAGTGCACACACGAACTCACGAAAACTGAGGCCGCATGCCCTAGGTGTGCACGGATCTGTACCAGTTGGGGGTCCTGGAGCTGAATGGAGGAGTGTTGCCAGTAGTCAGACACAGAGGGGAGATAAAAGCCATGAGTCATGTGACAACACACAGATGAATAGAAATGGGTTAATTTAAGTTATAAGAGCTAGTGGGAAAAACCTAAGGTATAGACCAAGCTTTCATAATTAATAGTAAGTCTCCATGTCGTGTGTGTGTGTGTGTGTGTGTGTGTGTGAGAGAGAGAGAGAGAGAGAGAGAGACAGAGAGACAGAGAGACAGAGAGACAGAGAGACAGAGAGACAGAGAGAGACAGAGAGAGCTGGTAGCCCAAAGAAAAAATTTGTCTATGAATGTGAACACATGCCCCCATCCCTAATTCAGAATCTATCACCAATTGATAACCACATGAAAATGAAATTTAGTCTCCTCCAAGGAAGTCTCACTATGAAAACAAACTATTCTTTTTTGTTCTTTGTTTGTGTTTTGTTTTTTCCTGTGTAACAGTCCTAGCTGTCCTGGAACTATCTCTTGTAGATCAGACTGGCCTTGAACTCACAGGGTTTTACCTGCCTCTACCTCCTGAGTTCTGGGATTAAAGACATGCACCACCACCACCCAGGTCAAACTACTCTTAAAGGAGAGACTGCATGCCCATTGGTAGATGACCAACAGAAAATGAACTCAAGGCCATCTTTGGTTCCTTGTCTCATAATGCTTTCAGGGTTCTTCTCTATAGGTCCTTTGCATATTTATTATAGCTTTCAGTTTAGTGGTTTTGTGGGATTCCTGAATATACAAATGAGTGGGTCTCTTTTTTGTGCCTTCTCTTGGGCTCTTTCCTTCTGCTTAATTGTCCAATTCCAAAGTGATATATATATATATATATATATATATATATATATATATATATATATATATATATATAATTCCATAGATGCCTATTTATTTTCTAATGGGAATCAGAAAGGGGGTAGATTCAGATGGAAAAGGAGAAGTGGGGAGGAACTGGGAGGAGTAGAGGGAGGAGAAACCATAATCAAAAAACATAATGTGAGAAAAAAATCTATTTTTAATAAAAAGAAGAAAAAAGATTGATTTTAGTAAGATGACTTTAATAAAAGCATTAAAATAGAAGAATAAAATAATATTCAGACAGAGATGTGGGGTGCCCTTCTGTATGCTGTGAATATGTTTTATTACCACTGGTTAATAAAGAACCTGATTTGGCCTATATTCAGACAGGATAGAACTGGGTGGGAAATCTTAACAGAGATATAGGGAGCAAAAGGGTAGGGTTAGGGAGACACTAGCAACTATCGGAGAAGCAAGATGTGTGGTAACACCATGGCCATGTGTCAATACATAGGTAAATAGAAATAGGTTCATTTAAGATGTAAAAGCTAGTTAGTAGTAAGCCTGAGACATCTAAACAGTTTATAATTAACACTAAGCCTCAGAGAGAAGGGAATTGGCAGGCAGGAGAGAAGCCTCCAGTTATATGACAGTATTTATATGTGATTGACTAAAAACAAGCTTATGAATTTAACAAACCTGATTTTTCCCAGTTTAACATTTTATCACACTTATGTATGTACGTACGTACGTATGTATGTATTTACACAAGTGTACATGGGCCACCAGCCATGTTGTAAGTGTAGAGGCCAGAGATAACCTTTGGGAATCAATTTTCTCCCTCTTCTCTGTGGGTCCCTATGGATTGGACTTAGGTTGCCAGGTTTGGTAACAAATACTTTTACCCACTGAGCTATCTGTCTGGCCCCATTCCTCCAAAGTTTAAAATTTAATTTAAGTAGTCACAAGTCTGATATTATCAGATACTTTGTGTTGTTTTAAATTGTTTATGGGACTGGGGAGATGGGGAAAACCCTCTCCTGTGAGTTCCCAGTGCCATTATCCCTTCTACAAAATGAACCAATTCAGTGTTATTTAATTTGTGCCTCCTGGCCACTCTTAGTTTGAAGGTACCTGCATCACTCTTCTTGATGTGTCTGTTCCCAACACCCTTCACTCATGATGTTTGCTTTTATGCTCTACCAAATTTTCAGATCTAGAACTTTCTTTTCTTGCTGTTTCTCAGACATTGGTACTATTAACAAATTTGAGCCAATTGTTTTGTAAAATGCCTCACAGACAGGATTTTTTTTCTCATGAGGATGTCCTAGGGAAATATTTTTAGGCAAGAAGACCTTCAAGTGTGTCTTAGTTACTTTTCTATTACTATGATAAAACACCATGATTCAAGCAACATATGGAAGGAAGAGTTGATTTGGGCTTAGTTACAGATGGATTGTGGTAGTTTAAATGTAAATGACCCCTATGAAAGGCATTATTAGAAGTATGGCTTTGTTGGAGGAGGTGGGGCCTTATTGGAGGAAGTGTGTCATTGTGAGGATAGGTTCTGAGGTCTCCTTTGCTCAGGCTTTGCTCAGTGCAATACTCCGACCATTTCCTTTTGCCTACAGGTCAAGATATAAACTCTCAACTCCTTCTCCAGCACATGTCTGTCTACTTGCCACTATGCTGCATCATGATGATGATGAAGTAAATCCCTGAAAATGTAACCCCAATTAAATGTTTTCCGAATAAGAGTTGCAGTGGTCATGGTGTCTCTTCACAGCAATAGAAACCCTAATACAAGAATGAATCCATTATAGTAGGACAGTGTGTCAGTATGCAGCAGGCAGTTTAGCTGGAGCAGCAATTGAGAGGTCACATCTTAAACCACAAAGAAGAAGCGGAGAGAGTGTACTGAGGAAAGCGGGATGCTTTTGATACCTCAAGTCCACCCCCAGCCTAGTGGCCACACCTGATGAACCTTCCCAAACAGTTTCACCAACTAGGGACCAAGTATTCGAACTTATGAGCCTATGGGAACCAATCTCATTCAAATCGCTGCAAAGTAGAACTACAAAATCCTTCTAGACTATGCCAGAAGACTCCTGTGTCAGATGCTAATTTTGGTGAAGAAATCAGTTTTAAATATCAGAGTTCTGGTCACAGATGAGAACATGAGATCAACTATTGCAATGAGTATACTTTATGTTTCTGCTTTTCTCCATTGGAAACACTGTGTCAGGGAAAGTGCCTTTCAACCAAGGGAATAGGATATTCAAGGGCCCTGGGCAAGGACTCCAACATTGAACTCCATCAAGCCAGGCTAAGGACTAGGAGTGAAATAGCAGGGGCAGGACCTAATCCTGAACACATTTTAAGTTTTGGTGAGAGTCATGATTCCAAACTTTAATGAGAATTAAAGGAAGTTCATTCCAGAATTCAGGACGCAGGGGCAGGTAGATGTTTAGTTCAGTCTACATAGTGAGCTCCTGGACAGCCAGAGGGTACATAACATACTGAGTTCCTGTCTCAACAACAGTAACAACAAACAAAGCAAAAGCAAAAGCAACAACAACAAAAAGAGGGTAAAACCAATTAGAAGTTCTTCCTTTTCATTTTCTTGGCACTAAGAATGTATTGCACTTATGTCCTGCCCACCATGTGCCCTTGCCTGCCCTGCCCCCACTACAGTGCCACCACCATGGTCTTGACTTCCATGTTTCTCATATCCTTGCTTCTCTTCTCCAAACCCATGTCTGTAACACAATTAATAAAAACCCAGAGACAGATATTAGAGTTCAACCTGAAGTCAGAAAAGCAAAACAGCCAGCCACTGGCTTTTACCTCTACCTCAGCCTGAAATGGTGATCCTGCCTCTAGGACTCTCAGAATGAAACCGTGTCTGAGAGCTGTCTCCTCCTGTCTTATATTCTTCTCTAGGGCTAGGACTAAAGGTATGCACCACTACCACCCAGTTTCTAAGGCCAACTAATGTGGCTACTGGGATTAAAGGTGTGTTTCACCATTGCCTGGTCTACAAGGCAAACCAGTGGGGCTGTTTTACTCTCTGATCTTCAGACAAGCTTTATTCATTAAAATACATATGAAATATCACTACACTTCCCCTTTTGTCTAAAATAAAAAAGAAGGCTATAACTAATATAAGAAAACTATATACAATAAGTACAGACTATATATAATATATGCAGGCAGTAAATGCATCAACAATATCTAGTCCATTTGCATTTGACAAATTTAGAGAAAATACTTCTTATCTATCCTCTTGGTGAGTCCAAAGTCTTGTACCTAATTTACTTTCTTTTATAACTTGCTTTATGCCTCAGATAAACAAAGAAAGCTGTAACTATAACTATCTAGTCTTCAACTCCCTCAGAGATCCAAGAAGGAAATAATATTAACTGAGTAAGCAGGAAGTGCAAGCAAACGGCTTCCAAAAAAATATGAGAAATAACAGAAATAACTGGCTGCCTGTTCAGTTACCCAAAGTTCCTCTGAAACATTGAGGCATCTATCTTCAGCCTATAGGCCTAGCATATCCAATAGACTTTTCTGTGAAACATGATATTCTGAAGGGCTACTCCTCCTTGTCTTGACAATGTTTGACAGCCACTTTCTTTTGTTTCCTGCTTGTCCAATTAGGACAGCATACTTTCAGCAGCTAAAACAAGGACATTTTCTTGCCCAGTGATTTACACAAAGAAAGTAAACGCCATGTGGAATTTCTTCGATACTCATTATCTTCTCTGAAGTATATTGGTGCTGCCAGGAGCAGATATGTTTTATTGTCATAAAAAAGAACCTAGGTTATTAAAACATCTTAAATGCCATATTCTGTAGATCTCTGAAGTATTTGCAGATGACCTGTCTGTCTAAAATCTATCTTTATTTGACCTTGAAAACATACCTAATGTGACTACAAGTTCTATTATAATAGGTGACTAATTACTAACCTGTATTTCCTTATTATCCTAAACAGTTGATAATAATACCTTTCAGAGACTAGAAATTTACATTGCATTGTTAAATGACTTGTATAGGGACAAAATCTTGGATAAGATTAGAAATGTATATACAGTATGTTTTAATAAAATTAATCTCAAATTTGTATCAAGAGACAAAATTTTATGCTGTATACAATAGTCCAATCCAATATAAAACATTTAAAACTAATAGTTGCTTTTAAAAAGTAGATTCAATAATCTACCCTTTTTATCTTATCATGTGTCCTCAGCAGACACTGCTGGTCTTGCCTTTTAGTTGCTCCAGATAGTGTCTCTGAATCTGACTCTTTCATGGAGCTATATTCTGGGGCAACTGTGCTAAGCTACCTTGAGGAGGGAGAAGAGTCTGAGAAGAAGGAAACTTCTTTCTGCCCAGTCTTAGGGGGTCTCCAGGCAGAATGTGATGCTCGGCAGAATGAGGGTTGATGGGTGCCTGACTGGTACCTGAAGACTCTGACTACAGTATAGTGACCTCATGGAAGCCATGTGTAGCTGCCACGGAAGGGTCTGCTGTAGGAAAACTGGGATGTCTCCTCTGGAACCTGCTCCAGATTGGCTCTACAGCCTCCTGCTCTGACCATGGCCTAGTCAAATTCTAAGATTATATTTCTCTCAGATGTCATGGTTACAGGGACCTCAGTCCTTGGCCAGTGGCTGAAGTTCCAGCTGGAATCTTCCTTCCAGAGTGAATGCTCGCTGGCGCTAACCTAGCAGTGAACTCTCTCGATTTGTTCTCAAATCTTTGAACCCTGGGCTCCTCAGGCTGCCTCTGTCATCTTTAGGGAGTAGGGGTTAGGTACCCAGCTTGCAGAGGAGCAATAGGAAGGTGGTTTAGGGATGACCAGCACCCTGATCTGGGAATCTCTTCTTCCTGATGGGCACAACTTAGACATCTCTACCTCCCCGACTACTGTGTTGGGTGCATGACTAGGAGCAGCAGAGGTTTTTGTTTCTTCAGGGCCTTGCCTGCTTGGCTACATTTACCCATCCCCTTGACTTCTGTGATCTGTTTTCATCATAATCTCCTTTAACTTTTCCCCCAGTAGCTGGCTGGCATCTCAGGACAGAGTCACCGTCCTTTCCCCCCCTCACCACCCAAACTCACAATCACTTCTACTGAAGAACAGATGGGAGCCTGCTGACATTTTAATAACATTGGCTAATCCTGAGGATGAAAGTGGAGAAAAAAAATACTTAGGATGTTACTACACCAGTTCGGGAATGACATGTTCTTAGTTTGGACAAATGAGAGTCTAGTGGAGTCTAACAGTGGTTAGGTTAAAAATATCTTTTGAATAAGATCAAAGTAGATTGGCTGAGGACTGGTTAGGGAAAGATACAACATCAAAGATGACTCCAATATCCACGTGTAGAAGAATAAAATTAGATCCATACCTCTCACCTTGTACAAAAATCAATTCAAAGTGAATCAAATACCTTAATTTAAAACCTAAGAATTATAGTGGATAATTTAGAAAAGAAACTTTAAGACATAGGTGTAGACAGGAACTTTCTGAATAGAATCCCAACAGTGTGGAAACTAATCCTAAGAATTAACAAACAGAACTGCGTGAGATTAAGTTTCTGCATAGCAAGGAGAACTATCAACAGAGCACATAGACACACACTACAGAATGGGAGAAAAATCTTTGTGCGATATGCCAGATTTGGAGGGTAATATATAGAATGTATAAAGAACTGCAACAAAATTAAACACCCCAAATTTCCAGTCAATGAATGGGATAATGAAAAGGACAGTTCTTAAAAGAATAAATGCAAATGACCAATAAGTATTCATAAAATGTTCACCATCCTTAGCTATCATAAAAATGCACTTTTGAATTATTTGAGAGTTCAACTTACCCTCATCAGAATGGCTACATATTGAGGAAATATATGGGATCAAATGTTGGAGAGGATGTGGGAAGAGAGATCTAGTCACTGCTGGTTAGAGTATAAACTATTATAGCCATTGTGGAAATGAATGTGGAGCTTTCTAAAAAAAAATAAAAATAGAACTTCCATAGGATTCAGTTTTACCTTTCTTGGGCATGCACCCAAAGAACTCTACACCTTGCCGCAGAGATACTGTCTCATCCATATTTATCGCTGCTCTACTCTCAATAATGAAGAAAGGGAAGCAGCCTAGATGTCCATCAGTGGATGAGTGGATGAATAATGGATAAAGAAAATGTGGGATACGCAGACAACAGAAATTTATTCAACTCTAAGGGAAACTGGAACTATGAAATTTGCTAGAGAAAAGATGGATCTGGATAGTGACTATATTATTTAAGGGAGGTGACTCAGACCTACAAAAAAAACCACCCCACATATTCTGTATCATATGCAAAACCTAGCTTTTAATGTATATATGTGTGCATTTAATTGGTTTTGAGAGTGGATATAAGCTATGAAACTAGAAAGAAGTTAATAAGAATGGAAAAAGAGGCCTTGAGGAAGGGAGGGACGAAGGGACCCGAAGGGTGTGGAGGATTGGGGAAAGTGCAGATGGGGGCGGTCTAGAGGTTGGTACTGGACGATTTTAGCTTTAGACTTCCTCAACTATCCCACAGACACAGATCCGGCAACTTGGAGTCCAGGGGAGAACGAAGTGGGCTTGGTGGTAGTTGAGGGTCTGTGTCTTGTTTCCAGTTTCTTATTGTTCTCAGTAAAGAACGGGAGAGCCATGAAGGATTAAAGCCATGTAAGTGTACAGAGAGACAGAGATCTGACGATAAAGCCAAGGTTGTGGAAAGTCCTGGAGATAATGAAGGCCTGGAAATTTCCCACCATCTCTGGCACTGTCAATGCTTTTATGATTTAATGAGACAAGCATTAGTTGGCAGGCGCCGGTTTGGAGTGGGCGGGTGAGAAGAGGTGGTGGGAATACAAGTGAGCTCCCCTGCATGCGCTCCGGAGAAGGTTTGCTATGGATGGGAGCTGGGAAATTGCTGGAAGTTGAAGTGAAAGGGGGAAAGGGAGATTTTAGAAAACTTTTTTGGAATATCTTTTTAATTGAATTTAATAACTTCCTTTTCAACATCTTGATTGAGATATACTTTACATACCATAAAATTTAAACTCTTGAAGTGTGCTATTTGGTGATCTACCAAATTGTGCAACCACTGCCATAAACCAGATTTGGAACACTTCCACCACCCCAATAAAATCCTTTGCACCCGTTTATAGTCAATCCAGTTCCCTCCCCTTGCCTCGGGCAAGTGCTAATCTCCATTTTGTCTCTCTAGACTTGCCTTTCATGGGAGTCTCATAAAATAAAGCCATGTAATGTTTTGCCTTTTTCAGTAGGCTTCTTCAAGCACTTCATGCATTCAGTTCATTCAGTAACACGCAACTCACTCCTGTTGCAGTGATTATGAGTACATTGTTCACTTGTATTGCCAAGACGTGTCTCCTGTAATGCCACACCACATTTATGCATCCACTCACCAGGTGATGGGCATTTGGATGAAGGAGGATCAGCCTTTAAGGTGATCATATTCAGTTGCTTGGGGTTCAGCAGAAAGATACTACAGCTTGGGTGGCTTAAATAATAGAACCCATTTCCTTATTGTTCTAGATGTTGGAAATTCAAGATCAAGGAGTCAACACAGTCTGGTGGGAGCCATTTCATTGGCTTGCAACTAGGCACCTTCCCACGTATCCCCAGATAGAGAACAATGACTTCTAGAACATTATTGTATAAGGATATCTATCCCATAGGCCCACTGTCTTGGCCTCCTTTAACCTTAACTATTTCCTCAAAGGCTGTTTCTCTAGTTAGAGTAACGTCATAGCTAAGGAAACATCTTTGACATAGTGTTGACTGAGAGTGATAGAGTACAAGGTTTCTTGGCTTCAACCATGAACTTTTGGGTCAAGTAACTCCTTATTGTGGAGTGGAAAGTGTCCTTGGCATTGTAGGATATTTAGCAGTCTCCTTGACTGTAGCATGAATTCGAATAGGTCAGAGTTGGTTGTTTGAAACCCTTAGGCTGGTCCTCTCTAACCTTACAATGCAATGCTAAAATTGGTTCTGCATTAAATTCCTCTGTCTGGATCTGAATATCTCTATGATCTGTTTATTTTTTCTAAAACTTGTATCTCCGCACTCATATTAACCAACTTTTTAGTGTAAGAAAACCAAAAATCATAAAACTAATAATGTTTAGAATTGACATTTCGTAAGTCCCAACTAAATTAGTTATCCTCTCATTTAGTTGCTTCCATTTTCAAACTGTCCGCTGTATTATCATACAGAGACCTAAATCCCTCCATAGTAATAGTGTTTCCCATTTTTTAACGTGGGAAAAATTCTCTCTTTTAACTAATTCCTCCCTTTAGGAATTCCCGATTGTCTTACCAAATGTGCCGACAATGTCGGTGAACCGTGAGGCGTAGCATGTCTGAGTGGATAACACTGGGCGGTGAAGGGCCTGGCTGAGGACAGCTGTGGATGGTAGCGCGTAACTGTGAGCTGTGAATAGCAGCGTGAGGAGAGGGTTGTAGGGAAAGCCGGCAACCCATGGTGGGGGAGAGAGAAGGAGGGAGCTGCCTGTTTGAAACAATGCACGGGGGGGGGGGGGGGGGATTGTGTGTGTGTGTGTGTGTGTGTGTGTGTGTGTGTGTGTGTGTGTGTGTGGCGAGCATGTGTTGCAGGGGCTGCCTGAACGCAGAGCCAGTCAGTTTAGGGTAAATCCTGGGGCATTTGGAACCCAGGTGCTTCTGGAGTTTTGGTGGCCTCTGGAGACTGTTTCAGAGAGGCTATAACAGGAAACTCCCAAACTCGTTCAGAGGCGTGGGGAAAAAAAAAGAAAAGAAAGCCTAGCCAGGTGGGCAAGGGCCCCACATGCAGCTCCAGCCTGTGCTGGTAGCTACAAAGCCATAGACTAGTGGTTTTTTCGTGAATTCCTGCCTTTAAATTGGGCACCAATATCTAGCACGAGTTCTAATAGGTCAAAGTTGGTTGTTTCAAAACCTTAGGCCTATCAGACCCTGGCAGTATGATCCCAATTTTGGCAACCAAAAATAAACTGAAGTACGGGCAATTTGGGGATGAGGGAGCAAATACATATTCAGCTTGAGAGCCAGCGATGAAACAGAAAGAAAACTAATGGTGTAAGAGAGAGAAACGGGACTTGGGTTGGGAGTGATTCAATAGCAGAATGTGTGTTTAGCATGTCCAAGGCCATGGATTTAAAACACTAGCATTGCTGTATAAAAACAAAATAGAGATAAAGGAGGGGCAGGAAAGGAGGGAAGAAGTGAAGAAGAAAGAGAAAAAGAAAGAGACCCAATCCTAATGGCAGACGCCTCAATTCAGCAGGACATAGAACAGTGATTGGTCCTAATTGGCACTAGGTAGACTGCATCTGTCCAATGGGACTCAGAGATAGGATGGATGATTGATTTACTGGTGAAACGGTGTCCTACTTTATCCTTTTACTATTATACCGGCACACAGCTATACATATTTGTGGGACATCATGTAACGTTTGCTATGTGTGGTACGATGTTCAAACTGGGGCAACGACTTCATCGGTCACCTTAAGTGTTGGTCATTGCTTTGTGGTGAGAACATTCTAAATCCTACCTTGGAGCTATTTGAAATACATGATGTGTTATTGTGAGGTATTATCATCCTACTGGGCTAGAGAACACCACAACTACCCGTCTGTGCCATTTGAAGACAGGGACTGTCTCAGCCACTGGTAAACACTGAATCGAGAGAAATTTTCATAGATATTATATGTTATTTCCTTCTAAAGACTTGCCTCATAAAACCAGCAACGCTCCTAGAACCGACTGCTGGAATAGTAAGAGGTTGACATAAAAATTAAGGTCCAGTTACTATGATTTGGAGAAAGATTCCTTTTTTTTAAAAAAAAAAAACCTTTTCAATAACACTAGACAGTATAAATCAGTTGCCCTTGGACGCCAATATTCATGTGGATCAGTTGATGTGTTGCTAACTTGAAATTCTGACTCAGTAGGTAGGGAGAGAGGAATTTCTAAAACACCCCTAGGTAATTACTGATATTCTTAGTTCACAAACCACAGGACAGCCAGCAAGGATGTAGGTCTACAAAAGACTGGATTGAATAAGTGATTCGAAGGACTCACAAATGAGCTATCAAGGTCATCACTAAGGGTTGGAGGGAGTTCTTAGGGATGCAGAGATGGAAGAGAGAGCCCAGCTCATCAGTGCCACATGGCTACATAAAGCACAGATGAGAACAATAGCAATCAGACCCTTGGTATCAGTTTAGAATTCAAAATGGTCCTGGTAACTTAGAGTCATGGGGACAAATCAGCAAAAGAAAATTTCAGAAGAGACAAATTGCTAGGTTGTGGGTGAATGTTCCCAAGGGTCCATGTATTGAAGTCTTGATCCCCAGAGTAGACCATTAGGAATTGCTGTAGAGGTGCATTGTTAGAAAGTGGGACCTTATAGTTGGGCCATGGAAATGCTCTCCAAGAGAATGATAGAGGTCTGAACAGACTTCCCTCTGTCTGAATCATGAGTGACTTTTTTGTCACATGTTTGTTGTCCTGCCTGCACTACTGCCACGGTTGGCTACCCTCATGGTAGATCCAAAGCAATAGGGGTACTTGACCTTAGGTCAGAATGCAAGAGCCGCAAACCTAAATAAGCCTTTTTCTTTATAACTTTGTTGCTTCAGGTAGTTAATTATGGCAATGCAAAGCTAGCTAACAAGTTAAGAGTGCTGACACTGCAGAAGGAAAGCCAACCTTTCAAATCAACAGTGAGCCATAATAGCAAAGATCTGACATCTCCTGGGTTGATCATGAGTCAGCACTACATTGCCCTGGTTTGGAAATCAAGTATAAAAGTAGACTACACAATTAGAAACTGAAGTAATTTTCATTATATTTAGCACTGCTCAACTAGAATTCTGTAGCTAGTTTTGAGATAGCAGAATCCATAAACACGCAGAGAGCTCAAGGATTCAAGTGACAGTGTCAAAAATAAATAGAAGTGTGAGAGATAAAATTTACTGCTGAGAAGAGAAGGGTGTATGATAATTTAATGGTGGGATTTTTGGCCATAAAGACATGTTTTATAGGAGATGGTGATGGTGAGTAATTCTTCTGTATTTCTCTTATGAGCCAGCTGAGATGGCATGCCTTTCAACTGCCCCAAGAGTGATTTTATTAGTCACCAATCTGCTGCTGTGATAGAATATTCTGCCTGAGAGTAACTGGAGAGAGAGGATTTATTTGGCCTACTGGTCCAGAGGATAACATCCATTGTAGCCAGGAAGATAAGGCAACAAGAGCAGAAAGATGGCTGATCACATCTTCATCCATACACAGAAAGTACGAAAGAGGACAGGAAGTGGGGAAAAGGTATAAAACCTCAAAACCTGTCTCAGTGACTTACTTGATCCAGCAACCTCCCCCTCATACAGGTTCTTCTATAATCTCCTCAAACAATGCCATCAACTGGGGAACAAATGTTCAAGAATGCAATGCCTGTGGAGACATTTGTCATCCAACCCCCTACAGCTGGGTATGAAGGCATTCCTGATACAGATGTTAAGCATCTGAATATGCTACCAAGAGAAGGTGATGAAAATTTACCCTGCTAGAAGGTGCCTACTGTTTGCTGGGAATTAAGAACAGCCCAGATTAAAGATTAAGGTATGGTATAGATAAAATCATGGCTTTTCCCTGCCAGGGTCTTCCTGGGCCTTTGGGGACCAAACCTGATAAAGGAAAATTGGTTATGTTCCTTCTCAGGGTGGATGCCATGGGGGTTGCTAATAGGTCACTCAGTGATGCTGTCCCTGAGAGATCTAAATCTGTTGAGATTCTGGAACGAAGTAGAGACTGGGGTGTATGTAGTGAGGTCCAGCTAAGACATTTTTCAGACATTTTTTTTTTTCTGAGCTGGTTCCTCAGAGCCTATGAACAGCCCCATAAAAGTACAGCAAAGTCTCAACTGACCCAGAACATCGAACAAAATGAAAATCCCACACAGGATTTACATAGTGCAGGGCAGCTACTCCTAGTAATGCAGGGTACAGAAGGTAATATATACAGGGGAAATACCCAGGACGGGGAGAAGCAAAGTCAGGCGGAGATTGATGAGCTCCTGCTAAAGGTAACAGCAACAGCTTAGACTCAAGTGATTGCTACCATTCAATAATGAGGCCCTGTGCCATCAGGCTTCTTGAGCTTTGAAGGCAGACTCAGAAATGGGTTTTTAATGTGTATCTCCCAACTTTGAAAGATATGAGCCAGGGCCCACTGATGGGGGAATGAATAAGCAAAAGGCATTGCACTCACACAATGGAATATTTTCTGTCATAAAAAGGAAGAAAGTGCTAACGTGTTCTACAATATCGATGAATATCAAGGACATTATATTTAGTGGAATAAACCAGTCACAAAAAAGATGAATACATTTGTTCCCACTTATATTAGACATAAAATAACAGAGACAGAAACCAGAATGGTGTTGCCTGAGGCTGGAGGAGGGAAACATTGCTTAATGAACAGAGTACCAGTCCTACAGGATGAAAGGTCTGAAGACGAATGGGGCTGATGTTGCTGCGACGATGCGGATGTAGTTAATGTCACCGAACTGTATGCTTAAAATGGCTCAGATGATAAATTCTTTGTTATTGTGTATTTTATCACAATAAACAATTGAAAAATAGAACCACACAATCCAGCAATCCTACTTCTGGGTATATATCAAAACAAATTAAAATCAATGTCTAGAGGAGTTAGTATCACTTCCATGCCATAGAGTTGTAGCTAAGAAACGATATGTGCATAAAGAAAATGTGATCAAGCCACACAATGGCTTGTCATCCAGCCACAGAAAGAGCTAAGTCCTGCCGTTTGAACAATGTTGATGGGTCTGGCAGGCTTTAGGCTAAGTGAAATTAACCAGACATGAACAACAATAATAACAACAACAAAGAAGCAAAGGATCTTAATTGTGTGGTGTTTAAAATAGATGCATAGAATCAGAGTTTAGGATTGGTGGGTTTTTAATTGTTCAGGAAGAGGAAATGGGGAAATGTTCGAAAGGTACACATTTTCACTTATGCAAAATAAGTAAGTTCTAGAGGCTCGACTGCACAGGGTCAGACCTATGGCAAGCAATCTACATTGTCTACTTAATGATTTGTTGAGAAAGTAGATATTATGTGCTCTGGCCATAAGAGGAAAAGATTAAAACAACCAACCGACCAACCAACCAAGGAAAACTGAAGTTAAAGAATAAATTCATAGTACAATGTATCCAAGGGAAGACATTTTTTTTGCTGCCAGTGTCTTCAGTCTGGAACAGGTGTTTCCAGGTATCATATTCAGAGAATTACATAAGCACTATGAATGTCAAAGTAGCAAATGACTTTGTTCAGAAGCAAAGCGGAAATATGGGCCAGATGCCCTGCAAGAGAACAGTGGGTGCTGATAGGAAGAGGGTTTGGGAGAGTTGGCTCGGTGCTTCAGAGCGCTTGTTGATCTTGCTGAGGACCCAAATTTATTTCCCAGCACCCACATGGTGGCTCACAGTCATATGTAATTCCAGTCCTGGAGATCTGATGTCCTCTTCTAACTTCTCAGGATATCAGACATGCACATGGTGCACGTACCTACATCCAGGCAAAACATATACATAGAAACAGCCTACACCCTAGGCTATGCTAGGTCCCACCCTCCCTTCCTCCCTTCCTCCCTCCCTCCCTTCTTCCCAGATATGTTCTGTGAAATACTTGAATGGAAACAAGAACTTAGGAAAAAACTGTTAGAGAAGATCTTGCTTATTACATTGTTTGGAATGGGATGTGCAGTCAGCTTGATACAGGTTGGGTTTCCTTATCACTAAGTGCTTTGTTACCCATATCTGCTAAGTGTGCTATCAGGAAAAAGGTGTGTATACAGCTCAAGCCAAATAGAGTTCCTGGATGCTAAGCCTTCCCTATGCTGTTTCAGTTTCGTTGGTGAACGTTTCTCTTCAAACGTGTTGAGTTGCATATATATTAGAATGGTGGTGTCTCAGAGCTCAGGAGGAGAGAAAATGGGACATGTCCTTCATCCTTCAATACAGGGATTTTAAGGTTGGGGAAAAAAGGCAATTGAAACAAAATTGAAAATGCCCTGTGTAGGCTAATACTGCAGAGGTCAAGCACTCGCCACGTCTGCATTCAGGCTACAGGTTAGGACCTGGATACCTCCAATATAAACCAAGAGTTAGTCTGAAAATCGAGATATCAAGGTGGAGGGCAAGCCTCAAAGGCAGCACCAGCCGCAGTGTGGAGATCTCATCCTGTCCCCAGAGCCAAAGTTATATAAGGTTCTACTACGTGACCTCCTTTAGCTGATTGAGTTACATAATTGTAAGTGCCTTGAGGAAGTAATGTGTGAAAGAAATGGGATTGTTGCTGGAATTAAAATGGAGTTGCTTGTGCCAATCCTACCAAAAAAAAGTAAAGAAAGTAGGTTTTAAAGAAAAGGTTCTTGCACTTGATTTCCTGAGATTGTGGCTATTGCAAAAGAACCTACCAGAAGCATAAGCCTGCCCACAGGCCATCACAGTCTCCTGCAATAAATACTTCTGAGGGGGGGGCATCTCTCCTCAGCCACGGGGTTCAACCCTATCTACCCTCCTGTCTTGATATTTATGACAAAGTACTATTGTTTCAAAATATTTGATGTAACTCTCATTCCTTTTGGTACGTAAAGCCATCCCCTTGCCTTAACTTCTGCATATGCTCTCAGTTGCAAGTTCTACTCCTAAACAAATACTAGTATTCTTGGTAGCATCTCTCCCAGATAGTATTTTTGTTTAATGTGACAACCTGAATTGCTCTAGCTGTATAGATCTTGTGACAGTTAACCTTCACTGTCAATTGGATTAGCTTTGGGGTCACAGTGGAAATACACCTCTAGTTGTGTCTGTGGGAATGTTTCCAGGGTTTAGCTGAGGAGGAAAGGCCTGCTCTGAGTGGGGCGGGCAGCATCATCAATAGGCTGGGGTGCTAGATTAAATACAAAGGTACAAGCAAGCACCAGCTCACCTGGCTTGCACCAACTCGCCTCCCTCGCACCAACATTGATATCTTTGCTTCCTGATTGCAGACGAAGTGTGACTGGCTTCTGTTGCCATGGCTTCCTACTATAGTGGACTGTATCTTCAAACTGTAAGCCCAAACAAACCCTTTCTTCTTCAACTTGTTTTCTTTTTGCTGTTGTCTTGTAACAACAAGAAAAAAATGCTAATACAGATGTGCCTTGGTATAAGCATATCAATTTATGTTCTTCTCACATAAATAGTATAAAATATTGTCAGTGACCAAGGAGGCACAGCTTTGAGATGGCAGCATCAACTTCCATCACAGGCTTGGACCTTTTCATGATGACACATGAGATGCTGGCTCTCTGAAGTCAGCTTGTAGTGGGACACTCCACCTCACCAAAGACAGGCAAACTGTACGGCTGGAGATAGAAGCCTTACAGAGAAAATCTGCCGTGTTTTCCCCTCCAGGACCTGTGAAGATGGTGGGGGTTCTTGACTGCTCAACTCTGGGTGTAGAGAGCTTCCAAGAGGAAGAAGTTCGGGTAAATGGGATGCACATTCTCAAGAATTGGTACACCAATCACGCAGATACCTGAGGCCTACTGTGTGCCAGGCAAGATGTGGAGTGCCAAGCATCAAAAGTCACCGCAGGCTGCATGGTTTTTGTTCCTAGGCTCTTTCCCTTTTGGAGTTAGCTGAGCAAATAAGACTACACTTTTCTCTCCTGTACAATTCTTTAATGCATCGAGAATTGGGGTGCTGCTGACTCTGAAGGATTCTGTTTTTGTTTTTCCTGTTTTCTATGCATTATATGAGTTCAAAACGAAATGAAGAAATTGGTGGGATAGATCCAAGTGTCCTTTCTGCTGTTAGGGAAGAATTTGGGCTTATTTCTGTTTTTAGTGAAAATGACCATAAATCCTGAGCTTTACAGGGAGCCCCCCATTTACAATAGGCCCAGAGATCATGTAATCATGGATCCATGACCCTCTGGATTGAAAAGAAGAAAATCTTGTAAGTTACTTGCTAGAATGAGAGCCTTTTGGGGAAGAATTGTTACACATGATTACAAAATGATTTTTTACTAATTAGAAATTTGAGTGTCTAGATATTGAGCTGGATAGTCCAGCCTCAACAATTTAGAATAATAATAATAGTTATTATTTTGAGGACTTATCTAGTGACAAACTTCATAGACATGATTCTCTTAAATCTCCCATGCAATCCTTTTGAAACCATCAATATTAGCTATTTCACCAGATGGGTGAACACCAAGGCTGCAAGAACATGCTAAAAGCTCATTCCAGATCACATAAATCTCAGGTGGTTAGGCTGTGATATTTAGCCATGAAAGCTTTTAACTTAACCAATCCTATCATCCCTGTCTGCCTTACTGACTCAGGTAATGAGAAGCAGAATTTTGTCACACAGCCTTATTTAGTGACTGTCCTTACTGTTGGTAAATGCCCATCCTCTGATGGTGAACTTGACTTCTAAAACTAACCTCATGTTCTTGGCACCAAGCCTGGTACACATGGTGGTTAATACCACTTCCATTCTAAAATGGAGTGGGACCGAAGTGTTATCACTGTCTTAGGAATGTTTCCAAATGAGGTATTTGGAAATGCTTATTTTATTTGATTAAAAATAGTTTCTTTGATATATAACTTACACACCTTCTAAGTCACTCATTTAAAAGTACATGATTCAAAGACTAGTCCATTACAACTGGGTAACTGATACCACAATTGGTTTTAGAACATTTTTATTCACCCTCCCCAAGTCCCCTACTCTTTAGATGTAACCCTTTAATTCCCTAACTCACCCAAGCCATGGGCCAGCTGGTCTACTATCTCTATGGATTAACTTATTCTGTGCCCTTCCTGCAAATAGAATCATTCAAGATGTGGTTCTCTTTGACCAGCTTCTGCTTCAATTTGTTTTCAGCTGCTTTTGAAGGCATAATTGACCTCAGAAGCTGTAGAAATGTAATGCAGACAACTTGATGCATTTGGAGTTAAGTGTCTATCCATGAAGTCATTGCCACAACAGTGCTTGAGCTCACCCACCGCTTCCAGAAGTTTCCTCACTCCTTTATGTTTTCCCTTTTTAACTTTGGTGGTGGTAGTTGCTAACATGAGAGCAAATTTTAAGAATACAGTGTTGTGCTATTATCTCTTGCATAACTGAAACCTTGTCCTTGTTCATAAGTTCCATGATGGGGAAAAAGAAGTGTTGACTTTGGAGGCAAGTCCTGTGAGAACTTCCCTGTTTGGTGTGGCTGCTGATGGCCTTCATTTGGGCATAACTGATTTGTGTCTCAGGCCACAAAAGAATGAATGGTCTACTCTTGCAATGGGCCCAACAGCATGCTGGGTGTGTTACAGGCTATTAGTAGATTGATTGCACATGGGCACACTGTTGTCTCCAGGAAGCCTGAGGATCACTGTGTGTTTCTCTTCCTATGTCCTTTCGCAGTAAGACACCAAGCTTTGACCTTGGCTTCAAAACGTCCAGAATGCTGTGTGCTTCCTAAAAGTACATATCCTTCAGGTCCTGATTACTCCTCCCCTTACAGATATCCCAGGGTTTTCATGTTATCAACCAAACTCACTCGAAGATGACAAAAATAAAAACCAGTGCCAACTTCAGCCTTTCTTCACATCCTATGAAGGAGAACCAAGAAACTTGGTACCAAACCAGGCTTCAACTCTTTTGCTTCAAAACTTTTCTTGCAAAGGTGCCTCAATTCTCCGTCTGGGGTCCACGTGGCCCTGGACAAGTTCTTTCACCTCACAAATCCTCACTCTTCTTACTTATGAAATAGTGGTGGAGGTGAAAATGATTCCTATCTGTCTTCTTCTATCATTGTGAAGAGATATCATGACCATGGCAACTCTTCTAGAACAAAACAGGTAATTCGCGGCTTGCTTGCAGTTTTGGAGGTTTAGTATATTATCATCATAGCGGAGAACATGGTGGAAGACAGGCAGACATGGCTCTTGTGAAGTAGGGGGAGGGAAGAAACTGGGCCTAGAGTGGACTTTTGAAACCTCAAAGACCACTCCTAATGACACACCTCCTTCAACAAAGCCACACCTCTTAGTCCTTCTAAGTCTTTTCAAACAGTTTCACTCCCTGATAACAAAGCATTCAAAATATTTGAACCTGGCGGAGGTGGGGGGGGGGATATCATTCTCATTCAAACCACCATACCACCTGTGCCAGTTAGTATTTGAAAGAGCAGAGTTGGTTGCTGTGTTCTATCCACCTTCTAATCTGGATTCATGACTTTTCTGAACTTTGCTGGATTATTATCTGTACAGTTGAAACAGTGCTTCATATGCAGTTTTATCAATTAGTTCAAAAGCTAATTAAGAACATGAGATGCAAGCAATGTTTCCTCTTAATTATTATAGTCTTACTGTGTATTCTAGGAAGTCCATGAACAATTTGGGCCTGATAAAGTCTATGCACCTTTGGAAACGATATCCAAAGTTTTATGTGAAAGTCATATGTACATTTTCTGGAACAGAGTTCCACAATGGCGGTCTGATTCTCACAGAGTCTACCTCTGTGCTTCTTGAATGAAGAAATCATTAATACAAGATAAAGCCTCCAGAAAAGACATGAAAATTTTCCTTATGCTTATTCAGTCTCCTATCATGGAACTAAAAGCCTTGAGACTGAGTTTCTTCTCAGTCCTTATTTCCTTCTGTACTGTACGCTTTTGTTTTCATGACTAGGTACTCTTTGCACGTCAGATATATAGCATGACCTACTGTGTCTCAGTTACTTTTCTACTACTATGATAAAATACAATGACAGTTGTGACTTATAAAAGAAAACATTAACTATGCTTTGGTGTCAGAGGGTTAGACTATGATGGCAGAGGGACAGCATGGCCCATGAGCAGCTGAGAACTCACATCTCTAAGGGCAAGAAGGAGGCAGAGAGTGCACAAGGAATGACATGAGTTTTCTGAAATCTCAAAGCCCACCTCTAGTGACATATCTCCTCCAATGAGGTCACACCTTCTAATCCTTTCCAAACAGTTCCATCACTGGGGCAAGGAGTAAAGTATTCCAGACGTAAGAGCCTATGTGGAATAGTCCTATTAAAACAACCACAATCTGCCTCTCTAAGCGAGCTTCAGGCTCTTCAAAGACTTCATCATTCTTGTGTTTCTAAGCATAGAGGACTGTGCATAGATCCCTGAACCAGGTAGGTGCCTTGGTGATACTTATAGAAATACAGAAAGATCTGGATTCGTAGTGTGCACAGGAGCCTTTAGCTGCCATCATTTTGTACTCTTGACTGGTAGAACTGGGAGAAGACCTGAGCCCTTCAAAGCCAGGTCTCAGGGTGGGGCTATCCTCATTTTTGCCCTCCAGTGGATCAAGAACTTTGCGTTCTCTGGGGTGATTGCTCATGTGGGTTGGAACAAGTTGGTAAAATGTGAAAATGATAACTGCTCCAGTGGCTTAGGCAGTGTTGATGGAAGGAGGAAATGGAAAATCGGGGCCAAAGGACCTGCTCTGAACTGTGAAATGATCGCAATTGGGTTGAAAGCAAAGCTTTTACTTAGCTTGTCCAAATCACAAGGGGAAAATCATGGTTCTTTTGGCTTGAAAATATGGATTAATGCCTCAGGGAAGAATTTTTTTGACTAAAAGTTTTTATTAAGAAGGTCTTCCTTAAATTCTATTAAGTTATTGGGTATAGAGTACAATAAATGAGCCCCAACAAATTCAGCAAGTTTCAGAATAGGTATTCTCCATTTTATTCCTTCTTGCCTACTGTCTTTTGTCTAAGCTGCAAGAGTGACGAATTTACTTGACAGGTAAGAAGACAGACAGGAGGAGATTACAGGGCCTTTCTATATAGCCCAGGGTAGCCCTGAGCTCACAATGCTTCTGCTTCAGTCTTCCAAGTGGTATGATTATAGACGTACATGCCTGGTCCTGGTTTATGCTTTTTCCCCCCTCCCTCAGAAATGATAAGCTACACCAGAGGAGCCAAACTGTTTACAAAGCCTTTTCCTTCTCTTTGGAAAATTATGAATGTATCTTCCCATCCATTTCATGTCAACAGACCTAGAAACTTGAAGACTAAGAGGGTAGGTCAATTCAAATCTGACCACCCATCATCCCACCGTCAATACTTTCAAAGCATTTCTATTTCAAAAGTCTAATGGCAGCTTGATTATACGTTTGTATTGTGTAACCTTCACTGAAGCATTCATGTAAGTGCTTCTCCTGATGAGATCATCTTTTTTTACCCATCACACTGAGTAGCTGCCTGTGGTGGTATAAATGAAAATGGCCCCCATAGGCTCATAGGGAGTGACACTATTAGGATGTGTGGCTTTGTTAGAGGAAGTGTGTCACTGTGGTGGCGGGTTTTGAAATCTCAGATGTTCAAGCCACACCCAGTGTGGCAACCTCTTCCTGTTGCCTGCCGATCCAGATGTAGAACTCTGATCCTTCTTCAGCACCATGCGTGCCTGCGTGCCGCCATACTTCCCACCATGATAATAATGGACAAAACCTCTGAATCTGTAAGCCAGTTCTAGTTAAATGTTTTCCTTTATAAGAGTTTCTGTAGTAATGGTGTCTCACATAGCAATAGAAACCCTAACTCAGACACTGTCTAAGCTTACTTACTATATGCCCCACCCTTCACCTAATTACTAGCCAATTTACTGCTTCCTCTAATGTGTCATTACACCAAAGGCCACAGCGAAACCTCTTGCTGCATGAATGCTTTTCAAGTCTGAGCATATTTTCCTGTATCTGGTTCCCAGGAGCAAAGCCACAGCCCTCATCAGGGGGTGAGACTGGTGTGCTCTTTCGATGTGTCTCCCTACTGCTTTCTAAGAGGCTTGCACCAGTTTGTTTTGGCAGCTGAGGGGCATGCAGGTTCCAGACTTCTCAGCTGTGCTTTCCAAGATAGTCTCTTCTATCTCAGGGTTCAGAGAAGAGGACAGAAATTCTAAAGCATCAAGCTATAGCAAAGAGGGGAGCGTAGCAGGCAAAACTTACAATTCAGACGCTATTGACTCTTGAGGCATCCTTTATCTACCACTCTCTCTTGTCGGGCATTGTTTTTCACAGAATGGCCGGCAAGGTGATGCCTCAGGACCACTTTGTTTAGCTACTGATGGAAAGTAACCCATCTTTCTTCTTCTCACAATTCTTTCATACATGGTAGCATATCCCTAGTATGTAGTAGACTGACTAGATGTGGGAGTCGTGATGTGTGTGTGTGTGTGTGTGTGTGTGTGTGTGTATGATTTTGTTTTAATTTGGTGCTAGAGACTGAATCTGGGGGCTCATGAGAACTCTACCACTGAGCAAGATCCCCAACCACCAATATGTCTTTTTGGGTATAAGAGCTAATGGATAGCAGAATGGTAGCACGCAGAAGCCTCATTTCATGTGTTATTCATGTAGCAGACTTTGCTGTTTGCTGACCAAGCATTTATTTCATTCTCTTTCTGTATTGCCTGAACTTTCATTTTATTTGAGGTTGCCACATACTTGGTGAAATAATGCGTTTCTCAATACACTTGTACCCAGGGGCCAGCCCTGTGACACATTTCAGTTGTATGAAATCTGCCGATGCTATCTCAGATTCTAAGAAGCTGACTTTTCTCTCTCCTGTTTCCCACTCTTTCTCTTTGTGAGACTGGAGGTGGAGCAGCCTCCTCCACCAGGCAAAAATAAACAATGATGATGGAAGTCAAAGGCTGAAGGCTGGCAGAGAGTAAAGAGGAGGAGCTGCAGCGTTGATGATCTCTGGATGGTAGTCCCAGCCCAGGAGGTTATGTTTCTGAGAAAATTAAGCCTTTTAAGATAAGAACTGCGCTTGCGTTTTCTGCAGTGTGCAGCTGAATGCCGCCCTTTCTGATGAAAAAGCTTGAAACTCAGGAAGTTCCATTGACCAAGGTCATGAACACAGGCTGGGAGTAAGACCAGACCTAGGTCTACATAGCTAAAAGAGCTCATTGGCTTCTTCAAATACCTTTGCTATGGGTCTGCAGGTATCCCTCAAAGTTCAGGTGCTTGAATCTTTTCCTTTCTAAAATTAAATGTGTGTGCGTGCACACGCACATGCATGCCCAAGTACCATGGAGCATGTGAGGAGATCAGAGGATAGCTTGCACAACCCGCAGCAGTCAGATGTCACCACCATATATGGTCCTGGGGGCCATACTCACAGCAAGTGTCTTTACCTCGGGAATCATCTTAATCCTCAGTGCAACACTGTTGAGAGGTGACATGTTTAGGAGTGAGGAGGTCATGCGATCGTTTTCCCATGGCTGGATTAACATTACCCTCCATGGAGTGGTTTTCTCATCGCAAGAGTGGGTTTGTCATAAAAGTGGCTTTGGTTCTTCTGATCGCAGGTCCTTTGGGAACTGAGGATCATGTGTGCAGACCTGACTATGCCCAAGAACTGTACCACACCCAGCTGGGCTGGAAATGGCACAGAAGCGACATCAAGAGGCCATGATAACATACATGAGTTATATTAACATACATGAGATAACATACAGGAGTAGACTACAGGTTCTGGAGGAACATGAGTTGTTCTGAGAAGTATAACAAGAAGAAAGACCTAATGAAAATGCATGCCAATGGTGCCAAGACCACAAGTGCCATGCTAAGGCTATCAACGCTCTAGAGTGACCCAAGGAAGTCCAGCCCAAGGTCCCAGAGCCAGCCACAAGGTCCATTGACTTGTGTGCATTGCTCATTCTGTGCTCAGATGGCATGCTTGTGTTCCTGCTGAAACCTAAGTCAAACAAAAGAGGACCAAAGTCCTGTGCTGTTGCTGCAAAGAAAGCTTAAAAATTTAAGCAGGATCTGGTTTTGGAAAAAAAGAAACATAAAAGAAGACTTTTCTGCCTTGTCTCCCTTCCATTCTTTCTGTCCAGTTCTCAAAATTTTCAAATGGCAAGGCCATCACCAAATTGTTGAAGTATGCACTCTTTGCCAGCATTCCTCAGAAAGCTTGTTTTTAAATGACATTTGAAAACCTTCTGTCCTGATCATGTTGTTTTGTTGCTGGATAAATAGTCCTCTACTTATGGGAACGACTCATCTAACAGAGTGAATAGGGGTCAAGTTCCTGCGGTGTCTCATTTGCTAAGATGACTCAGCAGGGAAGTATTTCCAGAAACCAACCACAGCATTTTCCTTTGTATGCCAGGAGAAAACGGCCCCTGACTTCGCATGGGCTCCATTTGTGAGCAATGGGCATTTCCCCAGAGGTAAAAGAGCAAGCCAAGCATTTCCAGCCCACCATTCAGAGCACTGTGGTTGGGACAGCCCCACCAACACAGGGCTCCTTTGGACTGTTTCTCACTGGCCAGCTCTGACGCTTGCTGAGTCTGCACTTGTCACCCTTTGTCCTCTGCAGATGACATGTGAGCTCTCTCCTTCCCTCAGAGGCTTATTTGCTGACTCCAATCCCTACTTCTTTTCATGTTCTTCACTGGCCACAAATCCACAGATACATCCACCACAGGACTTGTGAATTCCTCTTAAATCTTTGTCCTGTTCTTTAAACAACATCTCAGAAGTTATGCTACTAATGTGGCCTTGGCTGGAAGTGCTATTGTGACCGCCGTCTTGTTCTCTGTCCGGGGTGGAGTCAGCAATGAGCACCGCAAGAGTGAACCAAAGCGGTGTGAACTGTCTTCAGCACACAGCATTGATCACACTGCGGTGGCATACAGTATGTCTTTGGATGCCCAGGCGCAGGGACAAGAAATGGTCTTCCGGTTAAGCTAGTTGGATCAGAGACATACAAACGGCAGCCAAAAGCAGTGACACGTTTGGGAGAGGCTGAACAAACCCTGGAGCGAGCCAGCCAACCGTCTGGGATGCCACATCATTTGGCAGTTGTCACAAGCAGCCCGCTAGCCTGTCCATCTTTTACAACTGGAAAAGTGACAACCACTGGTGGCTACCAGATTTAGCAACTAAACACAGAGGATTTCCTGTTAAATTTGAATTTCAGATAAACAATGAATAATTCTTGCGACATAAACATGCCCCAAATATTGCATGAGACATACTGATATTCGTGGGTATTTATCATTTATCTAAAGTCCAGCTTAGCTTGACATCTTCTATTTGAAAACTGTGGGCTCCTGGAAGGACTCGGGGAGAAACTGCTGCGGACATGTGGGTCCATTCTGGGATCCTGAAATAATCTTTGCCTGGGGCTCATTTTAAATGAAAGGCTAT
The DNA here is from genome assembly GCF_982192425.1 of Myodes glareolus. NCBI lineage: Eukaryota > Metazoa > Chordata > Mammalia > Rodentia > Cricetidae > Myodes > Myodes glareolus. The sequence goes on along the minus strand of NC_142039.1, from coordinate 51,864,769 downwards.
TAAACTAAAGATCATGTTAGGGACTTCTCTGTCGCTCTGACACGGTGGCTGACAGGAACAATGTAAGGTCAGAAGCAGTGTTTGGGCTCTCAGTTGTACATCAGTCGTCATGGTGGGAGAGTGTTGGAGGAGCAAAGTTCACACCATGATGGACCAGAAAGCAGAAAAAGGAGCTGATGCTGGGATAACATTTTCCTTTCCCCCCTTTTATTCTCTCTGACCCCCAGTCCATGGTATGGTACCACCCACTTTCAGGTCGAGCCTTATACCCTCAGTTACTCCTTTCTGGAAATACCCTAACAGAAATACCCAGAGCTGTGCAAATGGATCTAGATGATTTAAAACCTAGCAAGTTAACACCAAAGATCAACCATCATGCTGAGTGAGACATTTCCAGGTTTTGTGAAAGAGAACGACAGAATTTCTTGTGAGCTTTTGGGCACTTCCATAATCAAACAAGGTGACTCTTCTGGTCCCCTCTTCTCTGAACTCTTCAGCCCGTGACCTGAGTACGCTCTTTTGTAATGTCTTTCTCCTTCCACTTCTGCACAGCTTACCCTAACCTCAGGCTGATTTCAGTGAATGAATGCCAGCACACCTGACTTTCTAGAACCATGGCCCTCTCTCCGGTTCATTAGTAGGAATGCTTCTCTCACTGGGTCTTTGGGAGCAGTTTTGAAAATGTTCCCATTTCTCCTGCCGGATGTTGACATATATTCTACTAGCTCATTTGACTCAGAAGCTGTTGGGAAACACAGAAGCTGCTTCAGGTTCTTCCTCACCAAAGAAGGATTTAGGTTTCCTTTTCATGAAGGCCATTTCTACCCTTGAAGGAGATGACAAACACTTCCTTTTCCTCATACTTGAGAAGATTCGACTATGAAGGAGACAGATTTCTTACTCAGCCAACTAAAGAAATCAAAGCAAAGTGGGGTAGTCTCAATCACAGAAACAGTTCTGTCTGCAGAAGTTACATTTCAGGACCCAGAATTCTCTGTTGTCGTCTGTTGATCTAGCCAGAAGGAGCTTGAACCTTACTCATTTCTTTGCCTTCTCTTGGACCACATGAGCACCTCAGCATGGGTGTGAAGGTCTTCCTGAGGTGAGTTGTGACCTTTACATGTCCCCAAGCCCTGCCTTTAGCTCTCCTGGCATTTCCCCCATGCCTTTCTCTCTGACTTTGAAGGATCCCTTCCCTTCACTCTGCTCTCTGACTTTTTCCTGCCTTGCCCTGGGAGCCCATGTGGCTCTATTTCCATTTCTGTTGTCCAGGTAGGACCCTGCCTTGAATACTTTGGACTGCCTAGAAGTCATGCACACTTAGAGGAAGCTTCTATTTTTGCCTAAGATAGCTTCCCATGATACCTGAGTAGTCTTTCTGTTTTTCTTGGTGGCCTTAGTAGTCTCTTCTCCACTTACAGGGTTTCCATGTGGGTTGTAGAAAAGCCTTTGGAGTTCAGTTTATTTGCTGTAAAGATAAATATCATGGTCATAGATATCACAGTCTTCAAAGAGTAACACTGAAGTATTATTATTATTATTATTATTATTATTATTATTATTATTATTATTATTATTGGATGCTAAGCCACGTCTGGCTCCTTTCCGTGGGTCAGAAAGGTAGAAAGTGGGCAGAGAGAGAAACCACTTCACCAATAAAAGGAACTAGGAGATTTCCCAGAGTCATAATTCCTGTTCCCCAATCATTTTTTGAGTGTTTACATATGTGACCTAAGTTAGTCATTCTCCAAACTTTTTCAAAATGAGAAAAACAAAGTAATTTTGTATGACTCCCACCTGTGGTGAACTGGATCTAGAACGTCCCTTACCAGCTCACGGATTTGAACAGCATGTCCTCACCTGGGGCCACCACTTTTGAAGACTGTAAAAGTTTTGGGACATAGGACCACAGGGAGGGGCCTAGAGGTTGTTAGCCTAGCCTGCTTTCCTTGGGCTCACTGTTTCCGGTCTGGTCACCATGTGGGAAGTTGTTGATGTGCACTTCTGCCACAATGAACTAGGTCACTCCCATCACCTTGTCACTCTACTGATACAAACTCAGATGTCTTGAAGTTGTGAGCACAAAGAGCATTTTCTCCCTCAGGTTTCCTCTGCCAGGAAGAAACCTCTTTAGGGAATTTGTAACTTCCAGGTACAAATAAGCACTCCCTACCCCCTTGTCTATTGTCTCAATTTAAAGTTTCAATTACTCACAATCGGCTAAAGCCTGTGAATAGTAAGTAGACGGTTCCAGAAACAAACAATTTGTAAATTTTAAGTTGTGTACCATCTGGAGCTTGTAATGAAATACCGCACAATCCCGATCTCACTCATCTAGGTCCTAGGTGGTGTCTTTGTTCTTAAAATCCATGCTTATTTACTTACTATGGTCCCCAAAAAGTCCCTAAATACAAAAGTAGTGATGCTGAAAATTGGAATCTTCCAAAGAGAATCTGCAAAGTGAAAATATGAATGTGCTTAATAAAGAAAAAAAAGTGGCTACTAGGGCTTCCTACAGTATGTGACTTAGGGTAAGACCAGTTGTCTATCTGTGACATTGTGAAGGAGGAAGAGGTACAAGTTAGTGCTGCTGCTGTACTCCAGCTGCAAAGATCACAGCCATGGTGTACAGCGCAGGCGTGGCAGACATCTCATTTCACTGGGTCATCTCACACCATCACAAGGAGAACAGACATCCAGTACTGGGGGCAGGTAAGTGGAGGGAGGGAGAAAGAGAGATAGCACAAATTCGTCTGACTTTTATTTTAGCATTTTATGATTTGTTAACTAATAATAATCTCTTACAGTGTCTGGTTTATAAAAATAAACCTTTTTCATAGGTACATATTTGTAGGAAAATACAGTACACACACACACACATATGTATATATATATATATATATATGTATATGTATATATAAGATTTAATACAACCTGTGGCTTTAGAAATCCATTAGGGGACTCCAGTGCATCTCTCATGGATAACGGGTGATTACGACATCTCAGAATATGATTGTGTTGCAGACAGGGTCTTTAAAGAGGTCATTAACGAACAATGAGGTCATTAGCATTGATTATAACCCAATATGACTGATATCCTTTTAAGAAGACAAAGAACACAGACTTGCTTAGGGGGAAAATGTTAGAACACAGGATAAATCAGTTGTTTTCCAAGTTGACTCAGTGAAATGACCCTGCCAATACCTTGAGGACATACTTCCAGCCCTTGGAACTGTGAGGAAATGTGTCTCTGCTGTTTGAGCTACTCAGTGTGTGGTACTTTGTTATGGCAACTTGTTATAGTTGTGTCTTGAATGTCCCCTAAAGGCCTAATATTCCCAGGGTGGTGCTACTTGGAGGTGGTAGAATCTTTAAGAGATGGAGCCCAATGGAAAATCTTTAGGTCACTGAAGGGATGTCCTTCAGGAATACAACTGTAACATGAAGGCTGGCTTGCTTGTTGGGGTTTCTGTCCTGCCCAATACCCCACAGCCGGCAAGCCCCAAAGAAAATCACATAGAATCTACATTAGGTTATAAAATGATTGGCCCATTAGCTCAGTCTTCTTATTAACTAATTCTTACATCTTACGGCAACCCATAATTCTTGTCTGTGTTAGCCATGTGGCTTGGTACCTTTTCCAAAGTGGGGATAGGTTACATCTTGCTTCTCTGTGGTCTGGGCAGCAATGGAGGAACGGGCTTCCTCCTTCCTAGCATTTTCCTGTTCTCATTGCCCCACCTCTATTTCCTGTCTGGTTGACCCACCTATACTTCCTGCCTGGCCAATCAGCGTTTTATTAAAATACATGATTGACAGAACACAGACAATTCTCCTGCACCATACAACCTCATTGCAATTGCTGCCATAATAGAGGCCCACAGCAGTGGAGTCAAATACTGGACTTTTGAGTCAAAATAAACTTTTTCTCTGAATAAACTGGATATCATAGGCTACACATGGGGATCTTACTTAGTATTCCTTAGGTCTAATTTTTAATATAAAAAGGAGGAAAAAAAACCTTAAAAGATAAATAAATTGATTGCCTCCTCTATTTTGCTATGGCAATAGAAAGCCATCTAGAACAGTTTCTATGCACAAATGTAGGTTATCATTTTTATGATCTGGTATAAAGTAAACAGGTGGTGTGTTGTGAGGGAAATGGAGAGGCTGGGAGGGGTAAGGGGGCAGTCTACCTATGGTGAGATGCTGTGGGACAATGGTCTTGTACCCTGCAAAGATTTATCACTCATATTGGTTTAATGAATGCTGATTGACCAGTAGTCAGGCAGGAAGTATAGGCAGGGTGACCAGAATAGGAGAATTCTGGGAAAAGGAAAGGCTCAGTCTGCAGTTGGCACCCAAACACAGAGGAAGCATGAGAATGCCTCACTGACAAAAGGTACCAAGCCACGTGGCTAGCACAGACAAGAATTATGGGTTAATTTAAGATGTAAGAGTTAGTTAATAAGAAGCCTGAGCTAATAGGCCAAACAGTTTATAATTAATGTAGACCTTTGTGTGTTTCGTTGGAACTGAATGGCTGCAGAACCAGGTGGGAAAGAAATCTCTGTCAACAGTGAGAAACCTCTAACTTCTCCTTTAAAACCCCAGGCCATGTGGTTGCTGCATATCCAAGTCACAGAAAGGGTGGATGGAAAGAAGGACACAGGCCTTGCATGACACAGGGCTTGGGGTGGGGTGCTCTCTGAGCATTAATTATCCCATTCATGAAGAGTGTCTTTTCCAGATGTTATAAAAAACTGTTCTTATGACTTTTAAATCCTGTAAAGAATGAAGAAAACAAGATAATGAAGACGAAATGGGAGACGATCATCTTCTACCTGAAAAATTCATCCCAGTTTCAAAGCAGTTGGCACCCAAGGTCTTGTGACTGATGGGGATGGGTGGGTGGGAATTACTGGTATTCATTGTTGGAATTATTGGAATTGATGGCACAGGTGAGGAAGGTGGAGGGAGAAACTTGCCTAAAACCTTTCAAAGAGTAGTGTGCAGGGACAGAACACAAATTCTGGACCTGGAGTTACATGTTAACACTCCACTTCCTCCTGCCACTGCCCCTGATAAGAAAGCCGGTGCCTGCTCCTGTGCTGAACGGGTGAGCCCCGAGGTCTCAAGTGTGTGCCCGTCACTGCTCTCAGCGCTATAGCTTCTGTTTCTCTTCACAGAGGACTTCTGCTTTTACGAGGGCAATGACAACCTCTTCCAGGCCTCAGGACCATCCCTTCCCCCACCCCTGCAGCTATGAAGCCAAACAGAAAATCAAAACCGCCTGTCTTCCTAACACCTCCAGGGGGACTCCATTCGAATCTGCTACTCACTGTGTTGCCTTATTATTTCGAAATTCCCAAATTATTGTAAAAGGAGAAGAGAGACTCTATCCCAGCAGTCACATTTGCAGAAGCATCACCCTTTGAACACCAAGGGAGCCAAGTTCCTCACCCTTTATTTCATTTGTGTAGTGCAAGGCATTTGCAGGCGAGAAGGGCATTGCAGAGCTCTCTGGCCAAGTGAAAGCCTGCCTCTGATGGGTTTCTCCTTCCGTTCTGGGGTTCTGGGCTTTCAGGTCTTTAGTTCTGGCAGAGAAAACTGGGCTGGGGTTTAGAAACTGGTTTGACCTTGACTCTGAATTGTTGGCACCAGGGTCTTCACATGGCTGTCCAGCTTCCCCTGGGAAATGTGGTAACAACAATCTCAACGATGGATTGAGAAGTCTCTCAGAGAAGCAAGAAGCTGGCATCTGGTCTCAAAACTTGCTTTTTGATCAAGTTCCCTTTTGCCTCTCTAGGTCCTGTCTCCCTTCTCCTCTTGTCCCTCTCATGGCCACAATGCCCCCAGCAACTGTGTGTCTCTGCCAATCAGGGCTTTCTTAGTTCTGTGGGAAAATTTCGTAAGGTGCAAGCTCTAATAAAAATCACTCCTGAGCTCTGTTGGTTTATATCAGAAATTTTCTTTGGTTGCCTTGGAATTGGTGACCATTTAGGCTTGGATGACTTAGGTCCAAGAGCTGTGATAGACAGGCTGTCTGGTGGTCGCCATAGTTCTCCTTTCCTGGTGTTGCACATTGTGAAACATCCTCTACTTGAGTGTCTGTGGGGAAGAGGGGCGCCGTAACTTGTTTCTAACTAATGGTGCATGGCACAGGTCTTAACAAGACTGCCTAACATTGTATAAGACGTTCTAATAGATTCGTTCTTTGGTTTTGTCTGGCTTTTAAATTACTCAGCTGTCGTGGTGTTACGGGCCTATGGGGAGAGCCACATGCTGGAACGGAGGGCAGCCTAGGTCAGCAGGCAGTATGAGCTCTGAGGCTCTCAATCCCGCCATCGCAGGGAAGTAGATTTTCCAACAATCCAAGACACCTGGGCAACTTCTCTTATTGTTGATTCTCCAGATGTGAACACATTCTAATCATCACCCTGACTGTTGCCCTTGAAACTCTGACAGGAGTCCCCAACCAGGCCAGGCTTAGACCTAGGATGTCCAGGAAGTGGGAGAGGGTACCTCTCTGTTTCTTAGGCAGCTGTGGTGGTGCATGCCTGTAATCCAGAGCTTGGGGAACCAAGTCTGGAACACAGGGGCTTTGAATAGGTTAAGAACATCAAAACCAAACTGTTGCTAATGTAATCCGTAACACAGCAACAAATAACAACAGCTAGGGTGTTCAGAAGAAACTAATAAATAATGTCCCAGGAGTGGCGCAGATTTACTTTAAAAGGCAGCTGTTTTCACTTAATGGGTAGACAAGTGTTTTGACTTCTCAGCCTTTGAAAATACAAAAGAAATGATTTAAGGAAAATGTGAGCAAAACACTGATTTTTGTCATCTTTCTAGGTGTTTGCTTTGTTGGAAAATCAATTCAAAAGAGGTTTATAAGTGCTGAGGCATGAATGGGAGCCTGTGGGTGTGTTGTTTACCCACAATATGCCAGAAGCCACTGTGGCTGGAGCAGAGGGAGCCAGAGGTCAGAAGGGAGGGCGAAGCTGGAGAAATGAAGGGGGTGATGGGAAGGGTGCTGGGTGAAGGCACTGTGGGGATTCTCATTCTTCTTGAGTGGATTGGAAGCCCTTCAGAGGTTCTGGGTTTGTCTGGCGGGGTGGTGTTCAATTAGTTAGCAGTGCCCGCTATGCTGGTCTGTGGTTTGGAAGGAGGATGCCCGGATGCTGGGGATTTGGGTGCACTTCTGAACTCATACTCCTTAGCTGTCCAGTAGGTGTCCAGCTGAGCTCAAAGTGTAAACCATTTTTTATTGCTGTGAGATTTGGTATACTGGAGAACTAAAGCTCTGAACATCATTCATTGTTTTGTTGGTGCTGGAGATGTTGACAGAAGGGATGATCTAATGCAAAACCATGTTGAGAAGGAAGATTTCTTCTCTCAATCTGCCTCCAAGGCCCATGGAAAAGATAACAAATGATCAGATGTTGCCTCTAGTGGGGAAGCAGCCTCTCCTTTTTCTAGTGGTGCTAATGGGATGCAAGAAAGACTTTTAAGCTTTCCATAAGGTGTGTGTGTCTGTCTGTCTGTCTGTCTGTCTGTGTGTAACAATTAAAGCTAACGTATGATGCATGATGGTTAAGGTTACAGGTCATCTGCTATGGCACCTGGGTTGTTGCTCAAATAGCTGCCTAGTGGTTGCCCTGAAGTATTTGCTGGATGCAATTGATGTATTCCTCAGAAGCTGACTAAGGCGGTTGACCCTGCACAACGCTGAAACTGAAGGCCTCACGGGAAAAGGCCAGGATTCCACAAGAAGAAGGAAGTTCTACTTTCAGACCACAATGGAACTGCAGACTGCCAGTCCCCACAGTCATGGGGGAGGGGGAGGGACAGAGGACTCCATGCCACAGCCAGAGGGAGGGATGAAAATGTGGGGACGGGAGGGGCTTCTGGAGCTCCCATAGAAGCCCTGCCACTTTGGTTCTTCTCTCCCCTCCTGGGGCAAGTGTGCAAATGTTCTAAGAAAGTGACCCGGAGCAGTACCAGGAGTTTCCTCCCTTTCTTCCTTTTTTTCCTCCCTTCATCCTTCCCTCATTCTTTCCCTTACTTCCTGTATACTTTTTCAATCTCCAACCCTAGCCATTGGAGTGAAATTTTCAGTGGGCTCTGGAATAACCCCCACAGCTCTTTCTTCTGAATTAGGAGCCCAGAGCTTCCATGATACCTAAACCATGTGGCTTTTTCAACAAGACCTAAGGAAGTAAAACACCAACAAACATGCTAACATGGAAGGTGATCTCACAGGGCCCCATCCGTAGACAAGGAACTTCAGGCAGCTAAGGAATGCTGACAGGAGGAGAAATCATTTTCCTCAAGGTTAAACCCCCTAACTATTTTTTATCCAATACTGAGGGATGGTCCCTGAAATAAAATACATGCAAGTAGCACTAAATCAACTGAGCAGGTTGTATTTATATATTTAGGCAAACATGCTTCTCTCTCTCTCTCTCTCTCTCTCTCTATGTGCGTGTGTGTGTTTGTGTCTGTATGTGCGTGTGTATGTGCGTGTGTGTGTATGTGTGTTTGTGTTCCTTATCTGAAGAGTTAAAAAGCTGACTTTTAAAAGCCATCTCCTAAACCCTTCCTCTTAGGGCCAGGATGAGAGGGTGACCCAAGGGGAGAATGCCAGAGGCAGGGACTGTTCCTGACAACTTAGATACCATGGCTTACCTGCCTTCTTTGATGGAGCGTCTAGAGTTCACACTGTTCCTGAAGCAGGTGTCCCTCATGAGAAAGCTCACCACCTAACCCTGCAGATGTAAACAGGCCCTTCGGTGTCAGTGGTGAGCTACTGATGTCCAAGGCCATGATATTTATACCAAGTAGCGATGGAACTGGCCACTTCTCATACCACTACCCCTTGATCAATCAATCAATCAATCAATCAATCAATCAATAGGTGCTCTCACTCATGGGTAGAAAACTACTCTATACATAAAAGGACTACCAAAAGTCTAGCTTGGTCCACTCCAAATGACTCTGTGATGAATGAATGAATGAATGAATGAATGACTGAATGAAGTTCTTCATTTTCCAGTTGTGCCTTCCCTATATTTCTCCCTTTTTTTCATCATTTTCTTTTTGGAGCTCAAATTTTATTCTCTAGAGCTAATCATTGTCAGAAGTTCTTAATTTGTAAGCCATTGTCTGATCTTTCAGAAGAATCCTGTAACTGGGACTTGAGGACATAAAAAATGAAATCTTTGAATTTACATAAAAAGAGTGAGAGGTTCTTGGACCCTTGTACCATTTCTGGAACCTTCTCCCCTTCTGACTCACCAAATATGCCTGTTTAAACTACAAGCCTGGAGAACCAGATGAGTGATGCCTTCCGTGAGAAACAGGGGGTGGAAAAGAACAAGCGGCAGCTCCCCATTGCTCGCTTTCACAGGGCCGGAGGACAAACCGCTCCTCTCAGAAGGAAAGAACATGCCAGAAATAAGCAGTATCGATGTAGGTCATTAACCAGTTTGCCCATGAAGAAATGGCTGGGAGTGAGTGTTCAGGGGCACGTTACGAGTGGGTGCTGGCACCCAACCTAACCACCGAAGAGAGGGAAAACCCCAGAGCACCTGTGCTGCTCTGGGAAGTCGCTGGGCTCTGTGGTTGCCAGCTACAGCAGACTTGGGTGCATCTGGACAAATTCAGGACAACTGCATGCACTTCTTGGTGTGCTCTGAATTCAGAGTCCCCAGACTGCAAGTCAAGCAAGAGCAGACAGGAGCTGGAGTGCTGGTATGAGGGACACGGAAGAACATGTACACAGCTTCTTCATTACTGAGATCCGCTCAATCAGAGCGTGACTCCAGGGAGCAGAGTGTCTTCATTCTACCCACCTCTCTGTCTCATAAATAAAATGGTAGCATGGATCACCTTCCTGAAAGGAGGGCATCCAAGTCCCTGGGCATCTCTGGGCTCCGTGCAAGGGAAAGAGCCTCTAAAATCTGATTTATTTGATATTTAGTCTCTTACTGAAATTATGTCAGAGATTTTCTTCTATCTTCCCGTAGGCTGCCTTTACTTCTTTACTGAGGTAAGACAAAACCCACATCTTTTCCTACCTCACATCCTATCAGTCACTATCAGATCGCTGTGATATAATCCCTGCATGTCCTAGCTCCCTAGCTGTCAGAGTCTCCAACCAAGTTGGGGATGACACAGCAACACAGCATGGAGCAACACGAGCTATGTTCTGGTTGCATAAGGGTCTATCAAAGAGCCAGGATCTTGTGAAAAGCAACAGACAATAATATACTGAACACATTGTCCTTGGAGAAAGAGAGAGAGAGAGAGGGAGGGAGGGAGGGAGAGAAAGAGAGAGAGAGAGAGAGGGAGGGAGGGAGGGAGAGGGAGGGAGGGAAAGAGAGGGAGGGAGAGAGAGAGAAGAAGAGACTCTTGAGACTACAGGGATGGCCTAGTCAGACAGAAACCATGGAAACCAGATGAAAAACACACTTCAAAGTAGAGACCTAGAGAGAAAACCCAAGAAATGCCCCAAGTCCGGAAAGTATGTCCAGCAGCGACACAAATGTGCCCACCAGGGAAGATCATTCCCGCTGCACAGTTGATAACCCTTCAGTGGAACACAAGCCCCTAGCCAGGGGGAAGTGCGATGCGCCGATGGCGATCAAAAGTCGCATCCTCATAAATTTACATGTTGAAGCTGTGAACTTAATATGGTAGTATTTGGAGGTGGCTCTTTGGGACGGGAGGTTAAGTGAAGTTGTGAGAACAGGGCCTTAATCTGATGGGAATGGTGCCCTCAGAATGAAATGGAAATTTTAAGACTATTCAATTAGGAACAGAATCTTGATAAGGTATGCTAGGAAGAATGCATGTGAAAGAGGAAGGGATTGGATTCACACTACATCCCCAAACCAACTGGAAATGGATTAAGGAATCATAACACTTCTAGAAGAAAGCTCCTTAACATTGTTCTTGATATGTTTATATATAATATATGAATATATGTATTACATTGAAGGTTTCAACAACAAACCCAAAAGAAACAAGTGGGATTGTTCCACTCCTATAAGCCTCTGCTTGGCCAAGAAAACAATCAATGAGATGGACAGGCAACCTGTGAGAAAAGTCCTAATACCACATGCATGACAAGGGATTATTATCTAAAACATGTAAGAAACTCACACTCCTCAGTAGCAAATGGAAACAAAGCCAACAAGACAAACAAACGAAAAACAGGGATCAGCATCTGAAAAGATGGCCAATGTACCTAAGTTGGCAAGGCAGTGTCCAAAGGTGTGTGAACGTGTGCTTGGCATTACCCATTATCAGGGAAAGGCCAATACAGGAGTGGTCTCCTGGTATCGTGGCTGTTGTAGAAAGGTTATGATGCAATGTAGGTGAAGATGTGGAGAAATGGGGGTCTGGTCTTGGCACCCTGCAGGTGTAAATTCACACAGTGATATTGAAAGTATTTTGGAGTTTTACTCAGAAGGTTAAGAGAAGGACATTATTCAAAATGTCCTCTTTGAATTATTGCCCAAAGGAAATAAAATCATCATTTTGTTGAGTCACAATAGCAACAGTATAGAACTAACCTGAGTGTCCATCAAAGATGAAGGAAGAACTTATGATATTCATACACAAAGGAATCTTAAAAATACTTGCTTATTTTTAGTTTATGGGATTACGTGTTTTCTGCGTGTATGTATGACTGTACACCATGTCCATGCCTGAAACCCATGGAGGCTAAAAGAAACTGGAGTTACAGATGGTTGTGAGTTCCACGAGCCCAGCCCTGGTCCCTACAAGTCCTCTTAACAGTTGAGCCATCTCTCCAGCCTCAAATAGGGGATTCTCACCCAGTCTTTAAAAGGAAGGAAATTCCATCAATTGTGATTTGGATGAACTTGGGGGACGCGAAGCTAAGTGAAATTAGCTAAATATATAAAAGGACTGCGGGGCCTTAATTATATGTCTCGCTGGTCAGCTTTCTTTACTGTAATAAAGGCACAACATAGTCAACTTCTAAAGAGAAAGCTTTCTTTTAGTTGACAGCTTTCGGCCCGCAGTGGGTTGGTTCAGTGTTAAGCCTGTAAGGAAGCAGCATTTTAAGGAGGGTGTGTACGTAACAGAGCCAAACAGATCGTGCTCACCTCGTGGTCAGGACAAACTAGGATGAGGAAGGGGATGTGAGATACTTACGCTGATTTTCTTGACTGTTCTACTTCACTTGACACATAAACAGCAAATCAAGCATTTTGTGTTTCTTAGTATATAAAGCAAAAAATACGCAAGTGACTTTAATAAATATCATATTCTCTCTCTCTCTCTCTCTCTCTCTCTCTCTCTCTCTCTCTGCCATGTGAACACATAAAAAGTCAGATATCTTATCCGTCAGTAAGAGACCCTTCCTAGACATCAAATCTATCACCACCTTGACCTGGACTCCAGCCTCTTTGAACTGTATAGTAGTTAAGTTTTCTGGTCGGTGACATCTTCTTATGCTATCCGAGTCCACTGAGACAGCACACAAAGGCTATGAAACCAGCCCCATTTACATAGCCTCGGGAGAATCCGCATGCTTTGCATACTGTGCTCATTTCGTCCTCCTGTTTTCACCCTTACAAACCAGTGAGCTAAGTTCTATTTTCATCCCATGCAGGGGTGAGGAAAACAGGCATCCAGGAGGCAGGTCTGAACAAGAAGTGCTCGCAGCGCTGGGCTTTCCTCCAGGATGCCCCACTCTGCAGCCCGTAAAACCAACCTCGGGATTTCAGGAGTTTCCATCGTCACCATTGCACCTGGAAGGACTGCAGCCACCCAAGCTATCCTCAGTTTGTCCTGGGACTTGCAGCTCAGTGGCCGGAGAAAGAAACTGACCGGAAGAGCTCCTGGCCTGGCAACGGGAAAGAGATGTGTGAAGAGAAAGGCCAGGTTCCTGTGGCTTAGCTGCTGGCTCTGGCTCCTGCCCTTTTTCTCCAGGCAGCTCCAAGGTCCATGGCCCCTGTGTGCTCTTTCCTAATCCCCACCTTGAAGTGTTTCTTCAACACGGGCTTACGAAGGCTGGTCTAATCCGCTGCGGACCGAACTCCAAAACTCCGCACTTAGATCTAGCTTTTCTCCTTATCGGTTGATGATCTCAGGTATTTGTTCCAGTAGCAGGAAACAGACTAAGACTCTAAAACTGCATCACCGGGGATTCGGACAGCCTCCTTTAGCCTCCCACAACCCTTCTGAGAAGGCTGTCATCAAACAGATGTGTGACACGTTCCACATCTGTACCTCAGTCAAAGGATCACGCGAGATGGCAGGCTGCCCATGGGGCACCTAGCACTAGCCATGCTAGGCAAACTAGTGTACTCCACAGGACTGCATTCTGCTAATGCTGTTGATGTTGAGAGTTGTAGTTTGAAAGGCAGAAAACACCTGTCAGGAGGAGCTGGTCCACAGCCTGAGAGCACCATTCGGGCCACTTGGGTCTCCAAGGAGGCTTAAGACAGCATTTGCTGGAATGAATTCACCTCTGGGGAGAACTTTTCCTGGGCAGTGGGGGTGGGGCAGGCCAGCAAAGCTCAGCTATAGCTCCATTATCTCAGTCTAATAGAGGAATATGCACACGATGAAAGGTCAGCTGTGGAAGAATCGGCTTTCAATATTGGCTTTCTTCTTTGCTCTTTTCCTAATATTTGACATTTATTGTGGATTTAAATCTTCCATCACCAGCAGCAAGAACTTTACAGTGTAGTTTCTAAATCACAGCTAGTTAATAATTTTCCAAGCTACCAAACATGGAAAACTATTGTTAGAAAAAAAAATCACAGCTAGTTAATAAAATTTCTATTCCAGCAAATATTGAAAAATATCATTCAAACATCTAGTTAGATGGGATTTGGGGTATATGTGTGTTTATTTTACCAGAATTCTTAGCTGGAAAGGATAAAAACATCTGTGCTATGCTGAAGAGAGTGATGATGTGTGCATTATTTTGTTTAAATAGTCAAACAAGTGTATCAGCTGAAAGCCCTTCTTATTCCCATTTCACAGGCAAGGGAATGTATGTATGGGAATGATCCTCCCCAGGTAATTAGTCATAATTAGGCAAAGGAAAGCCTTATTTAGGCATGGCCTGGCTAGAAAGCAGGCTATGACCAGTGCCATTCCTGCCCAGCTTCCTTTGGTGTATCTCCAGGGTTGGGGCCCTTGAACCACTACTAAAACTTAGAGCACCGCACCTACTCACACTTTTTATTTTCTATTTTCCTCCGCCTCCTTCCCCCTTTTTTTCTCACTATACTAAAAATACTTATAAACATCTACTAGCCAACCACTCCCCCTGACTGCAGAGATTATTTACATGTGAACAGGATCAAAACCCAAGTGATAGAGAACGCTTCTCTAAAGTTAATGAATTTCTTTGGGAATAACCTTGCAATTCCCTAAACACCTGTCAAGGTAGATCACATGTGTATTCAACTGTCTTGAAGCAAAGGGAAGTTTTTGAAGGGTAGAATAAAGAATACAGTATAAATTATTTTGAAGCAATGGTCCTTGACCCCGAGGATTGATAACAAGGATGGCATCCATCCAGGATGAAGCATTATAGGCAAGTGTTCTTGCCGAAGGATTCTGTGTGTGGATGTGTGGATGTATGTGTGTAATTGCCACAGCCTTTGTGAACCATCCTGACTCTGGCATACTCATTTGTAATATCTCCAATTATCAAATGAACATGGGTACAACCCATTTTTATCTTTTATTTAAATGATTTATTTATTTTTACGTTGTATGCATTGGTGTTTTGCCTACATGTATGTCTATGTGAGTGTATAGATGCTTCCGGAAGTGGAGTTACGGGCAGTTGGAAACTGTTACGTGGTTGCTAGAAATTGAACCCACATTCTCTGAAAGCCAGTGCTCTTCACTGCTCAGCCATCCCTCCAGCCCCTGTTTTATTGTTTTGTTTATTTTATTAGTGGTGACAAAAGCAACTCCATTTTGATTCCTATTAATTCTGATTATTTTCACAGCACACCAGTCTGGTGAGAGACAAAGGAGTTAGCAAATAATGATCGTAGGGTTTATGAGTGCTCTGAGGGGTACTCACAGAAACCTGTGGGGTGTGTGTGTGTGTGTGTGTGTGTGTGTGTGTGTGTGTGTGTGCTGAAGATAGAAACCAGGGCTCTGCCCATTCCAGGCTAGCACTTTACTGAACTGCCATTGAGCTACCAGATTCGGATGTGGACATCTTAACCACAGTATAATGATTGCTGGAGATAAGAAAGGCCTTTGGGAGGTAGCTATGATTAGATGAGATTATGAGGTGGGGGCTTTCATGAGAAGAAAAATGGTTTTGTAAAGACGGAGCAAGAGACCCCTCTCTTTCCACCATGTTGAGATCCAGTGATGAGGCAGGAAAAGAACTTTCACCAGGAACCCTATTGGTCAAGTCCATGTGATGTGCACAGTTTCCTCCATCTTAAAGGGAAGCTTATTAAGACATAGGATGTTCTGAGGGGAAACGTTCTATTTTGAAGAGAAGTTCATTAAACTCAGGAAGTAGACAACTCAAAGGGTAAAGGAGCTCCCTGAAGCTGACCAGATTCATTATGCTTCTCCTTCCCCAAGCATATATAAGAAGTAAGGGCTGCTTAGCGACACTCTCAGAACAGCTGAGCTTCTGAGAAGAAGCTCTGAGCAGTTGAACTGCTTGGAAAGGACACTCTTCAATCTCCTGAGCCACCTGCAGGCTCCGGGTTTCCAAATTTCATGAGCTGTCACCCATACCTGAGTGAACTTTGGAAATTCAGCTGTCTTCGAGTCATTTCTGTGCTTATAAATAGCCCCTCACCCACGTTCCAGAAAGTAACCCCAATAAAACTTAACTCACAGAGCTGAACTTCACTGGCATCTATATTTGGACTGTTGTCAGTTCCCAATCTGGGGTGAGAGACATTTGTTTATCACCCCTACAAACTAAGACACTGGCTAAACGATAGAGAAAGGTTCTTCTCATAGAAAGACTGAGGGCAGAGGCATGTCAGCTGGAGCGCTGGGGAGTCTTTGAGAGTGGTGGATCCTCCAGGACTTTCATATAATGGTCACAGTTTGGTGATACTTGAGCAACAGTCCTGGCATGCGCAAAGCTGTAGATTAGGTATCAAATGGTGAGGAAGTGCTATGGAAGAACCCCTTCTCTTACAGCTAGAATTTCTGCTTTGAGTCTGCAAGTGGAACACAGATCTCAATTTTAATCTCATCAGGGCCCCCACGTGCAAGAGATTTTGCCAATCGAGAAATCTGAAGCCACTGCATGTTGTGTTTGAATGTTCATGAAGGCCCACCAGGTTCCTTATGGATCCAAGATTCCTCTTGCTCTGGGGACAATAAACATGTGTCAACTTGATGTTCTTGATATTTTTGTTCCTTTGTGAACTCGGATGTTAACCTGTCACATTGTTTGGATTGAGGATTCCTGCTTTGTGCCAAGTACACACACTAATGACAGAACATGTGTGGCTTCTGCCCTCGTAGAGCTCACCAAGCCGAATGAGCAATAAATAAAAAGGAAGCCAACATATTTGGTTGTGGATAGTGATCGATGGCACCAAAGTCAAGAGCCAGGGCAGAGCAAGAGTATGGAGGGAGATAGACGGTCACCTGGAAGGGACGATCTGAAGAGGTCAAGGATGAGCAAGCCTGTCTTTCCTTGGAGGAGTTGAAGGTGGGGGAACAGTATGTTTGAAGGCTCTAAGGGAAGCTAGGTAGTTGGGATACTGGAAAGCAGGGTATATGGAGTGTACTGGGAAAAGGAGAGGCAGTATTGTGAGTGTGATAGGTGAGCAAGGGTTTGAAATTGATCCCAGCCAGAATTCCAAAGGGCCCTTAAATAGGGGTAACATTATCTGGTTTCCAGGTCAAAATCATTCCTTTGGATTGAAGATAAAAACGAGTATGAGGGGTCACAGGTAGGTGACTAGTTAGAAACTGTGTCCCCACGGCTCTCGGAAGATCGGAACCCAAAGGAATTATAACAAACAATGCTAGTGCGTGGCTCTCTCCTCCCCCTAAGAGTTTATTGGCCTGGAAGTTTAGAAAACTTCTCAGATTATTCAAATAGGTAGGAGCTGGTAGACCGCCAAGTCTAGAAGATGGGAGATGTGCCTCAGGGGTGAACTGATCATGGTATGGCCGAGAGTAGTGGCCACGAGAAGCCAGTCACAAGGTAGTCTATAAGAAATATTCTACAACTAGGAACAGAAGCATGTAGGCATTTTGGTTATTCACGGAAAAGGAGAGGTTGATGCTAATGAATTCTTAGAAGTGGGGTTGAGTGACAGGTAGGGGATGTTGACATTAAGCTGGTACCATGGTCGTCACATAGGAGAGACAAAAATGGCTAAGAATTCATTCTCGAAGCTTGATAATAAAGAGTTACCTGCGTAAGAGAAACCAGGACGCTGAGACATGAGAGAGAGAGAGAGCCCTGCAAGGTTGTCAGTGAGAGAGGAGAGCTGGAGACAGTGCCAGCTCTCTCTGAGCTGATGCTGAAGGCAGGCAGTTGGTAGATTTAGATACAAGTGTTTACAGATGTGAGTAGGAACGGAAAATAGTTGAATGTGTAAAAGAATGGATGGCAACTGACCAAATAGAAAAAAAATTTCTACAAAATTTTCCTTATTTGCTCTTTATGGCTGTGATAAAATATTGACCAAAACCTACTTGTGGAAGAGAAGGTTCCTTTGACTTAACACGGCTTTGTCACGGTCAATCACTGAGGGAAGTCAGGATAGGAACTTAAGCAGGAACAGAGGCAGGAGCCTAGAGGCAAGAACAGAAGCAGAAGCCATAGACTAGAGGAACATTCCTCCCTAGTTTTCTTCCCATAGCTTGATCAGCCTGCTTTATTATACCACCCAGGCCAACCTATAGTGACTGTGCCCTTGCACACCAACCATTAATCAAGCAAATTGCTCCACGGATTTTCCCACAGGCTGATTCTGATGTAGGCATTTTCTCAGTTGAGGGTCCCTCTACCCAGATGACTCTAGCTTGCATCAGGTTGACAAAAAATAATCAGCATTAAAATTATTTCAAGAAACTGAAATAGCTGAGCTCCAATGCAGTGAGGCTGGGGGCAGAGGCCACGGCCAGCAGGGATTTGCTCCCCGCTCTGCAGAGCCTGGAGCTGAAGAGCCCCTGAGCCTCTGCCACCTGCCTCTGCGCCCCTCACTCAACAGGGACAGGTTTCAGCAGGGGCAGGGCAGCTTGGAGGAGTTCTCCACTCCTCCCTCTCCATCATACCAGGCTTTCTGGCCATCCTGAAGTAAAGCTCCTTTGCCTCATCTTTCTGTCACCATGATGGTTCTACCTAAGCTCATTGGGGCCCAGCACCCATGGCTGAACACTTTGATATCATGGACCCAAAAGAAATCTCTTCTCCTCCAAAAGAAAATAAAAGACCATGAAGAAGACCGAAGAGATGAAGTAGAAGCTAAATGCAAATATAGAGTAGCACGGGGGTCTTGTAAAGTGGAATGTGCCAGAAGGAGCCAGCATATAAAACAGGCTTATAAGCTGCCTGTCTATTTTCTTTTACTATGACAAAATACCTGAAGCCATGTAATTTAGCAATAAGATAAGATCGTTTGCTTATACTTTTGTAGTCCGAGGTAGTCAGGAGCATAATGCTGGCATCTGGAGGTCTTCACATTGGAAGACAGAGCCACGAAGCATCTAGCTCAGTCTTTCTTCTTATTAAGCCCTTAATGTTATTAGGGAATTCTCTTCTCTCATGACCTCATCTAACTCTAGGTAGCTCCTGAAGGCCTCATATCCCAAGCCATTAGAGTATGATTTGAGGAGTTAAGTTTTCAACAAGCGAACTTCTGGAAGACACATTCAGACCACAGTGTGCATATACTGCTGGGAACATTCCAGAGAAGAAAGGAGAGAACAAGAGAGAAGAGGGAAGGTGGGAAGGAGGAGGGAGAGAGGCTGTGGTCATTATCATCATCTGTCATCAGAGGAAGGCGTTCTTATTACACATGGGGTCCTGGACCATCAAAAGAATTGACCTGTGATGGGTGCAACAGATGACACTCCCTCCATATTTGCAGATGGATGAAGAAAGGGATGGGTGCAGAGCTTTCTAAGTTATGGGAAAATGAGAGCCGCTGTTAGTTAACATGTTCTGTTTTCTCAATTAAGTATAATCACATAGACAAGAGCTGGAAGCAGTGGCGCAGTGTGGGGTGACAGGAAGGAAATGAATGGAGGGTGGAGGAGCCTGGAGAAGGTAAGAGACCATCATGGGGATGGGGAGAGCGAGCACACAATTGCAGTGGTCTCTCCTCTTCTGAGATGTGGTCCAAGGTCTCCAAAGATCCCCACAGGGAGCACCAGCCCTGTCTGTAATACAGTTTTCTGTATATGTACACATATGAATCTTTGGTAGGTAGCAATCTCGTAGGGCTTAATCGCCAATATCACTTGCCTTACAAGTTGGGGTCGTTGTTGAGGAAAATAAGGGTTATCTTAACAAAACCTTGTGTGATCCCAGCAGAGGAGTTGATAGCTGAGAAAATGACCAAGTGATTAAGCAGCAGGTAGTATGTGTAGTGTGGATATGCTAGACAAAGGGCCATTCACATGCTGGGCAGAGCAGAGGGAGGTAGCTCTCCACTACTCCCTACAGTGTGCAATTCTAAATAAATCAATTTCCTAGAATTTTCCATTTAGTGCTTTCAGATAGTGGTTGAATGCATGTGACTGCAACTGTGGAAGTTGCAAGGTCAGATAAGGGGGTCACTTAACGAGAGTATGCTACATGGTGCACTCAGGGCAATATAGAATACCCATGTAAGACTGCCAAAGTGCCATTGACAAGGTTAAGAGGCCCATGCACCTGTGTGAACAAAGAGGGCTATGGATGACATTTCAGGCTGAGGATCTACTTTAGTTGCAGGTGGATCTTATCAAGAGGAAGAGGAGAGCCTGATAGAGGATGGTCCTCTTTTCCTCAAGACAGCTGGACCATCAGCCTCCAGCACCTATATCCCTAATCACTTTCTAGACCCAGTTCTGTAGCCAGTGGCCGTGGGGACTGGGATAATGATTGGGGCAGTGAATTTGGATTCTTAAAATAATATTTGTGCTAATTTTCTAGTGTCGTGAAAAAATAGCTCCAAACCATGTATCTTAGACAGTGCACATTTATTGTCTCTGTTCCCATGGGTCAGAAAACAAGCCATGTTTGGATGGATCATCATCCTAAAGAGTCCTGAAGTTGTAACCAAAGTGATGGCTGGGGTGATCACCTGAGAGCTCAAGGTCCTCTCCAAGAAGAGGGGCTGTTGGCAGGGTTTCCTTTCTTCCAGTCAAACACACAGCAGTTGCTTTTTATAGGCTAGTAAGAGGAGGAAGAGAGCCTGCCTACTTATGGATCTATAAAGGTCACTAGACAAGTTCAGGCCCACCAGGATAAACCTCCATTTTATTAATTGAAAATTAATTTGATTAATTTGTTAGAGAGATGTCTCAGTGGTTTGGAGTGAGTATTTCTCTTGCAGATGACCTGAGTTCTATTCCTAGTACCCACGTTGGGCAGCTCACAACTATCAGAGACCCAACATTGTTCTCCTGGACTCTGAAGGCACCTGCACTCACATGTTCACAGACCCGTACACATACATGCACATTATGCAACCTTAAGACATCAAAATCAATCTTTTAACAGTCCCAATGGGCTAGAAACCTCAGCCAAATCCTATTACGTTTTGCTCTATGGCCTCAGCAAACCTAACCACTGTAGTGACTGTTATTCTTTTGGTCTGATCCCTTTAAGGGGCAAGCCACGCCCACTCCCAGTGACTTCTGACCTCTTGTCACCATCTTTCTTTCTTTCTGTTTCCTCTCTTGGCGTGCACACGTGTCTCCTCTATGTCTCTCTGTCTCTCTGTCTCTCCTTTAAGTAATAAATGTTCACCTTTATGTCTATTTACTATGTCCTGTAAACCTTTTATCCGCCGACTCCACCCGCCCACTTGGGTGACTCTCCTGGCCACATGGCAGCACCAGCCTGTCCGGGATGAGCCACATCTCTGCTGCACCACGGGGAATCTGCACGGCTCTAGCTGTCTCTGCCTGGACTAGCGGCTGTAGTCATGCCAGCATTATATTTTTTAAGGGAACAAAAGTGACTTCTGTTGTATTTAGGCTTACCCTTGTTCTGGGGAAAGGAATTCTATCTTATATACATAGAAATATCCACCTTGGGGTTATCATATCTATACATACATTAACTATAGCATATATTAGGACTCTCTCTCTCTCTCTCTCTCTCTCTCTCTCCCTCCGTATGTGTGTGTGTGTGTGTGTGTGTGTGTGTGTTTATTAAATCAACTTAAATTTAAATAGTTTACAACAGTTGCCTCATACCCAAGCGGCTCAGATCCAGGGAGCTTCCAGGTCTTTAAGGCTAGGGTACAGCAGAGTAATCCCACAATGGCTGTCTCACTGGAGAAGCAGAAAATCAATCCAGAAGACTGGCTGCCTCTGCAGTCCAAATTTGGCATGGAAAACCTGGAAGGTTCCTGGAGAGCCTTGGGAGGGAAGGGCAAGCATGCAAAAGATGAATGATCGTCCTTCTGTCCTTGCGCTGTGCCCGCCCTAACCCGTCTGGACTACTCCCAGGAGGTAACACCAATACATGGGATGGGTCTTCCTATGTCAGTTAAGGCCATCGGGACAGTTCTTCAGTTGAGCCTCAATACTCAGGTGATTTTAATTTGTGGCAAGTTGACATTAAAACCAGCTGCAATACAGCATCCACATAAGGTGAAAACTTAAAAATTTCCTTTTCTTTCCTGATTGCAAAAGCATGGTAATCCTCAGGGTAGACACTGGACTCTACAGTAATAGACAAGGAAGAAAATTAAAGTATATGCATAGCTTCACTCCTCCCCCAAAGATAAACACCATTATAATTTGGATCTATGTCTGCTTATGTAATGGGACCACCATTTAGAAGCTTTTAAAAAAATTACCATTAGATTAGATGTTCTTTGAGAAAATGAATCTGAATATGGCTTACAGCACTCCACTGAGTGCGTACACAGCAATTCGATTTATTCTTTCCCCTTTTACACTTTGCTTGCTTCCAATTTTTAGCTATTACAAATAATGTTGATGAATTTACAGCATTTAGCACTTGTTCAGAGCCCACAAATCTCCTGAAGCTTTGGGAAAAGATGTACTTAGACTATTAGGGCCAGATGCCCATAGCAGGAAAAGAAAATCAGTCTGAAGTGAAATGTAGCCCAAATCTGAGCAGGTTACACCAAAAAAAAAAAAAAAAGTTTTTGTTTTACACTTGAGAACATTTTGTTCACAAGTACTTATTAAAGAAAGTATTATTCCCAAGATGTCTGGGCTTAAGACTCCACAAAAATGGGAGATATTTGTTCCAGGTTTCTAGGTCATTTGAACTTGGTTATTATATAAAAGTTTCCAGAAAGTTTCCAGGACAAAAGTTCAGAGTGGAAGGAAAGAAGCAAAAAAAAAATAAATAAATAAAATAAAATAAAAAAAAAATAAAAAGCAAGGTGACCTTGTGGATGGGAAAGTCAAGCAGGAAGACTGGGCAAAGGGAGTGCTAGGCATGTGAGGGGGCCCTTCAGTCTGGGAGAGAGCAGACAGCCCTCAAGGAGCATGCAGACCACCAGATGAAAGAAGCTTGAGAAAATGGTTTAAGAGTATGGATTGATCTCTGTACCTTTGTGGGTTTGGTTTTAACCTTGATAGCTGCCTGCCTGCATCCCCTCTTCACAGTAAATGCTTGGTAATTGTGCACAGTGGAGATTCCAGACCACA
Organism: Myodes glareolus; assembly: GCF_982192425.1. Classification (NCBI taxonomy): domain Eukaryota; kingdom Metazoa; phylum Chordata; class Mammalia; order Rodentia; family Cricetidae; genus Myodes; species Myodes glareolus. Next base: position 51,841,912 of record NC_142039.1, on the reverse strand, counting down.
TCCCGGCCTCTGTCAGGCAGTGTTAAACTTGGTGCTCTCAGACTGGCCCAAGGCCTTAGCTCTGGAGATTCTGCCAGATCTCTGAGCCTGAATGACCTGTTGGGGTTTCCTGTTCAATGGGGATATCACATAAGGTAATATGTACCATTTAAATAGGGTTTCCCTGTTTTATAAGAATATCACAGAAGGTGATATGAACCGTTTCCGAGTTTTCTAGCAGTGGATGTGTTGGTGTGTGCTGGGGGGTGAAGGAGGTGTGTGTGAGAGACTAGGGAAAGACAGGAATGCCAGGGTAGGCAGAACTGGACTGCATCCTAGGGGGTCTTTGCAGTGGGTTTGAGGAAATATTGGTAAGCTGGGCTTGAGCTATTTGTCAGTTTCATCCCACTCTGTGACACTTGCATCCTCTTTCCATGAGCACAGGGGGACATTTCTTCCACAGTAGTTATAACTGAGCCCTTTATTAGTAAGGTCTCTTCTGGGAGCAAATTGCTATTCCTTTTGAATGGGGGCATGGTTCCTATATCCCCTTGCTAACCCCTTCAGATAGATAGATAGATGAAGGGGGAGGGAATAAGGAAAAGAAAAAGACAGACTGTCCAGGAACTTAGCAGACTCTATTTATTAGCTAATTAATGTTGCAAGGAGGGTGCTAGTTAGTTCCTTCCTGCTTAGTCCCAAAATAATCACACAGAAGCTATATTTTTTAAATCACTGCTTGACCCATTAGCTCTAGCTTCTTATTGGCTAACTCTTACATATTAGTTTAACCCACTTTTATTAATCTGTGTATTGCCACATGGCTGTGGCTTACCAGGTAAAGTTCCCAGTGTCTGTTTCTGGCAGTGGCTCCATGTCTTCTCTCTGGCTCCACCTCCTTTCTCCCAGCATTCAGCTTAGTTTTCCCTGCCTAGCTCTGTTCCCCTATAGCTCTGCTATAGGTCCAAGCCAGTTTCTTTATTAATCAATGAGATTCACAGCATACAGAGGGGAATCCCACATCAAATTAATGGTATTAATTTGATAATATTAATGGAGCATGAGTAGCTCCAGTACCACTCAAGGGAAACCTTGCTTTGTTTTCTTCTCCTGGAAGTTACTCTAAGTACCTTACCTGGTATAGCAAATGTGAACCAATGTTTGGGAGGAGTGAGTCAGTGCTGGCCCATTTAGGCTCCTAAATCACCCAGCCTTTGCTTCTGGCATCCTGTGCTTTCTGTCTTGATTTTACAGCATGTTGAGATGTGAGTGCAGGTTCATGGCACAGTCAGAGGGTGGTCTTGTACCTGGAGGACACTGATGATGTCTTGTGAACTGAAATTCACAGACTAAAACCACAGCTGTGTTAAAGATTCAACAAGGCTTGATTGGTTGGAACTTCGGTGATTGTGGAGAGATGAAATATTACAAAGTCAAATTATCTCGGGTTATCTATCCTTAGCTGCCTCAAAGGCCGTTTATTTGTTGTGCACCTCTTCATTGATCCAATGTCCTTGTGACTATCATGTGAAATCATTTTTTTTAAAAAAAATGTACAAACAGACCCCTCGTTTCCATCATTTCAAAGACTCAGAATGTCATCAGGCAGCATCTGAAGTCTATGGCAGATTCCCTACTTGGCTGTAACCCATCTTTTGTATGTTCCCATCAATGATGTCAAGAATTCCTTGACTTACAACGTTTTTCATTCTATGACTATAAAGCTTCACGAAACTGCTGCCTTGTTGGAGCATGGTATCCTGAGTAATGAAAATTATGTGCTTAAGGCTATAATTCCTTTTCCTGGTGTCGTTTTCTGTTGTTATGATAAACACCATGACCAAAAGCAATCTGGGGAGGAAAGGGATTGTTTCATTTACACTTCCAAGTAACAGTTCATCTTTGGGGAACCAGACCAGGAACTGGGACCAGAAAGCATGGAGGAACACGACTCACTGGCTTGTTCTCTCTTTGGTTCATGCTCAGCTAGTTTCCATATACAGTCCAATCTGATTGAGGCATTGAGGTTCCCTCTTCGAAGGTGCCAAATTGACAATAAAAACTCACTAGGGCATCACTGATATGTCACTCCAGAATCAACTCTTTCACTCCCTTTGAGGTGAGAGCTATTTTTGTGTTGACACTGTGAAGACATTTTAAAACAGTCAATGCCCTCCCCGTGTGTGTGTGTGTGTGTGTGTGTGTGTGTGTGTGTCTGTCTTTCTGAGTCTGTGTGTCTGTCTGTCTGTCTCTCTCTCTGTCTCTCTCTGTCTCTCTGTGTGTGTGTGTCAGTGTGTGTGTGCCCACATGCACATATGCATAATAAAGATTCAGCTAAACACACCACACTGCACAGAACAGTCTGTCTACCCTTTATAGCCAAGAATTATTACTCTACCCTAAGTTTCAACAGTACCAAAGTTGAAAAACACTGATGTAGAATATTTCTGATATTACTGTGATGCCTGGTGCTGAGTGGAAACTTCAATGGGAACTGTCTGCCTGGCCTTTATTTAAGGGAAAACACAGTGAGGCATTCTTCAGCATTTCCCTAAAGCCTGATCAGTCAAAACAATCCAAATATTCCCACTTGGAGAAAACAAACATTCACATCCTTTAGACTTGAGTGCTAATGGACCTATTTATATGGTGATCAGAACTGTGGAGCCCTGAAAGATCTTCTGGCCTGGTACAGTATCCCAGGAGAGCCCTTTGAGAAGGACCGGGCAGGTGAATATTCAGAGGTGGTGAGACCCTGGAACTCAGCAAAGACAGCCTGAAGCAGGGGTTGGCCAATGATCTGCCTTTTGCTGGCTGCTATTTGAGTCTCATATTCTCAGTTTTCCCAACTCTAATGAGAGGGTGCTGACACTCAAGTTTACGTACATGGAACAATGATACAAAATGTGGCTTTGCAAGTTGGCATGTGATTACACATAGAAACGGTGTCCTTGGGGTACCCAGAGAATGCTCGAAGATCTGCTACAGCAGCTGTGGTCCAGGAGCAGATTAGCAGCACCACCAGGGAGCCTTCTAGAAATGCAAAATCCCAGGTCTCATCTAGTCAAAGAGTCTTGTGAGCTAACAAGCTCCGCAGAGACTTTTTGGGCACACTTCAAGTCAGAGATTCTACAATGTCTGAACTAACTTAAGCTTTATAACTCAGATGGCATCCCTTTGGGCAGTTTAGGTAAAATTAGATTTATGGACTTATGTTTTGGTACCAATTCTTACAATTTTCTCCCCTCATTACAGATCTTCCTGTAGAAACAGCTGTGTTTGTTCCTGGAGAAATAGCCATGAGAGAATATCTTAAAATACCAGTTCATAAATGTCATGTCAGACACCATCTTCTTCATTGCAGGTCCTACACTGATATATGTCAGTGCTTTGCAAGTCTCTAATGCTTGAATGCAGCATCTGGGGTTTGAAGAAACCATCATCCCAATCAGAGGATGGCTTTATATATGCTGTATAACTGACATGCAAAATTGTGTGAGTGTACAGGTGACCTCAGGTGAGGACGGAGTTCATCAGTGCCACCCCATTCTCAAATAGTCTTTGTTCCAAGTATCTAGCACTATTGCACACAGAGTCATTCATTCATCACATGTTATTTTCTTTTAGGGAAGTATGTTACCATAGATGAAGAAGGGTGTTTCATGTAATAGCAAACCACTGATGGTGAACTTCAGGTTAAAGTTAAAACAAAAAACAAAAAAAAAAATCAAAACCAAAGCTAAAGCAACAAGCAAACAAAGAGGAAGGCATCTTGAAAGGAAAACATAAAATTACTCACAATACAATGAAGAAACTAATTAAAAAATTTTAAATCTAAAGAAATGTATTTGCTGTTGATGGTCATTTCCATTGCTACATACATGGTGTGGGAAGTCCTTCTGTATATGTGTTGCATTTATTGGTTAATGAATAAAGAAGCTGCCTTGGCCTGTGGTAGGGCAGAGTAGAGTTGGCAGGGAAAATTAAACTGAATGCTGGGAGAAAGAAGGCGGAGTCAGGAAGAAACCATGTAGCCCCTCTGGAGACAGATGCCAGATGGAATCTTGCCAGTAGGCCACAGCCAAGTGGTGATACACAGATTAATAGACATGGGTTAATTTAAGATATAAGAGTGAGCCAGAAATACACTTAAGCTATTGGTCAAGCAGTGATTTAAATAATACAGTTTTTGAGTGATTATTTCATTGTCTGGGTAGCCGGGAATGAACAAGTGGCCTCCTACTACACATACACAAGGCTGGAACCATCTGTAGAATTAACAATTATACTGATTGTTAGATAAAGTAGATTTTTATAAATAAGCTATTAAAAGTGTCTAAGCTACTAATTCTGAAAAGTGACCTTATTTATTCTCCCCACAAATTTAAATTCATTACCAATTAATTATTAAGTAGGCCAGTGAGTTAATTGTGTGAAGTTCATATAGTTTATAATTTTAATTTCTAGGGAAATGATACTGAGCTAAAAGCTTGATGCCTATAGGGCTGGAGATAAGCTTAGCAATTGCCTAGCATGGCTGAGAAAGAAAAGGGTGCTTTAAAAAAAAACTGGAGATTAAACTAAGGACTTGAGTCTTCTGGATAAACACATGACCACTGACTACATTCCTATTCCTTATTATACATTATATTGTAAGACAAGGTCTCACTGTGTTCTTGGAGCTGGGCTTGAACCTACTCTGTGACCCTGGGAGGTCTTGAACTTAAGATATTCCAGCCTTAACTTCCTGAGTAGCTGCGATTATAGTTTTGCGTCTCTCGGTCCGGCCTTTGAGGTGAACTTTTACATCTGCAATATCATTACTCAGAAGACTGCCTTTCCAGTTGTCCCCATTATTCAGATGAGTAGTTTGCTGCTCAACCCAGGCCCATCCCTGAGTGGAACTGTCACTTTCAGCTGTCAGTGGAATGGTTCGTGGAGGCCTGTTATCTACTCCCTAGGATGAATTTGACCTGGCATCTTTGCCCATTGGGTTCATGGGACCAAGCCAAAGGACATCCCGTCACCTGTCCTGAGCCTGCACTTGTGCTGTTTATATGAGTATGTGGCCTCAGTCATCATTGTCAAACGCAGAAACTTTGCATCTTATCATTTTTCACGGTACCCCCTTCCCCCTCTCTCTCGTTTGTTTGAATAAGGGTGGTCCTAAGAGCCCACTGTTACTCCAGCCCAAGGAATTAATTAATTTGTTTGGCTTGCGGATGCTTAGACTCAAGACAGGACCTGAAGTTCAGATGCTGTAAGCAACAGAATCATGCTTCAGAAAAAAACATTCTCACTTGAAAGTATCAGAATCAAAGTAGAACCTTTCTTCTTGACCTTTCTGGAGCTGTCGTCACAACACTAACCTTTGGAAGGCTCACAGCTCCAGAGTCTGATCTTTTCTGTTTTTTCTGGGGTGGCTTTGGTTTAGGATGAACTTAATAATATTCAGAGGATGCCTGGCACATCACAAATGGAAGCTTTTTCTTGTATTAATACTTAGGCCAGCCATCTCAGAAAAATCACTAAGTTAAGAAACAGAGTCATCAGTTCCATCAGACATTTTCTTAGATGTAGACACAACATGTGCAGACTTGGCATCGTTATCCCTAAAAAACACAGCATAGCAACTCTTCACATGCGTGCACCTTATAGTACATTTGAGTAATAATCTAGAGTTGACTTCTTACTCATATGGGGGTGATGTGGGATTCCCCTTTGTATGCTGGGAATATGTTTAATTGCCATTGGTTAATAAAAAAAAACTGCTTTTGGTCAATGGTATAACAGAATATATCCAGGCTAGAAAAGCTATGTAGAAAAAGTAGGGAGAGTCAAAGAGAGATGCCATGTAGCTGCTGGAGGAGAAAGATGCATGCTGCCAGCTGGAACCTTGCCGGTAAACCAAGAGCCTCGTGGAAAAACATAAAATAATAGAAATGGGTTAATTTAAGATGTAAGAGCTAGCTAGAAATGTGCTTAAGCTATTGGCCAAACAGTATTGTAATTAATACAGTTTCTGTGTGATTATTTCTGGATAGGGCATTCTGTAAACAAACAAGAAGCCTCTGTCTATATGAAAGGATGTGTGCAGGTTATTTATCATTTAATATAAGGTGTTTGAGTATCCATAAACTTGTATCCAAGGGTATTCCTGAGTCCAGCCTCCAGAGGACTGTAGCTACTCTCTAGCTTATTGAAGAGTGACTATAGGTGTTCATTCCCACCATGAGACTCCAATTCCCTCACCCCATCTGACCAGAATTGTATCTCTTCCAAGGTTTGAATAAGGTTTATGTGTGTTCTCCAAAGTTCATATGTTGAATTTAACCTTTACAGTGAAGTATTATGAAGTTAGGAACTTAATCTAACTGTGTTGTTTAGAGATAAGGCCTTTAGAGGGGGTCAAATTAAAGTCAGAAGAGAACCCTATTATTGAATATTGGCAACTGTAGACAGAAGTTTCTGTCCCACGTAGTCCCACAGCCATTCAGTCCCAAATAAAAATACAGAGGCTTATATTAATTATAAACTGTTTGGCCTTATTACTAATGAGCTCTTACAATTTAAATTAACCTATAATTCTTATCTATGTTTAGCCTTGTAGCTTGGGTACTTTTTCCTCAGTAAGTCATTCTCATCCTAATTCCTCTGCAACTAGCTTGTGACTGTGTTTTTGCCTTTCCTTTTCCCAGAATTCTCCTAGTCTGGTTGCCCTGCCTATACTTCCTGCCTGGCTACTTGTCAATCATCATTGTTTTACACCAATATGAGTGACAAATCTTACAGGATATGAGAGCATTATCTCATAGCAGGCAGCTTTACCCAAAGAGAGATCAGGAGAGACACACAAACATTTGCTCACCTTCTCGTTCCCTGTAATATTTTGCAGTGTTTTGGGACTATGCCAATAAAAACATTACCAGAGGTGGGCCCCTGATTTTAGGGCATAATTCTTAAACAAAACAACTGACTTTTCTTTAAAATTCATCCACCTCAGATATTTTGTTATAGTAATGAAAGGTGGGCCAATCCAATTTGCATTCAGAAGATAGACTGTTCAACATTTTCCCCAATGCCTGAGGAGTTGTTCACCTTTAAGGTACTCCAGCTTCAGCAAAAAATTATATCATAAAAATCCATTGATTGCTGTCTTAGTGTTTTATTGCTATGGAAAGACATTGTGATCACAGCAATCTTATAAAGAAAAGTATTTAATTGGGGCTGGCTTACAATTTCAGAGGTTTAGTTCATTATCATCTTGTTGGGAAGCATAGTAACACACAAGCAGACATGGTACTGGAGAGATTGCTATATATGGATAGGCAGGCAGCAGGAAGAGAAGGAGAGACACTGGGCCTGGCTTTAGCATTTGAAACCCCAAATCCCACCTGCAATGACATACTTCCTCCAATAAAGTTGTACCTACTCCAACAAGTCCATGACTCCTAATCACTCTCAAGTAGCACCTAATGACCAAGTGTCCAAATCTATGAGCCTATGGAGGCTATCTTTAGTCAAGCCATCTCAGTTGCTAAAAGAAGGAAACACAGCAGATCATTTCCTACTGGTGCTTGTTCTTTTCCATAAGAGTGGGATTTGTAATGTAGGTACTGGCTACTTAGGATAAAAGATTATGTTCTTCACTTCTCTTTGCACTGAGTGTGGTCATGTTATTGGGTTCTAGCCAGCAGAACACAAGGAACAGTCTGCCTGCTACCTTAGTGGGAAGAAGTATATCCTTTTATCCTTTCTTCCCATCCTGTAGGAAGGGGCTAGGGAGCCATCTTGGAAGTAGGGGTACCCTGGAGTATCAAGTAAAAGGCTGACAAGAAAATTGCAACAGTCAGCTCAGTTCATGTAAAAAAAAATGCAAGTGTTCATGGCCTTAAGCAACAGTAACTTGTTTTTGGAAGTAGAAGTTCAAGGAGACAGCAGCCACCAATTTGGTTCTGTGAAAGGACTCTTTCTCGCTTATATTGCAAAGGATTCTTGTTTCTCTTTCTCTTCTTATAGAGACATCAGCCATGTTGGTTAAGTTCTCCACAATTATGGCCTTATTTAACTTTGGTTACCTCTTGTGATGATTAATCTTGGCTGTCAACTTGACTGTCTCTGGAATAAACTAAAGCACAAGCCACCAACATACCCATTAGTGATTTTTCTTCATCAGATTCTTTGAAGCAGGAAGATGTAACTTAATGTCGGCAGCACCTTCTGGCGGCAGCCCAGATGAAAGGACACAGCAGGTCCATACTTTTTGCCTGCTGGCCTATACTCTTACTGGCAAGTCTATCTATTTTGTTACTGTAGCATTCCTTTGATGATATTTACAACTAGCTAGCACCTTTGAGCTTCCAGTCTGAAGACCAGAAGCTCTCTAGGAATCCTCTCAACCTTTAACACAAGACTAGGGCTGCTGGGATGTCCAGCCTAGTAAACTGGACAACTACTGGATTCTTGTCCTCTCCAATGCAAGACAGTCATTATTGGACTACTTGGGCCATCTTGTGTAAGCCATTCTAATAAATTAATAAATACCTTTTATATTGTACTATCTGTCCATCTATATCTATCTATCTATCTATCTATCTATCTATCTATCTATCTATCATCTATCTATCTGTGTATTCTATGTATCTATGTATTCTACGTATCTATGTATTCTGCCTCTTTAGAGAACTCCAACTAATACACTTCTCAGAGTCCCTATCCCCAAATACTACGATCTGGCAGGTTAGATCTTCAACATATATATTTGAGGGGGTGCATCATTCTATCCCTAGCTATGATAATCTTCATGAGTAAAGGATTCCCTCCTGACCAAGAAGCGAATCCTTCACTTGTTAAACTGAATCTGGGGCCTCATTTGCACTTACACATTCTTATCATTTAGCCCGAATTATAATTGAAAGATTTTTTTAATTTTACTTTTAAGACCATCACATTGAAGTTAGCTCTTGCTATTTCTGTGGTGCCTGGAGTAAATGCTAACTCCATGAAAGTTTCTGGAGTCTTGTCATAAGTAGGCATTGGGTCTCAGATGTGACTAAAACATGGTCTCTGCTGGAAACGCACTTCTGTACTCTATAACACTGCAGCCAGGGCTGGGCCACATTGTACTGGTACTATAGGATCATAACAGTAAGAAAAATATCAATGATGCTGTGACTGCTGAGACAGCACAGTGCAAAGAGCTTGTGGTCACGGTAGCACTGCCAAGTGTATCAAAATTATGTTCAGTACGGCACTTGAGAGTAAAGCGGCTGCTACTGGTTTATGTGTTTCCTACATAATACCTTTATTGTTATTTTAAAGTGTACTATAAGAAATGTCGCTATAAAGCAGGGAGCTGTGCATGTTGACCTTGACTAGCTCATGTTTGCCACATCTCCAGATTGTTCCAAGGTTATACTGGGGTTTTATCTCGGTTGTCTGAGCCTGTGTCATGCATTCTGTGATGCTCGTACAATGGCGAGTTACCCGGTGATACATTTCTCAGAATGTTTCCCCGTCGGTCAGACATTACATGACTGGATATTTTCACCAGAAGGCAAATGCCACTGGACTGTGAATAATTTACAGAATCATTGATTACACAGTGCCCCCTGGGGAGGGCACAGAGTGCTGTCCTGTTTCTGGACCACAGGGTACACTCTTGTTTAGGAGCCTTTCATTTCTGTCAGTGAAAGGAGGAGAACCTGACACCGAGGAGAGGACGTGCGTGGTGCCTAGGGATGCCAGAAGAGCACCACAGGCTCAATGAACTGAGTTCTGAAGGGCAGAAATCTAAAGTCAGATTGTGATCGGGGCCATTCTCTCTCTGAAGGCACTGGGAAGTGTCTCTAGGAGTCTTCTCAGCTTTTCCTACCTCCTTGGCTTGAGACAAAGAACATCTTTAGAAGGCATCCTCCCTGTGTGGAGAATATGTCCACATTCTGTATATCTCCTTTTTCCAAATCTCTAGTCTAATGATCTCATCTTCACTAATTATGCCCATATTAACGTTATAAAAGGTCACTGGGAATTAGTTCTTTAAATGGGTGGTGGGAAACTCAACTCTGGACAGATGATTTTAGACTCTCTATCAAACTGCTAGCAACAGGGAACCAAAGGGGAGGTCCCAGCAGACGGAAGTAAGTGTGGTGCACACATGGAGAAAGTGCTATCATGACCTCATTTCAGGTTCTTCCTGTTTCAGCATGACTGACAGTTACTAGAGTTGCCTAGCACCGCATGGAACTCCATTCAGAAGCCAGAAGCTGCACTCCTGTACACTCTCGACACTGCAGCCCAGCAGCCTCCGATCCCTGCCTAGAAGTCGTGGATAAAAACAGCCACCTGCTTTGCCTGGAGACCAAACACCAGAGGCTGATGATTTGTCTTAGAAGAAACTGTTCTATACCCTCTTTCAAAGGTGAAAATAAACATGTTCATTATTCAGCATTGGAAATGGCACAGAAGTGCTCATAACAAAACTGCTTCCACATCGAGGAGTCAGATGACCCCGTTAAATTATTACTTTCTTTTCATTCACCCCTCTCCTCCCTTTCTGTGCATGGCGGCGTCTAGTCCATCATCTCTGTGTGGTTGCATATAATCTAGATCTATTTCAATTTCAACATGGCATCCTAGGTATTTGCTGGTACTGAATATTCATCAAAGAGCTATGCAACACCAGAGAGGAGCAACAACAAAATAACAACACCAAGAAGCTTCTATTTTCTGTTCCTCGTCCTGTTCCAAGTACCACACAGACATGTTTTCCATGCCATCCTCGCGCAAGTCCAATACAGCAGGGATTTGGATAAGAAAATTTAGATACAAAGTTTCAGCAATTTGTTCCGCATCACATAATTATCATTAGTTTTGATTACAGTTATTTATGTACTTGCTCTGTGTGTGTGTGTGTGTGTGTGTGTGTGTGTGTCCGAGGATAACTTTCAGGAGTAAGTTCTCTTCTCCCATCATGTGTTTCCCAGGGATGGATCTCAGGTTGTCAGGATTGGCAGCAAATGCCTCTACCTACTGAGCCATCTCCCCAGTCCCTATATTATGCAATCCTTAAAGAGCCAAAAGGGGGAGGGGCTGTGCATCCATCTGATTCTAGCACTTGTATTTCTAATCACTATTCGTTTTTCTTTGTTGGACATGCAGTTTGTCTTAAAATTTCCACATGAGTTGGTGCAATGTGTGAGTCTTTTGGTCAAACCTTTAAAAAAAAAAAACTTGTATTGATTCTTTGTGGATTTCACATCGTGCATTCTGATCCCACTTAACCTCCCCCGAAAACAAAACCAAATTTAAAAGAAGAAAAACCCAAACCAAACAAAGAAACTAAAGAAAACAGAAATACACACACACACACACACACACACACACACACACACGCACACATACACACACACACACGGGAGAAGAATCGTGCTGTGGAAGCTGTGGGGTGACCCACTGAGTCACACAGTTTAGCCCATTAGTCCATTCATCTTTATTTGCAGCTGTTCACTGCCAGGAGTTATTGGTCTGGCCCAAAGCCTCTGGCTTCTGCTATGCCACCAATAATTGGCTCTCACTGGGACTCCTCTTGGATATCCTGTTGTTGTCCTGTGTCATGGAGATCCTGATGTTTTGATTCTGTGGGTTTGTTCCCATCACATGTTCCACCAGTTCTTAGATGAGGTGGTTGTTGGGGTGGGCCAACTCATAACCCTGGTTCTGGGTCTTGGTAGTAGCTGAGTTGGTCAAACCACCAGCTTTCCCTCATCACCACTGCCCAGGCAAGCTCTCCAGAGTGCCTTGGCTAGTTCGCCCAATGTAGCCTGCAGCAAGGAGCAGGGCCAGTTCTCCTGCTCGCCGGTCCTCAGATCTGGGTCATCCACACGCACTCCACCAAGATCAGCTCTTCTGTTTCCCCCAGGCAAGGCACAGGGCCCTCTTTCCCAATTGTTGTAAGGGCCATATGAGGGTCAGCTCTCCTGTCTTCAGGCCCAAAGGTCTGGCTCACTTGCTTCTCCCCCACAACAGGGTCAGCTTTAGTGTGTCGCCCAGTTGGGATGCAGAACCCACTCTCTTGTGTGCGCCAGCCTGTGAAGGTCAGGGCTAGCTAGCTCTTCTACTCTGTGTCCCCTGGGCCATCTCTCTCACCTGACAGAGGCAGTAACGGAGGGGGCAACTTTCCCTCCCCCATGCTATCACATGGCAGATGAGGGGGGTGGGGTTAGCCCTCTTGCCTTCATTCCCTCAGGGTGGTCTCACCTGCATCCCAGCTCTAGTGTCCTACCCAGATGAGGTGTGTGCCTTTGATTGAGCATTGTAACCTTTCTATTTCGCTAAAAAACCCACAGAACTGGAATCACCAAAATTCATTATTAGGTATTTAATCCTAGCATTTTGTCCCATTACTGTGGTTCTGCTTTCCCCAAAACCTGTGCCCATTGGTGTTCTCTTGGTGCTGCATCAGGCTTCTCTGCACTACATGCTGGATGACCATGCTCTGCAGATTCCCCACTACTTATGATGGCTGAAAATCGATTGCTTTTTTTCTGTTTTATTTACATTTATTAGGCTCTTGGTAAAGTTTTTCATGTTTTAAGCATCTCTGTATTTTCAGGCAATAGTCTGGGATCACTTATCTGTGAAAGCTGTGTCATATGCAGTTAGCATGTTTGTAGGTCAAAAAGTGTTGACTATCATCGCAGCCCCACATGCATAAAGGATATTAGTTTTCAGATATATCGATTGCAAATACTTTTGCTGATGTTTTGACATAGATTTTTTTTATTTCTACAAGTATCCAATAGTTTGGAAAGTATTTGAATAATGAAGATGATATAGCAATGACCTATGTGAGTTTTTGTTGATGTTATAATCTATGAATTTTGAATCACAAAATATGTATCTTTTTGAGGTATATCAAGGCTGAACTCATTTTTGAAGCTAGGATAAGAAATGTTGGAAGAATTCGAGGAAGGTGAGTCAGAATGTCTTCATTATGGTCGATGCTGTCTTAGTAAAACCATCATCATCATAACGTGATGGCATTTGGAGATGTAGTTTTTTCCTTTAGGGAACACAGTAACAGCTTAGGGATATGCATGTATGTTGTATCAGCAAGAACTCGGAAGTAGTGTGTCTCAGTCTTTGTTGATTTAGAGCCTTGCCCAGACTAGTTGGTTCTGGAACAGTTGAGTATCTTCTGCTTCCTGCAAGTGGTCAGAGAACAGTTTGAAAGCTGAGTATCATGGCAGCATTCTGGACTTACATCCTGGAAGGAAGAAGAGAGCCAGAGCCGTTCCTGGGTGAGTCTCCTGTCACTCACTTATCACAAGCTTGCCCGAGGCAGAATGAATGCGGCTCTAACAGCTTCAAGTAATTCAGCCATGACTAAGCAGGGCTTTGGAACATTGCTACCCAAGACCCTTGTTTGCAGAAACCATTCTGCTTGATTCTGTGCTCCCGGGGAGGGAGTGGGAGGCACTACATTCATCTTCTTTGAGCCTCTGGTTAAGATGATTCTTACCAGCTCCTTTTCTGCCTCGCGTGTTTCTTCCCTTTTTCTCATCAGTTACCACTGATCCAGCGAGGAAGCCAGTCTTGCCTCCACTGGGGTCCAAGCCTTTGATCAACCCACTGACTCTTGCTGTCTTCCTAATGTGCCAACAACTACAGTCGGCGTTTGCAGTGTGACTTCCAGGAGGGATCTGAAGCCACTCCAGAGGATGTTTGCAGAATCCCTGCAGTGTTCTTTGTGGGTGAGAAAGACATTTCCAACTCTCAGCGCTGAGTGGCTGAGTTCAGGTTTTCCCCCAAAGAACACCACAATTGTTACTTGGCTTCCCTTCGCCAGCATGCTCGCCAGACTGGGGGCGTGATCGGTGAGGAGGAACCGCTTTCTTCTGTGCCAGTTGACCCGTTTCTGCGTCAAACCTGCATGCTTGGTTTTCCTGCCGAGTGAATAGGAACAGACTGCTTCGGCGCCATGTGGGAACAAATCCTTCAGAGGACAAGGCACAGACTTCTCAACGCCATGTGGGCCAGTGGGCTGAGCCAGCTGCCACAGAACTGGCGGCTGTGCCATTGGAGCATCGGGTCTCATTTGAGCTGCACTTTGTTATGCTGAGGATGACTTTTTCACACGCCCCAGATGTTCCCAGGAACCGAGAGCCCTGGAAACAGCTACCTAAAAACACAGACAATTTAAACGGGGCTGAAAGGAATAAGTACAACCAAATGGCTGGAGGCTGTTGACTTAAAACTGAGAAGATTAAGACTGGGCCTCTTTCCTTCCTTTTCACTCTTTGTAGTGAGTTAGACCATGGCACTCTAGGAGGCAAACTGTAATGGCTGTGACTGCAGTTTCAGCATCCATTTATTATAAAGATTTTTGCAATAACCATACACTGGAATATTACACATGATTTTAGAGCAGGAAGAGAAAATCATGCATGATTTTAGGCCAGCCTGAAGCTTCCTGAGTACCTGGAATATCTGATATACCACCATGCCCAGCTCAAGAATATGAAAATATGTGGAAAATATTACTCTATTTTTAGAATAATTGTATTATCTCATATCTAGTCACATATATGTATACATATACATGCATATATAAACACATATATGTATATATACATATAGAAGCACATACACACACACAAACACACACACACATATTTCCCCAAGTCTTCAAACTGGAGCATGAAGTCCTTGCTGCTGAAGTTCTGACTGGGTAGACAGCTAGGGTACAAATCTCTCTTCCAGAGCTTGATCTTTGTCAGATGTAGAGTGTGATGTTCCTCCTGAGTTCTTTCCATCTTCATGGTCCAAACCCATCCTATAAACTTGTTGACTGAGGTTTTCTGTCCCACCAGGTCCCACAGCTGTTTAGCCCTAAAGAAATCACACAGAGGTCTACATTAGTTATGAACTGATTGGCCTAGTAGCTCAGACTTCTTATTAACTCTTATAACTTATATTATCCATTATTCTTGTCTATGTTAGCCACATGGCTTGGTACCTTATTCAGCAAGGCAGTCACATCTTGCTTCTTCTGTGGCTGGGTCATGACTGCAGACTGCGCTTCCCTCTTCCCAGCATTGTCGTTGCCCTGTCTCTACTTCCTGCCTGGCTAATGGTCAATCAGCATTTTATTAAAAATAATACAAGTGACCCGATAAAAGACCATTGTTCCACAGCATTCTCCTCTTTTTAAAACAAGAACTCTGAATCGAATCTCCTTTGTTTAGCTTTTCTACTGACTACTATTCATAACAACTTGTAACCAACATTCTAAACAAAGGCAAACATTCATAATTCATATTTTGGTAAACTTGGCATAGTTTTTCCAGGCTACTTCCTGCTGATTGGGGGCACTGATAATCTTTTGGGGACCTAAAGAAAATTTTGAATTGTGATCAAGTCCTGACTAGAGTATTCTGTGAGGCTTGATCATCTCAGGCAGCAGTCTTGAATCTGTTCTGCATGTAGATCTCAGACATCTGGGCCATCCACTCCTATAGAGATTTCTTAAGGGGTCTTCCTTGATCAATCCTGATTTTTCTTACCCCAGAGTAAATCCATAGCCTCTCATTTCCTGTGGAAACAAAAACAAAACCTCTTCTCCAAAGTGACATACCTTTTGACTTCAATTTTGAAGTCAAGGTATTTTCAAAATACCTATCTTGGATTAATTCAGCAGCGTTTATAAACAAATATCTTTTATCAGTGGTTGCTCCTTCCCTCAGCATTCAAACAATTCAAAGAGAATATATTAACATACAGTATCCAGACTCTCTGTATGTTTTCCATCTTTACATGACTTTATTTTAAACTCTATTTCTTTTATTTTAATTTTTGGCTTTTTGAGACAGGGTTTCTCTATGTATCTTTGTCCTGGAACTCACTCTGTAGACCAGTCTGTCCTTGAACTCACAGAGATCTGCCTGCTTCTGCCTCCCAAGTGTTGGGATTTAAAGGTGTGTGCCACCACACCCAACTACTTTCTTTTTTCTTTTAAGGATTTTATGCTTTTTTTTCTTCCCAAGCCTACATATATTTTTAAACACACAATAAACCATTTAGAGGTTTTTTTCATCTTTGAATCCATCTTTACTGTATCTCTCGCTCTTTTTCTGACCACATGACTATTTAATTTGTAATATGGCTAGGATTAAAGCCGTGGCTTTGATGGCTGAATTTAGCCTATTCTTTAGCTTTCTGAGATTCTAGCTTCATGGCAGAGATACCGGCCAGAGCTGTGTTTATTGCTACAACTCTATGGTGTTCCAAGGTCCCTGCCACCACCAAAAAGTATGCAGTCATTTTTCTTTATCAACACCATTTAAGTGTTTCATGGCAGGACCTCTTTAAAAGAGCTGCAAGGTTTGCAGCTAAAGCCGATTCAGGAAGCCTCTCTTAAACGAGAGCACTTGCTTGCCTCTAGCAAGCAGAGCCCACCCAAGAAAGTGCTGCTATCCATAATCCATGCTTTACTCTATTCTTTCTTGTCTAGAATTACTTCCCAATCTCTCTCAGGTTTTATGTGGGTGCAGTTGTCTATGTGGGCACCATAAATTGCCAGGCTGTGGATCTTCTGAGGCTTCATGGGCAGTTGATCACCTCCCTGAATGGGATGACTTCTCACTATGCCTTGTGAAACACATTGAATACAGTGACTGCTTCTCCTTGACTTTACAGACCCCTGATGTTCCAAACCTTCTGTCAACCTCATTAGTCTTCTCTGATTCTTCTTGCTCCTCTGGTTGCAGTGGAACCATGGTATATGATCAATGATGCTTTGCATTGGCTCTTCCAAGCCATTCTTATGGTGCTAATACTTCTTCCACCTCTTTCCCATATCTTCAAGTTCCACAAAGAACAGAGTTGAGTTGCCTTCCTCATTAACATGGCTGCAATCTCTAGTAAGCAGAATTTTCATGTCTCTGGCAATTGGAAAGAGTACTACCTAGGCTAGCCCTACCTCCTAGCATCTGCATCCACATCATTTGCCAGTGTAGCAGTCATTTCTACCTCCTCTTGCTCATTATGGGGTGCCTTTCCATTTCCCTCTCCCTTCTCCTCCTTACTTTTACTAGTTTCAATCTAGCAATTTATCCTGTAGAAGGCTGCCCCTATCCCCACCATTTGACCTTTGACCCATATGCTCTACTGTGAGTTTTGGCGCTTCCAAATTTACCTTGTGTTCGATGCATTGTGGGCTCAGACCTCAGCACATGCCACCTTGCCTCATCACCTGATTTTCCTCCAGGTCTGTGTCTGGCCTCACTTACCGGTCTGATAGCCATCCCAGACCCACACTCATTCAGTTCTGAGTAGATATAATCGTAGGCCAGCTGCGCGATGGCTGTCGGGATGATCGATTGCTAGTGGAGAGTTTCCCGGCTTCTGGGTAACACCCATGTCCTATCCATCATCCAAGTGCTAGCTTTCTCTGCTGAGGCTTCGTGTTAGCCTCCTCACATCGACCTCCTGGCTGGTTCACACTGTAAACCCCCACTTTGTTGATCTCTTCCCTCATTAGAGGTGACACAGTTGAATTTCTACCACCAGCCTGTATGCATCATTCATGTCTGTGAGTTTTGCATTATTTGCTGTGTCTTGACTCTGGGTCACTAGACCACTCTGTAAGGAGCCACATGCCGCTTGGCCACTTGAGGAACAGCTGATCTCATTATTATGGTTTGCAGCGCTTGGCTAGAAACAGGGCTGTATGTGTGCTAGGCAAGAACTCTGCCACAGAGACATCCTCCTGCCCCAGCCCTTTTACAATCCATTTCATATCACTGATTCTTCATGCTCTTTGACACCAGGGAATGTGAGGCCTGAACTATGTAACTGAGTATGTTGTCTTCATGGACTGACATCTCATACAAGGTGTAGCGCCTGGCTAGGAGTCTGCTGCACATATTTCTCAGGGTAGCATACTAACAGTAGAGCCCTTTATGAATGAGTAAACCATCATGATGAGATTGAATATTGGGGGGGGAGAGCAACAAAAGATGCACTTATTTTAAAGAAGACCTGCATTGCCTGGCACAACGAAGGAACTTAACATGTGTTGGATTAACATAGTCATGCTACAAAATGATATTTCAGTCCTCAACCAACTGCACATGTCACAGTCTTGCCAAGAGAGTATAATGGAGCTAAGACATTCCTGTTGCCTAGTGACCTTGTGGCCTTGGTAATGACAAAGCACAGTGTGGAGTGAGGTTGGTGTAAACCAGTCTTCTGTGCTGCCAGCTGGATAAAAGCACAGCACATACCAGCACGCCATACTTGAAATCATAGTGATTGCATTATTGGTTTACATACTTTCTATACTCTGCTTTTAAGTGAGATCTTAGAATGGCCCACTTTTGGAGGAAAAGAAAAGGTTTGCTGTGATACAGTCTGCTGTGTGGTACAGCCTGGCAGCATCCTTACCCGCTTCATGTTTACTGTATCTCTTGGCTTCATGAGGAGGCCCACATGAAGAGACAGCCCCCAGAGACTCAGGACTTAATCCTTGGCTCCATAATGTTCAATGACAAGATCGCCTAATGAGGCAGTTCTCAGACGGTGTCCCCCTCATTAGACAGCACCTGATGGAAACTATGGCCCTTCACAGCCCGTGTCATGACCCAGAGTCCTCCCCCAGGTGCTAGTGAGCCATGAGGAATAACTCTGAAACTCTCTAATGATCCACACACTTGGAAGTGGACATCTGAAACTTTCCATTGCTTAGTTTAAATAAGTTTACTTCTTGCTAATAGGAGACAGAAGATGCTAAGCATCTTACATTGGGACAAAAGGTAAGACTTGACTGTACTAGGAACACACACTTCATAACACTGTCTGACAAAATAGATTCTTGGACTCACTCCACAAAGGGATAGCATATCTGAGTGTGAGCAGGTGCATGTTTTGTTTGTGTACTTGGGTTGCTTTAGTCTGCGATTTTTTGTCATCCTCTAAAAAGTTCAGTTATTTCAAAAGGATCAGCATTATAACTCTGGGTCACTTTGGGTATTATAAATTATAAGCTCTTGAGGGCAAATGTGTCCTTCTCCCTGAAGAAATATCTGTGAGCCTGGCAAAGACCAAAAGCCTCGTGAGCTCAGGGCCCTGGCTTGTCGTTTGTTTTAATTTATCCCCTTGTTTCCTGATCCCTAGCGGAGCCAAGCATCATAGCTAGACTGGAGTGGGTGAAAGATAATCCTTTATTCCGTAAAGTGAGAAAGGGTATTTCCGGAACTGAGGCTTGTTGTGAAGCAGATTAACATCAATAAAGAATAGGCATGGGCATGGAAACCCATATAGCTATCCTCAAACGAGTATCATTTAGAACGTCTTTGGTCCCCCAGGTAAAGCCATGACCAGTTGCACAGACACTAGCTTCACCTGTTGCCTTAGTGACAGAACAGATGAGGGGAATAATGCACAGGGGCTGGCCAAGCTGGGCAGGGGAAGCCTTCCTCTTTCTGATTGGTCAGGAAGCCCCTTGATCTCCTGGGAGAAGCAGGCTAATCTAGACTGGCCATCTAGAAGCATCCAGGACAAAACAGGGGACTTGCCTAATGCTGAATAAATAAATACTGGAAGCAAAGATAGAAATGAAGGGTAACCAAGTTAAGGAAGTGTGACAGGACTCAGCCCCCAGGCATCAAAGAACAGCAAGTGGAGGCTGGGGTGCAGCAGGGACATAAAACAGGGCTCAGGAGTTAGGGTGGACTTGTGGTCAGCCTGTATGGATTGAGGTGATTCTTTGGGTCAGTCCTTCATAAGGAAGCTCAGAGCACGCTGCTGTATCCCACCCTATAGAAGGAGTAGTGTCTACTACTAGGTTCCCAGCCTGTGAGTCATGACCCCTTTGGGTCAAATGACCCTTTCTCATAGGGGTCAAATATCAGATATCCTGCATAGCAGTTGTTTCATTATGATTCATAACAGTAGCAAAATAACAGTTAGGAAGTAGCAATGAAAATAACTTTATGGTTGGGGGTTACCACGACACGAGGAACTGGATTATAGGGTCGTAGTATTAGGAAGGTCGAGAACCACTTTGTACTAGTCAGTGCAGTGAGGACAGTCCGGTCTCTGCCTCTGCTTCTGCTATTCAGGCTGGATCCTACAAGCTGCAATCATGCGCGGGCTCCTGTGTCTAAGATGACAGTAAATTCAGAAGCCGAACTCTGCCCGTCATTGCCCCACAATGGTCCCTTACCTGACATCGTCACCAGTCACTCTCAAATCTATGTCTTCTGAATCTCCTTTCCCAGCATACTCCTTCCAGTCTCCACACTCAGAGAAGACTGTTTTAGATTGCATTTGTACCTGTGGCATATCACCAGGAGTGTTTGTGGAGAAGAGAGGCGACTTGGGACGAATCTGGAGATGCTAATGAGGAGTTTAGATGTTTAATGCTAAAGCCTACGCGGCAGTGACGAAACTGAGGAGACCGCACTTTCGAAAGGTGTTTAGGTGTTCTTATTCTTCCTAGTGCTTGCGACACCTCTCTGGCACTCCAGTCTTGTTCGATATCCCTAGAATATCACACTTCGTTTGTCTCTTCACCTGTCGCCAGTCTTCAAGAGCAGACGTGCTCTGGGTCTGTGTTGACTCTACCGAGTCCGGTGTGCGGTGGCGTTTGCTAACTGCTGGGGGCTGCTGAGTTTTTCATTTTCAGATCTCTTCAAAGCTGAAGTATAAATTTACTTCCTAATGTAACAGCAGTAACGGGTTGAGCCTCCTAAAGTCTTCTTAAGGTTAGAACTTAGTCTTAAATTTTAAAATTTAGAAAACAATGATTAGCTTTGGGCCATCTGCCCTCATGGGTAGGATTAATGCCCATATAAAATGGCTGGAAGCAGTGAGTCCATCCTGTTCTCTGCCTTGTGAGACCACAACAAGAGGCACCATCACTGAAGCCGAGGACACTGAATCTGCTGGTGTCTGGATCTTGGACTTTCCAGTAGGTAGAACTATGTGAAATAAAATTATTTCGCTTAAACATTAATCTAAGGTGCTTTGTTATAACAACAGGAGTGAACTAAGACCATAGTTGAGGGGTCACTAATGATGGTGCCTACAGAAAATGGCAATATTCTGCAATCCCTATGTCTTAGGGTTTCTATCGCTCTGAAAAACACTGTGACCATAAAGCAAGTTGAGGAGGAAAGGGTTTATTTGGCTTACACTTCAGCATTGCTGGTCATCACTGAAGGAAGTCAGGACAGGAACTCAATCAGGGCAGGATCCTTGAGGCAAGAGCTGAAGCACAGGCCATGGAGGGGTGCAGCTTACTGGCTTGTTTCCCATGGCTTGCTCAGTCTAAGTTCTTAGAGACTAACTCAGGGCCAGCAGCCCAGGGATTGTACTACCCATCATGGGCTGGGCCTTCCCCTGTTGATCACTAAATGAGAAATGCCTTGTAGTTGGATCTCGAGGAAGCTTTTTCTCAGCTGAGGCTTCTTCCTCTGACGACTCTAACTTGTGTCAATTTGACACACAAAACCACCCAGTATACCACACCCTATATGTGGGAGTCAGAGAGAGAGAGAGAGAGAGAGAGAGAGAGAGAGAGAGAGAGAGAGAGAGAGAGATCTCTGCTAGCTGTTAACAATCAATTAGTGTATACTGTCAAGCTCTAGGAGAACCACTTTAAGTCAGGATTGAGCACAAAGTGCCCTGGGATGGAGGATGGTGAAATCTTGCAGGATGCTGCCCATCTCAGTATTTTTTTTTAAACTTCTGATTAGATTATTGGTGCTGTGTGTGATGGCAGCCTGTGATTCTCTGCCTGAGACTATTCAATTTTTCTTTTAAGCTATCTGGAAAGCAAGCAGTTGGGTTCATTAACTACTTGTGACATTCACCAGATGGGCCTTCAAACTCTTTGTTGAACCCACTGTGTCTGGGGAACCCCAGAGGGTAGTTTCATGGCTCTTTAATTTGGACCCAGAGGAAGCACACAGCTGGGAATTTATTACTCTGGAGATGTTCTTCCTCAAAGTCAATAATCACCTTGGAGTTTCTATTACATGTGCTTACATCTTTCAGTTCACTGGTGACCAAGATTTCCTGAGCAAGAATGCCGACCTCAGAAGAAAAAAACTGGAAAACCGAAAACACACAATACAAAAAAAAATGCATCATATGCAAAACAAGACATATTTTTGAGGGGACGACTTCAGGATAAACAGTGATCTGAAGTTTCCCAGTAAGAGATTTCTCAAGAAACCAGGCTAGAGGTCGTTGGTGTGAATAGAGCTGTGACTATCATTCCAGTCTTAGTGAAATGAAGCTATGCCTGTAAATCTCATCTGGGATATTGTTTATAGACCAAATGTTTGTTTTCTAATGAAAAACTGAAAGGGTATGGCTCTGGATGGGCGGGGGTTGGGAGGAACTGGGAGGAGTTGGAGGAGAGGAAACTACAATCAGAATATATTGTATGAAAAAAATCTATTTTCAATAAAAGAAAAAAAGAGAAACCAAATGCAGCTGAAGGGAGGCCAAAAGGTCCTCACATGGGACCGCCACAGGAGCAGGCCTGAGCCAGTGACTTCTGCCAGAGCGGGCCTGAGACAGCAACCTCCACAGGAACAGGTACAAGGGAGTGACAGCCAAGGGAGCAGACCTGAGAGAGACCTCTGCAGCCCAAGCCAGGGACATCTGTGGGAACAGGCCTGAGTCAGCAACTTCCAAGGGAGCAGACCTGAGGCAGCAACCTACACAGGAACAGGTACAAGGGAGCAGGCCACTGAAGGAACAGGCCCAAAACAGCAGTCTAAGTAGGAGCAGCCCCAAGCAAGCAACCTCCTTGAGAGCAAGACCCAACAATCCCTGGGACCTCAGAACGACCCCCAGGGAATACTTAACAACCTCCAGGAACACTAAGTGACCTTTGGGGTGATCTGTGGCCCTGTCTCTGCCATGAGGAGCAATCATCTGAGACTTGGATCCACTGGCCCCTGGAAAATTGATCACCAGAGACACAGATCCAACTATACCAATCAGAGGAAAAGATGAGTAGGTAAGGTAAGAACTCAACACCACAAAGAACAATATGACACCAACAAAAACTAGTGACTCTACAACAGCAAGACTTGAACACCCAAATATAGATGAAGCAGAAGAAAATGACATAAAAAATAACTTTAGGAGAATGTTTGAGGCCCTTAAAGAGGAAATGAAAAATTCCCTCAAAGAAATGGAGGAAAAGACAAGTAAAAATTGGAAGAAATCAACAAATCCCTTAAAGAAAACCAAAAAAAATCAAACAGATGAAAGAAATGATTCAAGACTTGAAAACCAAAATAGATACAATAAAGAAAACACAAACTGAGGAAGTTATAAAATGGACATTATGAGAAAACGACCAGGAACCGCAGATGCAAACATAAACAGCAGAATACAGGAGATGGAAGAGAGACCTTGAAGCACAGAAGATACAATAGAGGAAATAGACTCATCAGTCAAAGAAAACATTACATTGAAAAAAAGTTTAACACAAAATATCCAGGAAATATGGGACACCATGAAAAGACCAAACCTAAGAATAATAGGGATAGAAGAAGGAGAAGATACAAGAAGCTTAGAGAACACCAAATAAACTGGATAAAAAAAGTCCCCTTGCCACATAATAATTAAAACACTAAACATACAAAATAAAGAAAGAATATTAAGAGCTGCAAAGGAAAAAGGCCAAGTAACACATAAAGGCAGGCCTATCAGAAATACACCTGACTTCTCAATGAAAACAATGAAAGCCAGAAGGTCCTGGTCAAGTGTTATGTAGACATTAAGAAAACATGGATGCCAGCCCAGGCTACTATACCCAGCAAAACTTTCAATCACCATAGATGGACAAAACAAAATATTCCAAGACATAACCAGATTTAACCAATACCTAACCACAAACCCAGCCCTATTCAAAGTACTAGAAGAAAAACTTCAACCTAAAAAAGTTAGCTACATCCACAAAAACACAGACAATAGATAATCTCACAGCAGCAAATCCCCAAAAAAAGGAAAAAACCACACACAATAACATCACCAACAACAAAAACTAAAATAACAGGAACTAGCAATCACTGGTCATTAATATTCCTTAATATAAATGTACTCAATTCATCTATAAAAAGACACAAGCTAACATATCATATACGAAAACAGAATCCATTTTTCTGTTGCATAAAAGAAATACACCTCAACCTCAAAGACAGACATCATCCAGAGTAAATGGTTGGGAAAAAAATTTTCAAATTAAATGGACCGAAGGAATAGTTAGTGTAGCTATCCTAATATCTAACAAAATAGACTTCAAACTAAAATCAATCAAAAGAGACAAAGAAGGACATCTCATATTAGTAACAGAAAAATCCATCAAGAGGAAATCTCAATACTAAGCATCTGTGCCCCAAATACAAGGGCACCCTCATATGTAAAAGAAACACTTCTAAAGCTTAAATCACACATTAAACCCCACACACTAATAGTGGGAGACTTCAGCACTCCGATATCACCACCAGACAGGTTTGTCAGACAAAAAATTAACAGAGAAATAAGGGAGCTAACAAATGTTATGACTCAATTGGACTTAACAAACATCTACAGAACATTCCATCCAAACTTAAAAGATTATACCTTCTTCTCAGTGCCTCCTGGAACTTTCTTAAAAATTGACCACATATTAGGTAACAAAGAAAACCTCAACAGTTACAAAAAATTGGAATAACCCCATATATCTTATCAGATCACCATGACTTAAAATTAGAATTCAACAGAAAACCCACAAACACATGGAAATTAAACAATGCTTACCTGAATCATCAACAGATCAAGGAAGAAATAAAGGAAGAAATTAAAGACTTCCTAAACTTTAATAAAAATGACCATACATTGTACCCAAATTTATGGGATACAGTGAATGCAGTGCTAAGCGGAAAGTTCATAGCACTAAATGCCTACATAAAGAAGCTGGAAAAATCCCACACTAGTGAGTTAACAAAACACATGAAAACTCTAGAACAAAAAGAAGCAAACTTACCCAGGAAGACTAGATGGCAGGAAATAATCAAATTGAGGGCTGAAATCAACAAAATAGAAACAAAGAAGACAATACAAAGAATCAATGAGACAAAGAGTTGGTTCTTCAAGAAAATCAACAAAATAGACAAACCTTTATCCAAACTAACCAAAAGGCAGAGAGAGAATATTCAAATCAATAAAATCAGAAATGAAAAGATGGACATAACAACAGATACACAGAAAATTCAGAGAATCATTCATTAGATCATATTTTGGAAACCTGTATTCCACAATTGGAAAACAATGGAAATGGACAATTTTCTGGAGAAAAAAAAATCACTTACCAAAATTAAATCAAGACCAGATAAGAAAATTAAATAGACCTATGACTGCTGAAGAAATAGGAACATTCATCAGAAGTTTTTCGACCAAAAAAAAAGCCCAGGGCCAGATGGTTTCACTGCAAAATTCTACAAGATTTTAAAATAAGAAGTAATACCAATTCTCTTAAAATAGTTTCACACAATAGAAACAGAAGGAACATTGCCAAACTCTTTTTATGAGGCTACAGTTACCCCGATACTCAAACTACACAAAGATGTGTAACTAAGAAAGAGAATTACAGACCAATCTCACTCATGAATATTGATACAAAAATACTCAATAAAATACTGGCAAACCAAATCCAACAACACATCAGAAAAATCATCCACCATAATCAAGCCGGCTTCATTCCAGAGATGAGGGATGGTTCAACATACGAAAATCTGTCAACGTAATCCACTATATAAACAAACTGAAAAAAAAACCTACATGATCATCTCATTAGATGTTGAAAAAGCTTTTGACAAAAACAAAACAAAACAAAATAAAGTAAAACAAAAAAAATCCCTTCATGATAAAGGTCTTGGAGAAAGCAGGGATACAAGGAACATACCTAAACATAATAAAGGCATATACAACAAGCCAACAGCCAACATCAAATTAAATGGAGAGAAATTTACAATGATCCCACTGAAATCAATAACAAGACAATGTTGTCCACACTCTCCATATCAATTCAATATAATTCTTGAGGTCCTGGCTAGAGCAATAAGACAACAAAAAGGAGATCAAGTGGATACAAATGGGAAAAGAAGTCAAACTCTCACTATTTGCTGATGATATGATGGTTTACATAAGTGACCCCCAAAATTCAACCAAGGACTTCTACAACTCATAAACACCTTCAGTAATGTAGCAGGATACAAGATTAACCAAAAAAAAACCCCAGTAGCTCTCCTTTACCTAGATTATAAATGGGCTGACAAAGAAATCAGAGAAACATGACCCTTCACAAAATTCACAAATAGCATAAAATATCTTGGAGTAACTATCACCAAACAAGTGGAAGACTTGTATGACAAGAACTTTAAATCTTTGAAGAAAGAAATTGAAGATAACATCAGAAAGTGGAAAGATCTCCCATGCTCTTGGGTAGGTAGAACTAACATAGTAAAAATGGCAAAAGCTGTCTACAGATTCAATGCAATGCCCATCAAAATCCAAAAGCTGTCTACAGATTCAATGCAATGCCCATCAAAATCCCAGCAAAATTCTTCATAGACTTTGAAAGAATGGCACT
Organism: Myodes glareolus; assembly: GCF_982192425.1. Taxonomy (NCBI): domain Eukaryota; kingdom Metazoa; phylum Chordata; class Mammalia; order Rodentia; family Cricetidae; genus Myodes; species Myodes glareolus. The sequence continues at coordinate 51,815,274 of NC_142039.1, read as the reverse complement.
CAACTTCATATGGAAAAGAAAAACTCCCAGGATAGCCAAAACAATACTGTACAATAAAGGAATTTCTGGAGGCATTGCAATCTCTGACTTCAGACTCTACTACAGAGCTACAGTACTGAAAACAGCCTGGTACTGGCATAAAAACAGATAGGAGGACCAATGGAACTGAAACGAAGACCCAAATATCAATCCACATACCTTTGAACACCTGATTTTTGACAGAGAAGCAAAAAACAAAATCAAGCGGAAAAAAGAAAGCATATTTAACAAATGATGCTGGCATAACTGGATGTCAACATAAAAGAATGAAAATATACCCATATCTATCACCATGTACAAAACTCAAGTCCAAATGGATCAAAGACCTCAACATAAAATCAATCACACTAAACCTCATTGAGGAGAAAGTGGAAAGTACACTTGAATGCATTGGCACAGTAGACTACTTCCAAAATATAAGTTTAGTAGCACAGACACTGAGAGAAACAATTAATAAATGGGACCTCCTGAAACTAAAAAGCTTCTGTAAAGCAAAGGACATGGTCAACAAGACAAAACGACAGCCTACAGAATGGGAGAAGATCTTCACTAACCCCACATCGGACAGAGGGCTGATCTCCAAAATTTACAAAGAACTCAAAAAATTTGTCATAAAAAGAACAAATATCCAATTTAAAAAAATGGAGTACAGACCTAAACAGAAGACTCTCAACAGAGAGTCTAAAATGGCTGAAAGACACTTAAGGAAATTCTCAACATCCTTAAGCATCAGAGAAATGCAAATCAAAGCAAATCTGAGATTCTATCTTACACCTGTAGGAATGGCCAAGATCAAAAACACTGATGACAATTTATGTTGGAGAGGATGTGTGGTAAGTGGAACACTGTTGCATTGCTGGTGGGAGTGCAAACTGGTACAACCACTTTGGATTTCAGTATGGCGATTTCTTAGAAAATTAGGAAACAGCCTTTCTCAAGACCCAGAAATACCACTTTTGGGTATATACCCAAAGGATGCTCAATTGTACTACACAGACATGTGCTCAACTATGTTCATAGCTGCATTGTTTATCATAGCCAGAATCTGGAAACAGCCTAGGTGCCCCTCAATAGAAGAATGGTTAAGAAAAATGTCATACATTTACACAATGGAGTACTACACAGCAGAAAAAATAATGACATCTTAAAATTTGCGGGAAAATGGGTGAATCTAGAAAACTTCATATTGAGTGAGGTAACTCAGACCCAGAAAAACAAGAATCATACGTACTCACTCATGACTTTTAGACATAAAGCAAAACAACAAAAACACCACAAAACCCAAAACAAACAAAAAATACCAGCCTACAATTCACAATCCAAAAGAACCTAGACAACAAAGAGGATCCTAAGAGAGACATACATGGAGCTAATGTACATGGGAAGTAAAAAAAGACAAGATCTCCTGAATATATTGGGAGCATGGGGACCATGTTAGAGGGTAGAAGTGGAGAAGAGAGAAAGGGATGGGAGCAGAGAAAAATATACAGAACAATAATTAAAAAAATCTTTAACAAATGCAAACTCTTCTTTGAAACTAGAGAAACAAAATAAAAAAGCATATAAAAAAGAATCCTTATACGTTGAGCAAAACGGAAGAAACGGTGGGCTAGGTAGGGAAGGTTGATGCCATGTGCTTTGCTTATAGAAGAGGGCTGGATTTCAGTCTCTGTCATTCTATTTAACAGGACTAAAACAGGCTGTCACAGACTGGGAAATGTGTAAGGAAAAGAATTTATTTCGTATAGTTTTGGTAAGTCCCAAGATGTCCACCCTGGTTAGGCATTTTATACTGTGCCATCATGTGGTAGAAGGTAAAAAGACAAGAAAACTCAAGAGAGCAGGGAAGGGAGACCTGGATTTGCTTTTCACAACAAATACCCTCTTGTGACGATGTCACAGCCCCCATGATGTAATCTTATCTTGTTAGGCTCCACCTCCCAACACCTGCTGCACAAGGACTGAAACTTTTAACACCTAAGCTTTGAGGGACACGTTCAGACCTTAGCATCTTCTGCCATCTGTCACAACACCCATCTGGCAATGTTCCTATACAGATCAAATTAGAAATTCCCTGTGAAAGGTCTTGTCAAAGAGAACACTTAGCAAGCACTTGGGAGAGGTGAGAACAGTAGACCTGTGAGGGGTCAGATTGCTAACTCTGATGCACAGTCCAGAGCGAATTTTCAGGATGTGCAGGCTTCCTTCATCTCATTCCTCATCAACTCCTTACACACCTTCGACAGCAGCTGTTCTTTCCGCAGTTCTCTCATCCCAGTCAGCCTTCTCTCGCACTAGCGGACCTCATTATCCACCTTACAGTAGAGGCCAAGATTTTCCACTTAGCTCCCCAGTGCATTCTCTCCTCTCTTTGTTTATGTGACCTCTGCCTTTCTGTCTTAGTTAAAAGATTTTATTTTACTTTAGAACTCTACTTCTAAACTCAAATTGTGCCATTTTTCCTACTTATAAGTCTGATTAAATATCACTGAAACATCCAAAAAATAAAGGCTACTGAAGGATCACAAGGGTGTCCCCAAATCACCTTTTCTTAAACAAATATTTCATCCTACAGGCTTGTCTTGGCCATCTCATGCCTCCTGACCACCTCCATGAATTGCTATGTAGGTAAATTTGTAAGTCTAACATTTTTTTTTTCTCGCTTGTTCCACAAGAAATGTCTCAACCACCTGAAATTCAATGGTTGACCATTGGTCACATTATTTTCCCCATCAATCATTCCTTCTCTACTTTCCATGGAATTGCTCCCCCAGGAGGCCAGGTTCAAAGCCATCTCAACCTTTTTCTGCTCTCTTGCCTTTCTTAGATGAGTAATCAGCCAACCTCTTTTCCTTTCCTTCCGCTCTGGTGTATTACCCCTGTTCCTTGACATAGACCTATTAACAGTCCCCTCTGTTGACCTTCCCATCTCAGGCCTCATCCTCACCCCAATGCAGTTTGGAACCAAGGAGAAATTTGCTGCAATTCAATAGTCATTCATTGCTTAAAAATAAGTATGTACTTAGCAAATGAACTTCCTAAAAGACTCAAAAGAAAAAGACAAATAACAGCAGAAAGATCACATATCTCAAACTGGCAACTATAATTATCAGTGTGAATTTGAGGCATTCTTTTCAAAGCCTACTTAAGACAATGTTGTCCATCACTATAATAAGTAGAAAGCGAAAAACCAGTTATGATCCACCGTGAAAGTTGAAGCAAACTTTACTACAATATTTTTTGAGTTTTTGAACAAATGGGTAGATGAATGAATCTTATTGAAAAATGTATAGTATATTGTTAAGTGAAAAAATGTGTCGAAAGCTATTTCAGCCCAGATTTGTAGGAAAAAAGAATGTTTTTGAAAGAATGGGGAAATTTTTCACAAGTAAAGAAAATTGATTTTCAAAACATTTTGTTGTGGGACATTGTTCTCTGAATATAGCAGTCATTATCACAATAACTGGAGCTCCTTCAAGATGGAAGTTTGTTGTGGTTTTATATTGAAAGAGGGGTGATAATTCTTAGTACTTTTAAGTTTCCTCTTAGCATGGTTTTCATAGTGTCCTATAAGTTTGGGTATGTTATAGATTCATTTTCACTGAATTCTTAAAGTCCTTAATTTCTTTCTTCATTTCTTCCTTGATCCAGTGGTGATTCAGTTGTGAGCTGTTCAGATTCCATGAATTTGTAGACTTTCTGTAGTTAGTATGTGTTGTTGTTGAACTCTAACTTTAACCCATGGTGATCTGGTAAGATCCAAGAGGTTATTCCTGTTGAGATTTGCTTTATGACTGAGCGTGTGATCACTTTTAGAGAAGGTTACATGAGGCACTGAGAAGAAGGTATATTCTTTTGTGTTTGAGTGAAAAATGTTCTGTAGATATTCGTTAGGTCCATTTGAGTCATAACATCTGTTAGTTTCCTTGTTTCTCTCTTCAGTTTCTGTCTGGCAAACCTGTCCATTGGTGAGAGTGGGTTTTGAAATCTCCCAGTATTAATGTGTGGGGCTCGATATGTGAAATAAGCTTTAGTAATGTTTCTTTTACAAATGTAGATGCTTTTGTATTCGGGGCATAGATGTTCAGAATAGAGACTTCATCCTGATATAGTTTTCCATTGATGAATATGAAATGTCTTTCTCCATGTCATGATTAATTCTAGTTTCAAGTCTGGTGTAGGAGGTCCTTCTGTCTATGTGTTGCTTCTCATTGGTTAATTATTGGGTCTATAGCAGGGCATAACTTAGATAGGTGGGGAAGACATAACTGAATGCTGGGAGGAAGGAGGCAGAGTCAGAGGGGGACTCCATGGATCCGCTGCCAGTCAGTCATGCCGAATCTTTCCTCGTAAGCCGCTGCCATATGGTAATACATAGAATAATAGAAATGGGTTAAATTAATATAAAAGTTAACCAATAAGAAGTTAGAGCTAATGGGTCAAGCAGTGATTTAATTAATACAGTTTCTGTGTTGTTGTTTCGGTTCTGGGTGGCTGGGACAAATGAACAGCTCTCTCCAACACAAGTCTATTTTATTAGATACTAGGATATAATTTCTGTCCATGGATCTATTTGTATGCTGTATTACATTTATTAATTTGAGTGTGTTGAAACATCTTTGCATCACTGGAAGGAAACTGACTTGATCATGGTGCATATGTAACTTTTTAAATGTATTTCATTTGTATCTATTTTTGTCAGGAAAACTGACATATAATTTAATTTTTCTGTTTTATCATTACTTGGTTTTAATCTGGGAAACCTATTGATGAAAATATGGTATTAAAGTTATTTAGTTTTTTATTCTTTTATGCCTATTAATGTTTGTTTTTTTGAAATTGTGAGCCCCAATGTTCAATGCACATATATTTATAATTGTTATATCTTCCCTGGAGAGTTGTTCCCTTTATTAATAAGCAATGCTTTTATTACTAATTTTGGGTTGATATTTATATTAGCAGCTACAAGAAAATCTATGCCTAACTGTTTTCAGCTTTTATTTTCTTGATATATTATATTTTTTTCAATATTTTAACTATCAGTTTCTGCCAGTCTTTGCAAGTGAGATGTGTTTCTTGGGTACAACAGATATTTGGATCTTTTAAAAAATTCTAGTCATTCAGTCTGCTTCTTCTGGTAGAAGATTTATGATCATTCACACTTAAGGTGTTTCGGTGTGTGTGTGTGTGTGTGTGTGTGTGTGTGTGTGTATAAAACCGTGTGTGTTGAGGCTGAGGTCAGTCTCAGGTATTATTTTCTTGAGATGGTCCTCTCACTATGACCTAGGCCTTATGAGTTAGGATATGCTGGTTAGCCATCCAGCCAAAACACTGGATTAAAACATGTGCCACACTTGGCTCTCTGTGTGGGTGCTGGGTATCAAACTCAGGTCTTCAGGCTTGTGTAGCAAACACTTTGATCAATAGAGTCATCATCCCAGCCACATTTAAAGCTATTGTTGAGAGACATGTGTTGATTGATTATGCTCTTGCTTAGCTTACTGTATGTTCATTTCTTTATCCCATGGCCATGTTAGGCGTTTGCTGTGTTGAACATAATACATTCATTCCTAATTGTACTCTGCCAGTCTAGTCTTCTCAAAAAATTTATTCTTTTCTGTACTCTCATGATTCAGATTTTCTTCCTCCTTTACTTTAAAGTCCTTGTAAGTCTTTTCTCCAGTGCTGGATTGATGATCATGAGTTGCTTTAGTTTGTGCACATCTCAAAATGGTTCTCTCCTGATTTTAAAAGATAATTTTGCTGGAGATATCAAGATGGATTGACAAACTTGAAATGTATCATTCTGTGCATTCCAGATTTTTAATATTTCTGCTGAAGACTTCATTTTGTTTTGATGTGCTTGCTTATGTGAGTTGGCACTGTGCTGCTATAGCAGACTGAGGAACTTTTCTACTATGATTTCATTACATAGATTTTCTTTGTCTTTAGTCTTTTTATCAGGTTCTTCTTCCACCCAGTAGATTCTTAGGTGCCTTCACTTGATGACATCCCACTTGGTTTTATATCCTGATGACACTTCCACTGTGATTTCACGTAACTCACTTTTTTCACTCTCAGTGTTTCCTTCTTAGTTTTCTCATTCATTCTGCTGACTTCCTCACTCATGTTTATACTCCTCTTGTCTATATTGTTGACTTTCTTCTCTGGGTCCTGAACTGATCTCTTTACTTTATTCCTCTGCTTATTTATATCTTCTTTGACACCACTGATAGGTTTGAGAAATAAACTTAGGAATTCTTCACCTGATAGTGTATCCACGTTAGTATCCCTGGACAACTGGGAAACACTGAAAAAATGAAGTTATTGTAATTCAGCGTAACTTTCTGAAAATGGTTGCTCTAAAATGAATTTTCTGATATCTGAGTACATTTCCTACACAAGCAGTGTTTCATGCCTCTAAAATAAAATTTCTGATATCTCAGTACATTTCCTACTGAGCAGGGTTTCATGACTTTCTGAAGTTACTGAAGTTCTTATTTTATTTTTATATCTTATCTTATTTTTCTGAGACAGTGTTTTTCAGTGTAATAGCCCTGGCTGTTTTGAAACTTGCTTTGTAGACCAGACTGGTCTCAAACTCACAAAGATTTGCCAGCCTCTGCTTTCCAAGTGCTGGAATTAAAGGTGTGTGCATCATGCTTGGCTGAAGTTCTTATTTTTAAGCTAAGGTAGCAAATTTATTTTGGAAGTTGTTATTAATGATATTATTTTATTATGATTTTAAGTGCTGAGGATCTCACCCAGGACCTCTCACACACTAGCAAGAGTTCTGTTACTGAGCTACAGCCCTGGCCAGGAGAGCGAATTCTTAATCTTTCAAAGATGCAAAGGTTTTTAACTATGTTAATTTCTACTTACCTTACTCTGAGCTATTGTTTTGGCTTCTTTTCCTGTCCCTGTGATGAAAGTACATTCACAAAAGCAACTTAGAAAAGAATGGTTTTATTTGATGTCATAGTTTAGGCTGGTGGGGAAGCCAAGGCAATCGGGAACTTAAAGCAGCTGGTCCATCATACACACAGTCAGAAGAGGAAAGAGTGCATGCACACTAATGGATGACTCGCTTCCTCTCTACGGTGCTCAGTAAAAGATGCTGCCTACAATAGGCTGGTCCTGCCACATCAGTTAATCTAGTAATTCAGGAAATCCCCACAGGCATGCCCTGAGCCCATCATCCAGATGACTTTCAGTTTTATTGACAATTTACGTTAACCATCTCAATTGTGTATAGCTATAATTACTATTTTATGTATGCACAAATCTGAAGTTCTATCTCATACATCAAAACATTTAAAAAACATTTTAAAATGAAACAAAACTTTCCTACTGGAGTATGTGAATAGTAAATTTTTCTAAAGATTTCTTTAAAGGTTTTAAAACCAAATGTGAAGCCTAACTTTAAACCTGGTAAAGATTTAATAATGTGTAGAGCCAATGGTGCCCTTAGCTCTGAATGATTGCTCTCTTCTGCCCTCGCCTCCTCTTTATGCCCACAGGGTTACTGTTTTCTTCCTCTGCCACTCACACACCCATTCTTTGTTTAGGAAGCAACAAAAGTCGGTGGTTCCCAAACCTGACTGGTGATTTTAATCACCCAGGGAGCCTTAAAAATACCATTGCCTGGGTCTCACCCCCAGAGATTCCAATTAAATTGGATTTAGAGGCACTGTATTAAGCAATTCAACTCACCAGGCTAGAATTTTACACAAAACCTTCAATTATGCAAAGTACGTCTCTCTATAATGCATCCGCACATCCCCTCTATCTCCCATCTTCCTTTTGGAGTCTGTCATGTGGGCAGACTTTCCACCGGCCTCACCTCTGCTCCAATTTCTGTGGACTAATTGTGTAAACTGGAAGGAGTTACTTAAGTTTGGAATTGCATTTTTTCATCTGTGAAGCAGATAATAATCCCACCATATTTTGCAGAGCTATTGTGAGTATCAAATTAAATTATACATGTGAGGAAAACAGAAAGCAATTTACCAATGCTAACTATTAAGAGTCTTCCTGCTCAAGATGTATGGTGTTTGGATTACATCCACATGTGCTTTTGTGTATTAGGATTGTTGCCATTTCCTGTTTTTCTTTCTTTCTTTTTTAAATGTGCATTTATATAACTGAACCCTCAAATCAGGGAAGACTAACTGAGGGCAAGAGGCAAGGCACATTTCTTCAATATATTCTATTTTTCTCATATTTGAAGACATCGTAAGATATTTAAAAAACAGAAATATGATCTAAAATTTTAAATTCACTTCTAATACAGGATATTAACTAGGATATTTTGCTAGCTCTTGCATAAACAATATATAACCTGTAGAATTTATATCAGGAGGACATATATTAAAATTTTATGTGTACAAATGTTTTACATGTGTATATATGCATGTACCACATCTGTGCCTGGTTCCCATAGAAGCTGAAAAATGACTTCAGATCCCCTGGAACTGGAGTTATGGTGTTTGTATGTATGTATGAACCACTGGATGGGTGCTTAGAATTGGACCTGAGTCCTCTGCAAGAGCAGCAAGTGATCATAATCACTGAATCCTAATCTCTTGTCAAGGAGAATATTCTTTGAACTTTGCTGCTATCATTTTTCACTTTCATAATTCAGTCTTGTTTGGATTTTGTTTCATTGTTTGAGAGGAGGGATGTGTCGGGATCTAAAGCAGAAGTAACCCAAGTCAACTTTATTTTAATTAATTTTATCTTAATTAAAAATAGCTACGCACATTTATGAACTGATGTAATATTTTAATACATACAGTATATATTTATCAGTTGGTGGTGATTGGTGTATCTATCACATTAGAGTCATCATTTCTTTGAGGAACATTCAGAGTTTTCTTTACTAGTGATTTTGATATAATCATTTAATTATTACCAACTATCACTAAGGCCACCATGCTGTACAGTGTTAGAAATTATTCTTCCTGGTCGGCATTAGAAGTTATTTTTCTCTTTAACTGTTCTTTCACTTTCATAATTCAGTCTTGTTTGACTTTTGTTTCTTTGTTTGAGAGGAGGCATATATCAGGATGTAAGGTGGAAGTAACTATCAAAATCTCCTCACATCTATTTTTTAGTTTTGGCCATAAATGTTTTGACTTCTACACAGCAGTTAGGACATGTTTGTTCTTCTGCATCTGGCTTATTTCACTTAACATAATGTTTTCTCTTCATTTCGCCACACACAACAGGATTTGATTCATTAATTCTCTTTAACTTCTTTCTCCTGTATAAGTATGTCCAGTTTCCTAGGACCGTCTGTTGAAGAGGCTTTTTTTTTTCAATTATACAATCCTACAGTGGCCTTAGTTGAAAACCAGTGGCCTATAGAGGTGAATTCATTTTTTGATTCTCTGTAGGGTTCCATTGTTTTGTATGTCTGTTTTTATGCCATACCATGCTGTTTCACTATGTTATGGTTTGTTTTGAAGTTAAGTTTTGTAATGTCTTCAAACTTGTTGTTTTTGCTCAGTATTGAGGTGGTATTTTAGGGTCTTTTATGTTCTACACAAGTATCATTAATAGTTTTCCATTTTTTTGTAAAGAATATAATTGGTATTTTGATAGTGTAGTGACTGGTTTTGTGTGTCAACTTGACACAAGCTAGAGTCATCAGAGAGGAAGGAGCTTCAGTTGAGGAATCGCCTCCACGAGATCCAGCTGTAAGGCATTTTCTCAATTAGTGATCTATGGGGTGGGTCCAGGCCATGGTGGGTGATGCCATCCCTGGGTTGTTGGTTCTATGTTCTATAAGAATGCAGGCTGAGCAAGCCAGGGCAAGTAAGTCAGTAAGCAGTACCTCTATAGCCTTTGCATTAGCATCTGTCTCCAGGATCCAGTCCTGTTTGAGTTTCTGTCCTCCCTTCATTGATGTACAGCAATGTGGATGTGTAAGTTAAATAAAACTCTTTTCTCCCCAAATTGATTTATGGTCATGGTGTTTTGTCACTGCAATTGGAACCCAGCTAAGACTGATAGTAAAACCACATTGACAATGCAAAAATGTTAATATTAGCTTAGCACCATCCTTCAATGATATTATTTGGCTGAGATACAATATGTCAACGTCTTTGAACAAGGTTCTAAAGGTTGTCACCCTTTAGAGATGTCTATAGATGGCACTTTGGGAGATACTTAACAACATTGATTTTTCTAGTCCATGAACACAGGAAACCTTTTCATGTGCTTTTTGTGTATACCCTTCAATTATTTCATTATTTTGCATTTTAATTGTAGAATTCATTTACTTCTTTGGTTAATTTATTACTGGAAAATTTTATGGCCTTTGCCAATGGTATTGTTTTCTTAATTTATCAGTGAATTTGTTATTTAGTAGAAAAAATTGCAAGGTTTGTGCTGTGTATTGATTCTTTATTTTGCAACTTTGCTAAATTAATCTATCAATTACAATAATTTTTAGTGAAGCCTTTGTGTTTTTATATATAAATCTGTGTCATGTATAAATAGATTATTTGCACACTTCTTTTTTCTGTTTTGGATGTCTTTTATTTCTTTGGCATGCATTGCTGTTCTGGCTAAGACTTCTAATACAGTGAATCAGAAGGGTAAAAGTGAATATTTTTTCTCTTATTCTCACTCTAAGACAAACATGATTTCTGCTTCTCACCACTAGACAGCACATAGGTTATGTGGCTGTCATAGGTAGCTATTACTGTGTTGAGGTGTATTTCTTATATAGCTATTTTTTTAGTGTTTTTTTGTGAGGCAATGTTGAATTATACCACTTTTTTATTTTTATATTTTTATGAAAATATTGCTTTATCTTTCATTCTGCTGACATACTGTGTTACAATTATTGATTGCATATGTTGAACCAGTCTTGCATCCCTAGGGTAAGTAACACTTGGTTCCAGTGTGCAATCTTTTTTATGTGCATTTAATTTTATTTGCTTTTGCTTTGTTGAGACCTTTTGCATATATGTTTATCAGGGCTATTTGTCTGTAACTCCTTTTATTGTGTTTTTGTATAGTTTTAGAATTGGGGTGATCTGGTTTTACAGAATGAGGTTGGAAAGGTCCCTTCCCTTTCAATACCATGTTAATCAGAGTTTTGGGTGCACATGACCAAACACCCAAGGGAAACCATTTAAAGGAGAACTTATTTTGGTTGCTAGTTTCTTTAGGTTAGTCTATCATGGCTGGGAAGGTGTGATGAAGTGGAACAGTACTGATCTTGGTGATCAGTAAGCACAGAGGAGAAGAATATGGGAAGGGAGCAAGGCAAGCTAGATGCCCCACGTATCCTACTTCCTCAAGAGGCCCCGCATCTCCATGACACCATCGCGTCATGATGACTTCATCAGCAGATTACTCTACTGAGTAGGTCAGCGTCCTCAGGATCCAGCTGACCCTGGAAACACCTCCCAGACCTTCAAGTACATGCTTTTCTAGCCTCCTAGATCTTATTAACCCCACCAAAGTGACAAGTAAAACCACGGCAAATATTGCTGAATCGCTTTAAATCAACTGGCCCGAGTCCTTTTTTTTAAAAAAACAATGTTTGGTAAATTTCAGCTTTGAAGTCACCCAGCATTGAGCCCTTCTCTGCTGAGAACATTTTATTACAAACTCTACATCATTATTTGTTATTCGACAGATTAGCTTTTCTACCTCCTTGTGGTCCTATTCTGGTAGGTCAGATGTATCCAGAAATGTGTTCTGAATATCATCTAAGTTTTCCAGCACTGGGGAAGGTGTAGTTTCTCCTGAAGCAGAATGAGGTAGAAAAGACCAAATATTAGACAACGATTTATTGATTTATTTAGTGATTTGCCTAAAGTACCGCTTGCACTGCCTATGTGCCAAGTGTGACTTAACTTGCCGCCTGAAACGGAATGACCTGGAGAAATAGCTGGAAAAATGAGTCATTTTTGTTGCCCTTTACCACTTGCTGATTGCTATATACACTTCTGTAAGAGCTTGCTTACTTCCCTGTACCACCTTGTGGCTTTTTAATATAAAATGAGAATATAAACAGCACCCATGATTAGAGCCGTTCAGGAGCTATTCTGGCTTTGGTCCATTGTGACATGTCCTCTCTTCCACTCCCATTGGGGTCAGGTGCTTATTCCAGAAAGAGTCCCACACCACCCCTGAACAGTCCCTTAACAACCTTTTTCGTCTGTGGTGCCAATGGACTGTATGCTTTTTGATCTCTGATTTTTTTTATTTAGGTCTTTTTCTCTTTTTCTCTGAGTTAATCTAACTAAAAGTGTGTTAACTCTGGGTGTGGTGTATCTGGCTACAGGTGTGGGATGACTAACTCTCCCTTTGGATTGTGTGAGAGCGAGGTCCCTCTGGAGACCACCAGGCATATATGGTATAGCCTGCCTGGTGCCCATATGAGGTGTCTGTCAGTATCTGAGAACTGCCCTGGGGTCAGGTCACAGCAGTGAACCAAGGTGAGGTACCTTTCAGTGTCTTCATTTCGCACAGCTGATTTGGAGGTGGGGGCAGGGGGGGAGGGGGGCGGTTCTCAGGCAGGAGGGGCTGATATGCTAGAGGTGATCTTCCCCAGGGCTGGGGCAGGTGGGCGGAGCTTCTGAGAACAGGTTATCTAAATGCTTCCTTGAGCCTTGGGATGGCGGGTGGAGCTGCTTACATCATCCGCTTTCTTGTATTTCTCTGGATTGAGCTGCACAGGGCAAGCTGCCCAGCTACGTTCAGAGCCGAGGGGCGCATGCTCCAGGTCACCTTTGCCGCTTGTTAAGGCCAAGGATATTGATCACGGGTGCTTGGATGTCTTAAGCACTAAGAAGGTGACTGAGGACACCAAACTGTTTTCTGGGGGCCTCTGCAGGTCAGTCATGCAAGGTGATTTACTCAGGTACTTTCCAGGACTGGGAGGGAGGGTGAAGCTTCCTGGATGCCTTACATATTGGGTCAGCTGAGCTGCCAGGAAGCTGCCAGTTACTTTCCAGGACCTGAGTGGGCTGGTCTCAACTTAGGGGTACATGTGTGCTGCCTGTTTCTCCGGGGTTGGGCAACACTGCAGTAACTCGGCAGACCTCACACTGGCACTAAAGCCTGTGAGTGCATCAGGGTTTTCCAACAGCAAATGGCTGGGTGTCTGTGACATTACAAAGATTGACCTCAAGGGACAAACAGGTGCCCCGTGATTAGCTCCTTCTGTATAAGGCCCCATATTTCCATGCCCTGTACCATTCTGCTACATTCCCACGTACACTCTGTTTCAAACTCTCCTATGAAATATGATGTTCCCCTCTGTTCTTCAGGGAACCACTGGTCAGCCATCTTGCTGTTGTCACTCAGCCTTTGTTATTTTAGTTTCTTAAAGTCGAATCCCAGAGCTGGTTAGAGGATACAGAACATAGTTAAAATGTCTGGTCAGAAACCATAAAGAGCTGGAATTTTCCTACCTGTAGGCAAGAAAAATGATTTATATGGGTTTAGATAAGCAGTGAGCAGGCAAGACGGTTCTGTGAGCTGGCAGGACTCCAAAGAGAAGCTATGGGGCAGAGTTTAGGCCAATGAGCAAACCTGAAAATTTCCCAGCATTGCAAACATAACTGAGAAAAAGTAGACGGCCCTGGGACCCGAAAAAACTTTCACGCTGACGTGAGGGACGTCCTTCACAGCAGCGTGTGAACACGTGCCCAAAGAAGCAGTTTCCAGGCCATGCCACTGTGTATAATTCTGAAACCATTCACATATCTACCATTTAAGACTGAAGTCAATGTGCCTTAATGGCTCAGGAGCTAATGGACATAAAATTACTCGAGGAATCAATGAATACTCTACTTATTGTATACTTGGGAATGCAGGCCTAGATTTGGGCTCACTGTGTGTATGTATATGTATAACTAAGAACTTGTATTTCATAGTTACACTTATACATGCCACAAATAGGCTATTTTTCCAGCAATTAAATTATATTTTCTCTCCTCTATAGAAAGAAAAATTCCCAGAAATCACCTTAGAACTCCTGTTAGTAGCTGTGCTATTCAGAAGCTCCTAGTATTTCTGTGCAGTCATCGGCATAAAGAAAATGCCACACTAAGAGACATCAAGAGGGTGACAACCTTGTCATGAAGAAAGCACATACACATGCCTTGTTCAAAAGATGTTAAAATACACTGTGTCAACCAAATAACATATCACTGAAGGGCAATATACAAGTGTTAGCATTCTCGCATCACCAGTACATTTGGTGATTTGGTGGTTGGGGGGGGGGGGGGGCTAGCACAAGAGTTGACGTACAATTTTTATGGTACATTAAGAATTATAAAACTAATAGTATCTTATTAACAATGACAAAGTGACATGATGAGAATGGTGGCTGGTAATCTTCACAGCAAGGCATGGCTGGGATGTTTTAAATGACTTTTAAAGAGAAAGCAATCCAGGGCTCTTCATGTGTAGCCTGGAGCATACACCCTCCGGGAGACATGGGCTTTTAATTCCCATGAGAAGGAAGATAAAAATTGTCAAATAAATGAGGACAGCCACTGAAAAAGAAAGCTGCTTGGAGCAGATAATTGCATCTTATTCGTCATCCCATCCTTCCTCCTTTGCCCTTCTTCCTGTCAGCAATACAGCTGAGAACTCTATTAATAGATGCTGATCTATGACACAAGAGCAGCTGTCTCACAACGCTGGGGACAGAGCTACCTGGTGAAAAGTCGAGTTAGAAGACAGAAGAGGTTTTAGTACTTGATAAACCCTGTAGGCATTATTTCCAGGGACTGCCCACTTCAAAACTTCTTGCTGCAAGTGACACAATCTGTCTTAAATCCCAGTGATTAAGTTTCTTGAAACGGAATCCCTCCCTCGTCAAACATAAGGGCAAGCTATGACTACCTAATACCTTACCCGCAGCATTTGTGCGAGCTGCTTTTTGTTGGTGATAGCGGAGAGAAAGCTTCTTGCTGAAAGGTTCTCTTGATGATTATGGGGACTTCTGGCCAAGCCCTTGTCAAACCTGCTTGTATTGTCACTGCTTGCCTTGGAGATGCAGTTTTTGAAAGGCTTATGCCAGGACTGATGCTGTTCCACCGGTGTCTTGCCTTTATTTTATACCTGAACTATTAAGATTATCTTTTGTTCATGGGGACCTTTTGTAGAACTCTTGAAGTCACTATTTCAGTAGAATTAGGAAAAACATGATAATGTACACGACCTCATAGCAGTCACAAGGAGTGAACAAAGGAAATCTAATGAGAAAGTCAAGAAATAACAGCCCCACTTTTCCTACCCTCACTACCTCAAAACTTGTTTTGATTTTCATGTCCCTAATGGCTAGGAACGATGGCTATTTGGGGGGATATTTCTTAGCCATTTTCTTTCTTCTTTGTGAAAACTTTCTATTCAGGTTCCAGGCCTATTTTTTTTGAATGAGTTATATGGGTTTTTTGTTTGTTTGTTGGTGTTTTGTTTCTTGATATTTTTTATAAAGTCTGGATATTAATCCTCTGTTAAATGTATAACTGGCAGAGACTCACCCATTTTGTGGGCTTCCTGTTCACTCAGTTGACTGTCTTCCTTCCTTCTTTCCTTCCTTCCTTCCTTCCTTCCTTCCTTCCTTCCTTCCTTCCTTCCTTCCTTCCTTCTTTCCTATTTTCCTTCCTTCCATTCTCCTTCCCTTCCTCCCCCCTTCTTTCTCTCTCTGAGACAGGGTTTCTTTGTGTAGCCCTGGCTTCTCTGAAACCCTCTGTAGACAAGGCTGGCCTCAAAATCAGAGATCTGCCTGTTTCTGTTGGGATTATAGTTGTGTGCCACCTCCCAGCCAGGCTGACTGTTTTGCTAGCTGTGCAGAAGCTTCTTCATTTCATGAAGTCCCACTTGTCCACTGTTAGCCTTAATTCTTGAGCAAATGGAGTTCTGTTCAAGAAGTCTTCTCCTACACCCATATCATGTAGGGTACTGCCTGTGTTTTCTTCTAGCAATTTCAGTGTTTCAGGATTTGCATTTAGGTCTTTGATCCCTTTGGAGTTAGTTTTCGTGTAAGGTGATAGTTGTGGTTCTCATTTCAATCTTCTTCCTGTGGACATCCAGTTGTCCAAGCACCATTTGTTGAAGATACTTTCTTTTCTCCAGTTTATGTTTTTGGCATCTTTGTAAAAAGTTAAGTGGCTGGAATTAAACATCGGTCTCCATGTTACATTTTGTGCCAGTGCCGTGTTATTTTTATCACTATGGCTCTGTAATTATAATCTCTCCATCACTGTTCTTTTTCTCTAGTACTATTGAGATACACAGGATCTTTGTGGTTTCATATAAATTTTAGGATAAAATTGTCCACTTACGAGAAGAATGAGATGGGGGTTTTTATTGGCATTGCACTGAATCTGTAAATAGATTTTGGTAAAATGATCACCTTCACCGATCCATGAGCATGGGATGTCTTTCCATTTTCTAGTGTATTTCTCTAAATCTTTCTTCTGAAATTTAACACTTTTATTGTAGAGGTTTCACTTCTTTCATTAGGTTGATTCCTTGATATTTTATTTTCTTTAAAGCTATTATGAATGGGAGCATGTCTGTTATCTCCTCTCTGTGTTAGTTATTGGTGTATACAAAAGCTATTGATTTGTGCAAGTTGAATCTGTATCCTGTCACATTGCTGAACTTATTATCATTTATAAAATTTTGGGATCATTCAAGTCTTCTGCAGATAGTGAGAGCTTTGCTTTTTTCCTTACTTGTATCCCTTTAATTTTCCTCTCTTGTCTTATTGCTCCAACGAGTACTCATACACCATATTGGGAAAAAAGTGGGGAAAGTGGCCATCTATGTCTCCTTTCTGATTGAGGGGGATTAATTTAATCTTTTCTCCACTTAGAATGGTGTTTACTGTATGACGAATAAGATGCAATTATCTGCTCCAAGCAGCTTTCTTTGTCAGTGGCTGTCCTCGTTTATTTGACAGTTTTTATCTTCTTTCTAATGGGAATGAGAAGCCCATGTCTCCTGGAGGCTGTATGCTCCCTATTTTTTTAAAAAAACTTTTATCATAAAGGCATGCTCAGTTTTGTCAAATAATTTTTATGAATCTATTTATAAAAAGAAGTTTAAATGGCTTTTAAAAATAAAACAAAGTCTTTAAAGAGACAGAGTATAGACAGTCATAGATTAAAAGGAGTAAAAAAATAAGCCATGTAAAGATGGAAAATACACAGAGAATCTGGATTATGTATATTATTGCATTTTCTTTGAATTTTTTTGACTGTGAAGAAGCTAAGTACAGAGAAATAGTTCATTGTATGGGCTACTAACCTAAAGCAACCTATATACTTTCAAGGTATCTTGATTCCAAAATTTGGGTCTAAGGATTTGTTGCTTTGGAAAAGAGGTTCTGCTCTTATTTCCACAGAAGATGAGAACCTGTGGATTAATTCCAGACAAATGTGGTTTCATGGACCATGACCCCCCTGAAAGATTGTCATGAACACCCCCAAAAGTACTTTGCCTAACAAAAGCAGGATGCGGTTTAAAGAGAAACACCCATATTCCCAAATATTGTTTATAAATATTTGCTTACATTTAAAGGGAGATATGGAATAGAAATTTGCATTGGTATGGATCTTGGTTTGTTGATACAAATATAAGGTCATTTTTGTTATGTTTATATCTGTATCTATGTATATATATATGCTCTTGATTAAGGTATTGTGTTTGTACAGCTCATTTAAAAATGTAATCTATAATTAAGTAATATAGGTTAGTAGATAGTCATCTATAATAGTCAAGCTTTTAGTCAAGTTAGTTAGGTTTTTTAGATATATAGAAATATATTTCAGTTAGATAGGTATTCTTCAAGTCTTTCAGAGACCTTCAGAATAAGGCATTTAAAATGTTTTAAGAAGTTAGGACTTTTCATGACAATGAGACACATCTGCCCCTGTCAACACCAATCTACTTCAAGAGGATGATGGGCATCAAAGAGGCTCCTTATGGAGTTTGCTAGCCATTTGGGCAAGAAACTGCTCTTGCCTGGACTGCTTGATGAACTGAGCATGCTAGACCCACGGAGAAATGACTGTTGAACTTGCCTAAAGGTGAGACAGGCCTTCAGGGTTCCTGTTTCATGAAAGAGTCTGTCAGATACTGTGGGTCAGTAGGCTGAAGATGGGTGTCCGCAACATTACAGAAGAACTTCGGGTGACTGTCCAGGCAGTGAGATGTCTCTGACAATTCTAGAGTTTTGGAAATTGTTTACAATATGATTCCTGTTTACTTAGGTAATAGTATGCCCTTCTGGAGTCTTTGATGGAGTTGAAGAATAGATAGTTATAGTTATAGTTATAGTTATAGTTTTCCTTAGTTATTATAAAAGATAAGTAGATATCAATATTGTAACTATAATTCTTGCTTTATAGCTGTTTTATTATATGTAATTTTACTATGCTAAAGATAAAACTTTCCTTTTTATTTAAACACAAAAGGGTAAATGGTGTGGGAATATGAGTGGCTTTTATTGGTTAATGAATAAAGAAGCTGCTTCTGGCCAATAGCTTAACAGAATATAGCCAGGCTGGAAGAGATATATGTAGAGAGAATAGGGTCCTCCTTCTCTTTCTTTTGATTATTTGAGCAAGGGTCTGTCATTCTTGGTAATTTTCTCTAAGTATCAGCTCTAAGATTTGTTGATTCTTTGTGTTATTCTCTTTGTTTCTATTGATTTGTGCTTGGATTTTTATCATTTCTTGTTATTGAACATATGTGGATTTAGTTTACTCTTAGTTTTCCAAATTTTTGAGTTGTATCATTAAGCTGTTTTGTGTGGTCTTTCTGATTTTTGACCTTTACCTCATAAGACTGCTTTCTATAGGTTTTGTTGTGTTGTTTCTTTTCATTTTTATTTAGTTTCAGAATTTTTATTTTGTTTCTTTCTCGATTTCTTCTTTGACCCATTTATCACTCGGTGATCAGTTGCTTAGTCTCCATCAGGTTGCGTATTTACTAGAAATTTATTTGCTACCATTTTAAAATTTATCACATTGTGTCAAATAGGGCAATAGGAGTGATTTCAATCTTGTTGAATTTGTAAAGATTTGTGTCCCAGCATATGATTTATTTTAGAAAAGTTTGCATGTGCTGCTGGGTGGAATGTGTTCTCTTCAAGGTTTATGTTGTATATTCTGCAGATGTCTATTAAGTTCATTAATATATACTGCCAATTAATTCTGATGTTTCTTTGTTTAATTTTTTCCAGATGACCCATCTATTGGAGAAAATGAAGTACTGAAATCTCCTACTACTGGCAGATTGATGTTAATCTGTGTCTTTAAATCTTGTAGTTTTTTTTTTTTTTATGAAATTGGGTACCCCTGAGTTTGCTGTATATATGTTTAGGATTGTAATGTGTTCTTCCCCTGAATAGGAAGAAATGTCCCTTCTTTATCTCTTCTGATTAGTTTTAGTTTGTAGTCTGTTTTGTTTGACATTGGGATAATGATGCCAGCTTGTTTTCTGCTCCTATTTATTTCTAGTACGTTTTCCATCTTTTTACTCTAAGATAACACATATCTTTAAAGATTTGATGTTTCTCTAGTAGACAAAAAATAGATGTATTTTGCTACTTGATCCACTCAGTCAGCCAGTGCCTTTTGCCTGAAGAATTGAGGCCATTGATATGTGAAGTTATTACCAAAATGTGTGTACTAATTGTGATCATGGTTTGTTGATTTTTTGGTGGTGTTCTTTGTGATCTCAGTGATATGTTGTGTTTCGCTAATTATGGATTCATTTTTCTTTCCATAATCTCTGCTATGCTCATGTCTCCCTTTGGTCAGAAATATTGCTTGCTGTATTTTCTTTAGGTTTGGTTTGTTTGGTATAATTTTTAAAGCTGTTTATGTTCCAAGAAGATTTTATTTCTCCTCCAATTATGGTGGATAGTGCATATATTAGCCTGGACTGGACCTTGTAGGCTTTTAGGACTTGAAATGTATAGTTCCAGCCTCATCTGACTTTCAAAGTTTCCACTGAGAATCACCTGCTATCTTGATGGACTTTCCTTTACATGTGACTTATGTTGAAGCTTTCAATACACTTCTTTTATTATGTATACATAATGTTTTAACTATAATAAGCAGTGGGGATTTTCTTTTCTTGTCTTGTCTACTTGGTGTTCTGTGTGCGTCTTTTATCTGTGTGGGTATGTCTTTCCTTAGTTTGGGGAAATTTTCTTCAGTGTTCTTGCTGAAGGTCTGGTCTATGCCATGGATTGGTAACCTTCCTCATTTATGCCTGTAATCTCAAGGACTTTTCATGATGTCCATGTTTTCTACATCTTCCTTTCATTTGCTTTCTTTTTTTATTTTTTTCTCTTTTGTTTTTGTTTGTTTGTTTTGTTTTGTTTTGTTTTGTTTTTGTGTTTCGAGACAGAGTTTCTCTGTAGCTTTGGAGACTGTCCTGGAACTAGCTCTTGCAGACCAGGCTGGCCTTGAACTCACAGAGATTTGCCTACCTCTGCCTCCCGAGTGCAGGGTTTAAAGTTGTGTGCCACCACCGCCTGACTCCTTTTCCTTTCTTATTTGATCTACTTTATTTTGAATATCTGATATTCTTATTCTTGTAAGGTTTCCTTTGAATTTTTTTTAGTTTAATTATTGGGTTTTTAATTCCATCATTTCAGTTTAACCCCTCTTTAATGTTTCTATCTCCTTATTGAATTCCATTCTCAAGTACTGAATTAATTTTGTTATTTCATCAGCTTTATGTTTGTATTTTCTTGGACATCTCTCACACATTTATTTCCCCTAAGTACTTGCTTCTGAATTTCATTGGACTGTTTTGCTGTGTTTCCTTTAAACTTCTTGAATTCTTTGATGAAGTTTATGACTGTTCTATTAAATTCTGTATCCTGGGGTTCATCTAAATAGTTCTTATTGGCAAACATTTCTATAGTGCTAATAGTTTTGGAGAGAAGATATTGACTTGATCTTTCTTGTTTGTATGTTTGGGATGAGATCTGGCTATATGGACTTCTCTTGCTAGTCTTAAGTTTGATATGGATAGCAGGTTGAGGCAGAAGAGAGGGTGTGCAGGTGGGTGGGAACTAGAGGTTAGAAATGACTTGGGTGGAATGAAGGCAGGTGGACAAGGTGGACTGGGCTAATGAACAGGATATATCTCTTGATCTATGACTACAGAGTGGGGTAGATCTGACTGGGTCAGATGGTTGGATGTAGCATGTGAGGGTACTGTGGGTTGGGGGCGGGTAGGGAAAATCCTCTCAGAAGTCTAGAAATTGGTAACCGTGCAGACAAGAAGTGGTCAGAATATGCCAGGGCACTGGGTGTGGGACCAGGGCTAGATGTAGCAGCTTGGGGAGGGTGAGTGGGCAAAGAAGTTCAGAGACAATTTCCAAGCTAGACCTTGGAGAAGGATGTGGAAGTTCTGTCAGGGTAGTTAGGTTGCGTGTGGTGTAGAAGGAACCTTTGGGTTGGCAGGAAGGGCAGGTTCTGGTGGAAGCTTCATACCTCATTTTTACAGAGAAAGATGTTCCTCAAGTTCAGTAAGTCCCAAGATTCTTATTACTCTATTTTCAGATGAATGTGGTCTCCATGTATATATAAAACATGATAAGCACTTTGCAATTATCTCTTGAAGAAACAAAAATATCCAATTAGGTTGGAATGCATCCAGAATTGGTGCTTTCTGAATTGGCTCATGATAGTTAACAAATCTGGTGCATCTTGGGACGCATAATTGGCATATGTAGAATTATCATAGTCCCAGAGATGATTACTGGCTTTGTTTTGATGTCCTTTAATTCCACATTTGTTTCAACTCCTTTACCAGACCCATATATTTATCTTCTGTGCATCTGTTCTCAGAATACTAGTGTTTAGTATAGAAACTGTATCAATCAACCTCAGTTGTTACTAAGATTGCTCAATAGCAAACAACTAGTCTATAGGCCAAAAAAAGTGTTACTCTAATTTTATATCTTTAAAAAAAATTCTTTTCAAATAAGGCTTGTAAGAGTTGATTTCTTAATCTGAGACAGTGTGCTGTTTGGTTTATTTATGTGTTTTTTGTTTGTTTGTTTGTTTTAGGTTTTGAGGCAGAGTCTCACTATGTAGACTTGACTGTCCTGGAGTTCACTCTGTAGGCCAGTGTAGCCTCAAACTCATAGAGATCCACCTGCCTCTACCTACTTAGGGTTGGGATTAAAGGTCTAGTCATCACTCCCAAAGTTCTTTGTTTTTAAGACAATGTTTAATCATAGAGAAGTCCCAATCTAGTGCTGAGGGCCTGGAGGACTTTCGGAAAGCTGCTGGTTTCATGCTGGGTCCTGAAGAACCTGGGCCTAGTGTCAGGGAGGGCTAGCAGAGCAGCGATCGATACTCACCAGCAAGAATCAAAGGCAGGCAGATGACCAGCCCTCGTCTGTCCTTGGATCATTTTAGATCTAGGCTACTGCCAAGAGGTGCTGACCACCTTGGGAGAGGGTCTCCCTGCCCCAGTTAATAATTCCTGGAAATGCTGCCACAGACCCACCCAGAGGCATATCATTCCAAATCCCATGGAGTTGACAACCAAGATTAACCACCCCAAAGATGAGGAAATTTGTAGGACAAGTTATGTGGGAAAGATCGTGGAATGTCCACACCCTCTCCAGGTACATAGTTTTTTTATAGTATTCCCCTGTCTGCAACAATCCCAGAGACTGTTCAGATCCCAGGGTAAGGGACTTTTAGAACTCACGCTGGGCTCTTCTTTCCCTCAAGGAAATGAGTAAGACTGAGGTCCCAACTCAATCAGTGCTGGGTCTCTCTGGTGACCAGACTCCTTCCTAGGGTTTCACCAAAAGTGGACTCATGAGAACAAAAGATATTCCTAACATACAGGAAATTTCATGCAATTAGGAGCTCTGTGGCAGGAAATGGTGACTTCAACAGTCTCTATTGTCGAGGGGATTTTGGAGAAAGTGCGTTCTTAATGGGTGACAAATACTTTCAGCTATGCCAGAGGTAGGAGGTCTGGGAGTTGCTCAAAGACTTAACTGGCTACTCCCTGTCTTCTTTGTTTTATTTTAGTGACTTTATTTCTTCAAAAGTATAGGCACGTCCTCTATCTGGCTTCAGTAGGCTGCTTATACATAACAGCCTATCTATCTAGACAACTTTTTTTTCTTTTTCCTAAAGACTAAATGAAGAGCCCCTGTGCTTTGTCTATCTACCTCTTTTTCAACTCAGGGGTGTCTTCCTTGGTGGACAAACTTAAGTGGGAAGACAAAACCTCAATTTGACTTTGTTGCTGGGGAGTCTCTTGTTGTCCAGCAGAGTTAAACTGCAAGAAATTGCTTTGAAAAAGACTGGCCAAAGGCTGTCCCTTTGAAGTCACCATTTATAGTCACTGTTTATAGTAGTATAACACCAGACTACAGAGGTACTTGATATTTTCATCTCAAAAAATCTAAATGATTAACTCTCAGTGAATTTAGATCTCAGAGCACAGATAAGGCTATACCTTTATCCCCTTCTGCTGCCTGCAGAATAGATAGCTGTAGTCAAAGCTAATTATATCTTACAAGCTATGTCAAAGCAGTCAGAGGTTGCCAGCATATTCAAGTGTTTCAAATCTCTCCTATTCATATGGCAAAACCTCACAGGCAGGGGACTAGTTTGAATGAGATATTGCCTTATGTACAAAATATAAGGGTACACACACACACATACACACACACACAAATACTTCAATAATCAAGATGTTTTAAGATATTTTAAAAAACCCTGGAGTGATCTGAAGGAGAGAAAATTTTATGCAAGACATATTAATTTCTCTTTCAAATCAGTGTAGGTTAAGTGAAAGTTGGTATGGCAAGACCGTGATTACAAGGAACTTATTTTATCTCTAAATTCTTCATTATAAGAAACGTATGATTTTCTATTGTGTGGCCAAATAGTTTCTTTAGTTTAATAATCACATTCATATTTTATCTGAGAAGACATAAAGTAGGGAAAAGGTGAAATGCACCTTTGCATTGTCTCCATAGAAGACTCTTACCAACTGCCACAGAAAACAGACTTGAATTTTATTTGTCAGAACCAACAAAGCAATTCATAGCTGCAAGGGAAGTTAGAAAATCTAGTCTTTGTTCCGGGTGATCATGTGCTCAACTAAACATGTCATTACTATGGGAGATACTAGGGACTTAAGGAGGTATCAACTGGGGACATTCCAGGGTGAAAGGGATGAACTCTTAAGGTAAGGTGATAAGTCTTCCTCTACTCCCCTGGTGGTCAGGGTGCACCCATGCCTACACCTCCATGCTGGCACCTTGGCCATAGCCAAGGCTTGTTAATTAAAAAGTTTTCATATTCTTCCTCGAGGAAGGGGAAAAAGTATTTATAACTTAACTACTACAGTCAGATCAAGAGATGGCTGACATTGTAAAGGTGGTGGTTCACGGTTCCACATGAGGAAGGAGCATGGCATGCTAAAAGTACCAGAGTCAGGGAAGTGCCAGAGTCACCTGAAGCTGAAATGTAAGGGGAGAACTACGACAGTGGCATAAATGGTGATTTCTGTGGCAAGGAATAGAAGAGGCAGGGTAAGTAGGTTTAAGATTGGGAATATTTCATGGGTTATAAGGCATAAGGCTGTTACTAGTTGTTTGATACCTAGTCTGCAGAGGCTGGAATAGATAACAGCTAATGGCCTAGAGTGTGAGAGCCATTAGAAGCAGTTGGGGCTGGGAAATATTAGGCCAGTGACAGAATACTTTCTAATCATGTGGGAGGGCCATGGTCCCATCATCCTCACAATACTGGTGTATATGCACACACAAGCATACACAGACGTGGCTGGGGGTACAGGCTTTGGGTTGGTTGCATGTCAAAGGTATGCTCATAGGAGATTTACTATTCCTAGGAAGTGGCTAACCCTGGGAGACACGGCCTATCTGTGGTCAGTGTGGCTTCAAATTATCAAAATTCCAAATATAGAAACAAGAAAACATGTTGATTCCAGAAAGCACAAGCAAAAACATGACTAGGAACTATTTTATGCAACACATCTCCTACTATTTTCTCTCCAGGGCTATCCAGAAAATAACAGAACAAGAGGGCAAGTCGCAGGTCTATGCAAGGCCTCAGTCTAACTTGGTGTAGACCTAAAGGGTCTAAGCTTTGTCAGTGGGGAATCTTAGACATGGCATTCTAAGAATAAGTACAGGGCAAGATGAGAAGCCAGGTTAGGGTTAGGGTTGGACAGAACTGCAAAGCAGGATATAAGCATGGAGAATGACCCAGATATACTTAGCTCAGATTTTGTTAACTTAACATGCTTTTTATTTGTTTCTTTCTATTTTCCTTTTACCTATGTATTGAAGTCAGTGGGAAGCTCTCTAATCCTGCGGAGGTATTCTCCTAGCCTCTGCTCTGCTTCTGAACCCCCTGTAAGGTTTATTAAAATAGATTTATTTCCCAGGCCCAGAATGTCTGACTTAGGAGGTTGGAAGCAAAGTTTGAGAATCTTCCATTATGCT
Organism: Myodes glareolus; assembly: GCF_982192425.1. Lineage (NCBI taxonomy): Eukaryota > Metazoa > Chordata > Mammalia > Rodentia > Cricetidae > Myodes > Myodes glareolus. Next base: position 51,789,713 of record NC_142039.1, on the reverse strand, counting down.
GACTTTGCTTGTCTTCTACAGAGCTACTGACCAGAGGTGTCTAATTTGCTAGGGCTAGGTAGGATTCTGGGGTATTTGCATCCAGTAGCACCCTGATTCCATACTTTGAGACACATGGTTTTGGATTTGCTGAATCTTGACATAAAAAAAATCTCACCTCTGAAGAAAGAGCACTGAGGAGAATCCATACCATCCTTTTGTTGGCCATGCTTAGGAAGTGGATGGAACATAGCAGGGTCCTGATGGTGATAGTCATCTTTTGCTGGTAATGAAATCTGTCTTTTACCAAAGGTCTTTCCTCCTTTTGTGTATGTTACAGGGAGATTCTCTTTTCTTAAATAAAAGGTAGCACATGCCAGGGGTGGGGAATTCTCTGTTGGCAGAGAGTCGTCCATCCATTTTCCATTCTCCACTGAGCTTGGTAGTATTTACACCATAAGTATATCAACTGGAATGTGTAATCCCTCCATGCTTACCTCCAGTCCACTCCAGCATTTTCAGGTACTCTGGACCCTCTCCTTTCTGAGAGGAAAAATCATTTTCTTTAATATTTAGATATATTTACGTATTGTGCACAGTTTACATTGAAGCAAGCACTGTTTCCTCAATGTAAAGACCAGGAGTCTCAGGCAAACCTCAGATGATAAAGGGAAACAAAGTAAAATAAAACAAAAGCAAATAGATCCCCAAACAAGGTAAAGAGCCTCAAGATGTTGCAGGGGCGGCCACTTGTTCGTCCCCGGCCACCCAGAAATGAAATAATCTCACAGAAACTGTATAAAATCACTGCTTGCCCTATTAGCTCTAGCTTCTTACTGGCTAACTCTTACATCTTAATTTAACCCATTTTCATTAATCTGTGTATCGCCACATGGCAGTGGCTTGCCGGGTAAAATTCCCAGCCTCTATCTTCGGCAGCTCCATGGCATCTCCTTACTCCATCCTTCTTTCTCCCAGCATTCAGTCCAGTTTCCCCCGTCTGCCTAAGTTCTGCCCTATAAACAGGTCAATACATTTTCTTTATCCATTAATGGTAATCACAGCACACAGAAGGGACTCCCACATCACCAAGAAAGGGGGGAAGCTAAGAGAGGAGGCCTTACTGGTGATGTATGAGACCCAAGTAGGACCCTTCTGTGGTTGAGTGGGTAGCTGCCCTGGTCTGTGTCCTTTCAAATTCATCTTGGTCGTACCATTAGAGATGCACCTCAGTTATTCAGACACATTCTTTCTTGCACGGTCTAGTGTAGTTCTTGCTTTATGAGATTTTGATGCTTTCAAAACGGATGGTTCATTCAGAATAGAATTTGTGAAGGCTGCTTCTACAACAAGAGGACACTCCCTAGGTGGCCACCTTTCTTCCCTGTCTCCCCTTCTGCCTTGAGAAGACTCTGGTCCCTTCAGGGTACGCACAGTTTGCTTGGACTCCTGCTAATGAACAACTGCAGCTGAGCCACCTAGTAAGACCGTGACCTAGAAGAGGAACTTCTCCTACAGTGGGACTTGTTTCTCAGCTCCCAGGAGTTCAGGTTCTGTGATAATGACACAGCTGGGGGCCAGAGTGGCTGCCCCTGGGACCCACTCTATCTGACCCTAATGAGATGTTATTTCGTAGGAGGGTAGGAGGAGTTTCATACCTTAGAAACCCAAAACGTAACAAATCACCCGGCCCTCTTTGGGGCTTGACAAGTAGAGCCATTATAGATCTTAAGGATCTCCCACCTTTGAGCCTGTATGATATCAGAACCTGAGACCCAACCTCCAGCTTCAGCCCCAACACTGTGCAAATGAAATAAGTGTCATTTGCAGGTCTACAAAGTTTCAGCCTCCAAGCCATCAATGAGACCTCTCTGAGGGACATTTACTCTTTCAGGAATTTTAGTCCCTTAACTTCAAAGCTACTTTGTGATGAAAGCAACAGAAACTTTAAACTTGACCTTGCTCCAGCTTTTTCTTGTTAGTCATGTCAGCTGAAGCTTGCTTGCTTGCTTGCTTGTTTGCTTCCTTCCTTCCTTCCTTCCTTCCTTCTTCCCTTCCTCCCTCCCTCCCTCCCTCCCTCCCTCCCTCCCTCCCTCCCTCCCTCCCTCCCTCTCTCCCTCTCTCCCTCTCTCCCTCTCTCCCTCTCTCCCTCTCTCCCTCTCTCCCTCTCTCCCTCTCTCCTCTCTCTCTTTCTCTCTTTCTCTCTTTCTCTCTTTCTCTCTTTCTTTCTTTCTTTCTTTCTTTCTTTCTGAGGAAAAACTAACAACTATTTTTGGTCCCATGACTTATAAATGCAAATAATAGACTGGAATCCATTTCTGGGGTCGGGAGTTTGCTTAATACAAATGCTAAATGGGACACCGACTTTTCACAGCCTTGGGACAAACAGAATTTCTGCTCAGAGAGCCTAAAGAGCAAGCTCCCAATGAGGGGTTGTCAAGCCAGAATGCTGTTTGGGCAGGAATCTGGATTTCAAAGGATGGGCTTGCCTAGAGAGATACAAAGCTTAGGGTTGGAAAGCCTCCTCTACTCAAAAGGGGTGGTTCAGAAGGCTCCAGGAAGATTGCATTTGGTAATAGATTACTAACCAATGGCAGGACAAGATTGGTCAATTTGCATATTTTACTATTCATGACCCCAGGACTAAAGGAATTGGAATGACAGCAGGCGCTACCTCTGTCAGCCTGCTGCCCCTGGGAGGGAAGGCAATTGTGTGGGTAGATAAATAGACAGCTTGTGTTGCCTTCTTTTCTCCTTTATCTGATGCTCTATTAAAGTCAAGTATGGGGAATTCGTTTTTTTAAGAAAAGGGTACATAGACGAGAGTAATTAACCTAAATAATACCGAAGACCCACTATAGCCCCAAGACAGTGGGCCAGTGGTAAGTCCCAGGTCAAGGAGGAACGGAGTGAAGTTCAGCAGGGCCAGAGTGAGTTGTAATACCAGATTACCAGGGAAAGCTTCGCAGAGTGCAGGCATTAGTGGAGTCATAAAAGATGCCATTAGGAGACGGGAACATGGGCAAAGATACAGCTCTCCTCATGACTTGCCTACTCTAACTGCACCATTCAAATACAGCAAAACAACTTCCAGTGTCCACTGCCTACTTTCCCCCTTTTCCTTCCCAAAATTACAAATGATATTATGTCAAAATGTTAAATTCTAATTTTTCATATAAGAAGTCAATTAACTTTTATCTAGTAACTATCTTGTAATCTTAATATCATTATTGACTAGTTTCAGGGGTGTTTTGGTCAATTCTTTAGAATTTCTTCCTTTTTAATCTGAATACCTTTTATCATTCATTTCTTCTATTATTGATTCTAGTACAATTTTGAATAAGAGTGGTCAGGAAGACATCTTGTCTTTGTCTATGGTATTGTAGAGAAAAAACATCTCTCTAATCATTAAATATGATTGTAACCTGAAATTCTTGTAGATGTTCTTTTCGGTGTTGATGACAACTGTTGTTCTAGGTTGCAGACATTGACATGTATATTAACATGTTTCATTAGCATGTAAAAATATTTTTTTGCGTCTATTGATACTGTTATATGATTTTTTCTTAGCCTGCCAACATGGTGATGAGATTACTTAAATTTCAAGTATTAAACCAGCTGTATATCTGGAATAAATCCAGTTGGGTATGGGACATAACTATTTGCATGGATTGCTACATCTATATGATAATATTCTGTTTTAAAACTTGTTTTATCTTTATTCATGAGAGGTATTGGTCCACCGTTTCTTTCCTTATAATGCTTTTATCTTATTTTGTGGTTATAGATAGAATGAATTAGAAAGTATTTCTTTTACTCTATCTTCTGGAAGACTAGAGAAATTGGTACAATTCTTCCCTTTTGCTATATAGTAGAGTTCTCCACTATGCCTCTGATTTCCTTTCATAGCTTCTTAATTGTTGATTAAGTTTTTTTAAATAAACACGAACATGTTCATGTCATCTACTTATATATGAATTTGACAAATCATGTATTTCAAAGAATACATTTTTTGTAAATTATTGACATAGAGTTTTATGGTATTTCTTTACTGTCTTTTTACATGTCTGTGGGGTAGAAGTGAAGAGCCCTCTTTCACTAGATATGTATTCTATAATCTCTTTTTGTTATTGATTAGATGGCCAGAGGTTTATGAATTATATTGATCTTATGAACCAGCTTTGGATTTTGCTAATTTTTTCTATTGATCATCTGTTTTCAGTTTCATTGATTGATGTTCCAAATTTTATTATATGTATTTTTCAATTTGCTTTCCTTGGGCTCATATTTTTTCTCTAATCTCTTTAGGTAGAAATATAGATTGCTGGTTTTAGGTCTTTCTGTTTTTATGTTTATTCTTAATGCTATGAATTCCCCTCTAGGAAAGGTTTCCACAATCTACATCTATGTTGTACTTTCATTCATTTAATTCAAAGTATTTAACATTTCTCTTGAGATTGTAATATTGAAATAGTTGAGTCATTCCCAGCTGCTTTTCTGCTATTGACTTCCAGATCAGTTTCATTGTGGTTTGAAAAAATACTTTGCATGATTGCCATTATTTTAATGCTCTTAAGTATCTGTGGCCCAGGAGGTGGTCTATCTTGATGGATATTTTATGTGAACTTTAGAAGACTTTTAATTCTGCTGTTGTGTAAAGATTCCTACAAATGCTAATAAGGTTTATTAATTGGTGGTGAAGCTAGGCTATCCATATTCTTACTGAATTTCTGCTACTATGTCTGTTAATTATGCATTGGTGGTGTTTAGGTCTGGAGCTCTCACATTCTATGGTTCTACTTCACATCCATTAAACACTGCTTAGGCCTGTAGGTATCAAGGATTGCTAACATCTCTGACAGCTGGCTCCTTCATTACTCTGTAGTGCTGCTTTTTGTCCGACCTCAATAAAGATGTTCAGGATTCTTTAACATTTTCATTATTTACTTCTATGTGTAAAGATGTTTTACTTACATATATGTCTGTGTACCACATGTGTGCAGTGCTGATGGAAATCAGAAAGGGGTGCTGAATTCTTTGATACTAGAGTTACAGAAGGTTGTGGGCTACCATGTGAGTGCTGGGAATCAAACCCTGGACCTCTAGAATGGTAGCCAGTGCTCTTACCTACTGAGCCATCTCCTGATTTTTTTGGATCTCTCAAATTTATGGCCTCTTTTTGTTTAATTATTATTGTTGGTGGTGGTGGTGGTAGTGTGTGTGTGTGTGTGTGTGTGTGTGTGTGTGTGTGTGTATAAACATATCAATACAATCTGTTCTGTCTGAATAATGTTGCTTGTATGTATATGACTTCAGGGCTGACCATTGGTATTAGACAACTGATTGAAGACTTTTCCCTGGGGGAAAGTATGTCTTCTGTTCTTAACATTCTTTAGTTGCCTGTTTTTCTTTTTCTTGGGTTGTGGCCTGGGCAAGATGCACCCCTTCTATGTTAGCATGACTATTGATATTGTCCTTGTTCCAGTATTGTTTAAGCAGCTATGTTGTTGAGATTTCTTGGCTCTAGCTGCCCTGACATTTCACAGAGACTCAATCTCATAGCAGACTCCCCTTCCTATTCTTCTAGCTCTTAGGATCTTTTTGGCCTCCTTTTCTAAGATGTTCCCAGAGCCTGAGGTGCAAGAATTATGTTGTAGATGTATCAGTTGTGGTTCAGCACTATATGATCAGCTGTTCTCTGGATTTTTTCAGTTGTGTTTTTTTTGTAATTGTCTTTGCTGTAAAACCTCTTTATGAGGGATGTGAGTACAAAGATATCTGTGAGTATAAAGATAAATACTTAAAATGCAATTAAAAATTTTGCTGGTTTGGTAAAGTACCACTTGTAGCACCGTCTCCAAGATCCATGACCTCACTTGTCTTTGGTAGTTGACTACGGTTCCAGCTCCAGGCAAGATTTTCTTCTTGTTGAGTGCATCTTGAGTCCAATTAGTGAGCTGTTGATCAACACCTACATATGAGTGCCACTATTTTACCCTGGTGGATATCATACCATGCTGGTCAATGTTGTAGTTTATAGACATTGTTGCTGGATAGGGCTGTTGCTTACTTCCCTCCCTTGGAAGCTTGCCTGGCATCATGGTATCATGAAAGCTAATCCTCAGGGAGGACGCTTTCAAGCCAGATCCAGTTTCAATCCTCATGGCCCTACATTCAAAGTCCATGATATCTTCAGCCATAGGGACCTTCAACTTCTGGCAGGCAACCAAGGGCAAGAACAATAGACTATAATGGTTTGGGAATCTCTTCTTCTCTGATCAATAACTCAAAAGGGTCTTTCTCATGACTTAGATTGGGGGTGTTGTTATGTAGAATGGCTCTAATGGGAAGAATTTTCAGTCCAGTTGGGTAGATTTCATTTAAACTATATGTGTATATGCATGTATGTGCATACACACATCCATATTCACACACATCCACATCCACATACAGATACACACACACACACACACACACAGAGAGAGAGAGAGAGAGAGAGAGAGAGAGAGAGAGAGAGAGAGGAGAGAGAGAGAAAGAGAGAGACTTACATGTATTATGTGGAATTTTATATAAATAAATAATTACTTGTGACTTTTTCAGATACCCTACTGTTATTTGCCCTCCTTCCTCTCTTCTCATGTTTTGATCTTCTCTTCTTAATCAAATCCCTTTTTCCATTTTCTCTGTAGCCCACTATTTTCCTCTTTTTTTTTTTTTGCTTCTCCCTCTGCCCTTGATCTCTTTTTAAAATGATTTGGTTTCTGTGGTTTAAAGTGGGTGTCTTAAGTATTCAACTAGAGACCTGCCAGTCCCAGAAAGACAAATACTAGATGTTTTCACTCACGTATGATTCCTGTATTTTATATAGTCATATAAAATCAAGTATGTGTGTAAAGTAAAGGTAAAGTTGAGATGTAATTGTCCAGGGGAATAATGGAGGGAAGAAGGGCAAGAAAATGGAGGAAAGGGAAGTACGTATACTAAACATACATATCTTGAGAGAAAGGTTTAAATTGTTAAATGGATTTCTTATAGATGCATATAGGTCTTATTTTTTTAATTTACTATGTCAGTCTTTGTCTTTTGCTTGCTGTATTTAGACCATTTATATACTTAAAGTGGCTATTGATATTTGTTATTTTTCCTAATCATTACATGTCTTTGTGTTCTTTTCCTTTCATTCTTTTTTTGCTTATGGTTTTGATTGGGCATTGCAGGTCATTTTATTCTAGCCTCTTTTAGCCCATCAATTATACTGGAAAATTGTTTAGTGTTGTTCCCAAGAGTTTGCAGTATACATTTACAAGCAGTTTTAGTTCACTTGCGAATGACCTGCTACTGCTACAGGAGTGGTGCTGGGCCCCAGAGAGGGCTACCGATTCCTTTACCCCTTAACGCTCCTTGTCTCTGGTGCAGATGTCATTATTTTGTGCCAGGTGTTGGGAACTGGGAATGCAATGATAAAATATTTTATTCTAGCCTCATTAATTTCCACTTTGACACACTTTTTTTTAATGGTGTGTAAAAATACTTGATGAAACAGAGGTCAAAACCAACGTTGGAAGAAAATGGTTTATTTGGCTTATAAATGGCAGTTCATCATTGAGGGAAGCCACAGTCAGAACTCAAGTCAGGGATTTAGAGGCAAGAACTAAAACAAGAATGCATTAACTGGCTTGCTTCTCCTGTTTTGCTCAGTTACCTTTCTTTTTTTAAAAAAAAAAACTTACACCACTTTTTATTTTATTAAAAAAACTATCTTTTTTCATTTTATATACCAATCCCAGTTCCTACTTCCCCCCTCCTCCCATGCCCTCCAACCCACACCACCCCCCATCCACTCCTCAGAGAGGGTAAGGCACACTGCTTTGGGGAAGGTCCAAGGCCCTCCCTACTGTATCTAGGCTGAACAAGGTATCTGTCCAAAGAGAATAGGCTCCCAAACAGCCAGTACAAGTACTAGGGATAAGTCCTGGTGCCACTGCCAGTGGCCCCACAGTCTGCCCCAGCCATGCAATTGTCACCCATATTCAGAGGGTCTAGTCTGGTTCTGTGCTGGTTCCTTCCCTGTCAGGCTGGAGTTGGTGAGCTCTCATTAGCTAAGGTAAACTTGCTTTCATATCCATTCTCTTAGCCTGTGTCTTTTCATAGGTGAATAGAGTTCATTAATATTAAGAGATATTAACGACCAGTGATTGTTAATTCCTGTTATTTTTTGACTATAGTGTTTGTGTGATTCTCTTCTTGGGGGTATGCTGATGTGAGGTTATCTGTTGCCTGTGTTTTTTGTGGGTGCACTTAGTTTTTTGGGGGGTTGGACTTTTCCTTCTAGTACTTTCTGTAGGGCTGGATTTGGATATAAGTATTGTTTAAATATGTTTTTGTCATGGAATATCTTGTTTTCTCCATTGATGGTGATTGAAAGCTTTTCTGGGTATAGTATTCTGGGCTTGCATCTATGGTCGCTTAGAGTCTGTAGCACATCTGACCAGGACTTTCTGGCTTTCATGGTTTCCATTGAGAAGTCATGTGTAATTCTGATAGGTTTGCCTTTGTATGTTACTTGGCCTTTTTCCTTTGAGCTCTTAATATTCTTTCATTATTCTGTATGTTTTGAATTTTTATTATTATATGGCGAGGGTTTTTTTCTTCTTCTTTTTTTTTGTTCTAGTCTATTTGGTACTCTGTAAGCATCTTGTACCTTCATAGGGATATTCTTCTTTAGGTTGGAAGAGTTTTCTTCCATGATTTTCTTGATTTTTTTTGTGCCTTTGAGCTGGAGTTCTTCCCCTTCTTCTATTCTTATTATTCTAAGGTTTGGTCTTTTCAGTTTCCCAGATTTCCTGGATGCTTTGTGCTAAGCATTTGTTGGATTTAATGTTTTCCTTGGCCAATGAATTGATTTTTCTCTATAGTATCTTCAACACCTGAGAGTCTCTCATCCATCTCTTGTATTCTGTTGGTTGTGCTTGCCTCTGTAGTTCCTGTTCATTTACCCAGATTTTCATATCCAGAATTCTCTCAGTTTGTGGTTCCTTTATTGTCTCTATTTCAGTCTTCAGATCTTGAACTGTTTGATCTGTTTGCTTCACCTGTTTATTTTTTTCTTGGTTTTCTTGGGTTTTTTTGAAAGATTTATTGATTTCTTCCAATTTTTGTTTGTCTTTTTCCTTCATTTCTTTAAGGGATTTTTCATCTCCTTTTTAAAGGTCTCCATCATCCTCATAAAGTTATGTTTAAAATAGTTTTCTTCTGATTCTTCTGGGTAAGGATGATCAAGTCTTCCTGTTGTATGACCACTGGGTTCTGGTGTTACCATGTTCCTTTTTAGGTTGTTGAATAAATTCTTGCATTGGTGCCTATCCATCTCTTCCTCCAGCTGGTGCTGGTAGTGTCTTGTTCCAATCTTTGCAGTTGTTGTTTGTGTCTTTGGGAACTGTTCTTGGTCTGCTCTGTACTGTCACTGTCTGTGTCTTAGGGAGCCACTGAGGTTTTTCTTGGCCCGCTATCTTGGTTTGCTCTCTTGGTTGGCTGTCCTGGTCCACTCTGTGCAGTCCCAGCCTGTGCTTCAGAGTTCCTCTCTTGGTCCTCTATGTGTAGTTGCAGCTTATGTTTCAGAGTTTCTCTGAGGTTGTGTGTGTGGGGAGATAGAAGGGCTTGGGGGAAGAATGGGGCTTGTAGATTATAGAGTCTGATTGATGGAATGGGAATGTTGGATCAACCTACCTGCAGGAAACTTATCTGTGGGCTGGTTAGAGAGGCTGAGGCAGGTGGAGAAGGCTAGCTACCTTTCTTATACAGCCCAGGCCCAACTCCTCTTGTATAGAAATGCTGAGGTTGGGTTAGGTCCTCTTATGGAAACTAGCAATGAGGAAAATGCCCTATAACTATGCCAGGTCAAACTGATGGAGATAAATAGAAGCAGCAGATAGCAAATATCATCGTCAGGAGTTTACAATATCTAGTAGATACAATTGGTGTACCCTGACTGAAAGAGTAAACCAAAGTGATATCATCAAATTTCAGGCTTACAAACCTCCAACAGAGGTTGACTGGGAAAGTCAGGTCTGAGAGCTGGAGTTCAGACTGAGTTTTTCCCCCATGGATGAGCTTCTGGATTCTCATCCCACTGTAGTACTTTTGCACCATGGGATAAAAACAGTGACTTCTGTTGGCAATGGTTTTCCTTCCAGATGATCTTGAGGCATGCATGGCATTTTTACTTTTGAACTGTTTTGAGTTATCTTTTCTCATTGTCATAGGGTCAAAGAGTCAACTTGTCTCTGGAAAACAGACCTTGCAAAACACTGTGAGACAAATACTCCATGTTCTGGATACTTTGAGACAAGCACTCTATGATCTGGACACTTTGAGACAAACACTCTATGGTCTGAACACTTTGAGACAAACACTCTATGGTCAGAATACTTTGAGACAAGCATTCTATGGTCTTAAAGAGGAGAGGGTCTATGCTGCTTCTGGAGCCAACTTTTCTTTAAGCTTAAACATTAAGTAGAAATTTGCCACTATAACATATATTTCAGCTTCTTTATAAGTTTGTCTTAGTGACTGTGTGTCTTTTGCTCTTGCATATAAAGCCTCGATTCATTTGCCAATTTCCATTAAAATTTCCACTAGTATTTTTATTATAAACTGAGCCAACGGTTGAAGAGAATTCAGATCTTTGTAATATGTCTTCCAATCCACCAACATGGCTTATCTCCCCACTTTTTTAGACCTCAATTCTTCACACACATTTTATTGTTTCCCCATATAGTGTTCTTACACATCCTAGATTCATCCTTAGTGTTTGCCGTGATAATTGTATCATTTAAATTGCCATTTTATTTGTTGCTGAAGTATAGAAATTTGGTCAAGCGTTGTGCAGTAAAACTGTACTGTTCTTTCTGAATTCACCTGTTAATGCTATGTCTTGTTGAAATTTTTTTCTGTATTTTAAAAACATGATGTATGCCATCATGTTATTTGCAAACAACAATGACTTTAATTCTCCCTGTTTTCAGCATCTACAGCTTTTGTTGATTTTCTTCTTTATTTTCATAACTGCCTTTGCTACAATGTTAAATAGCACCAGAGTTTTTGAGCATTCTTGACTTATGATTTCAAGGAAAAACTTTCAATATTTCACCAATATTTCCAGAGAGATTTTCCCTAATTCCTTGATTAGTTCAAGATAAGAACGCTTCTTTCTATTACATCTAATGACTGTGATGGGTAGTTTTATGTCAGCGTGATATAAGTTAACGTCATCGGAGAGGAGGAAACCTCAGTTAAGAAAATTTCTTTATAAGATCAGGCTATAGACAACCCTGTAGGGCATTTTCACAATTACTGATTAGTCAGAGAGGGCCAGCACATTTTCCGTGGTTCTATCCCTAGGCTGGTAGTCACAGGTTCTGTAAGAAATTGGGTTGAGCAAGTCAGGGAGAGCAAGCCAGCTAACAGCACCTTTCCATGACCTATGCCTCATCTCTTGTCTCCAGGTTCCCATTCTACCTGAGTTCCTGCCCTAGCCCTGACTTCCCTCAGTGATGGACTGTTACCTGGATTATAAGCTAAAATAAACCCTTTCTTCCCCAGGTTGCTTTTGTCATGGTGTTTCATGACAGCAATAGTAACTCTAACTATGACGTAAGTTGGCACCAGATGTAGGATATTTCTGTGATAGACCTGACCATGTTGTCTTTGGAAAGATTGTGAAAGGACTTTGGACCTTTGGGTTAGAACATCCATTGAGTGTTGAGAGCTTAGTGGGACGTTCTCTAGGAACACAGAAGATAAGAATGTTGAGAAAAGCATAGATGATGGAGCCCTGGCTTGTGAAGTTTCAGAAGGAAGCAAAGACTCTAACAGGCCATTTATGTGAACGATTTCTTGTGTCTGATCAGCTGGAGCTAAAGAATTGACTGTGCTTAACCAACGGCCAGGACGGCTAAAGTAAATCTTTGCTTTTCTGGAATAATGAATGCTGGTCAGCTGAGGCTGAAGAATCAGCTGTGATTAAGAAAAGGCCAGCACTATTGATGTGAAATCTTCTGGGAAGTGTTTCCTCAGGGACAGCACACGGAAGCTGTCTCAAAAGCAACCAAGATTGTACCTTGTGCTGGCAGCCAAACTTGGTTGTGCAAGAGTCACCCAGGTGGTGCTGGTTTTGAAAGTGTGGAGGGGTCAAGCTGAGGCTTGGTATTGTGTGGCAGAGTTGGAGTCGTGAAGAGAGTCCAGGAGAGGCTATTGATGAAAGTGCAGCTTCGTTGAAGTAGAAGATTCCAGCATTTTGGAGATGCCAGAACAATAGGATGATCACCAAGAAGAGCAGCATCTGAATAATGGAGCCTGCCTGAGTTTAAAAAACAAACTGCAGAGGATGGAGAAAGAGACGTGATCCAAGCCCCTGGAGGACCCCAGAAGATTGTGAGTGAACTGCAGATATTGGTCATTGAGTCATTAACACTGTTGGAGTTTGGTTTTATTTTGTTCAGGTTATGGCTGTGCCCTGGTTCTTCCCTCTTAAAGTAAGAAAATATTTAATCTATTTTTGATTTTAAAAGAGACTTTGGATTTTTTTTAAGAGACTGAATTTTCAGAGTTTGAATTTGTAAGACTATGAGACTTTTTAAGTTCGTAAACTGTTTTAGATTGTGATGCTTATATGCATGTGTGATCTTGGGGATGAACAAGCAAGAAAAGGTTGTGGGTTTACAATGATGTGCTTACATGTCATGCTGACAAGGGGTCAATTGTGCTTGATAGCTTTATGTCAGGTTGGCATAAGCTAAGTCATCTGAGAGAAGGAAACCTCAATTTAAAAAAATGTCTTCATAAATCAGGCTGTACAGGCAGACCTGTTGGGTATTTTATTAATTAGTAATTAATGGGAAGGGCCTGGCCCATTGCAAGTGGTGCCCTCCTGAGCTGGTGATCCTGGGCTCTATAAGAAAGCAGGCTGAGCAAGCCATGTGAAGTAAGCCAGGAAACCGTACTCTTCCATGGCTTTTGTATCAGCTCCTGCCTCCAGTTTCCTGCCCTGCCTGGATTCCTGCTTCACATTTTCAATAATGAACTATTACATGGAACCATGAGTGTAACAAACCCGTTCTCTCTCAAGCTGCTTTGGACATGGTTTTTCTTTCTTTCTTTTTTAAAATTTATTTTACATAGCAACCACAGTTTCTCCTCCCTCCTCTCTTGTTATTTCCTCCCCCAATCTCCCACCTATCCACCTCCCCATCCACTCCTTAGAAAGGGACAGGACTCCCATGGGAGTCAAAAAAGCGTGTCATGTCACATTGAGGCAGGACCAAGCTCCTTCCCCTGCATCAAGACTGGGCAAGGCATCCCTGCCTGGGGAATAGGTTCTGAAAAGCCAGTTCATGTGCCAGGAACAAGTCCTGATCCCACTGCTAAGAGTCCCACAAAACAGACTAAGATACACAACTATTATCAAGAAGCAGAGGGCCTAGGTCGGTCCTATGTGGCTCCCCAGCTGTGGGGCCACAGTGCTTGAGTTCCCATTAGCTCAGGTCAGCTGTCTCTGTGGGTTTCCCTATCAGGTCATGGTTCTTCATCACAGCAATAGTAACACATTCAGAGTTAGGGCCGGGAGAGTGACTGAGGTAAGCATCACTGCCTGTGGAAGTTAGGACTGGCCTGGCTCTCCGGCTAGCACAGAAGTTACACAGCCTTGTAAAATACAAATGACATCCCCCATAAGAGTGGATTTTATTGACTGAGAAACAATGCTCAATATAAAGGTCTAAGGAGGAAGAGTCTGGGATACGCAAACACAATAGTCTTGGGGACCCAAGAGTGATCTGGCGCTACAGATAGCACAGATTACCAGTCTATTAACTGCATCCACTCCCAGACTTCCGGGTGTAAAACAGGTATACATCTCCTTCCTTCGGAGATGTTTAACATCCGGTTTCCCTAATGCTTTTCTGTGAACACAAGGACCTAGTGCCCTCTACAATTTCAGTTCTCTATCTTCAATTTTCTAGGTAGACATTTAGGTCATGTTTTTCAGCCTTATTTTTTCCACTTCTAATATATGCACTGAAGACTTTAAAAATTACTTACTTATTTAATTTTATGTATTTGTGTGTGTGTGCCTGTGTGTTTGTATATAGTGTGCAGAAGCCTGCAAAAGTCAGAAGAGGTTTCAGATTCCGTGGAATTGGCATTACAGATGTTGGTGACCTGCCACGTGGGTGCTGAGAATTGGAAACAGGCTCTCTATAAGAGCATTGAGTGTTCTTAAGCACTGAGCCATCTCTCAGGCCCCACACAGTCAGGTCCTTCAATACCTGTCTCCTGTGGCTTTGGCCGTATCCCACACATCTGAAGCCCTCCTTTCAGTGTTCGCTATTGAAAAGAAAAAAAAATCCTAAAATGTGTTATCTCGCTGTCTCATCTGTGGACTATTTAGAAGTATATGAGGCATCTATGATTTTCTTTCCTAAATCTGTCTTTCCTAAATCTGTCTTAGCATCCTGTCTGCTTTCAGTCCTCTGATTTAAAGCGTTGCAATGGTTCGCTTTCTGGTCTAGTTAGGTTTTGTGACTGTTTCAATTGCAGTGAAAGATCTAATGGACTGTTGCTTTGGGGCTCAATGTTCTCCATGTAGCACTATGCCAACTATCTAAAAATCATGATGCACAAGACTTTTATATAATTATTTGTTGCAAGGAGGATAACAAGTAAGCTCACGCTAATATTATTGGCTCTTTTTTCCTTTTGCTCCCAAGAAAAACTCCTCTGACGGTTTTTATTGTTTTGTAGTGTCTAACTATGGAAGATGTTAAATTCACTATGATTATAGATTTATATGATAACTTTTAATTTTCTCAAGTCCTGACTTACAATTTTTCAACTGTGTTTGAAGTGCACTCAAAGTTAGACTTGTTATAGCTTCTAGATGGATGAGTTATCCCATTTTTCTCTTTGTTCTGAGTAGTGCTTTCTCAACTTGGCTGTGCTCATCGGGTAACTGCACGGAAACATGTACTTTCATTAGGTTGGTATGCTTGTTTCTTTTCTTTATGCATTTTAAAGAACTTTGACATTTATTAATTGTACAAATAATGTGCTTCATTTTATTTTCAAATATGTATTCAATACACTTGATCATATCAACCCTCAATCCTTTGCTATTATTTATTACTCCTGTTCTCTCACTGGTGATCCCAGTGTACCTGTTCTGCTTTCATGAAATTTTCTCTTAATTATAGATTCTGCATATAAGAAAAGAACAAGTAAAATTGGTATTTCTGGGTCTGATTTATTTTACCTAATGTGATTTCAAAATTTCATTAATTTTTCTGCAAAAGTTATCTCATTCTTTTTCTGAGTTACTACATAGTATTGACAGGGTGTCCATCCTGCCCAGTTCCCATGGTCATTAAGTCCCAAAGAAATCACACAGAGGTCTACATTAGTTATAAACTGATTGGCCTAGTAGCTCAGACTTCTTATTAACTCTTATAACTTAAATTAACCCATTATTCTTGTCTATGCTTGGTACCTTATTCAGCAAGGCAGTAACATTTTTCTTCTTCTGTGGCCAGGTCGCAACTGTCGAGAAAGCTTCCTTCTTCCCAGAATTTTCCTATTCTTATTAACCTGCCTCTATTTCCTGTCTGGTTGTCCCACCTATACTTCCTGCCTGGCTACTGGCCAATCAGAGTTCCTTTAAAATATATTTGACAGAATACAGACTATTGTCCCGCACCAACATAGTACATACCTACATTTTCTCATCCATTCATCTTCTAATGGACATACAGGCTGATTCCATAACATGGCTATTGTGAATAGTGCCGCGATAATCATGAGTGTGCTGCTGATATCTTGACGAAATGCTCACTTTGAGTCTTTCATGTACAAACCCAAAGGTGATACAACTGTGATGGTGGTTCTCTTTTTAGTCTTTGAGGAAACTCCACGTTTGGTTTTTATGACTTTAGAGTAGCTGTACTGACTGATATTTCTACATCTTTGCCAGTGTAGATTTGCTCTGTCTTCCTGATGATATGTCATTATGGCTAGAGTGAGAAGAAATCTCAACTTTTCATGATGTGCATTCGCCTGGTAGCTCAAGATGCTGCACATGTTTTTATTTTCCATTTGCTGTTCTTTTGAGAAATACCAGGTTCGTTTGCCTATTGTGGAGTGGATTAGCTTTTGGTGCTTATTTGGGGGGGGTTTCTTATATTCTGAATAATGTTCCCCTGTTGATTAAATTGTTGGAAGAGATTTCACACATTCTATAGGCTATATTTTAACTCTTGTAATTGTTTCCTTTGATGCTCAGCAGCTATCTAATTTGATGCAGTTCCATTTCTTAATTCTTGCTGCTTTTCTTGAACTATATGATTCCTTCAGAAAGTCATTTCCTACCTATCCTTATTCTTGAAGTGTTTTCTTCTAGTGGCTTCAAAGTTTTAGGATTTATTTACACTAGGGTCTTTGGTCTACTTTTAACCTTTTGTTTTGTTTTGTAAGAGGAATGAACATTGAATTTCATTCTTTGATATATGGTACCTAGTTTTTTAGTGAGCATTTGTTTAAGAGATTTGTCTTTTCTCCGATGCATGCTTTAGTCACATTTTGATATCAAATGTCTGTAGCTGGGTGGGTTTGTTTCTGAGCCCTCTATTCTTTCCATAGGTTTATGAGTCTTCTTGTGCCAGTACCATATTTGTTAATTTGTTTGATTTTTGTTTTGCTTTGTTTTTAAAGTACTTTTATTAAATTATAAGAGTTTCCATTTCCGCCCCTCTTCCCAACCCCCTCCCACTCCCCCCACTCCCTCTCCTCCTCCCTCTTCGTCCTTTAGGGCAGTCAGGGTTTCCTGCCCTGTGGGAAGTTCAAGTTCCTCCCCCCTCCCTCCAGGTCCAGGAAGGTGAGTATCCAAACAGACTGGATCCCCAAAATCCAGTATATGCAGAGGAAACAAGTCCCAGTGTCATAGTCAATGGCTTTTCAGAAAGACTTCGAGTCAGCCACATTCAGAGAATCCGGCCAAATTCAGAGAATCTGGTTAGATCACGTCCTCGTTCAGTCCCAGTCCAGCTGGCCTTGGTAAACTCTCATTAGATCCGTCCCCTTGTATCAGTGGGTGATAGCATCCCTCGCAGTCCTTATTTCCTTTTTCATTTTCTTCGTCCTTCTGCTCCTCATTTGAACCTTGAGGGGCTCAGTCCGGTGTTCCAATGTGGGTCTCTGTCTGTATCACCATCCTTCGCCAGATGAAGGATCTATGGTGATAAGCAAAATATTCATCAGTATGGTTATGGGCCAAGGCCGGTTCAGGCACCCTCTCCTCTGTCCAGAGAACAATCTGGGGATCTCTCCTTGGACCTGGGATCCCATATATAATCAAGTCTCCTGTAAACCCTAAAATGACTCCCTTAGTTGAAATATATTCTTCCCTGCTCCCATATTCATCCTTCCTCCCTCCCCCCCATCCCGGTCCACCGAGCTTTCCCCATTCCTCGCTTCTCTCTAACCCTCTCCCATTCCAACAACCCTCCCACCCCCCCCCATGCACCCGAGGTTTCCTGGGACTCTTGTCTCTTTCCTACCTCCCGGCGGATAGCTAAATAATCTTCATCAGGTTCATCTTCTTATTTAGCTTCTCTAGGATCACGAATAACAGGCTCAAAGACCTTTAATTATGGTTAGAATCCATTTATGAGTGAATACATACTGTGTTCCTCTTTTTGGGTCTGGCTTACCTCACTCAGTAAAGCGTTTTCTATGTCCATCCATTTGCATGCAAAATTCAAGATGTCATTGTTTTTTACCGCTGAGTAAAACTCTAATGTGTATATGTTCCACACCCTTTTTAACCATTCTTCTATTGAGGGGCACCTAGGCTGTTTCCAGGTTCTGGCTATTACAAATAGTGCTGCTATGAACATAGTTAAACAAATGCTTTCGTAGTATGTTCGGGAATCTCTAGGGTATATTCCCAAGAGAGGAATTGCTGGGTCCTGAGGGAGGTTGACTCCCAGTTTCCTGAGAAACCGCCACACTGATTTCCACAGTGGCTGCACAAGTTTACATTCCCACCAACAATGGATGAGTGTTCCCCTCATTCCACATCCTCTCCAGCATAGGCTATCATTGGTGTTTTTGACTTTAGCTATTCTGACAGGTGTAAGATGGTATCTCAAAGTGGTTTTGATTTGCATTTCCCTGATCGCTAAGGAGGTTGAGCATGACCTTAAGTGTCTTCTGGCCATTCGAAGTTCATCTGTTGTGAATTCTCTGTTCAGATCAGTACCCCATTTTTTAATTGGGTTAATTAGAGTTTTAGTGTCTAGTTTCTTGAGTTCTTTGTATATTCTGGAGATCAAACCTTTGTCTGATGAGGGGTTGGTGAAGATCTTCTCCCAGTTAGAAGGCAGCCTTTTTGTCTTACTGACAGTGTCCTTTGCTTTACAGAAGCTTCTCAGTTTCAGCAGGTCCCATTTATTCATTGTTTCTCTTATTGTCTGTGCTACTGGGGTCCTACTTAGGAAGTGGCCTCTTGTGCCTATATCTTGTAGACTACTTCCCACTTTCTCTTCTATCAGGTTCAAAGTGGACAGATTGATGTTGATGTCTTTAATCCATTTGGACTTGAGTTTTGTGCATGGTGATAGATATGGATCTACTTTCATTCTTCTACAGGTTGACATCCAGTTATGCCAGCACCATTTGTTAAAGATGCTTTCCTTCTTCCATTGTATACCTTTAGCTCCCTTGTCAAAAATTAGGTGTTCATAGGTTTGAGGGTTAGTATCTGGGTCTTCTATTCGATTCCATAGGTCGACTTCTCTGTTCTTATGCCAATACCAAGCTGTTTTCAATACTGTAGCTCTGTAATAGAGTTTGAAGTCAGGGATAGTAATGCCTCCAGAAGTTCCTTTATTGTATAAGATTGTTTTGGCTATCCTGGGTTTTTTGTTTTTCCATATAAAATTGATTATTGTTCTCTCAAGGTCTGTGAAGAAGTTTGATGGGATTTTGATGGGGATTGCATTGAATCTATAGATTGCATTTGGTAGAATTGCCATTTTTACTATGTTGATTCTCCCAATCCAAGAGCAGGGGAGGTCTTTCCATTTTCTGGTATCCTCCTCAATTTCTCTTTTCAAAGGCTTAAAGTTCTTGTCAAATAGGTCTTTCACTTCCTTGGTTAGAGTAACCCCAAGATATTTTATGCTATTTGTGGCTATCGTGAAAGGTGATGTTTCTCTGATTTCCCTCTCTGCTTCTTTATCCTTTGTGTATAGGAGGGCCACTGATTTTTTGGAGTTGATCTTGTATCCTGCCACGTTACTAAAGGTGTTTATCAGCTGTAGGAGTTCTTTGGTAGAGTTTTTGGGGTCGCTTATGTACACTATCATATCGTCAGCAAATAACGAAAGTTTAACTTCATCCTTTCCAATTCGAATCCCCTTGATCCCCTTATGTTGTCTTATTGCTATTGCTAGAACTTCAAGCACTATATTGAAGAGGTATGGAGAGAGTGGACAGCCTTGTCGTGTTCCTGATTTTAGTGGAAAGGCTTTGAGTTTCTCTCCATTCAATTTGATGTTAGCTGTCGGCTTGCTGTATATTGCTTTTATTGTATTTAGGTATGATCCTTGTATCCCCAGTCTCTCCAACACCTTTATCATAAATGGGTGTTGAATTTTGTCAAATGCTTTTTCAGCATCCAATGAAATGATCATATGGCTTTTTTCTTTCAGTTTATTTATATGATGGATTACATTGATAGATTTGCGTATGTTGAACCATCCCTGCATCTCTGGGATGAAGCCTACTTGATCATAATGGATAATTTTTCTAATGTGTTCTTGGATTCGGTTTGCCAGTATTTTATTGAGAATGTTCGCATCGATGTTCATGAGTGAGATTGGCCTGTAATTCTCTTTCTTGGTTGTGTCTTTGTGTGGTTTTGGTATTAGGGTGACTGTAGCTTCATAAGAGGAGTTTGGCAGTGACTCTTCTTTTTCTATATTGTGGAATACATTAAGGAGTATAGGTATTAGCTCTTCCTGGAAGTTCTGGTAGAATTCTGCATTGAAACCATCTGGTCCTGGGCTTTTTTTTGGTAGGGATATTTTTGATAACAGCTTCTAATTCTTCACGACTAAGAGGTCTATTTAGATTGTTCACCTGGTTTTGGTTCAACTTTGGTATATGGTACTTATCTTAAAAAAATGTCCATTTCTTTTACATTTTCCAGCTTTGTGGCATATAAACTTTCGTAGTAAGATCTAATGATTCTCTGAATTTCCTCTGTGTCTGTGGTTATGTCCCCCTTTTCATTTCTGATCCTATTAATTTGCAAGTTCTCTCTCTGCTGTTTGATTAGTTTGGATAGGGGTTTGTCAATCTTCTTAATTTTCTCCAAGAACCAGCTTTTTGCTTCATTGATTCTTTGGATTGTTTTCTGTGTTTCCATTTTGTTGATTTCAGCCCTCAGTTTGATTTTTTCCAGTCTTCTACTCCTCCTGGGTAAATCAGCTTCTTTTTTTTCTAGAGCTTTCAAGTGTGTTGTTAAGTCTCCAATGTGTGCTTTCTCCGTTTTCTTTAGGTGGGCACCTAATGCTATGAACTTTCCTCTTAGCACTGCTTTCATTGTGTCCCATAGGTTTGAATACGTTGTGTCTTTGTTTTCATTATATTCAAGGAAGACTTTAATTTCTTTCTTTATTTCTTCCTTGACCCAGGGGTGATTTAGTAGTTGACTGTTCAACTTCCATGAGTTTGTTGGCTTCCTGGAGGTACCATTGTTGTTGAATTCTAATTTTAATCCATGGTGATCTGACAAGACACAGGTGGTTACTAATATTTTTTGTATCTGTGGAAGTTTGCTTTGTTACCAAGTATGTGGTCAATTTTCGAGAAGGTTCCATGAGCTGCAGAGAAGAAGGTATATTCTTTCCTATTTGGGTGGAGTGTTCTATAGATGTCTGTTAAGTCCATTTGATTCAGTACCTCCAATAAATCTCTTATTTCTCTGTTAGGTTTCTGTCTGATTGACCTGTCCATTGGTGAGAGAGGAGTGTTGAAGTCTCCTACTATTAGTGTGTGTGGTTTGATGACTGCCTTGAGTTCTAGAAGAGTTTCTTTTACATATGTGCATGCCTTTATATTAGGGGCATAGATATTCAAGATTGAGACTTCTTCCTGATGAATTGTTCCTGTTATGAGTATGAAATGTCCATCTCCATCTCTTCTGATTGATTTTAGTTTGAAGTCGATTTTGTTAGATATTAGAATGGCCAGACCCGCTTGTTTCTTAGGTCCATTTGCTTGGAAAACCTTTTCCCAACCCTTTACTCTGAGTAGATGTCTGTCTTTGTGGTTGAGGTGTGTTTCTTGTAAACAGCAGAATGTTGGATCCTGTTTTCGTATCCAATCTCTAAGTCTGTGCCTCTTCATAGGTGAGTTGAATCCATTGATATTAAGTGATATTAATGACCAGTGATTGATGACTCCGGTCATTTTTTTTTTTTTAGGTAGTAGAGTGTATGTGTTTTCCTTCTTTGAGTTGTGCTTGTGAAGGATCGCTAGATGTCTGAGTTAATGTAGGCAGTGTTGGGAATGTTGGATTCCTTGGGTTGTGATTTTCCTTCTAATATTCTCTGTAAGGCTGGATTAGTAGCTACGTATTGTTTAAATTTGTTTTTATCCTGGAATATTTTGTTTTCTCCGTTGATAGTGAACAATAGCTTGGCTGGGTAAAGTAGTCTGGGCTTGCATCCATTGTCTCTTAGTTTCTGCAGTACCTCTATCCAGGACCTTCTGGCTTTCATGGTTTCCATAGAGAAATCTGGTGTAAGTCTGATAGGTTTACCTTTATAAGTTACTTGACCTTTTTCCTTTGCAGCTCTCAATATCCTTTCTTTAGTCTGAATGCTTTGTGTTTTGATTATTATATGACGAGGGGATTTTTTTTTCTGATCCAGTCTATTCGGTGTTCTGTATGCTTCTTGAACCTTCATAGGAATATCGTTCTTTAGGATGGGAAAGTTTTCTTCTATAATTTTGTTGAGTATATTTTCTGGACCTTTGAAATGCAATTCTTCTCCTTCTTCTACTCCTATTATTCTTAGATTTGGTTTTTTTATTGTGTCCCACAGTTCCTGAATGTTTTGTGATGAGAATTTGTTGGATTTGCTGTTTTCTTTGGACAGAGTGTTTAATTTCTCTATGGTGCCCTCAGAGTCTGAGATTCTTTCTTCTATCTCTTGTATTCTATTGGTTATGCTTGTTTCTGAAGTCTCTGTTCGTTTACCTAGATTTTCCATAGCCAGCCGGCCCTCGGTTTGTGATTTCTTCATTGACTCCATTTCAGTTTTCAAATCTTGAACTGTTTCTATTACCTGTTTGATTGTTTTTTCTTGGTTTCCCAGAATTTCATTTATGGATTTACTCATTTCTTCAAACTTTTTGGTATATTTCTCTTCCATTTCTTTACTCATTTCCTCAATCTTTTTGTTATACTTATCTTCCATTTCTTTACGGCACATTTTCACCTCCTGTTTAAATTCCTCTATTATTTTCATAAAGATCCACTTAGAGTCGATTTCTTCTATTTCTTCTGGAATAGGGTGTTCAATTCTTCTAGTTTCGAGCTCCCTGGATTCTGGAGATGTCATGTTGCCTTTCAGGTTGTTGGAGGACTTCTTGCATTGGCGCCTGCCCATCTCCTCCACTCTGGATGAAACTCCTCAGCACTTTCTGGATAGAACTCCTCAACACTCTCTGGGTAGGACTTCACAGCACTCTCTGGATAGAGCTCCTCAGTCCTCTCTGGGAAGAGCTCCTCAGCAGTGCAACAGGGCTAGCTGGTCTTCCCGGGACTCGGGAGACAAAGGGCCCGCAGCAGTGGGGGGAGGGAAGGGGTCCCTTGGAACACCAAAGACCCTGCCACAGAAGCTGAGGGGGGAAGGGCTGTGCTCTGTTCCCGGACAGGCAGGCTGCCCAGGCGAGCACCCACTCACCTCTCTGGGAAGAACTCCTCAGCAGTGCAACAGGGCTAGCTGGTCTTCCCTGGACCCGGGAGACAAAGGGCCCGCAGCAGTGGGGGGAGGGGAGGGGTCCCTTGGAACACCGAAGACCGTGCCGCAGAAGCTCTCTGGGAAGAACTCCTCAGCAGTGCAACAGGGCTAGCTGGTCTTCCCAGGACCCGGGAGACCTGTTTGATTTTTGAACTCTTCTTGTGATGGCTCTATAGTGTTATTTGAAATCAGGTATTTTGATATCTTCAGCTTCTCTGTTTTTGTTCAGCTTCTCTTTAGCTATTCAGCATCTTTCATGTTGCCACAGAAATTTTAGAACCTTTGTTTTGTGACTTTGAAGAATGTTTTAGGTTTTCATTGACCATATAGATCACTTTAGGCAACAGAGCCATTTTCACAAGATTGATTCTGCTGATTTATGATCATGAGAAGTTTTTCCATCTTTTAATGTACTCTCCAAGATTTTTAATGTTTTTAAATTTTCATTGTAGAGCTTTGTATCCATGGGTTATTTGTTTGTTTTAAGGCTTTGTAGATGAGATTGTTTTTATACTTTATTGCATGTTCATTTTTGGTAGATAGAAAAGCACTAATTAAAAATGTATGTTTTATTGCCCAATGCTTTGTGGCCTAGTTGGATTGGGCTTGTGCTGCTGCTGGGGGGCCATGTCTGAGTCCTTGGCTCTTCTAAAATTGGGATCTGTGTTGATGTCTATGACCCGTGTTACCACTAATGGTAACACAGGTCCTTGGGGTGTGGGCTATCTCCTGAGACCATGTTGGTGTCCGTGACCCATGATGCTGACAGGTTCATACTGATCTGACTAGCTTGCACTCTCACCCAAGGTCATGGTAATGTCTAGGCCTGTGCTGTAGTTGAAGTTTCTATCTACAGAAGACCTTGTCTGGGTCTGTGGTTCTATCACAGCTGAGGTCTATGTTGATATCCATGGTCCATGTTATCTCCAAAGGCCACACTGACACCTGGAGTCTGGGCCACCACCTGAAGTCATGTTGATATCCAAGAGCCATGTTGCCACTGGGGCCATACTGATCTGAGTGACCTGTGCTGCCACCAGGGGCCATGGCTCTGTTCAAGCCCAGGCTACTACTGAGGGCCATGTCTGGGTCCATGGTCCTACTGCAGCTGGAGTCTGTTGATAACATGTGTTAACACGAAGGGCCTTGTGGATTCCGTGATCTGAACTGCCACCTGAAGCCACATTGATGTCAGAGGTCTGTACTGAGCTGGCTCTGCCCCCTTGCTGGCCCTGGGAGAGCTGGTTTCACCCATCACAGTAAAGCTATCCCTGATTATGTAGGTGCAAGAGACCTGGCCCTGCCCCTCACTGGTCCTAGGAGACTGGTCCCCACCCCTCACTGGCTGCAGCAGTGGGAAAGCTGGCCCCATTCCTTACCATGAACACAGGAGAGCTGGCCCTCATGGCATGGGCATAGGAGAGCTGGTTCCACCCTTAACCTGCTGCCAAGGTGGCTTAGGTGTGGGAGAGTTGGCTTTGCCCCTCACCTAAAGGGGGCAGTCTGCCCAGGTAAAGGCCCAGACAGACCAACTCTGCTACTACTTGGGCAGACATCCAGATCTTTGAGTTGGCCCACCCCAACATCTAT
Organism: Myodes glareolus; assembly: GCF_982192425.1. Taxonomy (NCBI): domain Eukaryota; kingdom Metazoa; phylum Chordata; class Mammalia; order Rodentia; family Cricetidae; genus Myodes; species Myodes glareolus. The sequence continues at coordinate 51,765,060 of NC_142039.1, read as the reverse complement.
GCCCCGTTGGAGTACGACGGGTCTTGTGGAACCATAGCCACAGGATTTCAATGACTTGGGCTATCCAGAGTTTAATTCCCAGCAACCACATAGTGGCTCAAATCTTCTATAATGAGACCTGGTGCCTGGTGTGGGAAGTACTTCCATATATGTGTTGCTTTCATTGGTTAATGAATAAAGAAGCTGCTTTCAGCCAATGACTTCACAGAATATAGCAAGGCTGGAAAAGATATACAGATAGTAGGCAGCGGCAGTGAGAAGCCATGTAGCTGCCACAGGAGACAAATGCCTCTGCTGGAGTTCACAGCAGAGGAGTTTTGGTGAAGGTCCAGTACTGATGGTGTATCAGATGTCAGAGGCCTTGAACCAGGCTAAAAGTCATTGCAATGAACATTTCCAGGTAAAGCTTTTGGATGAAAGGGTATCTGCACAACACACTGAAGCTCCCAATACTACTACAATGAATGAATATGTGATGGAGTGGTGGGAAAGATGGAGGAGTTGGAGGAGGCTGGTAGTTTGAATATAATTGGTCCCCATAAACTCATAGGGAGAGCACTATTAGGAGTGTGGCCTTGTGGTTGGAAGCATGGCCTTATTGAAAGAAGTGTGTCACTGTGGGGTGGGCTTTGAGGTCTCTACTGATCTGGCTCAGTGTGACACTTGGTTCATTTCATGTTGCTTACAGGTCAAGATGTAGGACTCTCAGTTCCTTTTCCAGCAGCATGTCTGCCTGCATGCCACCATGCTAAATCATTATGATAATGAATTAAACCTCTGAAAATGTGAGCCACCCCAATTAAATGTTTTTCTTTTGTAAGTGTTACCATGGTCATGGTGTCTCTTCATAGCAACAGAAGCCCTAACTAAGACAGAGGAATGAAGTGTTTCCCTTTTTTTGTCGGGGTGGGAGCAGGAAGGCCACAAGGATGGACATGGAAGGACTAAGAAATGAGTGGGATTGGGGTGAATGATATGAAAGTCCCAAAGAATCAATAAAAATTATGTTTTAAATATATAATATTTTATTTATACTTTGAGAAATTTATAATGTATGCAGTATGTGCTAATAAAATTCATTTCCTACTTTTTTCCTGACTCTTCCTGGAACTCCCCTTCTCAAATGTCCCTCTCCCAAATTAATGTCATTTTTTAAAAATCCCACTGAATTCAATTAGTATTGTCTATATGCTCAGGTATGGGGCCATCTGCTGGAGCAAGGGCAATCAATCTGCCAGGGACTATGCCCCTAAAGTAGCCATCACCTGCCAATAGCTCCCCAGACATGAGTGGGGTCTCATGTGCCCCTCCCTCAGCCATGCTGGAATGTTGACTGTCTTGGCCTTGTGCAGATCTTAGGCAGGTGATCACATTTATAGTGAATTCATGAGTGCAGTGGCCTTGTCATGTCCAGAAGACAATGACCTCCCAACACTTGGCTCTTCCAAATTCTTTGGTGCCTCTTCTGTGATGTTCCTCAACACTTGGGAAGAAAATAATACAGGTGTTCATTTGTCGCTGAGCACCCATGGCCACTTAGTCACTTTGACCAGCTATGAATCTTTGTATCAACTGCTACCCACTGCAAAAAGAAGCTTCTCTGATGAGGGCTCAGAATACATTAATCTATGGGGATAAAGGTAAGTATTTAGAAGATAGTTTGCTATGATGTCATTTTAGCAAACTAATAGTGTTTTCCTACTGTTTATGAGACCCTCAGACATGGGTTCATGGTTTTATAATACCCAACATGAATTCCTTCTTGTGTAGTAGGCCTTAAATCAAAACTTTAAAGAGTAATTGGTTGCTCCTAAAATATTCATACCATTATTATACAAATAAAGTGATTAATTATTTTATATTGATTTTTTATTTTTCTATTTTGCCAAACCTATGACTCAAATTTAAATGTTTTCCAGTGGAGACTTTATGATCTTTCAAATACAGGATCCTGGTTTACTTTTTCCAAATAAGGATAATTTGACTTCTTCTTTTCTCATTTGTATGCATTTTATTTCTTTTTCTTACCTTATTACTCTAAGACTACAAGTACTGTATTGAGTAAGAGTGGAGAGAAGTAATACCCTTGTTTTGTTCCTAGTTTGGGAGAATACTTCTTACTTTTTTTCTACTTCTATTTGTTAGGTCTAACGTTGTATATTGTTGCAGTATGATCTCATTATTTCAAGTTGTTTGAGGACTTTTACCATAAAGAGGTGTTGAATTTTATCAAAAGTATTTTCTGAGGACTAGATAGATGACTTCACAGTTAAGAACAGTAGCTGCTCTTCCAGAGGTTCAGAGTTCAATTCCCAGAAACCACATAGTGGCTCAAATCATCTATAATGAGACCTGGTGCCTGGTGTGGGAAGTACTTCCATATATGTGTTGCTTTCATTGGTTAATGAATAAAGAAGCTGCTTTCAGCCAATGACTTCACAGAATATAGCAAGGCTGGAAAAGATATACAGATAGTAGGCAGAGGCAGTGAGAAGCTATATAGCTGTCACAGGAGACAAATACCTCTGCTGGAGTCTGCAGAAATTTTGCCAGTAGGCCACAACCTTAGGGTGATGCACAAATTAATGAAGGTGGGTTAGTTTATGATATAAGAGCTAGATAGAAATACACTTAAACTATTGGCCAAACAGTATTGTAAATAATATAGTTTCTGTGTGATTATTTTGGTTCTGAGCAGCCTGGAATTAATGAACAAAGTCCACTAACAGATTGGTGCACCATGTATGCCAGTCAAATTCACATAAAACCTGAGAAAGCTTGGAAAGAAATTCTGGACACAAAAGAACAGAGTTAAGCATGGCTTCTTGGTAGCTGGCATTTTTTTTTCAGATTGGCTCTGTTTGCTGGCAGTGAGCAGGAGCACAGTGAGTCCTTTAAGAGAGGTCTTCCTGATTCAGCATTAATAGCAAAAACAAACAAAACAAAACAAAACAAAAAACAAAAACACAAAAAAATCAAAAGAACAAAAAACAAAAGGTGCACAATTTTGAAACAGCAGCTTCCTGGTTCACCAGCATGATGTCTCTGACTCTTTTGGGAGGTTTGGCTCTGGAACAATGAAGTGGGATTTGTGAGCGGAGTCCTACAACTTGCTTAATGGCAACATAGGCCCACTGTGTGCCTGAAAATGGGGCAATGTGCATAGTTCTCAGAGACAGTGAACAGGCCTTTGCAATGTTGGACTGGACAGAGCCAACAAGCAGAATCATAGATTTGGTCCTAGCCACACCTGTTTAGCATTTAAAAATAAGTGTTCCTGGTCAGAAAATAATTACAGATATGCAATAAAGACAGATTAAGATGAAAAAAACCTCTAAATGGGTCACAGTGTTGGATAAATGCATATAGGCTTGAGAGAGAAAAGAAAAAAGTATAGGCAATTATGAAAAAAGTATAGTCTTTAAAGAGACAGAGTAAGGCAGTCATAGATTAAAGGAGTAAAGATAATAAAATAATATTTAGCTTGTAGAAAAAGTAATAGAATAAGAGAAATAAACCATACAAAGATGGAAAATACACAGAGAGTCGGATTATGTATATTTTTGTGTTTGATTTTTTTTGACTACAGAGAGATATTTGATTCTGAGGGCTGCTAAACTAAACCAATATATATATATATATATATATATATATATATATATATATTTTAAAAGTATCTTGACTTCAAAATTTGGGTCTAATAATATGTTGCTTTGGAAAAAAAGGTTCTATTTTTGTTTCCACAGAGGATGAGAATCTGTGGATTCCTTCCAGACTAATGTGGTTTGATCAAACAAGATCCCCTGAAACATTGGTCCAGATAGTCCAACATCCATGATGGCTTCAGGACCACTGGATCAGATGGACCTACCACACAGGATACACCATGACAAACCTAATTATCAGTGACCCCAATCATCAGGAAGTAGTCTAGACAACAACACCCAAATTCCCTACATTACTATTTATAAATGCTTATTTACATTTAAAGGGGGATATACTACAGAGATAAATACTTTGCACTGATATGGATCTTGGTCTATTGATACAAATTTTAGGTTAATTTTGTTATATGTGTATTTCTGTTCTTGATTAAGGTGTTTTGTTTGTGCAGCTCATTTTATTTTATTTTATTTTATTAATTTATTTATTTATTAATAATTTCCACCTTCTCCCCACCCCCCTTTTCCCTCCCCCTCCCCACTTCCCCCTCCCTCTCTAGTTCTAAGAGCAGTCAGGGTTCCCTGCCCTGTGGGAAGTCCAAGGTCCTCCCCACTCCATTCAGGTCTATAAAGGTGAGCTGTGCAGCTCATTTTAATATGTAATGTATAATTAATAAATAGAGGTTAATAGATAGTCATCTTTAATAGTCAAGTTTGTAGTCATGGTAGTGAGGTTTTCTAGATATATAGAGTTATATTTCAGTTAGATAGATAATCTTCAAGCTTTTCAAAGACCTTTGGAATATGGCATTTAAAATGTTTTAAAAACTTAAGACTTTTCATGACAATGAGATACATCTGCTCCTAACAGCATCAATCTACTTCAATAGGATGATGGGTACTGAAGAGGCTCCTTATGGAGTTTTTTTAGCCATTTGGGCAAGAAACTACTTTTGCCTGGACTGCTTGATGTTATGCTGTAAAAACTGGACATGTAGGACCCACAGAAAGATAAACTTACCTAAATGTGAGATGGTTCTTTGGGACTCCTACTTCATGAGAGTCTGTCAGACATTCTGCAGGACACAGAAGAAAGTGATAGACAAACTGCCAACATAGACAAAACTGTCTTTGAAATTTCCTGCTTCATGGAATAGGCTGCCATGGAATTATGGGCCTGTAGACTGAAGATGGGTGCCCCAATGTTACAGAAGAACTTTGGATGACTATCCAGGCAGAAAGATGTCTCTGTCAAATCTAGAGTTTTGGAAGCTGCTTACAATGTACTTCCTGTTTACTTAGGTAATATTATATCCTTCTGTAGTGTTTGATAAAGTTGAAAAATAGATAGTTATAATTATAGTTTTTCTTAGTTATGATAAAAGATAAAGTAGATATAAATATTGTAGCTGTAATTCTTGCTTGATACCTGTTTTGTTATATGTAATTTTACTATGTTAAAGTTAAAACTTTCCTTTTTATTTAAGCAGAAAAGGGAAACTGGTATGGGAAGTCCTTCTGTATATGTGTTGCTTTCATTGGTTAATGGATAAAGAAACTGCTTTAGGCCAATGGCTTAACAGAATATAGCCAGGCTGGAAAAAACATATATAGAGAAGGCAGAGTCAGTGAGAAGCCATGCAGCCACCACAGGAGACAGAAGCCTCTGCTGGAGCCTGCTGAAACTTTGCCATGTGGTGATGCATAGATTAAAGGAGATGGGTAAGTTTAGTATATAAGAACTGGCTAGAAATACACTTAAGCTATTCGCAAACAATATTGCAAATATTATAGTTTCTGTGTGATTATTTCAGGTCTGAGCCGCTGGGACTGAATAAACAGCCTCCACCAACAGGTGCCCTCTTCTGGCATGCAGGGATACATGCAGGCAGAACACTCTATATACAATAAATAAATCAATCTTTAAAAATCATCTTTAATAAAAAGTACTTTCTGCCTTTATTGGGATGATATTTATTTGTTCTTTATTTTATTTGTGTGATTCATTGTGTTTATTGGCTTGCATATATTGAGACTTCTTGCATCCTTAGAGTGAAATCAACTGATTAGGATATATTTTATTAAATATTATTTTACATCTGCTTTTGTTAAGGGAATTTATGTATAGTTTTCCTTTTGTTATTCTTTTGTCATTACCCAGGGATGTCAGGGTACTATTGACTTGACAGACAAAATTTAGAATCCTCTCTCCCCTATATGTCTTCTGGAATATTTTCTTCATAATATGTAAGAAGTTTTTCTTTTTTATTTATTAAGATTTATTTTAATGCCTAAAAATAGGATCTATTTTGGATAATGTTCTATGACTGCTGAGAAGACTATATTCTACAACATTTTGTAGATAACTGCTACGTCCATTTACTCTATGGTACAGTTTTATTCTGAAATTTCTTCTTTGACACAGTACATGTATATAATGTATTTTGATTATATACACCATTACCTTCTCTTATTCCCCCTCTACTCATGATGAACCTTCTTATTCATAATAAATTCTTCCCCTACTTTCATGTCTTTGTGTGTGTATGTGTGGCCCATTGAGTTTAATTAGTGTTGATTTCTTGAGAATGACTTGGAGGTTATTTGCTGAAGTATGGGCAATTAACCAGTTGCTGCACCTCTGAAGAAAGTGATTCCTACTCCCCTAGTAGCCAAGAACTGCTAATAGCTCCTGGGAGACTATCCAAGTCCCTCCCCATCCATAATGGAATGTTGATGGGCTCAATCGTGTGTAGGTAACCACAGCTTCTATGAGTTCATGAGTGCAATAGCCTTGTCATGTCCAGGGCACAGCACTCTGTCTCTTCCTCTAGCTCTTACACTCTTTCTCTTTGCTCATCTGTGATAGTCTCTGCTCTTGGAGGGTGTGATACAGGTGCCCCACTTAGAGCTGAGCATTGAGCAGTTACTATCAGCACTTTTTTGTTGATATGTGTGTGTATATGTGTGAGTGTAGTATATACCCCCTCCGTGTGAGTGTGTGTGTGTGTGTGTGAAAAACTATTACTCTTAACCTCCTTAGGATAGGTTTGTCACTGAACCTAGAGGTAGATAAGTGACTAGCAAGCCAAGAAATCCTCCTGTTTTCACCCTCTCTGACTGTGCTGGACTTATAGGTACTGGCTTTCTGTGAATTCTGGAAATTTGAGCTTAGATCCTTCTGTGTTTGCAGCATAAGCTCTTACTGATCTCCTCAGTCCTGTTCTCAGCATTTTGATTAGTTACAAGTCAGCATTCACTACCACCCACAGTAAAAATAAATTTTCTGACCAAAACTCACAGCAGCATTAATCTGTGGGTATAAGTATTTAGAAGGCAGTTTGATATAGAATCTGCTTAGCAAAATAACAGTATTAGAACCTATGGCCTCCCCAGACATTGACTTTTGACCAAGTTACAATACTCAGTAGGGCTTTCCTCCTGTAGAGCAAGTCTCCAATTCAATCAGAAATCAGTTGTCTATTCCCATAACAATCAAACCGCTTTTGCCTGAGTGGTCATATCTTACCCTGTCAATCATATTGGGAGCACACAATATCAACATCTTAGTCAGATCACTAATGATACTTCTTGCATACGAAAGATGGTCTCTAAGAAGAAGGTTTCCAGCTCAGTTCTAGCTTGAATTCTCTATGTCCCACAACCAAATGATGTAGTATCAATAGGATCTTATAATTTAATTCTGGTGGAAACCAAGTGATTTGGGAGTTTCCTTCTTTGAAAAGTTAGCTATTTTTTTTTTGGTGAAATTTGTATGTAATTTGGCACTTGTCTCTTTCAGACAATGGAATTCTGGTACTCTTTCTTTGTCCTTTACCCTTGGCATTTTAATTAATTTTAATTATCATACAGTGTAGAGAAGTTATTTTCTGGGTTTAAAACTAATTTAATTGGGGGTTAAACTCTTCCTGTAGTTTCATATTTATTTCGTTCCCTGGAATTGAGAGAATTTCTGCTTATAATAGCACGGGATACTTTTCTATGCATTTATTCTGCATTTTCTTCCCTCTTCCAAGTCTCAGGCTCACAGCTTTGGCTTTGTAACCATGTTCCAGAGGTACTGACTGCTTTTGCTTTTTTTTATTGCTAACTGAGTGTGGTATTTACTCAACTTTGCCTTCGGTGTATTCTTCTGAGTGGTCTGGTCAGCTTGGGATGCTTTCTCTTGCATCACTTACATCCATTGCATCATCCCATTACATCATCCCATTGCATCATTTGTTTGGCTTGCTCAGCTTTTTATTTCCAAGTTTTCTGGATTTTCAAATCTCTGTATCATTGTTGAATTTCTTGTACAAGTTTTAAATTTCTTATTCAAGTTTTGAACTGATTTGTCTACTTTTTTCATCTGTTTGTTTGTGTCCTCTTTGAGGTCAAATTACTGCATTCCTTGTCTCACATTTCAACCATTTCAAAAATTTTACATCCAGGTAAGAAGAGTTATAAACTTCTATGGTAGTCACGTTACCTTGTTTTTCATATTTCTAACATGTCTTCATTGCAAATTGTGCATGTGCAGGGATGGATATCTTCTCTAGAATTGCATGAAGGCCTTCTTAGTAAGCAGCCTTCTCTTGAGGACATAGTCACCATAACTACTCAGTTATGATACCAAACTGCCACCAGAGTAACAGCATTGAAACAAGCCAGATACAGAAATCCAATAAAATTTAGCTAACCAACTAGTACACAGTTAATAACTGGAAAATAAATGCCCAAAATGTAGAAGAAACTATTAATGAAGGTTAAAAATAATAAGAAAAACTAAAGGAAGGATGTGAGAAAGGGAAAGAGAAAGATAAATAAAAATTAAAAAGAAGGAAAGAGAGGAATGAAAAGAATGTGAGAGAAGAAAAGAGCAAGGGGAAAATCTAATTATAAACAAAGGGAAGGTGAATCAATAAAACTACATAAAGATGAGAAGAGAAATGAAGAATATGAAAGTTTCCAAAATCTAAAATAAAAGCAATACTAAGAAATTTAGAAAAGTAACAGACAAACAAGAAGGAAAAAAGAGGGAGAGGTGAGAGAGGAGGAAGGGGAGGAGAAGGTGATGCTGCGTCTGCTGTTGCTGCTGCTGCTGCTACTGTTGATGCTGAAGACAATTGGGGAAACTCTTCTTTGAATCCTCTAATATTGGATATTAGAATCCACCAGATCTGAAAGGATTACTGGGCAGTAGAGACAGACATGCCATGCAGACAGAGCTTATGTGGGGAGTTTTATTGCGAGAAGTGAATGGAGAGGGGAGAGAAAAGGGGAGCACAGAACAGTCTTGTGGGAAGAGAATGAAAGAGAGAAGACAGAGAGATGCAGAGAGGGGAAGAGAAGGGGGAAGAAGAGGTAGAAGTTGTCAGAATTCCATCTTTTAAGGAGACAGGGTACTGTCTGCCATAAACACAGGTGTGATGCACTCTGTCAGGTCCCCTAAGGGCAGGGCTAGATGTGCTTGGCTGCTAACGTTCCTACGTATTTTTGAGGCAATTGTGAATGCAGCCGTCTTTCTAATGTCTTTCTCAGCATGCTTGTTAGTGTATATGATTTTAACAGTTATGAGTTTTCTAGTGGAAGCTTCACTGTCTTTTAGGTAAAGAATCCTAGCATCTGCAAATAAAGATACTTTGATTTTTGTTTCTTATTTGTATCTTGTTTATTTCCCTCCTTTGCTCCGGGGCTCTAAGAGTGGGGAGAGTAGACACCTTTGCCTTGATCTCATTTTGGCAGATTTCCCCAGTTAATACAACATTGACTGCAGGCTTTACGCTGTGCTAGGTTCTCTCTCACCCACTGTAGATTGGACCTACCTGCCAAGGTTCAATTTCGTGCCATATCATAACAAATAAACCTACCCAAGGAAGTGAAATGGTTTGACAATGAAAATGCTGAAGAACTGAAGAAGTCACTATAAAGTGGGAAGCTTCTGTGTCCATGGATTAGAAGAAAGAAAGTGAGAGAGAAAGGGAGGGAGGGAGAGAAGGAGGGGGAGAGGGAGGGGGGAGGGAAAGAGGGAGAGGGAGAGAGGGAGAAAGGGGAGAGGGAGAGAGAGAGAGAGGAAGAGGAAGAAGGGAGAGAGAGAGAGATTGCCGTAGAATTTTCCCTGAGCATGCGAGCTAGTGGGAGAGCAGCACCCCAGCCATTGTTGCCGCTGCCTTCCTCCTACAGATCCCAAACAATGGGGCAATGTGACTGTAGATGGAGTCCTCTGAAGCTATACGCTAAAATAAAACTATTGTCCTCAAAGTTCATTTTCTCAGGTATTTTGCCATAGTGATGACATTGACTAACACAGAAGACAAGGTTAAACTTAGCTTTACGTGAACACATGCCAACCAAAGTTGCTGTGATGGTCAAGTTTATATGCCAAACATTGAGTCATGAGACCTAGGTTTTTTGTTTGTTTTGTTTTGTTTATGCTTTGTGTATTTCACATCATGCTTATCAATCCCAATCATTTCCCTATCCCTTTGTATCTGCTCTCTGCCCTTGCAGCATCCCTCCCCCCCAAAAAAAATTAAATTGAAGAGAAAAAGGGAAAGGGAAAATCAGTATCACCATAGAACCTGTAATGGGACGCAGTGAGTCATGCAGAGAACCCCTTTTCCCATATATCTTCACTTGCAAGTGTTTAGACAAAGACTCATTGGTTTGATCTGAGGCCTCTGGCTTCTGCTACACTATCTATGCTGGGCCCTCACTGGATTTCCTCTTGAATATCTTGTTGTTGTCCCGTGTCTTAGAGATCTGACAGCTTTGGATCTGCAGTACTGGCCCTTCACATGTTCCAGCAGATCACAGATGACGTGGATGTTGGGGTGGGCCAACTCATAACATTAGTTCCGAGTCTGGGTAGTTGAAGGGTTGGAGACCTAGTTTTTTTTTTAAAAAAGTTTATTAAATTATGAAAGTTTTCATTTCCACCCCTCCTCCTAACACCCTCCCACTTCCCCCTCCCCCTCCTCCTCCCTCTTCATCCCTAAGAGCAGTCAGGGCTTCCAGGGAGACCTAGTTTTTAATCAGATGCCAGTCTAGGTGTTCTCTAGAGAGAAGATTCTCTCTCCCTGCCCTACTCTATGTGCACATATGTGTATGTGCACATCATTGTGGTATGTGTATATGAGTGTGAATGAGTGTAGTGTATATGTATAGAGTGTATGTATGTATAGTATATGTGCACATGTGTGCAGGCACATGTACCTATGCACATGCTGAAGATGGAGAACTGCTTGCTGTCCTGCTCCATCGTTCTCTGCTCTCTTCCATTGCAACAGGCTCATTCACTGAACCCATACTGTAGGCTATTCTAACCCCAGCCCAAAGTACTAGGGTTACAGGCTTGTATGAACATGCCTGACTGACTATTATGTGGGTTCTGGGGTTTGATTGTGTTTCATCATGCTTGTTCAGCAAGTGCAGTGCTCTTACCTGCTTAGCTACCCCCTAGACATAGAGACCCTTTAAGATCATACTGATGTTTCTCTCTCTCTCTCTCTCTCTCTCTCTCTCTCTCTCTCTAAAGACCCTTTAAGATCATACTGATGTTTCTTTCTCTCTCTCTCTCTCTCTCTCTCTCTCTCTCTCTCCCTCTCTCTCTCTCTCTCATAGACAACTCTTTATTAACCTATATTTCTTAATTATACATTACATTTTTAGATGTGTTGCACAAGCACAATATCTCAATCAAGAGCAGAAATATATGTGTGTATACACACACACATATATATATATATACATATATATATTTGTACCAATAAATCAAGATCCATACCAATACAAATTATTCAAATCTATATCATACCCCCTTTAAATGTAAACAAATATTTGTAAACAATTATTTAGGGAATTTGGAAGTTGTTCTCTCTAAACTGCTTCCTGTTTTTTGCTGGGCAAAGTAATTTTTGGGGGGTATTCACAGCAACCTTTCGGAGGCTCATGGTCCATCAAACCACATTAGTCTGGAAAGATTCCACATGTTCTTATCCTCTGTGGAAACAAAAGAGGAACCTCTTTTCCAAAACAACAGATCCTTTGACCGAAATTCTGAAGACATGATACCTTTAAAATATCTATGCTGGTTTAGCCCAGACAATAAAATGTCTCTCTGTACTTAGCTCCTTCACAGTAAAAAAATCCAAAGAAAACACAATAATATACATAATCCAGACTCTCTGTGTATATTCCATCTTTATGTGGCTTATATTTCTTACTCTATTACTTTTTCTACAAGTTTAATATTTATTTTATTATCTTTAATCCTTTAATCTATGACTGTACTCTTTTATATTACATTTACTGTCTCTTTACTCTTTTTCTTCTCTCTCCCAAGCCTACGTACATTTTTTTTAAACATACTGTGTCTCGTTTAAAGGTCTTTTGTGTCTGAATCTGTCCAGAGAGGGCCTTTAATTTGCTACGGTAACACAGTCATCAAGCATCAGCTCCATTATTAAGGCAAATAGCCATCTGTCTGCAGAGTGACATGCCGCCGGCTCTCAGGCTCTGAGGGTAGATTTGTATTTGTAGTGGTTTCGCATCATTTAGAGATATATTATTTATTTTGAGCCCGAACATACAGTTGTTTTCAAAGTCAAACAATCACAAGGACTCATTCCAATTTTTGGAAGTTAAATAGAGTTGATTATTCCTCTAATTGTCATTGTAAGTGTGCATGGATATCAGCGGGCCTAAAGGAAGGATGTTTTCATTTTCAGGGCTTCTATTTTCAACACTGTCCCCAACCCCCACTCTCATCCCCAGAACATTCATTGGTCAGGGCTCCTGGGGAAGAATGGAAATCTCCAGCTCACAAGGGAGAAAGGCTCTGAGCCAGATGTCAGGAGTTCACTCCATTGTTGTTAAGCTATTTATAGAAATATTAACATCTCTCAGTCTTCAGACTCACATTTATTGCTTGTCCTGAACATGGGAGCTTTACCAGTGAGGCTTTAGAAGGCAAAGGGACAGACCATCAGTCCCTGCCACAACTGAAAAAGCTATCATGCTGCCGAGGGGAGCTGCTCCGAACAGGTTGCTGGTAACAAATAGCCTTTGACACCATCCGTATCCCAAACAAATGCTTCGCAGTTGCCTCTGCTTTGGTGTGGTCCAGGTGTGAAGTATGTCCTGGCTGCATTGGATTGGTCGGTACTAGTGTCAATGGAATCAGAGCAAGATAACTTATACTTACCTGACCTTGGTGGCATGGAGTATCACGGCTTGGATCTGGGGTGCATGTCAAGAGAGGTGGTACCACTGTGTCCTCTGCTTTACCATTTTTCTGTGATCTCATTTCTCTTCACAGCAGTGGATACATTTTCTCATTATAATGCTACCAGTGATCTGCAAACATGCTGTCCTTCCTAGCTATCTTCAGCATATTCTTTCCTAGAGGGCACAACCCTAATTTCTCTCCTAACCACTTTAGCATCTGGTAATATTTCATTTCCTTTAGGTCAGTCCCAATCCTGTTTAAATTTCATGAAGCTCAAATACTGAATTACATAGTTAACTAGTGGTAAGATACTCTATACAACATAGCAAAGGAAATAACAATGGTTAAAAAGAGAACAAGTTAGTTAATGGTTTGTAGGCAGGAACATACACCTAACAGAAACAAGTAAAAAGCATATATAGCTACTATAATGCCAGTTTTTAATAATTAGAGGACCATCTTTGGTGTTATAAATTACTTCTTTCTATTGTCTGTTCCACTGACTTCCACTGAAATCTCTGTTCAGATTCTTTATCTGTAAATGAGATAGAAAAGTTTATGTAGGCACAGTATGAGTTCAGATGGACCTATATGACTATGGGGGTTTGAAAGAAGAATGGCCCCCTATATGCAACCAGTCACCTGTTGTTGACACTGTTTGGCAAAGTTATGAAACCCTTGGTACATATAAGCTTACTATAGGAAGCACATAACTGGGGTGGGCTTTAAAAGCTGGTAGCCTTCCCCACTTCCAGTGTGCTCTCTGCTTCTTCTATGTACAGTTGAGATGTGGTCTCCCTGTTTCCCACTTCTTCTACATGCCTTTCCCACCATTATGGACATCTAGCCCCCTAGAGCCTTAAACCCACATAAAAACTTCCTTAAGTGCTTTTTGTCATAGTATTTTACCACAGTGACAACAAAATAACCAGTACAATGACCTAGTTACTAGTGGCTTTTAAGAGTATAATAAGAAGGGAATGGGGGGTGGATCAGTTGGTAACTTGCTTGCTGCACAAGCATGAGGCCTTGAGATTGGGTCCCCAGCACCCATGTAAAAACCTAGACATGATATCCCTTGTTTGTAACTCCAGTGTTGGGAAAGGGGTATGGGAGGAGTAGAGACAGGTGACCTCTGGAGAGCATTGGTCATGCAATGCAGTCAGGAAGTGTGCTCCGAGTTCAGGAAAAGACCATCTCCAAAAACTAAGGGGGAGAGCAATTGGGAGAGACAGCTGATGTTGACTTCTGACCCCTACACACCCATGTACACAGTACATGCATACTGGTACATACATGTGCACACAGGCATATGAACACATAACATCTATCACATACATACATACACACACTAAAAGATTAAAGAGACTTAATAAAAGGTGCTAGCCCACTGTTTTTATTCTAATTCTATTGGCCGCTCATTCAAAACATAGAGTTTCTTCCTTAGGAGAGCACAGTATCCTTAACATATTGTCTATTACCTACTACTTTAGGTCTTCCCCCACTAACTATTCTTTAATGCTGATTACTTCTGATACATGGGAAACATAACATGGTGATTTGAATGAGAAAGACTCATATATTTGAATGCTTGGGAGGTTTCTGAAATTGTTTGGAAAGGATTAGGAGGTATGGTTCTTTGAGGGGGTGTGTCACTGGGGGCTTTGTGGTTTAGCTCAGAGGTTTCAAAACCCTAGTCCATTTCCAGTTAGCTCTGTCAGCCTCCTACCTGAAGATATAAAATCTCAGCTACTATATCAGCACTATGCCTGTCTATCTTCTGCTATGCTTCCCACCATAATAGCTATAGACTCTACTCCTCTGAAACTATAGGTCTCCCAATAAGCCCTCTCTTCTGTATGTTGCCTTAGCCAACAACTGAAAAATAGCTAAGGCACATGATAATGCACAAGAACCCTGTGAGCAAACCATCATCTCTCATCCCATGGTGTAAAATGGGATTTCTTGGTGAAAGTCAATATGTAGAATAACAGATGATGAAATTTAGATCAAATCATTGTCTTCTGCAGAAGTACAAATACATAGCTTGAACCTATCTACTCCAGTGAGAACCTCATGATCTCATTGATGCTGAGAGGCATCCAGTGTTAGCCAGTTGCAAGGTGAGGGACTGTTCCTCCCTGGTATGCATTTTAGGAAAGAGACTGAATGACATCCACTGAGTGAGCCACCCACCCTGTCTAACTGTGATGGTTAGTACTAATTGTAGATGTGACAGAAGCAAGGATCATCTGGGAGATGGGCCTGGTTATGCCTGTGAGGTATTATATTGATTGTATTAACTAGTATGGAAAGACCCATCTTAATTGTGGGAAAGGACCATTCCTGGGTAGGAGAAAGCCAACTGAGTAGCATCCATGCGTTCATTGCTGTCTGCTGACTGTGGACATAATGTGTCGGACTGCTTCAAGTTTCCATCACTTAAACTTTCGTGCCATGATCAACTATACCTGGACCTGTAAGCTAAACTAAAATCCTTCTCCCTAAAATTGCTTTGGTCTGTGTATTTTATCGTGGCAACAGCCATGAAATTGCGACAGAGTCTCTGCATGGGACTTCCAGTGAGTAACACATGAGCCAAGCATCCTCCTCCTCTGAAGCCTTCTTTCTGCAAACCTTCCTCGTGAACTTTCCTGTTCTAATGCTCCTGTTTTGAGCTAAACGTTTGGTTTAGCAACATAGCTAGATGTTCAGGCACTGCTTTCAAATTGGCGCAACTCATCCATCCACTTTTATTTCCGGACGAAGTGGAAAATGATACGTAACACTCAAAATTCTGTGATTCAGATAATTTTTCTTGTCCACTGTGCTTCAGGGTTACCTCTGATTGAAGGCATATGTTCCAGTGGCTCCTCTCTGATTGGAATTCACACAGCATGCAGAACTATCTGCAGATTAAAATTAAATTATTTTCGTGCTCAGTCATCTGGCCAAGGGACTGTCACATGAAGACATAAATACAAGCGGAAAGAAAGGCAGTACCGTGGCAGACGATGCCGTGGAAGTTGACACAAGCTGCGAATGCAAATTACTCACACATTCAGGACTTGCTTAGACCCAGCTTAAATATTTCACCATAACTGATGGTGGAATTCTCTAGCTCATGCATGGCTGGTGGATTGATAGGTTAAAGAGGCTCTTATATACAGCCCTCACTTGTAGTCAGACTCAGGGGTGCTAGCAGAGGGCCAACAGCGTGTTGTCAAAGAGAATGATATAGATTTAGTTCACACTCCTGGGTCTTGTGCTGTGTTCCTCTACTGGGTTTTGGTCCATATAGAGCAACTTGTTCCATTACAGGTATTTCGAAGTACTGGGTCCTTTGGCTCAAGTGAAGAATCCACTTGCACTGCAGCTTGAACCAGCTAAAAGAGCATTCTTTCTCTGAGCTCCATGCAGAACCAGCTCCCTTGAGCCTTACTTAGTAGATGTCTTTGATCCATACTACAAAATGTGGAATGTTATCTCTATAATACAAACATACTCATTAAATGTAAATCTCTTTATTAATGATGAAGTAAAAGGTGCAGGACTTGTCTTTAATTTCAAAATAAAAAATTATATTTATTTTTATGCAAGTGTGTATAAACATACATGTGTGTACATATGTGTACTGTGGTCCACATGTAATTGTGGGAGGACAATTTATAGGAATTGGTTCTCTATTTCAACCATGTGGGTCCCAGATATCAAACTCAGTGCATCTGTCTTGGCAACAAGCATACTTATCCACTGAAACATCTCAATGGCCCATTGTCTTTAATTTAAAAAACAAATTCCCTATACTACACAAGCTTTAAAAAACCTACCTGATTCTGAAGTTTTTAATTTAGCATATATTCTATTTTTCAATATACATATTCTATTTTTCAATATACATATAAGAATGCCTTCATTCTTTATATTGCTTTAATGAAACACTACAACCAAATCAACTTGGAGAAGAAGGTGTTTCTCTTATACTTCTATACTACTGTTCATCATTGAATCAAGTCAAGGCAGGAACTCAAACAAGGCAGGAACCTGGAGGCAGGGGCTGTGTAGAGGCCATGGAGGGGTACTGATTACTGGCTTACTTCTCATGGCTTGTTCAGCCTGCTTTCTTATAGAACATAGGACTACCAGCCCATAGATGGAATAACCCACAATAGACTGCCCTCCATCAACTACTAATTAATAAAATGCTCTACAGACAGATATTATGGAGGTATTTTCTCAATTGAGGTTCCCTCCTTACATACAATTCTAGCTTGTATCAGGTTGACATAAAACTAGCCAGCTCACAAGCTATCTAGGTACCATTTATTCCTGGTTCCCAAGTCTTACCAATGTGAAATTATCAATATAGCAGATCAGTAGAGAAATGATCATGTGTGTCAGGGCAGATAATTGATATTGTCTTGAGTAATGATACTAAAGTGTACTGCTGTCCTTGCCAGGTAAAATAAAAATTATCTTAGTGTTCCCTGTTTAACTTGTAGGGAGACATTGTGTGTGTGTGGGGGGGTGGGGGTGAGGGTGAGGGGGTAGGTGTGTATGTGCATGCATGCATGTGAGTGGTGTACGCACATGAGTGTGCCCGTGAATATGTATGCAGAGGTCCGAGAAGGACATCTGGTATCTTCCTTTATCACTCTCTACTTCATGACTGTTTTAAACCGATGAGTTGGCCAGTGAACTCTCAGAAATCACTTGTGTCTGTGCCCCAATGCTGGGGTTACAAGCATGTGCAATCATGCCCAACTCTTTACCTGAGTGCTGGGGACTTTAACTTGGTTCTCAAACTTTAATAGCAAGCACTCTTACTCACTGAGCCATCTCTCTAATCCCCCTAAAATGTGGGAGTCTGCGTTTCTCAATGGATACCCACGCCCAACCCAGGCTGCGCGCTTCCTGAACTCGGGCCCACGAGAAGGGACAATTTCCTGAGGGTTGAAAAAGAGACACACACAAAGAGACCTGGCTCATCTACAAGAGTAAATGGCAACTTTATTAAACTCAAGTCAGATATTTATACCAGTGGGCAACCAGGATCAAAAAGGCAAGGCCTCCTCCCAACCAGAAGCAGGAGGAGAAGATTAAAGCTTCCCGGCCCCTCGGGCAGGGTCAGCTAGGGGAGGCAGGCATGGGCCCACTGCTAAGACCTTGAATACAAGTGGAATCACCATAACAAAGAGAACCAGGTTCTTGCTAAGTTATCCCCTCAAGCCAGAGCTGGTGCAGAGACTCCAGGAAGCCGGAGGTCACAGGGCCCTGCGAATCGCCAGGAGAGAAGGGAAGAAACTTTGTTAGCTACACCAAAAGTGTTTTTTTTTCACTGATAGATATTTGATACCAAGTTCTAGGAGTTTATTGATTTTCTCCAGTAAATTTTCTGTATCTGGAATAGCACCTATAGAGCCACTACAAATTTACACTGGTATAGAGTTGTTCTCTGTGAGTCAGAGGGAGTATAGAGAGCCTCGTTCGTGAATCTAGACTTTGATGACAGCCATAACCTTTGGAATACTCCTTGGGTAGCAGACTGTCTTTGATTAATTGCTTCCATAGGGAAGGGGTAGTACCATATGTTTATACTCATATCTTCTTATTGAATGACTCTCACTTCACTTACAGATAAGTTAAGATGCCTTTTTTTAAAAAAAAAAATACTAGTTCTTAGAGAATTCCATACATGCTTTGATCATATTTCCCTCACTCCCCCAACTCTTCAGCTTAGGGAGTCTTAAGTGTAACTAATCCAGACATTAATTCAAGAATTAACATAGCAGCTGCAGACAAGCATATCCTTAAAGCCAGTAAGATGCCCATATGTACATCATGGAAAGCAGGCAGTTGCAATTGAATGTAGGATGGCCTTTTCTTGCAAAGAGCTCAGACATTTGAAGAACTATTACATAATATTTCCATTTTACTGCCTAAGATTGGTCTTCCTAAAATAAGCCTCAGTGGTTTATCTCCTTTGAAATTACTTGTGATCATGAACAACTTTATTATCTCTTGATATCTGACCTTTTGTTTCTGTCCAGACATAGATTTACAAGAATGTACTGATCTAAGCAAAAAGAACTTCAGTACTTCTAGTTCATAAAAAAAGATACAGTGACATATATAAAAAGGGGAAACTTCATGTGTGTGTGTGTCTGTTGTTAGTGTGGCATCTTTCTTCAGAGGTCCTGCATCCTATCTTGTCTTGTTTCTCTGAACTGACCATGGCAATGGATTGTGACTTGAGCCATCAGCACCAGCCTGAGAGCTTCTAGCTATCTGGCCCATAGAATTGGTGTTGCACTTAATTCATTTGT
Organism: Myodes glareolus; assembly: GCF_982192425.1. Lineage (NCBI taxonomy): Eukaryota > Metazoa > Chordata > Mammalia > Rodentia > Cricetidae > Myodes > Myodes glareolus. The sequence continues at coordinate 51,745,843 of NC_142039.1, read as the reverse complement.
GTATTTTACTTGGTGGTTGCATGAATCAAGTCTTACCTTAGAGGGCTAGCTAGAGCTGTTTTAGTTCTGAGTACCTCAAGGTCACATTCCTCTGCAACAATTTTAAGGCAAAATTTATCAAAATGACACTGATTTGAGCCTTTGAATTTCTTAGTAGCTGGGAATCATTCTATTTGCTTGTTTAATTAAATGAATAGGAAACCAGCTATGTGAAACCAACCTAGTCTACAAGAAATTAAATGAAGGGGCCAGAAATTCTTAGATATGATACAAAACAAGTATTACACAGAAAATTCTTTAGATCAATTAAATTTAGTAGTATTTATTTTAATGAAAACAACCAAGTGTGATTTAAGGTTCAGATAACTACCAAAATAAGAACTGAGACCCCTAGTTAAAAGCTAGATTTGACAGTCCTTCTAGTACTGACCTGTGGACTGTACCACGAGTGGCAAGAATGAAAGACAATGAGACATAGTAGGAGATCTGAATGCTAGGCTCTCTTTCCTTTCCCCACCGTACTTTGCTACTATACTTTCACTAGGGCAGGATTCCTTTTTATGGAAGTCTTATTTTTTTTACATTTTAAAATTAATTAATTAAACTTGCATTTTACTATTATTGTAGTTTCCCAGTTGTTTTATTATTATCCCATCATATTTGGGATTCCTGTCAATGTTTTGTGCCTTAAGTTTTCAGTAGTGGTCTAGGATTGTATGTACTGACAGTAACCACGGATTTGCCTTGCCAGAAATCCCCAAATTCCATCTTCTAGTTCCAAACACAGTCCCATGTGAGAATCATAAAACTAATTTTTCCCTGAGAACAATATGACTCATCTATCATTGTAGACATTTTGTCGTTGCCTTAGAAGTTATTCTTAAAATTTCTACATTCTATTAAATTCCATTTCAGTCTATAATTTTTAAAATAATTTTATTTTTATTGAAAAGGAAGTTATTTTTATATAATATATTCTGATCACTATTTTTCCTCCCCCATTTCCTCCAGATCCTTCCTACTTCCCCATCCTTCCAACTCCACTCCTTTTTTGTCTCCTCTTAGGAAAACAAGCTTGTTGTCATGGCACATATCAGTAGGATTTTCAGAAGGAGGCGGAGATGAGAGAATTATGAGTTCAAGGACAGCCTTGCTACACATTTGTGGACTGGATAGATAGCTCCGTGATTGAGGGCACTGAATGCTGTTCCAGAGGGCCCAGGTCAATTCCCAGCACACATGATAGCTTGGCGTGGCATTCCCCTTTGTATACTGTGAATATGTTTTATTACCATTGGTTAATGAATAAAGCTGTTTCAGCCAACGGCTTAGGATAGTAAAGCCAGAGAAAAGCCAGGCAAGAAATCAGAACAGAGATAAAGAGAGAGTAGGCAGAGTCAAAGAGACACCATGTAGCTGCTGAAGGAGACAGACGCCTGATGGAACCATACCAGTAAGCCACAACCTTGTGGCAATACACAGATTGATAGAAATGGGTTAATTTAAAAAATGTAAGAGCTATATAAGAATACACTAGAGTCATTGGCCAAACAGTGTTGTACTTAATATAATTTTTGTGTAATTATTCAGGCTGGATGGCCAAGAAATAAATGATCAGTCTCTGTCTACAAAATGGTGTGCCAACTATATTTACATAAAACCTGAGAGAACTTGGGAAGGAATTTTAGACACAAAAGAACAGAGTTAAGCACAACTTCTTGATAGCCATTTTTTTTTTCAGATTTTCTCTCTTTTCTAGAAGCAAGTAGAAGCACAATTCCTTTAAGAGAAGGCTTCCTGACTCAGTGGTAGCAGCAAAAACTGTGTGGCTCCTTTAAGAAGTCTTCCTGGTTTGTACTATTTGCACAAACAGCTCTGGCTTTTTTAGGAGGCTGAGCACTTGTATGGGGTTTATGGGAAGCATGCTGCAAGCTACTTGGTGACTGCATGGGCCAACTGCTTCCCAGAATTGAGGTGGTAAGCATGGCTCTTTCCCAGTGGTCCCAGAGCTGGCAGTGAAGTGCCTTTACCATGTTAGAAGGCCAAGAGAGGTGGAGCCAGCATCCAGTGCTGCCCAACCACATTGTTTACCATTTTAAAGTGCTCCTGGTCAGAAAATGATTACAGATATGCAATAAAGACAGATCCAGACAGAAATGAACTTCTGAACGGGTCACTGTGTGTTTAAAAAAAATGTATGTAGGCTTGAGAGAGAGAGAGAGAAGAAAAAGTGTATAGATAGTTATAAAAAGAAATAAATCATTTGAAAAATGAAACAAAGTCTTTAAGAGACAGTAAAAGTAATATAAAAGAGTACAGACAGTCATAGATTAAAGGAGTTAAGAAAAATAAGCCATGTAATGATGGAAAACACACAGAGAGTCTGGATTATGTATATTATTGTGTTTCCTGTGAATTTTTTGACTGCAGAGAGATATTTGATTCTGGGGGCTGCTAAGTTAAACCAACATAAAGGTATCTTGACTTCAAAATTTGGGTCTAAGGATATGTTGCTTTGGAAAAGAGGTTCTGTTTTTGTTTCCACAGAAGACGAGAACCTATGAATCTTCTAGGCCAATAGAGTTTGATAGAGCAAGACCGCTCAAAAGGTCTCCATGAACCCTAAAAATACTTTGCCCAACAAACATCAGGAAGCAGTTTGGAGAAAACAATGCCAAAATTCCCAAAATGATTGTTTATAAATGTTTATTTACATTTAAAGGGGGATACAATGAAAAAAATAAATACATTGGTATGGATCTAGGTTTATTGATACAAATTTAAGGCTGATTTTGTTATACTGTGTATATGTATTTCTACTCTTGTTTAAGGTATTGTGTTTATGTAATTCATTTAAAAATGTAATGTGTAATTAAGAAATACAGATTAATAGATAGTCATTTATAGTAGTCAAACCTGTAGTCCTGTTAGTTAGGTTTTCTAGTTGTACAGACATATATTTCAAACACATAGGTAGTCTTCAACTGTTCCAATGCCCTACAGAATATGACATTTAAAATGTGTTAAGAACTTAGACTTTTTTCAACACTGAGACATGTCTGCTTCTGGAAGCACCAATTACTTTGAGAGGATGACTGGCATTGAAGAGACTCCTTATGGAGTTTGCTAGCCATTTGGGCAAGAAACTGCTCTTGCCTGGACTGCTTGCCGGTATGCTGTACAAACCGAACAGGCAGGCCCCACAGAAAAGTGACTGCTGAACTTTCCAAAAGATGGGATGGCCCTTCAGGGTTTCTACTTCACAGAAGAAACTGTAGACATTCTGCAGGATATAGAAGAAAATGAATTACAAACTGCCAAGATAGGTGAAGTAGTCTTTGAAATTTCCTGCCTCATGGAAAAGTCGGCAAGATACTATTGGCCTATAGGGTGAAGGTGGATGTGCCAATGTAACAGAATAACATGGGGACTGTCCAGTCTGTGAGATGTCTCTATCAGTTCTAGAGTTTTGGAAATTGCTTACAATGCACTTCCTGTTTACGTAGGTAATATATCCTTCTGGGGTCTTTGAAGAGTTGAAGTTATAGTTTTCCTTTAGTTATGATAAAAATTAATTAGGTATAAAACTTTAGACTCACAAAGATAGGATAGATGATATTTTCCTTAAATTGCCAAATATAAATGAACAAAATATTGTGACTACAATTCTTGATTGATAACTGTTTTGATATATAATCTTACTATGTTAATGTTAAAACCTTCCTTTTTATTTAGACAGAAAAGGAGAGATAACGTGGGATTCCTCTCTGTATGCTGCGATTATGTTTTATTACTATTGTTTAATGAATAAAGCTGTTTCGGTCAATGGCTTAGCAGAGCAAAGCCAGGTGGAAAATTCAAACAGAGATACAAAAAGAGAGTAGGCAGAGTCAAGGAGATGCCTTGTAGCTGCCAAAGAAAAAAAAGACGCTGGAAAGCCTTACCAGTAGGGATAGCCTCATGGCGATACACGGATTAATAGAAATGGGTTAATTTAAGATATAAGAATTAACCAGAAATATGTCTGAGTCATTGATCAACCACAGTTGTAATTAATATAGTTTCTGTGTGATTATTTGGTCTGGGCAGCTGGGAAATGAAAGATCAGCCTCTGCATACAGCAACTCACAGCTATCTGTAACCCACACTTATGAAATACAGGCATATATACAGGTAAAACACCAATACTTAATAAATAAAATTTGAATAATATTTAAAAAACAGGCAAAGAAAAAGGCAGACAAACAAGGGTGTAACAAAACAACAGGCAAGAAAAATAAAACTTAGAAAGGGTCTGAGAAATGTATACACACACTATACATAGATACACACCCCACACACAAAAATCCATAAAAACTCAAAGTCATATTTCATAATATACTAAACAAAAGACCAATTAAGGCAAAACCAAATACCCAAATAAGGCAATCTGAGACAAATAATCTCCCAAAATACCTCCAAGTTCATTCTGTGTTGTCAATCTACTGCTGGGCATGGGGCCTGTCCCAAAACACTGTATACCCAGTGAGAGTCCCTTGGAAAACCCATTTTTTTCTTTGTAAGCAGTTGTTAGTTGGAGATAGCCTCTTGGTTGGAGATGGGAGCTGGCGCTGATTTCCTCATCTCAGTATTTGGACCCTGTCTGGTTTGGACCTGTGCAGGCTGTATGTGTGCTGGCACAGCCTCTGCCAGTTCATATGTGTATCAGTTCTGTTGTGTCTGGAAGATTTCCATTAATCTTTCCATTTCCTTAATCTTCTCTCTCTCTTTCTCCCTCTCCCTTCCCCTCCCCTCCCCCTTCCTCCCTGTGGGTGGATATATAAGTTTTAACCTCATGCCTGCCACACATTTCCTACCATGATTATAATGGACTAAATCTCTGAAACTATAATTAAATGCCTTCTCTAATAATTGCTTTAGTCATAGAGTCTCTTCACAGCAATAGAACAGTACCTAAGATAAGCACCTATGTTTCATTACCAGCATAGCCAAAAAAAATTATTTGAGGAGAAAAATAACCACAGATCTAATTTAAACCAGATATTTAAAAATATTCAGAATACATTTTCAATAAAAAGAGGCTTAAGTTCAAAGAATGTTACTTCCTGTTGTTAAGAGAGCGGTAATCTGAAACTTCTTGCAACTCTAAATTGTTACGCATTGAAGAAATTGCTCCTTTAAAGCTACTCTATAGGGATGACTTGGCTCAGTGTCGACTTTTGCAAAGTGGCAACCCACATCTTTGGATCTTCTAACCTGGGAATATCTTTGCCAAGTTGCAGTTGCTTCCTGTAAAGTACACCTCTCCCTGGGCATCTATCTATGTGTGCCTGGCACTCCATTTCAACTCCCTACTATGGGACCAGCCTCTGGTACCCATGGCCCAAAGAACCAACCAAGCACTACATATGGGCTCTGCTGCAAGGACTCCCTTTGTAGAGAAAGCAGATATCTTTAGATGGCATGAGGATACAAGAGAGGCAGGAGAAGTGGCTTTCAATGAGACTCAATACTTGTGCATTTGCATGATCCTACCTGCCCCTAACTTTCAATAATTGCCAAAGACACTCGATTCCAAAAAGTCACTGCATTTACTGCTGGTTCCCTTCCATTGGTTGTGATCCCCGTCACATTAATGTTATGTTTTTCCAACTGTTAAAATTCTTTTCAAACCCTACTTGGAGCTCCTTTTAAAGTCTTTGTGGTAATGCTCCCACCAACCTCATCCTTGTCAGAAATGTTTACTGCTTGCTCTGTCTACCACCGAAGTAGTTCTGCAGAGGCCTCCAGATGTTCTTAGGTAGGGAGCATATGTGTGTACCTTGGAGGACTGGAGCATATGAGGACAGGGACTTCTAAAGTAATTCAAGTGGGTTTAGTTAATGTTTATCTCCTTGACACATCTATATAATCCGTGTGTGCATACGTTTTACCAGTTCACCGTGTGCCTTTCATTATGACACATACTCTTGCTTGGCACTCTGTTCTTTCCTTTTTAGTAAGCTAGTGGGGGAGATGAATTGTATCTGTTTATTGTTTATATTTCATTATACCTACAAGCTGATGAGCAGTTCTGTGAAATTATAAGCCAAGGGGTGAGAACACAATATTTCGAGGAAAGGGTCTTTAAGAGCTCATAGTTAAATTAATAACCACGGACCTAAGGAATCGCATGGCGAGTCTGGTTATGAAATAAGAGAGTTTGTGATGCGCCCTAGTTGGTAATACTCAGGCACTCATCAGTTTTAAGGTTTAGGGGATTCAGCATTCACTGGGCTTGTAATGGTGTTTGTAGACATGACAACCCCTCACAGTTCCTTCCTTGACCTGTTGGCAGACCTATGCCCTCTTCGCCACTTAACACCCAAACTGGAGGTTGGGTTGAGGCATGGGTGAGAGATTGGGCAGAAACCAGTGAGGAGAGGACCAGTGTTAGCAGATCTAGTGAGAGCTGTGTGGGAGGAAAAGTTGAAATAACCAATCCAAAAAAAAAAAAAAAAAAAAAAAAAAAAAAGGCAGCGTTAGCGAATATCAGCTATCCATGACCCTATGGTCTCCTGTGACTACTGGAAATTTAACACCGTGTAGACACTTAAGCCATTTATTCTATCGAAAAAAAAAAAAAAACAGGGTCAAATTCATAAAGATAGTGAGCACTAGGAGCTGGGCCAAGACTTCCTTACCTGGGCTTGGGAAGGATTTGATTGACAGAAAATAGGAGACTCATCTTCCTCGGCTCTGCTTCATGAATAGATATTATAGGTCATCTGAGGGAGAACACGTGCTGCTCACCCCAAGCACGCCACTTCTCCAGTAGGAGGATGAGATCTCTGTGGAATTTCAGTGCGTGAGGAGGGAGTGGGTAAATTAGGTGTGTGCAGTTTGAAGGACTTTCTGGGGACCATCATCTGCTCCCCTCCCCATCCCCGCCCTGAGATGAGAGCATTTGGTCTGTATTGACGTAGGTGATGTGTTGGTTATTAAGAGGGACTCCTTTCTCATACCATTGTCCTACTGTTTTCCGTGGACGCACACATCCTAACCCTGCAGCTTCCCCAGTGACACGTGCCTTCTCTCTCTGGCCCCACCTGCCTTGACCCTTTCCTATTTGTGTGCCTGGATTAAGCCAGAAAGTGGGCACACTGAGAACAGAGTGCTGTTGTTTCCGATATCATTTTTCCCTGGAAGAGAGAAGGGCTTTGACAGGAACGTTCTACTGTTTGTCTCACTTTTGCTGATGGATGAGTAACAAAATTCTGCTATGTCTCTCTTGCTGCAGCGAAAGAAAAACAACCCCAGGAGTTTTTCCAAAAAACTGTTGGTGTCTGGAGAAGGGAAGACTAGGGTAAGTGCTGGAGAATGGAGGAGGGTTGTCGAGCAAGAGAGCTATATTTCCTGTTAACTCTCTGCAAAATGGAAAGTATCAGCAACCTTGGCTCTTGAATGAGGCACTTAATGCCATCCATAGCATGGTGCTACAGGGTTATTTAGGACTTTTAAGGTTTTATGTTGTTGGCATTCACACACAAGCAAGCGTGCATGTGCACGCGCACGTGCACACACACACACACACACCAAAAATAAAGAAGCTAAGGAATATATATATATACATACATATGCAATTATTCCTTATGACAGCACCCTTCTCAACAGAATAGAATCTGGAGAAGTTGAATAGCTGGCCCAAAGTCACAACCAACACAGAGATGTCAGGCATATTTTGAATGTGTTTTCTCTATCCCATGTGCTAGCCATGTGTTATCCATGTGTCCCTGCTTTGGGCTCTCTTTGCTTTTATCTCCATATCCCGAGACCCCAAGAACAAAACTGTTTCTAGTATGAGAAGAGGGATTCTGTTTTCTCCTGTGTCCCTGGCTCTCCAGAGTTAGACGAGAATTCTGTGAGTGGCACAGATTGGAGGCAAACCAGAGATCTGCCTGCCACTTCCAGCCAGAAGTCACAGCGAGCAGTTGGGCTGCCAGTCTCTGCGTGGTCAGTGGGCCAATATGGAGTCTTGTCCCACAGACAGTGAAACCAGAAGCAAGGCCCAAGCCTTCTGCTTCAAAGTCTCTCCCTCCAGGCCTTCTTCCCCAACTTCTGCCAACAATCATTGTGTCAAGGTCAGTCAAGGCAGAAAGCCAAATTCGGAGAACTATCATTGGAGAGTTGGCCCCATGGCCAGCTCAGTTGTGACTCAGAGGGAGAGCTAAGGGACAAATGCTGAAAGAATCCAAGTCTCAGAAATTTCTGGCAAATGGTCTTAGTCCCCTGCAGTTGGTGGGTGAAGCGTCTGACTTTGATAAGGCAGAATTCTAGCAGACTCACTTGGAGCGGCCCTGTGGCTTGTAGCCAGGAGGCGATATTTAGAAAGATTGTAAGTCAGCTGACAATGGGCCTTCCTGGAACACCAGAGACACCATTCTGTGCCTGTGGAAGGGACACTCCATGGTAGGCTGCAAGATATGGAGAGTTCCAGTGGCAGGGACAGAGGGCTCAAAAGAGCATGGCGTCTCCAGATGGGGTAGAAGTGCTGGCCTTCTATTCTGCCAGAATGCAAGCCCAGAACACAGCTGAGCTCACAGAAGAAGGAAGATGCTGGCTACAGCCCCACCAAAACCTGAGCATAGGTGGTGGGCAGCCCAGGCTCCAGCTAGGCTAGGGGGGTGTGGTCTTGAATGCCAGTCCTTACCCAACTGGGCTGTGTCCTCTCCGTTATTAAAGGAAAGTAGAGGGATGGGGGAATGCTAAACATCCTTGCCTTTTACCAATTGGAGAATAGTTCATTACCTTCTAAACCCTTCCAACACACACACAGACAGACACACACACACTTAAAGTGTAAACCCCTTTCTTCATGAAGCTATGCCAAAGTCTAAATTACTAACAATCCCTAGTTTGCTTTCTCTTTATGCTCTGAGAATAGGTTATCCCCTTAAAAAGAACTTCTTGGGTACCATTTATATACAAGGTCATTACTGATATGCCTGCTTATAAAACTAAAGGAGACCCAAGGATTCAGAGCACATGCTGCAAGGGCATGGCACTGGCATCGGGTGAGTTTGAATCATAACTCTAGCTCTCTGTTTTTCCTGGACAGTTTTCATCCATGAAATGACAATGTCAATGATGGCTGCATCATGGAGGGGACAGACTGATAAAATGACATTCTCAGGTATAACAACAGGCACGCAGGATTGCATGGTCTGTAATGAAACTGCTTTCCTCCTCTCAAGGGAAGTGGCAAAGTAGCTCAACAAGAGAGATGGTCCTGTGGGCTGTGTGGTGGCTGAGTGCTTTGCTGACACATGCAAGGCCCTGGGTTCTGTCCCCAATACCCCTCCATAAAAGCTTTTTGGGGGAGCAGTTGTTGCACAAAGGAATTTCCAGCACTTCAGAGGGCAAGGCAGCAAGGATGTCAAATTTGAAGTCAGCCTGTTCTATGTAACAAGAGACTAGCTCAAAAAACAAACAAACAAAACAAAACAACAATGACAAAATAAAACCTAAGAAAGGGGGTCATGGAAACTGCTGCCTCATTGCAAAGCAGCTCTGGGACCTGTAGGGTGGCAAGCAAGAGCACTTACTGTGCAGGAGAGCAGCAGCAGGAGACACAGCTTACTGGCAAGGCCGTGGGACATGGCCTTGAAAGGAGAAGAGGTGGAATGGCACCCAGGTCACCTGAACAGCATAGGCTCAGGAAGAGTGAGCGCCACAGTGGCAGTCTAGAAGAATGGAGGCTTGGAGTACAGGATCTGGGTCTTGGATGGCCCCAGAATCTTCCCAGATCTCCCAGCCCTTAAAGCCTCTTCCGGGAACACAGGCTGTTGGTCATCTATGCATCTTTCTTGAGACATTCCCCAAAGCCCTGCACCTAGCAGAACTTGGTTATAGCTCCAGAGCCTGTGACAGCCCCTTCCCTGGCATGTTGGATACATCTGAGACTTTACCTGAGCTGTCTGTCCAAAGAGCAACAACATCCAGAGACCTGTTTAAAATTGTATCTAGCTGTCCCTTGGACATAGTCCTACTCCTTTGGACTTTAGTCGGAATCTTGTCGGTGCTCTATGGCCAGTTTTGAACTACAGAGAGAGTTGAAAGCTATCAAAAGGGGACAGGATGAACACAAAATCAATGAAAGCTGCAGGAGTTGGCTGCCTTCATTTGATTTCTGCTGCTGTGATAAAACATCAACGCAAACCAAACTGGTTTACACATCCACAACACACAGTCCACCACTGAGGATGCAAATTCGGGAGCTCAAGGAGGAGTCTGGAGGCAGAAACTGAAGCAGAGACCACAGCGGAACACAGTTTGCTCTTTTGCTTTTCAGAGATTGCTCATCTTGGTATCTTATATAATCTAGGACCACCTGCCATGAGTAGAACTGCAGTAAATACCCCACGATCTTGCCTACGTGATGGAAGCAATTTCTCAACTGATACTCCCTCCTCCTAAGTGACTTGAGTCTGTGTCAGGTTTGCAAAAACAAGTACAATTTCTCTACCCCAAAGGAAATGGCCTAGGGAGGAGGCTGGGGACAAACAATGCAGGATTCTTTCTATACAAGGGACAGAAGCATTTTCCATCTTTTCTTGAGGGCTAGAGAAAATGCAGGTGAACAGCATAGACTGGGGATACACATGGTAGAGCATCCTTCTTCCATATTCCTTCAGTATCTGCCTGAAGGGGTTGTGTGCAAATCCACAGTGCTGTCTTCAAACTCACTTAGAGTAGGTTGACAAAACCATGATCAATAAGGACAATCTTCAGTTTGCTCTATTGTAAAGTCTAACACATTTGCCAGGTTCAAATGAGTTGGGACATTTCTTGCCTCGGAATGTGAAGCACCATACTGAGGCTTCAGAATGTTTGTTGAGATCATTATCTCTGAGTGTGTCCAAAGTGTGGGAACAGAAGGGTCTTTGTACAATCATCAACTCATGGGGACAATCGCCTGCTGTCTGGTTGCCTAGAGAAGAAAAATTACAGAAAGAGAAGGGGAAATTTGGGCCCAAATTTCCACCTGCTGCTCTATTTTCTTCAAGACTCAGGATCTCAATGTGTTCCTATAAGGTAGAAAGATGGTGGCAGGACTGAAAAGCTAATTCTGAGCCACTGCTGAGTCCTAGGCACAGCGAGCCCTCAATAAATGTGTGTTGGATGAATGGGTTGTCTGAGAATTTGTCTGGAAGTGATTCTTATGAATTTATGTTCTTGCCATCTGCTTGTCCAGAAAGGATAGCAGAGGCTGTTATGCCGCTTTCTAAATAAAAGAGCCCACCTTCCTCACTTTAACTGTGGAAATCTCTGGCTTCTAAGCAACTCTCAAGAGGCTCAGCTAGAAGGTCAAGAAAGCACACACCAAACTGAAGGTGTGCGGTGAAGAGCTTAATGGCTTCCTAAAGAATTCTTGGGCCCACCATGAGAGGCCTACTGCCCAGCCTTGGGGAAAATGGACCAGGCTCTGGTCCTTAACCACATAACCCTATAACCACAGCACCAAAAATCAGACAAATCAATGAAGACACATCACACTGGCATTATATCCCATCAACAGCTGGAGAGTTGAGCATTGTCAGTCTCAATTTAAAAGGAAAGAGACAGACTCAATGAAGCCAGGCCAGGTAGCCCAGATTCTTCAGAGCCTTGACTTTGAGGTCCATCTTGCTTTTGCTCAAGGCTAGAGAAACAACTGGCATGGGACATGAGTGTATAGTGCCCCAGGCAAGGTCTCTAGATCACCACATAGGAATCAACTGAGTATATGTCAAAGTTCTGAGGTCCCTGCCTTGCTGTGTCAGAGCATCAGAAAATGGGATTGAGAATAAAATCCTAGGAACCCTTTCTCTGCTATAGTTAGAGTGTGGGGTGTTCCCTGGGGGTGTCTTAGAGGTTAGATTATACCTCTGAGAACAGTTGAGAACCATCACAATTTTCTTCCAAAGGTGCTATGGTGGTTTGAAAGAGAATGACCTCAATATGCTCAAATATTTGAATACTTGGTCCTCAGTTAGTGAAACTGTTTGGGAAGGATTAAAATGTGTGGCTTTGCTGGAAGAGGTTGTCAGTGGGGTCAGGCTTTGAGGCTTTAAAAGACTCACATCATTTGGACTCCTCTCTCTTTGCCTCATGGTTGTGTCTCAAGATGTGAGCTCTCAGCTTCTTCTCCAGGATCATGCTTGCTGCTATGCTCCTCTCTACGATGACCATGAACTCTAGTTCTCTAATGGTAAGTACCAAATTTAACACCATCTTTTATGAATTATATTGGTTATCACATTTATCACAGCAATAAAAAGGTGATTGAGACAGAAATTGGTACCAGGAGTAGGGAGTTACTAACCTTGTTATGTTGAATTGTGGGAGACTTTAGGAAGTTTGATCTAGGAAAGAGATTGAACATTGTAAGCAGGACTTAATGAGCCATCCTAGTGGGAGATTGGAGGAGAATAGAGGTGACAGCAGTGTAGGCAATGAAAACCCAGCTTAAGAGGTTTCAAAGGGGTACAATATTAACAACTGAAATAAAAATTATTCATGTACTATTTTTGGAAAGACTGTGGCTACCTTTTATCTATGTCCTAAGAATCTGCCTGAGGCTAATTGGAAAAGTAATAAACTAATTTCTTTGGTAGAGGAGATTTCCAGACAGCCTAATGTTGACTCTGCCTTGTAGTTGTTAGTAATCACTCTTTGTGAAGATGTACAACAAAAAAAAGCAAACTGTACACAATGCACAGTTTGGAATAAAAAGGAACATTAGAAGATTGAATGTTGGAACCATGTCTTGTGCTGAAAAATAGAAGTTTAAAGAAAAAGACCTGATTATAAATGGAATAAAGGGAGGAGAATCCTCAGGATAAATCCTAGCTAAGCTTCCAAATTGTAAAAATGGAAAAGCTCGAGGTGCTTTCTGCACCTGAAAGCAACCATAAGCACATGCTTTTAATCTCAGCACTCAGGAGGCAGAGGCAAGAGGGCCTCTGTGAGTTTGAGGTCATCCTGGTCTACAGGCTCCGAAGGTGCAGAGAAACCCCATCTCTAAAAACCAAAAAAAAAAAAAACCCAACACAAAACAAAACAAAAACAAAAAAAAATAAAGAAAACACAAAAAAATAAAACAAACAACCAAACAAAACCAAAAAATCCAACCATAATGGAAAGCTTATGCAAATGTGATTGAAGAAGTGGACCAGCTTCACTTGAAGTTGAAAAGTCAAACTTGACAGTGTGGCCTGTGTGATTCTTGCTTTAGAATCCTGGAAGCCACCCCAGTAAAGGGGTGGAATCTTGTACAGCTCAGGAAAACAGCAGAGGCAAGATGTGTAATAAGGAAGTCACTACATGGAGGCCCCGAGAAGTCATTGCATGAAGCTGTGAAAGTGAAGCCAGGATTTTGATATAGACCCAAGATGCTGCTGCAGATGCTAGAGCCGTGGAACAACTAACAAGAAGAGCTGTAGACAGGGCGTGGAGCCAGCCCAAGAGAGAGGAGTCTGGTAGGCAGCAAAGCTGGAAGGGAAGAACCACATAAACCCTCTAACATCAGACATGGAGCTACAGGATTTTGGAGTTTGCCGCTCTACAGGAGCGTTCGTGTCTCCCATAAACTTGTAAAGGGGGATCTTCCAGAAGTTGATTGGTTCAGGGCACAGCGTCCTCAGAATGGAACTAGCATTCTAATGAAAGACACGCAGGGGCCCCTTTACCTCTTCTACCATGCAGGGTGTGGTGAGAAAAGAGGCTATTTCTGAACTAGGAAGAGAGCCCAACCCCCTGGCATTCTGGCGTAGCTCTTCCAGCATCTAGAAATGTGAGGAATGAGTTTCTAGAACTTTACTTTCAGCCTGGCTGTGGCCACTTGTCATAGATTCTCAAGCCATTTTGATCCCAGCAGAGAAGCTTCCAAAGCAGCTGCCTGCCCCCTTTCCCCAGCAGCACAGTTTCCTGCGTTGTGTCTTCACCAGCGGCTGTCATCGGGTTCCTTGATCATGCTGGCCGTCCTGGAGAGAGACTGGAGTCTCCCTAGAATCTTGTGTTCCTGGTTAATGATGAAGTTGAATCCCTGGTCATGGTCCTGGTATATAGATAGTCTCTCTGGTGGCCTATCTGCACAGGTCTTTTATTTATTGATTGATTGATTGATTGATTGATTGATTGATTGTTTTTAAATTAAGCCACAAATGTTTTGAACATTTTAGAGGTGTGTGTGTGTGTGTGTGTGTGTGTGTGTGTTCATGCGCAAGTACACATGCAAACACATGTGTCAACAGCATGCATGCATGTGGAGGTTAGGGGAAACTAATAGATTCAGTTCTCTGGTTATACCATGGAGATCATGGGGCCTAAACTCACGTTGTCAGGCTTGATGGTAGGCACCATTACTTGCTGAGGCATCTCATAGGCTCTCTAATGTTGCATTAGATGAAATTATGAAAGCAAACTACAATTTGAAATATTAAATGCAGCAGAGATTTTAGTCATCATTGCTGTTGTGTTTAGATGTCAAATGTGAGGAAACACCGTGCAGTCTGCAGAGTTAATATTTTTAATTTTCCAGTATGGCAAATTTCAAGCAAAGTACAAACTTTGTTTATTTTTCCAAAGTCATTTTAACACTTGTATCTGTCAGCGTATTTTGTAAATATGGGCAGAATTATACTGTTGAAAACAAAAGTTCCTGGAAAGAACACCACTTTACCCTGATCCTTCTGCAAGGCTGATTGACTGTGGAGAGACTGGAATGTTGCGAGCCCAAAGCCTAATTACCATTTATCTTGGCTCTCATTAGTGCCCTTTATAGTCATTCCTTGCTCACCTCTTTCTGACATGTCATCCTATGACTTAACGAGTGAGACCTTTGGAATGTATTAATTTACAAGATGCTGACTTCCACCCTCCAAAGGTTAGTCATGTCATCTGAGACCCATAGCAGACATTCTCCTGGTTTGTTATAACCCCCCCAACACACACACACACACACACACACACACACACACACACACACACACACACACACACCCCTGATGTTTGCATTAGTGTATTTGAAAAGTGCCCTTATCTGCAGCTTTCCTTGTTCTATGACTATAACATTTTGTGAACTGGTGCCACATTGGAATATGGAACCCATGGTAATTGGAATCTGGGTTCTGGGCCCTGGTTTGGCTCCAGAATAAGTTTCCCTTATCCCATTTGTGATGAGAGCTGTGCTTTTATGTTAACCCTCTATCCCAGAAACTCACAAAAATATACCAATTTAAAAATATATATAATTCAGGTCTGTAATCCTAGTTGCAAGTATAGCTGAGGCAAAACAATCTAAGTTCAAGATCAGCTGGGGTAACTTAATGAGACATTGCCTCAAAATTTATAAAAGCACAGGTGTGTGTATGGCTGAGTGGTTCAGAGCTTTTCTGGCTTACACAAGGCTCTGGGTTCAATGTTTAGTACTGAAAAAAAATTGTTTAAAATGCAAGCAGAATGCAGCAACCAGCTGCCCCACGGATCCTCAAACTAAACAGAGCTGAAGTGAAATAAAATCTATTCCAAGTCAACAGACCCAGCAAAATGAATATCATTAAAAATGGGGGGGGGAAAGCCTTCATATTACAATATTCAGTTTTCTTAAAGAGACTAATTTCACGGAATATTCTGCCTTTTCCTTATTGACTTGTGAGGACTCTTTATATATTCTGAACACAAGTCTTAAATACATTTTTGCCAGGCTTGTTTTCTAACCTCTCTTTTAGCAGAAACTTTACTCCTCAGAAGTTTTCTGTCTGAGTGAACAGGATCTTCCCTTCTCCTAAGGGTAAAACCTGTTTGCTGTGCCTCCTACTGGAAGATTTGCCCTGGAGCCAGGAAGTTCACTTCCTGTTATCTCAGAGGATTTCTGTTTCCTGGACACTTGTAAATCCCCAATCCACTGAAAAGCCATTCTTCCTGGGAGGAGTCTCCAGGGCTGCTAGGTTTTTTGTTTTTTTTTTTATGAGAAAATATCCTTTGTTATTTTAAACTGTAAAGAATAAAGTTAGGAGAATCTCATTTGACTGGCAGCTCTGTAAGGGTTAGCAAACTACGAAGGTTTCCAGAGCCTTCTAAAATTTGGCACAGATTGGAGATAGCTCTCTATCTTCTCAGTTGTTTTTCTGAAAGCAAGCCTGAATATAAGCACATTTCTATTGTCTGGTCTATGGCTCTTTTGTGCAGTTCTTCAGGAGGAGCCATTGGTCACTGGAGAGAATTACAATAAAGTAGTCCCGCACTAGCTCAGAATGGAGTATAATAAAGGGTTTTTTATTTAGGGGTAGACTCACAGACCATCAGTCCTCTGCACAAGCAGGAAACAGGAACTGAATCCAGCAGACAAGACACAATCTTTATGTCTGCGTTTATAGTACAAGAACCAAGCCCAAGTGGGCTAGTATCTTAAAGGCTATTGACTGACGGAGTTCCCACAGCACCTTCCTCTTTTGTATAAATAGAGTTCCAAACCCAATACAAAACTATGTACAATAAGAACAAATATCAAATATCTCAGATGTCCTACCACAATTAAAATATTTTGTTTTGTTTTTTTGTTTGCTGTTTGTTTTTTTCCCGTTTCCATTAGACTTGTTTATTCAAGTATCCGAAAACACTTTCCACTTCCTCCCCTCCTCCCAATACCCTCCAGCTCCCCCTACTCCCTCTCCTCCTCCCTCACCATTCCCAAGAGCAGTCAGGGTTGCCTGCCCTGTGGGAAATCCAAGTTCCTCCCCCCTCCCTCCAGGTTCAGGAAGGTGAGAATCCAAACAGGCCAGGATCCCAAAAAGCCAGTCCATGCACACGAAACAAGACCCAGTGCCATTGTCAATGGTTTCTCAGTCTTCATTTGGACCTTGGGGACTCAGTCAGCCCCCATGTCAGCCACATTCAGAGAATCTGGTTTGATCACATGCTCGTTCAGTCCCAGTCCAGTTGGCCTTGGTGAGCTCTCATTCGATCAGTCCCCTTGTATCAGTGGGTGAACACACCCTTCGCGGTCCTGACTTCCAGTGCTCCAATGTGGGTCTCTGTCTCTATCTCCATCCATCGTCGGATGAAGGCCCCCTCTGATTTTGCTTTCCTTGCTCATGATCTCCCTCCCTCTGTTTCTCATTTGGACCTAGGGAGTTAAGTTCAGTGTTCCAATATGTGTCTCTGTCTCTATCTCCATCCATCGCCATATGAAGGTTCTGTGGTGACATGCAAAATATTCATCAGTATGGTTATGGGCCAAGGCCAGTTCAGGCACCCTCTCCTCTGCTGCCCAGAGTACAATCTGGGGACCTCTCCTTGGGCCTGGGAACCCCTCCAGAATCAAATCTCTTGCAAACCCTAAAATGGCTCCCTTAGTTGAGATATATACCTCCCTGCTCCCATATCCATCCTTCTTCCCTCCCCTCCATCCCATTTCCCCAAGCAATCCCCAATCCTACCCCTCTCCCTTCTCTCTAACCATCTCCCCTTACTTCAACCCCCCACCCTCCGTGCACCCAAGTTTGCCTGGCAATCTTGCCTACTTCTAATATCCAGGAGGATAACTATATGATTTTCTTCAGGTTCACCTTCTTATTTAGCTTCTCTAGGATCACAAATTATAGACTCAAAGACCTTTAACTATGGCTAGAATCCACTTATGAGTGAGTACATACCATATTCCTCTTTTTGGGTCTGGGTTACCTCACTCAGTAAAGCATTTTCTATTTCCATCCATTTGCATGCAAAATTCAAGATGTCATTGTTTTATACCGCTGAGTAAAACTCTAATGTGTATATGTTCCACACCTTTCACAATTAAAATATTTGGCATTTTTATGTCTCCTTATAACTTTGGAAATTGTTTCTCCTCCCCAAGCCTCATTATTATAGTCAAATGCCTCAACATTCATTGTATGCAGGATTCATTCTTTTCTCCATTGGTGCTGATCTAATGTTTAAAGGCCCAAGTATCTTTTTGCATTCTAAGTTGGCATTTTCAAAAGCCAGAGATTCAATAAATACTCATCTATTTGTTACTGAGTCTGTTACGCCTGCTTGTACAGCTGTAGTTAATCTTTGTAAAAAGTCATTAAAGAGTTCTCTTTGGCCTTGTTTAACCCTAGTATATGATTTTATTTTTTTCCTAGTTTTTTTAAATCCTGTTCTAAGCATTTAAGGTTGCTGTATGACATAAGGACAAGATGTTTGCATCATAAAGAACTTGATCCTGTGGATCAGCATAAGTGACCTCACCAAGAATTTGATCTTGGGAAGCCTCAAATCCTTTTATTCTTCCCTGTTGTTCTAAAATTTTTGCCTCCTCTTGCTAGCAGCATTTCCATAGTAATTGTGGCCCTTCTTTAAGGACCACTGAGACTTGTCAAAGTCACTTGTATGAGGTATCATTATTGCTTGAAATCCATGTCTTTACCATCTCCCTAAGAAATGGTGAATGCAAGCCATACGATACTATTGTTTGTATAATTCCTTTTAGATCACTCATACCTATTGGTTTCCAGTTATACTCTTTGAATCCTTTTGGGCATTTAGTACTTGATGGTTTGTCAGAGGTGACTATGGGGTAAGTAGCTAAAACCTTTGGTAAATCATCTCTGAATCTGGTATGTACTGGCAATGCCAAATCCTGTCCTTGCTCATCAGTTCCAATAATTTCTGTAATCATTTCAAATTTTCTTACCAATGTCTTTTGTAAAGCCTGAATCTCTTCACCTGTGAATATTTCTAATGATTTAATTGACTCAAATAACTTCTGGTCCTCATTCTGCACACATGGTTCCAAGGTATAAAATTTTTCCATTAATGATAACTTCTCATCTTTGGATATTATTTGGATGGTGTGCAGATTGCCTTCCTGGAGATACTCTTATCTGCTAATCTTAACTTTTTAACAGATTTTGATTGTCAAATACAATACTATGAATTCTTTCAGATAATTTTTCAACACCCTTTGACATAGACTGAATTTTGTATGTCAAATTGATGTTATCCTTTTCAAAAGTATTGATTTTTTTCACCTGACTTTTATTTTTGGTGGTATGAATCCTGTCAGCTAGTTCTTATTAGTCTGTAAAGACTGTATCATGGCCTCAGAATAACCTTTGACATCAGAAAGTTACAGGCACTAGAATAGCTTGTACAGGAGCAGCTGAATGCTCAACATATTGAAAAATTACCACTTTTTGGAATTTCCCTATATTTGTCCTTAAAAGGAAATCAGGAAAATGGAGAATGTTAACAGATTTAAAAGCTATAAATAAGGTCATTCAGCCAATGGACCTTTTAGAGTTTGAAATTCCCTTGCTACCTTTATTACCTAAAGCATAGTCTATATAGTGATTGATTTAAAAGATTGCTTCCTTACTATGCTTTTATAAGAATAGGATAGAGAAAAATTGACTTTTGCATTGTCTACTTATTTTAATTCTCAATCTGGATCCTGAGGTAGATTGATTTCCAATTTCCTGAGAAACCGCCACACTGATTTCCAAAGTGGTTGCACAAGTTTGCATTCCCACCAGCAATGGATGAGTGTTCCCATTACTCCACATCCTCTCCAGCATAGGTTATCATTGGTGTTTTTGATTTTAGCCTTTCTGACAGGTGTAAGATGGTATCTTAAAGTTGTTTTGATTTGCATTTCCCTGATCGCTTAGGAGGTTTAATATGACCTTAAGTGTCTTTTGGCTATTTGAACTTTGGGAAATACAAAAGCATTTGTTCAACTATGTTCATAGCACCTTTATTTGTAATTGCCAGATCCTGAAAACAACCTAGATGCCCCTCAATGGAAGAATGGATAAAGAAAGTGTGAAATATATACACATTAGAGTACTACTCAGTGGTAAAAAACAATGACATCTTGAAATTTGATGCAAATGGATGGAAATAGAAAACACTATCCTGAGTGAGATAACCCAGACCCAAAAAGATGAATATGGTATGTAATCACTCATTAGTGGACTCTAGCCATAAACAAAGGACATTAAGCCTATAGTTCACAAGCCTAGAGAAGTCAAATAACAAAGTGAACCCAAAGAAAAACATATATAACTCCTCTTGGAAATTTGAAGCAAACAAGATTCCCAGGCAAAAGTTGGGAGCATGGGGGTGGGGGTAGGGGTGGGAGTGTTGGGGGAAGGGAAGGGGGGAGCGAGAAGGGAGAAGGGAAAGACTGGAGAGAGACTGGGGGAGTGGGAGGGTGGAGATGGAGGAAGGGCAGATATAGGAGCAGGGAAGAAGATATCTACATTAAGGGAACCATTTTAGGGTTCGCAAAAGACTTCGCTCTAGAGGGGGGTCCCAGGTGTCCACGGGGATGTCCCCAGCTAGGTTCTTGGGCAGCAGAGGAGAAGGTGTCTGAACTGGCCTTGCCCCACTAGTACACTGATGATTATCTCGAATATCACCATAGAATCTTCGTCCAGCAACGGATGGAGATAGAGACAAAGACCCTCATCAGAGCAACGGACTGAGCCCCCAAGGTCCAGTTGAAGATCAGAAGAAGGGAAAAGATGAACAAGGAAGTCTGGACCACGAGGAGTTGGTTCACCCACTGAGACAGTGTGCCTATTCTAATGGGACCTCACCAAATCCAGCTGGACCGGGACTGAATGAGCATGTGATCAAACCAGACTCTCTGAATGTGGCTGAAAATGGGGGCGGACTGAGAAGCCATTGATAAAGGCACTGGGACCAACTGCATGTACTGACTTTTTGGGACTCTTGTTTATTTGTATGCACACCTTCCTAGGCCTGGATGGAGGGGGGAGGGCCTTGGACTTCCCACAGGGCAGGGTACCCTGCCCACTCTTAAGGAGGGAGGGGGAGGGAGGAGGGTGAGTGGGGGAGTGGGAGGGGAATGGGAGGAGGGGAGGAAGTGTATATTTTTTAATGGAAAAATAAATAAATAAATAAAAAATAAATAAAAAATTCTTCCACAAAAGATATTAAACAGCCCAACCTTGTGTCAATATTTTATACAATAACCATTATAAATTATTTGCAAACAGTTTTCTCAATTTATAATTTATTGTTATATGGATGATATTTTACTAATTGATTCAGATGCAGATATCTTAGGAAAAAATATTTGAAGAAATAAAGAAAGTTTTTGCCTTGTTGGGGATTACAAATTGCTTCTGAAAATAATGCAGAAAGGATAGTTGAACAAATGTCTTTGAGGTATGATTGTACATCCTTTAGGAATATGCCCAGGAGTGGTATTCCTGGATCTTGAGATAGTCTGATTACCAGTTTTCTGAGAAACCAACATACAGATTTTCAAAGTGGCTTGTACAAGTTTGCACTCCCACCAACAGTGGAGAAGTATTCCCCTTACTCTGCATCCTCCCCAGGATAAGCTGTCACCAGTGTTTTGATCTTAGCCTTTCTAATAGGTGTGAGATATCTCAGAGTTGTTTTGATTTCCATTTCCCTAATGACTAAGGATGTTGAGCAATTCCTTAAATGTCTTTTGGCCTTTTAGGATTCTTCTGTTAAGAATGATCTGTTTGGATCTGTACCCCATTTTTAAATTGGATTATTTGGTAGTTTGACATCCAGTTTCTTAAGTTCTTCGTATATTTTGGAGTTCTTCGTGTATTTTGGAGACCAGCCCCCTGTCAGATGTATGGTTGGGGAAGAAATTTTTCTATATTGTTGGCCACCATTTTGTCTTATTGTTTTTCAATATTGTTTTTGTTTTTCAAGACAAGGTTTCTCTATAGCTTTGGAGCCTGTCTTGGAACTAGCTCTTGTAGACCAGGAAGGCCTTGAACTCACAGAGATCCACCTGCCTATGCCTCATAAGTGCTGGGATTAAAGGCATGAACCACCACTGCCTGACTGTTTATCACTTTTATACAGAAGGTCTACTGTTTTTTGGGGTTTTTTTTTTTGTTAATCATGTGTCCTGCCACATTACTGAGGGTGTTTATCAGCTGTAGGAGTTCACTGGTAGCATTTTTGGGGTCACTTATGTACACTATCATATCATCTGCAAATAGAGAAAGCTTGACTTCCTCCTTTCTAATTTGTATCTACGTGTTCTCCTTTTGTTGTCGTATTCCTCTAGCTAGAACTTCAAAACCAATATTGAGTAGATATGGAGAAAGTGGACAACCTTCTCTTATTCTTGATTTTAGTGGAATCGCTTTGAGTTTCTCTCCATTTAGTTTGATGTTGGCTGTTGGTTTGCTGTATATTGCCTTTATTATGCTTAGGTATGTTCCTTATATACCTGATCCCTCTAAGGCCTTTATAATGAAGGGGTGTTGGATTTTATCAAAGGCTTTTCAACATCTAATGAGATGATCATTTGGCTTTTTTCTTTCAGTTTATTTATATGGTGGATTACATTAATAGATTTTCATATGTTGAATCATCCCTACATCTCTGGGATGAAGCCTACTTGATCATGGAGAATAATTTTTCTTGATGTGTTCTTGGATTTGGTTTACCAATATTTAGTTGACTATTTTTGCATCAATACTCATGATGGAGATTGGTCTGTAATTTTTTTTCTTGGTTGAGTCTTTGTATAGTTTGGGTATTAGGGTAACTGCAGCCTCATAAAAAGAGTTTGGCAATGTTCTTTCTATTTCTATTGTTTGGAACAACTTGAGGAGTATTGGCATTAGATCGTCTTTGAAATTCTGGTAGAATTCAGCACTGAAACATGTCCCTGGGCTTTATATGGTTGGGAGACTTTTGATGACTGTTTCAATTTCCTTGGGGATTATAGGTCTATTCAAGTTGATTATCTGGTCTTAATTTAATTTTGGTATGTGGTACCTGTCCAGAAAATTGTCTATTTCCTTTATATTTACCAATTTATGAAGTACAGGTGTTCAAAGTATGATCTAATGATTCTCTGGATTTCCTCGGTGTCTATTATTATACCCCCTTTCATTTATGATTTTATTAATTCGGATATTCTTTCACTGAATTTTGGTTAGTTTGCATAAGGGTTTCTCCATCTTGTTGATTTTCTCAAAGAACATTTGTTTTAGCTTCTATTTTATTGATTTCAGCTTTTGAATTGATTATTTCCTTTTATATACTGCTCCTGGGTTAGTCTGCTTCTTTTGATTCTAGAGTTTTTAGGTGTGCTGTTAATTCACTAGTGTGAGTTTTCTCCATGTTTTTTATGTTGGTACTTAGTGCTATGAACTTTCCTCTTAGCACTGCTTTCATAGTGTCCCAAAAGTTTGGGTATGTGTGCCTTCATTTTCATAATATGCCATAAGTTTGGGTGTATTGTGCTTCCATTTTCATTGAATTCTAGGAAGTCTTTAATTTATTTCTTTATTTCTTCTTTGACTCAGTGATGATTCAGTTGAGCACTGTTCAATTTCCATGAGTTTGTAAGCTTTCTGCAGTCAGTGTTATTGTTGAATTCTGTCTGTTAGCCATGGTGATCCAATTAACATACAGGGGGTTATTTCTTTTTTTCAATCTGTTGAGGTTTGCTTTGTTACCAAAAATGTGGTCAATTTTAGAGAAGGTTCCATGAGGTGCCAAGAATAAGGTATATTCTTTTGTCTTTGGTGAAATGTTCTATAGCTGTCTGTTAAGTCTATTTGAGTTATAACATCTGTTAGATCTCTTATTTCTCTGCTAAGCTTCTGCCTGGCTGAACTGTCCAGTGGTGAGAGTGGGGTACTGAAGTCTCCCATTATTAGTGTGTGGGGTTTGATTGTGATGGAAGCTTTAGTAATATTTGTTTTACAAATGTGGGTGTCCTTGTATTTGGGGCATAGATGTTCAGGATTGAGACTTTATCTTGATGAATTTCTTTTTTCTGTGATAAATATACAATGTCCTTCTCCATCTCTTTTGATTAATTTTAGATTGAAGTCTATTTTGGTAAATATTAAGATAGTTACATCAACTATTTGATTGGAAAATCTTTACCCAACCCTTTATTCTGAGGTCATGTCTAACTACACAGTTGAGGCGTGTTTCTCGTAAGCATTTGTATCCATTCTGTTAGTCTGTGTCTTTTTAGAGGCAAATTGAGTCCATTGATATTAAGAGATATTAATTACCAGTGATTGTTAACTCCTGTTATTTTTGTTTTTGTCGGTGGTAGTGGTAGTGTTCATGTGTTTCCGTTCTTTGGGTGTTGCTGGTGTGGTGTTATTTATTGCCTGCATTTTTGTGGTGTGGTTAACTCACTTGTGTTGGAATTTTCCTTCTAGTACTTTCTGTAGGACTGGATTTGTGGATAGGTATTTGTTTAAATCTGGTTTTGTCTACGAATATATTGTTTTCTCTGTCAATGGTATTTGAAAGCTTTGCTGGGTATAGTAGTCTGGGCTTGGATCCATGATCTCTTAGTGTCTGCAGAAAGTTTTATAGTAAGTTTTATTTAGTTATAGTAGAAAGTAAATTAGATAAAAAAAATTTTGCACTCACTAAGAGAAGATAGATAATGGAGTATTTTCTCTGAATTTGTCAAACACTAATCAGCTGGATGTTGTGAATGTAATTCTTACTTGATAATTGTTCTTATTGTTTAGTTTCATTCTGCTAAAGTTAATATATTTCCTTTTTATTTAGACAACACCTGATAATTATTCATATTGTATATAGTTTTACTATGTTAGAGTTAAAATCCTTCCTTTTTATTTGAACAAAAAGGAGGAAATAGTGCAGGAAATTTGTCTGTGTTAACACTCCAAGAATACTGGAGGAGTTGGACTTTGGTTTGAAGGGTGGAGTCCACACTAACCTGGCCAGAGTGAACCATAGAGTTTTCTGGTGGATCAGAGGAAGCTAGAGGGACACATAGAAGGAATAAGGGGAAATCTAAGGAGATGAACAGCCTTTTGTATTGGGGACATTAGAGAAGAGAGCAGGTAATTGTTTCTCTATCACTCTGTAGATCTCTCAGTTTTTTTCCCTAAAATTTAACTCCCGAGTTTTATTTTTTAACAAAGCAATAAAAGAAGTTGCAGTATCCATACTCTCAGCTCTGTGTTTCTTCCTGAGATCTTCCTGCTAAAAATCTATTTAAAAATGTCTTTCAAATAAACTCCAACTCTGCTCCACACTGGTTCATTCTGAAACTCTTCTCTTGGGGGACGGCAAGGATCCCACTATACCAGAGTGGCCTACCCTAAAATATCAAGGGAACTGCTGGAGCTGTGGCTTCACGGACAAAACTGAAGAGCAGTGAATGCTTTCCCAGCACAGGAACAAGGGAAGTACCCTGGGGTGATTCTGGTTCCAGCTGCCACCACAATCATGTGGCTGGGATCTCACCAGTTAGGGGCTTGGCTTCCTAGTCAGTTAGATGAAGGAAGCGGGGCTTGAGTATTCGGAGCGTAGAAAGCATTGCCAGTTGGCTGGTGAAACTTCAGAGCTGTGATAGCAGGATATCAACTGACCATTCAAACCAGGGGGAATAAAACCATTCCAAACCAGGTAGTACCAACACAGACAAGCCAGACCACTGCTGCCTGAGTTTTGCTTCATTGCAGTGGCATGTCCATATGTCAGCTTCAGAAACTTTCCCCTCTCGTGCGTCTGATACCAGCTAGAAAACAAGAACAGCTAGAGTACCAAATACAGGGACAAAAGAAGAAAGGGAACCCTGTTTTGGGAAAACCTGATCCATTCCTGGACTTCCCCATCTCTCTTCTGTCTTAAGTGAATAGCTCCCCCTATGAAACTTTCCCAAGACAAGCCATCCAGGACCCCAGTCCCACTGGTCTCTGCAGATGCCTGGCTTACCCCTTGAGTGTGTACTTTAGCTCTATAAGAAACTTCCTGTAATTCTTGACTTTATTTCCATTCTGAATTTTTTTTGATGGAGGCAGGAACCTGGAAATCCAGACCTCCCTGACTTTACTTCGGATAGGTATTTCAGTTTCAACTGAAAGTGTTCACCAAGGTTGAAAAAGGCTGACTCGATTACACAGATTCAGTTCACTCTCTGTATTTTCTCGCTCAAATTGTACACAGATTCATTTTTCCGTGTGTGCATTTTTCTTTTGTGTATGTGTATTTGCATGTGTATGATGTCATATGTATTTGCATGTGTACAAGTGTATGTATTAGCATGTATATGGGTACACGTGTGTATGTGTGAGTGCATGTGGAGGTTAGGCTCTTACTTGAACCTAGAAAAAGTAATTCAGCTGGTTTATGTAGCCAGCTTCCTCTAGAGAGCCTGTCTCCACCTCTCAAACACCGGGATCTCAAACAGACCTATGCTCCCACCCAGCATTTGTGTGGGTGCTAGAGATCTGAACTCTGATCATTATGCTTGTGGAACATGCATCTTACTCACTGAGCCACATTCCCTGCCTCGGGTGGCATTCTTTTCATAGAATTCAGCCTTACTAAGTTCATCACAAGCATTCACATAAAATTTAAAATAATATAAAATCTGCATTGAGGTTTATTGGTAGAACTCAACACAGCAGGAAAATCCAAGCACAGGGGGAAAATGTTGGACAACCATTTTGACTTGAATGCCAAATTTAATTTATTAATTTGTTTTGTATGGAATCCTTTAAACGTGGATGCGTATTTCAAAAGTTAAAAACCAAATGCAAGCCTGGGTTTGCTGAAAATACCTGTTGAAGTTCAATGTGTAGTGGACATCTCCATGCCTTCCTCTATCGAATAGTTTAAAGATGTTTATTTTTTTAAAGGTATCTGGTGACAAAGATATCTGGGAGTGGTTGTTACGCCAGTACATGATAAGCATCATTTATGTGCAGAGAATTATAAATATGAAGACATACAATAAATGACTATTGTCACTAGGAAGTCCAGAGATCACACGGACAAATGACATTTAAGGAAATGAGAAATATAGATGATTAAAAAGTATAAATGGTGGTAAAAGACTATGCATTTTCTTTTTCTATGCATTTCTCTTCCTTTGAAGAACATACTAAAATGATTCTACATTTTTATGAGCGTTAACTGAAAAAAAACATTGAAAAGGAGAATAAGTGTTGATTGAAGTGGGGAGGGCACCTACATACCTGTCATTCAAAAGTGTAAAACTATTACAGAGATAAAGTCATCAGCAACATGGGATCAAAGGCAAATAGAAATAGATTGTGTGTGTGTGTGCGTGTGTGCACTGTGTGTGTGAGTGTGTGTAGGATAAGATAACATTGAATAGCTAAGAAATAATAATAGCATAATTCCTCTTGAAGGCATTAAAAAAAATACCACATGAACTAAGGGTTAGGTCTAAAAGTTAACTAGAAAAGTTGTTTTCTGACCTAAACACACACATACACAAACACACAGTAATAATTATGAATAAAATAATAAACAGAGTAGAACACAGGTAAATATTTATGTAAACTCTGATGTGGCCTTTTATGACTTTAATATTTACTTATATTTTTATTGCTGTATGTGCATTTGAGTAAGTGTATGTCATGTCTGTGCAGGTATACAGAGGGTAGCCAGAAGTGGATGTTAGAGTCAATGCTGAGACACCTCCTATGTGGCCTTTGACACAAACCAGTTAAAGGAAAACTCATTTGATTTTACTATTTAAAAAAGCAAAATAAGTTGTAAATACCCAAAACCCTAGACATTCTTAATATCTGCCAGAAAAGGCGGCTGGGTGGTTTCCTGGGTCAGAAGTTGGGTGGGAAAGGACTAAAGAGGGTGAAGAAGGAGCTGTCTGCATGACAAGTGCTAAGAGTAGGCTGTGTTGGTGAGAGCATAGGCGCACACTTGTCAACACTCACGGGACTTCAGGCTTTGAATGGCTGCCTTTTTATTGTTCTCGAGCACTTAAAGCCTTCTGAAAATAACTAGAAGGCAAACTCCAAATGAGGAAGCTAGTGTATCTGAGACAGAGGTACGGGTACACAACCTTGTGACTAATAATAAGAAAAGAAAGAGTCCGTGGGTAAAATGGGCCAGGCACATAAACAAGAAAGAAAGAAGCGAAACTAACAATGAACAATAACTGCCTGACAACAGATTAGATGCCAGCAGTGATCTCACTGTGAAAACAGACGTGCAGATGTCAGCCTCATCATGTTGACAGAGAGGAAAAAGAAGAAATCTCTTGCTTGGAAGCGGGAATCATACTTCTGTGAGTAACATTTTGATGTGGCACAGGACACAAATTAATAATGTTCCAATTTTGAGTTTTACCAAGTAAAGGTACATAGATCCTAAACCCCTGGGTCTCCATCTCAGCTGTGGTCTATGGCTCCATGACCTGAGTTTCTCTTCACCTTTATTCCCCCTCTTCCTCCTCAGTTCCCCTTGGTGCCCCTTCTTCTTCCACCACATCCCGCACCACTGCCTCTCACTCATTGTGTAACTTTTCCCTGTGGAATTTCCCTCTAGTGTCAGCTAAGTTCCTTAGTCAGTCCTTTGGGACTTCTTGCTTCTGATGCCTGATTGCTAGGGGCTGGAAGGTCTAAGATGTCCTCTTCACAGACCTGGCGGCTGGCAAGTTGCCTGACGGCAGGAGTAACAGGGACCAGGGGACCAGCTTATTCTTGTTAACCTGGAGGCTAGCCTGGGCTCCTTCAGGTGATTACAAGAGGGCTAGCCCTGGTGTGTAAGCATAGGCTGTGTCTCTGTCCTCATTGTATGATGGTTTAGGTGTGTTCTTAAAAGCCTTTTTTCTGGAACCTTCATGCCTCAATGTGGCAGTGTTGGAAGGAAGCCTCATGGGGAGTGCTCAGCTTCTTGGGGCCAGAGCCCTGGGAATGAATTAGAGCCTTCCAGCCTAAGTTCTCTCTCCTCCTGTACTCTCTCTTATCTTTCCTCTTGCCTTGTGGCTTGAAGCAGTGCCGAGCCTTCACCAGATGTGACCACCTGAGTTTGGAACTCACCACTTACATAAAAGTATACCAAAATCAACCATTTTTCTTTATCTTACACAGTGCCAAGTTATTTTTATACAGATAGTAGTCACTGAGCCACCTGGTTCTTATGAAGTGATTTAGCCTGTCCACCTTTGTGTGATGGTTGAGACATATAGCAGAGACTAAACAACAAGTGTTATGGCTAGCTTTCCCAGAACTTTACCATTTGTGTCAATTTTCTCAGAGTCCCCTAGAGAAGCCATAGGCTCCCCCCACCCCCGGAAGACAGTAGGAGACAGCCTAGAAAACATGATGCCCACATTCCCAAGAGGTAGGGTGGGTGGCTTTTGTTATTCCGTGGCTTATGGATATTTGTCATTGTTTAGGGGGTTGTTTACAGTTGTTATTTGTAATGGTCAGGAAAAAAGCTGAACAAAGGACATTAGATTCAGGGATCTCATTCTGAAAAGAAAAAGAGGTGTTATAATATGGAAATGATGGGATAAAAGGGTAAGTTGATAAAAGGGTTGAGCCTACTTTTGAATAAGCACCTGTCTCAAATATTTTACATTGGTATAGAATTTTGTATATTTTGATAAAAACTTAAAGGTTATTTTTATTGTACTGTATTATATATTTCTGTTTCTTATTTAAAGTACTGTTCCTATGCAGTCCACTTTAAAATGTAATATAAAATTTATTCCTTGAAAGTTATTTAGGATAATAAAGAACTACAGGTTAATAGTTATTTATGACAATCAAACTTATAGTCATATTAAGTATGTATTCAAAGTCATACAGAAACATATTTTAGATAGATAAGTAATCTTCAAACACTTCAAAGACTTAAAGAATATGGCATTTAAAATGTTATAATAGCATAAGGCTTACGTTGACAGTGAGACATGCCTGCTTCTGTCAGCAACAATTTACTTCAGAGAAGATGATTAGCACTGAGAAAATTCCATATGGAGCTCATTTTCATTGTGGCAACACTAACCATTTTCAAAAAACTAGTCTTTCCTCAATTGTTGACTGTATGCTGTCCAAACTGGATACCCAGGACACAAAAAAGCAACTGCTGAACTTTGTCAATCAAGACATGGTAGAATAGTTCTTCAGAATTCCTGCTTCATGGAAAAGTTTGTCAAATATTCTAGGTCTGTTGCCTGAAGATGGGTGCCCCAACATTGTAGAGGAACCCTGGGGGTGAATGTCCAGGCAGCCAGATGTCTCTGTCATTTCATAGCTTTGAAAGCTGTTTTCTCTAAATCTCTTGTCTACTCAAGTAATATCAGGTCCCTCTGGGGTCTTTGATTGAGTTAAAGACTAGGTAGCTATAGTTGTAGTTTTCCTTAGATATGATAGAATATAGGGACTTATCAAGATAGAATAAATAATGGAGTATTTTCTCCAAATATACCAAATACAAATGGACTAGACATTGCAAACATAATGCTTACCTGATAATTGTTCTTATTGTTTATAGTTTTATTATGTTAGAGTCAGAGCCTTTCTTTTTATTTAGACAGAAGAGGGGAAATGTGGAATATTTCTTTATGCTATGTGAAGATATGTCATATTAAATATTAAACCAATATTGAAATATTGGTTTGATAAAAAGCTAAATAGTCAGGATTTTCAGGGCAGGGAGAATGCTGGGAAGAAGAAGGTGGGTCACCGGCCAGATGGAGAGGAGTCATGATAGTGAGTACAGAGTAAAGATGATAAGACACATAAAAGAAATGGATTAAAAGATATGGGTTAATTTAAGTTATAAGAACTAGTTAGAAACAAGTCTAAGCTATTGGCTGAGCTTTCACAATTAATAATGTCTCCACATCATTTTTTTTTGTGAACTGGTGGCCCCAAAAGAAAGACTCACTACACAGATAAGGACCAACAATAGATTAAAAAAAAAGATTATTCCACTTGAGTTTAACCTGATGAGACAGTGAGTTGATTAAAATTTCTTACAGGAATGGGGGTTAAAGTTTGCCTACAGGAGCATGTGAGACTCAAGAGTAGCACATCACCAGAAAGCTCAGCCTACCACAGGTGACAATTCACAACAGCTGCACCCCTGTGTACCTTATAAGACTTCCAGATGGCTTAGCTAGCTTGAGAGCCTTCTCTCTGTAGCACTCTTTACTGCTCATATAACTTGGAGAGAGGTCTATAAATCTCCTAAGTTTCAGGAGTCTCCTGAGACTTGTAAGTTGTGTATACTTCTTGAGGTGCCTCCCTCTATGAGGGAGTGCTTTATTCTGGAGAAATGTACTGACCCTAGGCCTTGATCCCTGAGAGGGAGGTGGGGGGCAGGATTGAAAATTTTGTGATTCACCTACTATCTCTGCAGTTAAATGGGCTTGTCTGAATTGTTACATGTCTCAAGTTTAAGCAGCTTTTGGTATGAGTTTCCCCATCACTTGCACCCTGTAGCTGAGCACTGCAGACCCACATGGCAAAGACTCTCTGCTCTTTAAACTGTGACCACAAATTCTTGAACTACTCCTGGCCTGTAGTATAGAACGCTGGGTGGGAACTCTGTTGGAGCTGGAAACTTGAGCAACCATTGCTTCTGGTTTCCCAACAGTCCTTGGAGATGTAACCCCCCCCCCATCTTCCAAGGCTCACTCAAATCTTCTGAGTTCTTATCCCTGGTGGGGCCAACAAGAAGAAGGGACCATGACTGTTGTCACCATAGATACGGCTGCAGACCATACTGGTGCTGTACCAGGTTTGATAGGCAGCCTGAAACTGTCCTCCAGGTTGGGGTTCAATCAACTAGAAGCCCTGTTGGCCTCAGGTAAAATGGTCTTCATTTACTATGGCTGTGGAGAACTAAGAGGGAAAATGGTATGTGTCATACCAAAAATTTACTTAAGTCCTAAATTATAACAGTGCTTGGTTTTACAGCTCTGTATTCAAATAACTGTAGTGAGGGGCTGCGGGCAGGCCTGCTTTTCGCCTCACCTGGCTCCTGCATGGCTAGCTTAGTCCCAGAAATAACAACACATAAACTGTATTCATTTAAGCACTGCCTGGCCCATTATCTCTAGAGAGTTAGTTACTGACTAACTCTCATATCTTGATATTAACCCATTTCTAATAATCTGTGTAGCACCACGAGGTGGTGGCTTACCGGAAAAGATTCAGCATGTCTGACCTGGTGACTGGCTCCATGGCTTCTGCCTCATAGCCCTCTTCCCAGCATTCTGTTCTGTTTACTCCGCCTACCTAATTTTCTGTCCTATCAAGGGGCCAAGGCAGTCTCTTTATTGACCAATGAAAATAACACAATAGACAGATAACCCTCCTCCATCAAATAACCTTGAAGGATGAATAAATAAGATGGCAGGAGCAAGGTGATTCACTGTCAGTTATCTGCCGAATTCAGAACCAATTCACTCTTTTGATCTTTGTGTGTGGAGCTGTATACAGCTTCTTAGCCTGAGTTCCACGTATGCTTTGCCATATTTTCCACAGCACAAAAGAGTCTCAAAAGAAATTATGAAACAATGATGCCCCCAATGCTGCTCAGTGTGCAGTCTGTGAAACAGTCCATGGTGGTCCTGAGTGTGTTCCTAATGATGCCCTTCCTTGGGTTCTGCTTTCTGTACAGCAGGATGACCAGTGCATCAGAACTGCCTTCCAATTCCTGCCTCCCAAGAGGCTCAGCGCTCCACTTTTCTCTTTACCTTCCTCCAGGGCACTAATCAGGTATGATAAAATTAGTAAGGACAGAGAGAAGCTCCCAGAACTCCACTCACAGCAGCAGCAGTCAGCATTGGGCAGAATTTTCTCCACTAGGTTTAGGAATGCCCCAGAATGTCTTCAGGAGCTCAAAGAATTCCAAGCTTTCCAGTGTAGGTTCCTCCTTCAGCTCCCTGCCAGGTGGCCTTAGAACAGGACAGAGTCATCAAGAGGTGTCCACCCTCACTCCTCCCTGACGTCAGGCTCTCTCTCTTGCTCCCCCCTGAAAGGACACCATCTGCCACAACTGCCTCCTCCATCTGTGTCTCCTTTTGCTTACAGGACCTCCAGTGGGAGTCTGGAAATAGCATCCTCATCTCAGTCAGAGCCCTGGTGGGCTTTGTGACTCAGTGACAGGCCATCTCAGGGTACCACTGGTGCTGTGTGCCCACAATTCAGGGAGCTGCTGTTAGGGAGCTGCCCATTTATTCATTCCACAGTCATTGCTGAGCTATCTGTAGACAGTAAGCCAAGCAATGGGTGGCAGGCTCTGACATAGGCAGTCAAGCATAGTTCTTGGAGACAACGGGCTTGGAGGGAAATCTTGGTGCTGTTCAGACAAGATAATGGGAAATGCTGATGAACTATGTCTCTATACAGAGCCAACCTGGGTGTGATACTATTGATATTGATAGACATTGATACTACTATTTGGGGCACTTAAGGGCTCCAAACTTCCTTATATGTTTTGTTTACCCAAAATTTTCTCAGAAAGCAGCAGCTAGACTCCTCATTTGGGGTCTTGTTGGTTTTAGGCTTGCTGGGATGAAATCACAATCCAGCCTCAATCACTGGGGTAATAGTCAGCTTCAAGCATGGCTCTTTACTGATCTGGTGATGTGATTCTAATAACACTTAACCTTGCTTTCCCATATTTGAAGTAGAAGGGTGAGATTCACAGAGAGGAGGGAAGACTGGCCTCAAAATAGTTTTGACTTCCTCCTCAGCCAGGTAGACAAGTTCGTAGAGACTGGAGAAGGAAAGAGGGCTGTATGAGCACAAAGGGCATGCCACACACACACACACACACACACACACAAACAACGAAGTCTGCATCAGCTTTGGTACAAATGGGGTTTGGAATTATCAAGTCTGAGTTTGTAGCATTGAACAAAATCAGGAATGCTACCAAGATGTTTCTTAAGCATGTTGTGGTGACACATGCCTATTAACTCCAGCATTTCCCAGGCTGAGGCAGGAGAATCATCATTTTGAGGCCAACCTGAGCTCCATGGTCTAGGGGTATAGCTCAGTAGAAGAGTCTTTTTCTAGAATGCACAAGGCTCTGGTTTCATCTCCTTTACCAGAAAAAGCAAAGTAAAATTGGAGTATGTGCAGTCCTCACATACTCTTTGGCCTCATTTCCCTTGTGTGTAGTGAGATTGTCTCTATGAAGATCAAGTAAGATGTCACATATGAATGCTTTGGGAAATATCAAAGACAGTACAAAGCAGAATACAGAGAACATCCTTATTATTATAGTGGCAGGTATTCCTTCCTCTGACATGAGAGGCCAAGGTTCAATCCCTTGATGGAAAAGCAAGCTACCCTATTTGCAGCCATACCACTTTGAACACACTGGATTTTGTCAAAACACAGAGAACCTTCTTGAAATGCCCTTAGTGTGGTGACTGTGATTCTTGCTCGTCTTCCTGAGCACAGCACTGCATACACATGTTAGACAACCAGCAGTGAAGATGGATGAGATGGGCCTTCTCTCTCCATTACACAATTGGTTACTGTGGAAATATTGGACTCATGTCCACTGTCCCAGAAAGTTTCCAGACACCAGTTGTCGAAAGAATGTGCCTTAGCTCAGTTACCAAATAAGCGAGTCTTTATCCATGGTCTTTTAGCTCACGTACTTGATGATTATTATTGTTTGACTCTGAAATGTCCCAGGAGCTCATGTATAAAGGTTTTCACCCCAGATCTTGGCACTATTTGGAGAGACTGAGGAACCCTCAGAAGGTGGGACTCCACTGACAGAAATAGAGGCCTTTGAAGGTCGTACTTTCCCCTGATTTCCTACCCACGCTCTGCTTTACGATCTGCTATGATGTGAACAATGCTTACACACTCTCCTGCTGCCAGGAACAGAACTTCCACCATGCCTTCTCTGCCACAATGGACTGAAAACTTCTAACACCAGAAGCCAAAATAAACTCTCTCCTCCTGTACATTGTTTCCATCAAGAATTACAGTCATGGCATATGTAACTAAGACAGCAACAGGGAGGTTAAAAACCAGCAGGTCTCAGTGACAAGCATCCTGGTGGGCGTTCCAGCCAGATGAACACTCAGGCTTTGGGGTAGTGAGTAACCTAGTGAGCCACGCACGGCAGAGCTCTGCTCACTGCCTGTCCGAGCAAATGGGGAAGGTTATTTCTAACCTCTGCCCAGGTCTCCTGGTGTATCAGTCCTCTGCCTCATTCTCTCCCTCCACTGTCATCTCCCACTTCTGCTTTCCCATGAAAATCTCAGTATTTCTCATGGTCAATGACCTGTTTTGGTTCCTGACTCTGAATGGGCAGGGCTTGACACTGGGCGTCTGACTTCATTCTTGTAAGAGGCTAATTTGGGAATTGTAGAATCAAGTGTATCTTTCCTTCTGCTCATATAGCAGGCAGATGGTTAGAAAGACATCTAACATGAACAAGTGTACTTAAGCAATCTTGTCCCTGCTGGGATCTTCATAGAGTGCACATTAGGAATTCATGCGAGCAGTAAGTTTATAGTTATAAAACCCATGGAAGTGTCCTGAGAATTCTCCTAGAAGCTAATAAAAGCATGTAGCAAGGAAAGCATCTTGTGGATGTGTCTGAAAGCCTGTGCTTAATACCCATCTGGACTTCCCAAAGATAGACTCTGACTTCCAGTGAAGAATGCTCACAGTCAGGCCTGCCAGCTCAGAGACAGGATGGGCCCTCTCATCGGGGAAGGGATTGAGGTCGGGGAAGCCAAACACCTGGGTCAGCAATAGCTCCTGGTAAAGGTGCTCCCCACTGGGGAGGTGATGTTCCCCACTGGGGAAGTGGTCCTCCCCAGTCAACAACTTTGTGGTCAGCCTGGGCTCTCCAGTTTAAGAATCACGATGAGCCAGAGTGTATATTGGAATCAAGACAAAGGAGAGGCTGTGGCTTCTATTCATGGACTCTTGGGATGCCCCAGAGTTGTCCACAGATAGGGGACTGTGGGGGTGGGGAGGGTCTCTTTAAAACTGGAATGGCGACTGGTGGTACTCAATGACATGGAAGCCAACTTGAAAAAAAGAATCCCCTGGGATCTCCAGGAGCCATGGAACAGAGATCAGCTGTCCTGCAGGACCCATCCAAGTGCTACTTGTAGAGTCTGGGGCTTTGTGTCTCTGAATTACAGAGGGCTTTGCTATTGAGGGCTAGGTATCTAGAACACGCCACGCACACACTGACAATTCTGCAAGCAAAGAGGTTTTCCTTGTGAAACGGGCTGTACCCTGTAAGCATGTAACTGGAAGAACCACAGGCTCACAGAGCGGCTCTCCAGAGCCCCTTCACTCCTCACGCCCTTTGTGCTTTGTCTTATACAGATCTTAGCTAAAGTTCATTGTATGTATGATGCCAAACATTTCTTTAGGCTATTTTTAGCATCATATGGAATTGACTTTCTTAAAAAAAAAAAAATGTTTGGTTTGGGATAAGGCCTCCTGGAGCCCAGGATGGCTTCAAACTCTGCTCCGTAGCTGCATATGACCTTGAAATTCTGACCCGCCTGTTCCTTAGCTGCTGGAATGACAAGCATGCATTCCAAAGTGACCTTTCAGAAATGATGACATTCTAAAGAGACACTTGTGTCTTTCAATCTGACTGTCACATGACTGAAATGACAGACAACCCCCAAGACTGAACACTCCAGCCCCTGACCATCAGTCTACTGAAATGATAGATAGACCTCCAAAACTGAACACTCTGCCCCTCCTCCCCTCAAGGAATTTCATGTCAGAAGAAGAAAAGCCTGGTGCCAGACGGAGGAGAAACTCGTCACTTAGGAAACACAGTTCTAACAACGGTTAGACTTTTCAGGATAAATCTGCAGTCCAGACAAGGCTGGGTCGGTGTGGAGCAGGCCCACACCTCAGTCTGGATGGCTTAGCTGAGCCCATTCCTGGCTCTGTCTTTCAACGTCACTCTCATTTCATGGCTCTGTAGATGGACTGGAGTAGGGTGTCCCTGGACCTCTTCGTCCTTCTCCCCAGTGTGGTGACACTGGGTAATAAATGTCCTTTTCCTGCCTTGAAAGCATTAATTTGGGTGTTTAATTTGGCTTTTTGAAAATGGATAGTCAAACTTGACTTCTTTGGATACAAGGTGTGACCCCATTTTCAGTATCACATGAACAAAGTCCAACTCTGAAGTTATTTACACTTTGTATGTTTCAAATCTTTAGAAAATACACAGTTAACCTTACGATGTTTCTTAGCCCCATTTTAAAAAGTCTTTTATAGTGACTGTCTCTGTTGCTGTGATTAAAAAAAAGCATGGCTACTTTTAGAAGAAAGCATTTAATTGGTAACTTGTCTATGATTTCAGAGGGTGAGTACATGACTGCCATGGCAGGGAGCATGGCAGCATGTAGACAAGTGGGCAGGCATGGGACGTGAGCAGTAACTAAGCACTTACATCCTGATCCCCTGACAGTAGGCAAAGAGAGTGACTGGGCCTGGTGTGGAATTTTGAAACCTCAAAGTTCACCCCCCAGTAACAAACCTCCTCCACCAAGGCCACACCTCCCAATCTTCCCCAAACAATTCTACTAACTGAGATCAAGCATTCAAACACATGAGCCAATTGGGGCCACTCTTATTCAAACCCACAGTGACACCTACTAAGTAATCCAGAATATTTCTTTCTACAAAAGTCATGAAGCTGTTTTTAACTAGCACATCTTGATACTTCAGGTCTCCTACACCTTCTGTCTGGGGACCTCTTTTACAAATTAAATATTAATTTTGCAAGTTGAAAAATTGAGCTTCACAAAGAATGATTTTTAAAAATATTTTAAATTTATTTTTGACCATTTCATACATACAGATAATGTATCTTCATCATAAATTGCCATCTTGGGGTCAACCTCTACTGCTCTGGTGGGTGAATTGAGTACCCTGCTATCTTTCGTCTTTGGTGAAGACATATCTTATCTTAAGCTTATGGTAGTCCCAAGACTTGGTAAGGAGTTAAATTACATGAAAACAGGCTTTGCCTGAAGCAAAAAGAAGCCTTCTAACAGGATGCTAGGCTGCAGTCACAGGGAAACTTCAGAGACACCAGAGGACAACATCAAGGTTATGTGAAAGTGGCAGCAACTCAGTCACAGCCTAGTACAACCCTAGCTGGTCCCCATGGGGCTCCTATTTGGTCCCCATTAGGCCCTTTGCTTGGGGTGATGAAGGTGCTGGCCCAACAAGAAGCTTGTTGTGGTGGATTCTGAACTCAACTCCACTTCCAGCACTATCTAACTGTTTCTGGAAGCCCTTCACCCCTCAAGCAACCTCAGTCCTCTCTTTCCCTGCCAACTTCACAGGCTCTGTGTTCCCCACTGTCTCTTTAGTCTCTTCGAACTCTTGGAGACGCCCCAGTCTCCTCCAGCTCTTCCCTTCTCCTGCCAGTCTTGTAGAGTGCAAGGGGTTTCCCACTTTGGAATCCAAGGTCAGGAAGAGTCATTTCCTATGTTTCTCTTTCTGCTCTGTGTTGTCATTTCTCCCCTGAGACCACGAAGCCAGGAAGCGTGGCTGACTGGAAGGGAGGAAAGACAAAGGGAATGGCAATACCGGGGAATCGTGCTGAATTCTGTCTCTAGTTCATTATCCCTGTGCATCTCTAAAGCACTTCTGAGCGGGGCTGTGAGGCACACCATCTGCTGCCTCCTTACACTAGCTCACCTTTCTGATGCCAAGGGCAGGGCACCCCTATGCCAGGCCCCGGAGCTCTGGATTTAGAACTGTTTCTGACCCAAGGGACCAGGGAAGCTAGACTTCAACCTCTGGGCTTCATTTACTTATCTCTAAAGTGGGTCAATAGTTGAATTTTTCCTTTTGTGTTGTTTGGGGGGATAAATCAGCTACCATAGGCAGATTGCATCAAAGTGTAGTCTGGAACCTAGCCAGAGATAAGAGCTGATTATGACAGCTGCTATTACAGATAATGGAGCCCACTGCGGGGAGGGGGGTCCTTAGCAGGGCATATTGATTAAGGCCTTGCTTTATGATTTCTCTGGTAGTATATTGGGGGAATGAATTGGAGCGAGAGCCCTGGGATGGTTGGTTAATCTCCATTGTTATCGTGACTGGATCTCGAGCCACTTAGAGGACACTCTTCTGGATGTGCCTTAGAGGGAGGCTCACCCTTAACATGGGTGGTTGGGGGCCCAGAAAAAGGGGAAACCAGATGAACTGTGTTATTCTACTTCCTTTGCTGTTTGCTCCACCACAACATAAGGAGTCACAGCCACACGCTCACACTGCCATGAATTCTGCCATGCCGTTCCCAGCAGTGTGAGCGTCTAACTCTCAACCACGGGGGCAGAAGAAACCTGTCCCTTTCCTCCTATAAGTTGTTTTTGTCAGGTATTGGTCACAGCAGTAAGAAAAGTAAGGAATACGGATGCTAAGACTAACAGAAGATTGCCATAGGGTGTTACTATGCCGTGCCATTTAAGTGCAAAAGGAACAGGGCCTTAAGGCAACGGCAGTAGGGATGGGAAGAGCTAAGACATGGGGTCGATTCAGTGGGAGTTGGTTGCCAGATGGCTGTGAGGGAGGAAAGAGTTAGGAACTCCGGTGCCTTGTTTCAGATACACAAGGCTTGGATGACTTGGAAAGAGAAGAGCTCCTGTGGGAGTCTACTGTTGGGGGATGTCTGTGACTTCTTGGTGTAGGTAACTAGAGAGGGACCATGGACACCCAGATTGAGAGCCTCAAGAGAGGATGCAGGTGGGGACCACCGAGGAGTGCCACATCACAGTAAACTGAAGATGAGGGGAAGTTTGAGGCCACTGAGGGAAACGGGCAATGAGAAGAGGGTTCAAGGCAGGGAAAAGGATGAGATGGTGGTCTCAAAGTTTCCGAGGCACTGGCAGCGCCCTGAGCTTGTCGCTGTAATCATGAGTGCCCGAGGCTGCTGGCGGCAGGCTGGCCCACATTTAGGGAAGCCTGAGGACAGGTGCACAGACGACACTGGCAGATTTTAGGGGTTCTGAGGAGCACAGAAGCTGGGTCACAGCTCACAGAATGGGGCTCAGTGAAGTCTCCCGGAGGCCAACAGCTGGCACGAACAGTCCCTCATGGTGAAACCATCTGCAGCGCAGCCCCCGAACTCAGCCAAAATAAAACCTGCAGTGAAGGCAGGAGGTTGTTAAATTAAGTAGGTGGCAGACACCATTTGATGACACTCCATCTCGGTGACAGCTTAGCCTGCTGCCAGGGTGGGATGAGCAGGTGGCCAGAGAAAATTTAGGCCAAGGAGCTGGGTTTCTATTCCAGATTGAGCAGGACTCAGCAGGACCCCAGATCAACCTCTGCTACAACTCAAGGCATGAAAGGGACCCACTTTCTATGTCTGTCACTCTCCAGTCCCATGAAAGGGATGTGGGCAGTGTGCAGTATACGTTCACAGAACTAAATTGAATGGATACTGCAGGCAAAAATATTTTTTTTTTTTCTTTGCTTTGCTTTAGGTGCCCAAGGCCTGCCATGTGGAAGGTATTTTTTTTTAACTTAAGACATTTGAGTGAACACTGCCTCAATTTTCTGAATTTTGACCCTAGTCAATGTCATACACTGGACTTGCCTGTAAACTTCAAGAAGAATTTGTTTAAGAACGAGCTCTGAAAAATGCAATGATGAGGTACACTGAATGACTGTCAGGAGCATCTCCGTGGACTACCCCAGGGAGGGCAGGTAGGAAATGCAAGTTGAACAAATGTTCCTGGCCTCAAACTTCAGTTTCGGAAGGAGTTACTGGCAGCTGTAACCAGGTTCTGGAAGCATGTACTGCAAGTTTCTGAATGGGCAAGACACACCTCCATCTGCAATGCTCCCCAGTGGCTCCTTTTAATGAAGGCACACAGGCGTTCTTCCTGGAGCATAGTTTTGCCCTCCTCCTTTGTGTGCTGAGAAGACAAACCCCCACAGTGAGAGGGTTTTGTGATACCCCAACCAGGTATTTTGTGTTTCCAACATGAGGAAGATGTTGTTTTAGACAATCTAACACTGCATGTTGGATACCAGTAAAATGTTGAGGAATGGGGTCCATTCATTCATTCTACCAATCCTTTGCTTATTCTTTAATCTATTAAATGTTTGCCGAACACCATGCATGTTGTAAGAATCAGAAATAGAGATGCATTAGTTTTCTCTTGCTGTGATTAAACACCGTGACCAAGGCAAAGTTTTTTTGATGTACAGTTCTAGAGGAGTAAGAGTCCATTATGGGGCTGGAGAGATGGCTGAGCCATTAAAGGCTAAGCTCACAACCAGAAGTATAAGATTCCATCATGGCAGGGAAGTATGGCTACAAATGACAGGCATGGGGGCAGGAACAGGAAGTTGGCTCATCACATCCTCCAATGTAAGCACAAGTCAGAGAGAGAGAAAACTGGAAGTAAGGTAAAGCTATGAACTGTCAAAGCCCGCCCGTAGTGATGGACTTCCTCTTGGAAGGCTGTACCTTCCTCTGACCTGTCCAGACAGTGCCACCAACTAGGGACCAAATGTTCAAATGCTTGCAGCTGTGTGGGACATTTCTCTTTCCAAGCACCACAGGAAATGAACAAAGAAAGGAAAGAAGTGCTTTTCTTCTTATGATAAGCAGTGGGAAGATATCAGAGAAAAGGTGTGTGTGTGTGTGTGTGTGTGTGTGTGTGTGTGTGTGTGTGTGTGTATACATGCCATTATGTAGCAAACATGTATTGATAGCACGTGAACAACATTAGAACAATATCAACAAGAAAAAATGAATACTGATTAGTGAGCATCAAATGCTATTCTGCAGCTCTACAAAGTAAAAATTATTATTACTCCCCAATTTTACAACTGGGGAAACACCCTCAGGACTTGCCCCAGGTCACATATCACAGGCAGAGGAGCCAAGTATTTGAACTCAGATTGAGCCAAACTCTTCAAATGTTTTTTTTTTCTATTTTCTACAGAAGCTAAGGGTCACAATAACTTGAGACATCATAGCACAAGGAGGAACATTTATGCTGTGGAAGAAATACCCTTCACGGATGAGGGTCGTAACTAGTAACTCCAAATATCTGCAGAGCTGTTGTAGAAGCCATCACCTTCCCACCACCATGCTATGTGTTGAGGTTGGGTTTTGTTTTTGTTTTTTTAAATCTACTTCATCCTCACTGTGCACAACCCTGATAGATGAAGGCACACTCTACCTCCCAAGAATAAGAGCGCCTTGAGAGCTGAGCTGGGCTCTTGGACACTTCCTACGTAGTATCCTTGGTGGGCAGAGTGGGTGGTACCAAGACGCATACCAGTTGGACTTGACTGCTGGCCATTCAGGGTGCTGAGATTCTTCGGGTGCTAAGCTTGTCGTTGCTGGGTTCTGTGAGCTAATGTAATTCATAAGGAGAGTTTTCCTGCAGAGTTGGAGATGGTTGCTAATAAGTCCAGATTAGCCACTAATTTCTCTGCAGGCAAAGGAAAGATCCGTTTTTCCTGGTTGTCTACTGCAGGACCAATAACAGGAAGTTGGCTTTATTTCATCCTGGGGGGACCTACAAATTAGAGAGCTGAAGATGGAAACAGCAGCCTTGAGAAGCAGTGAGGCTTCTTGGTGGAGGCAGAAAACACTACATTGGAAGGAACTTCCCCTCTGGAGTGCAATACTAAGTTCCCTTACTACTCCTGGTTGAAATAAGTCTACAGTTCCACGGGTGCTTTGCTGCCTCTCTCGGGGCTTGAGAATAGTCTAGGTTCCAGCTTACCACCTCCGCGCCTTACTGTCTGTAAACAGGTGCACCCTGACGAGCAGAACATCGTGATCACACTAGTTACCACTCACTGGGGGCTGCTTTTAATCAGGCGCTTTCTTAAGTGTTTTACATATGCAAAACTATATAATTCCTAGAACTAACTGCTGCGATTTGGATTTTTGATTACTTTGTTTTGTTTTTCATTATTGTGCCCAAAATACTCTACAGAAACCACTAAAGGGAGGAAAGACTTCTTTGGGCTTACAGTTTGGGGGATTCCAGTCGATCATGGCAGGACTGAGCAGCTCAGTCAGTCAACGGTGGCAGAAGCTGTGGCAGGAGATAGCTGTTTACATCATGCAAGACAGGGAAATAGAGAGAATGAATGCAGGAACCAGAGTCTGGGTATAACCCTCCCAAGCCTAGGGACCTACTTCTAGGTCCTACTGAGACCCTCATATCCTAAAAGGTTCCAACCATTTCAAATAGTGCCTCCAGCTGTGGACCAAGCATTCAAACCATGAGCCTATGGGTACATTCTATGTTAAAACCGTAACAGATCTAGAATGTCCCCAAACACTCATGAGTTAAGGGCTATGTGTCCAGCTTGTGGTGCTGCTATGAGAAGGTAGAACCTTTAAGACTAGGGGTCTCAGGAGAGAGAGCTATGTTATCGGGAGGGGGTTGTCTGTGAAGGGAATGTCGGGATGCTGGTCTCTCCCTTTCTGCCTCTCTGGCTTCCTGACCACCATGACACGAGCAGCTTATGCTCGGTGCATTATGTGCCACCTCGCCACAGGCCCAAAGACAACAAAGCCAACTTGTCATGGATTCAGATCTTGAAAACTGTGAGCCAAAATTAAGTGACTCTTCTTTATACGTTGCTGTAAGCTATTATCTCGGGTATTGGTCACAGCAACAGAAAGTGGACCGAGTGCCAATGAGATCTGCATTACTAGGATTTCTATTAGTTAGGCAGGGAAAATACGTCAAAGAAAAAGTCAGAAATTCCCTGGGTTGCGGAGTTAGTAGTACAAAAGCAGGGACTTGCGTTCTGAAAGAACTATGCCCTTAAACTCTGAATTTTAAAAAAAAAATCATGATGTACATAGTGGTGAGAATGAGCATATTTATTGCCATGTGTAACTTTAAAAGAGAACATCAAAGCCCACATCATCCACTAGGGCATCAAAATTGCTTTGCTTGATGGGAATTTCACATGACCAGTTCTGGATATAAATTCATGGTCAGCAGGAGTTGACAGACCTTACCTGGAGATGGGGATGCTCCTGGGGACAGAGGGAGTGAAGTCATGGTGGAGGCAAGCTAAAACTTGCTCTAACTAGCTCACAAGTGCTAATTGCACACATCCCTTTCCAATTCTGAGATCAGTGACTTCCTGTGGACAATTGGAAACAGGCCATGGAGAAAATATTTTAAGCAAAAAATTGACAAATACCACAAATAATAATGCAACCAAGAGAGATTTTTCTCAAGTTGTGGTAAATGATGCTGCCATACACAACTGTGCCATGTCTTCATGTGAACTTGGGTTGTCCTAGGAAAAGACTTCCTTCTTTTGGTACTTCTTGAGGCATTGTCTCCCTTTCTGCCCTAGAAAGCCACTCCTTTTGTCAAGCAAAATATGGCATGCTGCCCAGTTAAGGCACAGTTACGGTGCCAGCATCCAGCTCATTTCAGCAAAGCTTGGAGAAGGCTTTCTCTAGAGATGATCTTTTTATAGTCATAAAGGACCATAAAGGGTACAAACTGGTCCCAGGGTGTTATTGATTATAATAATATATTCCTACACTATCCCAGAACGGAGTATAATAAAGGTTTCTTTGTTTAGGAGTAGACTCACAGATCAGCTGTCTTCTGCATGTGCGGAGAATAGAAACCGAATCCAGCAGTCAAGGGGCCATGCATACTTTTACATCTGTATATATAGTACATGTGACCATGCCCAAAGTGGGTCAGTAACTTAAAGGCTATTGGCTGAAGGAGCTCTCACAGCATCAGGGCATTGACTGTAGAGCTTTTGTTTCCAATTCTACATCTCCTGGGTGACCTTGAGCAAGCTAACAGCCCACTCTGGGTCCGTCATTGCCCAACAAAGCAGAGATACCAA
Source organism: Myodes glareolus (assembly GCF_982192425.1). NCBI lineage: Eukaryota > Metazoa > Chordata > Mammalia > Rodentia > Cricetidae > Myodes > Myodes glareolus. The sequence continues at coordinate 51,701,162 of NC_142039.1, read as the reverse complement.
CATTCATCAGGGACATCAGAGAGCTTAGTGAATAAGAAGGGTAACAGCGAGCAATCTGCCTGTGTAAGAGTCACCTGTCAAAGTGAAGGATTTGGAAATCTGTTGATGGTATATGCCCTTCATGGAATGAGGGGAACAATGGGCACAGAGGAGAGGAAGAGGATGAAGAAGGAAGAGCAAGGGAGAGTGTGAAGGGATAGCATAGATAGATGGCTCATTTCCTGTGTCATCTTGGCTGGGCTGAGGGACACCAGATAGTTGGTAATGGGTTATTTCTAGGTCTGAGTGTGTGGGTATTTCTGGAATTAATGGAGTGAGCCGTGAATATTCACCTCACCACTGTGACTGGGCATCATCCAAACTGGGGAGGATCTATCGAGGGCCATAACAGGGGGCAAGAATAACTGCGGACTCTCTGTGGAGTGGAACTTCCACCTCCCGCTGTTGAATGGTGGAGCCCCTGGTTTTCAGGCCTTTGCCTTATTTTGGTAGTTATACCATTAGCTCCCTGCTTCTTAGGACTTTGAACTTAGACTGAATTACAAACAGCTTTCCTGAGCCTCTAGCTTGAAGGTTAAGGGAATTCTTGATTTCCTCAAGTGTGTCAGTAATCAAGTATGTCAATCCCCACAATAAACCCCCTCTTACATAACTATACCTCAGTTTCTTATCTATCTATCTATCTATCTATCTATCTATCTATCTATCTATCTATCTATCTATCTCATCTGTCTTATCTATATGTCCATCACCTATCTCAACATGTCTGTATATCATTTATATCTATCATCTATGTCTATCTACCATCTATAATATATAGCTATACATTATCTATGTAATACCATATCTACTATTTTATCCTTCCTATCCATATATCTACCTATCTATCCATCATCTGCCGTCTACCAATTCATTTCTCTGTAGAACCCTGTTCAGTCCATGAAGTTTATGAAACTGGAAAAGCGAATGGGTGGAATTTGGGCTGATCAACCAGGTTCTGCGTTTTACCCCCACTGTGACTTATTTATTTACTTAGACTTCTTAATCAAATAATGGTACACGCTTGCTCCAGATAATAAACACACAACTCTTCTGGCCCAGGATCTGTCCTGTTCCATCTGCCCTCTCTTCCTCTGCAATATGTGGACAGAACTGCATTGCCCAACATCTAAATATGATTGGACAGCGAGAACAATGAGCATGAGATCAGAAGCTGGAAGAAGACAGAATCAATAGTACCCTATTCACTTTCTCTGGTTCCTGTGGATTCTCTACTGCCCCCGTTTCTCTCTGTCTCATCTCTGTACTCCTTCTCTCTTTAAGCCAGACAGATGGGGGGGAGGGAGAGAGAGGGAGGGAGAGAGAGAGAGAGAGAGAGAGCCCACTGAATTTTCACTCCATCAGAACTCCCCCCTCCTTCTGTTTCTCTGGTCCAGTGGTCCAGGGGCAGTAGCAGCTTGCCATGTTGCTAACCCAGCATCTTTGCCTCACAGCCCTTTCAGCCCTGGCAACACCACTGTGTTTCAAGTTCCCCAAATGACTGCACTAATCAAAGTTCTCTAGAGAACTTGAACCACAAGACTGAATATTTATTAAAGGGGAATTTACTTAGTTTAACAATATGTTGTTACCTCACTCAGGATTTTTTTTTTCTGGTTCCATCTATTTACCTGCACACTTCAAGATGTCATTGATTTTTACTGCTGAGTAGTACTCCATTGTGTAAATGTATCACATTTTCTTTATCCACTCTTTGGTTGAGAGGCTTCTAGGTTCTTCCCAGGTTCTGGCTATTACAAATTATGCTGCTATGAACATAGTTAAACAGATGTCCTTGTAGTATGATTGAATATCTTTGGATATATGCCCAAGAGAAACCAGCAGCTCTTAACTTGAAGCTGCTATTACAGAAAGCTGTAGAAAATCAAATGCTGTCCCTTTAGGTTGATTAAGCCTGATCATGGCAGATCCTAACCATAAATGAGAGGAATAGCTCTAGAAACCATGGTGCTCGTCGGAAAGACAGGAAAACCATGCCAGGAAGCTCACAGAGCGATAAACACTGAAAACAGGCCAGTATCAGCAGAGGACACCCCAGTGTCTGTAGTGGCATCTCATTTATATTTTAATAAATACAGTTTACATGAGGATCAGGAAAGTAAAACAGCCACACCGGTCAGCCTTAATAGACCAGGCACCAATGACACACACCTTTAATCCCAGTAGTCACAGTGACGCCATACCTTTAATTTCAGTAGCCACACTAGTTTGCCATAGAAACCAGGTGGTAGGTGCACACCCTGAATCCCAGAACTAGAGAGAATTATAAAATGGGAGGAGACAGCTCTGAGTCTTTGAGATTCCTGGAGGCAGGATTGCCATTTCAGACTGAGGTAGAATGACTGGCTGCTTTGCTTTTCAGATCTTCAGGTTGAAACTCCAGTATCTAACTCTGAGATTTTATTAATCATGCTTCAAGTGTTTCCAGCAGATACACTACACAACCCTTGCATGTTTTGCTTTCCTTTCTCTACTAATGCATATCAGAGCCCTTGCTTCCTCACTTTCAAAAGTATTTTGCAATTTTGCTGTGCAGCATCAACCTGCCAGCCTCACTGTCCTTACACTTGGGGCCCATTACCAGGGGCTATGGAACCTAGATGCTGTGAAACCTCCATGGTCATCAGATAAGGGAGAGGCCACTGAATGACTAAGGAGCAAAGTGCAAATACGCTAGACAAAGGTATGATTCATTTCCAGGGGTGAGGGGAGTGGAACCAGAAGGCTGGCAGATCTCATTATGTTACTCAGAGTGGAGCACAATTTAAAATTTATGAATTGTTTATTTCCGAGATTTTTTTCCACTTAGTATTTTCATATTGCAGTTGACTGCGGGGCACTGTGGAAAGTGAAACCTGGACCGGGGGGACTGACTGTATGCGTTAGCGTTCTGATTCATCTTCCTCCCACGTCCACCTCCTCAGCAGCTCCTGATGGCCTGCAGACGGAAAGCTGTCTTTGGCAGCTCTCAGCCAGTGGCTCTGAAAAGTGGTGCATCAACTCCCACACCAGCCTCATCTGGGAGTTTGAGAGAAACTCAAATCCTCCAGCCCCAGGCCTCTCTACTCAGAAATCCTCGGATGGGACCCAGCAGCTGGCATGCTAGTAAATCTTCCTGAAGATTTGGGAGCATGCTGAGCCTGAAACACGTTAGCCTAGATCTTTGGTTCTTAACCTTCCTAATGCTGTAATCCTTTCATTCAGTTCCTCAAGTGGTGACTCTCCCCAACCATAAAATTAGCTTTGTTGCTTCTTCGTAACTAATTTTGCTACTGTTATAAATCATAATGTAAATATCTATGTTTTCCAATAGTCTTAGGTGATGCCTGAGAAAGGGTCTTTCGATTCTCTAAGGGGTCTCTACCCATAGGTTTAGAAACACCAGCCTATGTGTTCTTCTCCTTATCTACTGGTGACTTCCAGAGTGGCTATTCACACTGTTTCTTTCTCTGAGGCACAGCTTTGTTTATTTAACTGAATTTGTTCTCTCACTCCTTGGGCACCCCAGATCCAAAATTCCTACCATGTTGTTTAAGATTACTCCAGTTTCTCGCCCCTTCCAGCTCTGCAAAGTTACCTGAGGGTGGCTTCGCTGAGCATGCATTATGAGCCCGTGTTCATCGTTTGTGCAATTGTACAAATGAAGTCTTCTTTTCCATCAGATCCAAGGCTATGATTTGGGAAAGACATTGCTTTGTGATTTTGCTATTGAGACAACTGCAATGGTGTGTTTGCAAATTGTCACTGTTTATTCTCTTTCTTTATCAGATAAAAGACTTTGGGGAGAAAGATATAGGCCCTGGGAGACAGATACATGGATGATGTTTCTCCTCCTGGGATATGGTCAGTGCTGTGTGGGTGTGCATGTTTGTGATTTGAGATGGGGTGGGTCTATAGAAGAAATTTAGAAAAGAAAGGCTAATACTTTTTAAAAAAAATTGTTAAAACACATCTTCCCTCTTCATGGTGCTGCCAAGCAATCTGGGTTGGAAGTTTTGGACCCAGAGTGGTCATAGCAGCAATGTGTTGCTATGGAGATTTCCCAACTAAAGATACTGGAATTCATCCATGTGCTCATTTTTCAAGCACAGGAAGGAAGGGTCTCTCTGTGTGGCTGCCCAATGTCCCTGCAGAAAATTCACAACCACAGGGAGGCTCCCCTTGCTTTGGTGGATGCAAAACAGAATGTGCTCTCAGATCTTCATGAACTGCAACAGGAGAATTCCCTTTCTATCTGATTAGATGTAGACATTGGGCAAGTATGAATGACGGCTATAGGAGAAACCAGTAAGAGTCTCTGCATGAATTCAGTCTCTTGGTTCACAAGCTCTCAACCTTATCAACATGCTTGCTTTACGCCAAACTGTTCATCACTGATCTTCCATCTCTGAATGTATACTCACACACATGCATGGAAAATATTCCAGCACTTGAAGGATTACCCTTTTTGCAGTAGACGTAGATTAGCACAGACTCTCACTAAATATGAAGGCAGCCATTCCCCTCTCATCACTTCATGGCTTTCCCTGCGGGCAAGTTTGACAGCAGTAACTGTAGGTCATGCAAATGAGCGGAGCGCCCCACACAGTGAGTAACTGAGGACAGAAGCTTCTCCCATGGCCTGATTCATTTCAGCTATGACTATTGTTCAGCCACGAGCAACCTTTTGTAGGTAGGTTTTAAACCTACCTGTCACTGTGATGAACGCTGATGGTGCTCAAGTGGAATCTGCAGATGGCCCTACAGAGCCACAGACTGTAGAGACTCGTTACCTTGCAAAAAGCATTTTCCCATTTTGGGTGTAGATGATACAAATACTGCAGCAATGTCTTCACACTCTGTAAGAACCACAGCATGAGTGGGAGACAGAGAAACTCACCATAAACTATCACTCAGGTCTTGACACAGCCATTCACCCTTCAGATCTTCACCCATGACAATTCTCCATAAATTACCATTTAGTCTAAATGTTTTTACATCTTAAACACATCCATCTTCCCACAGAGCAACCTGTATGCCATGCATTACATCATTAAGATATTGATAGTGATTATGGGGTAAATCAAGGACGATGATGATAAACCAGGTCTAGATATTTACAAGTCACCATGGTGAAACTGCTATAACTCTGCATAAAATTCTTCTCAAACTCTATTTAAACGCCTTCTAAAAAGTGGTGCTCTGATATAAACTGAGGTTTTCGGATCAGTAGTTAACTGGCAACACTTGGTGTCAGGATAGAGCCTGCAAGGGTGCTTGTTGCTATGGTGATTGTCATAGGCAAATTTTGTTCGCTATGAGGACCTTTCTACAATCATGCATCAGTAACAATGGATACATTCTGGGAAAAGCATTGTTAGGGAGTTCTATCACGATGTGACTGTCATAGAGTATTTCTGTGCCAGGCAGTATAGGACAATCACTCAACTCAGGCGTTTACAATCAAGACATGATGCCATTACTCAAACTTTCTCAACTCCATGGCAAAACACCCGACAAAACATCTTAAAGGGGACTGGTAAGATGGGTCAGGGAGTAAAGGGGTTTGCAGCCAAGCCTGAGCAACTGGGTTCAGTCACACACCTGGTGGAAAGAGAGAACCAGCTCCTTTAAATCATTCTCTGACCTACACACACACAAAAAAAAAAAAATTAAAAAAAATATTTAAAACTCTTAGGAAAAAAAGATTTATCTTTGTTTACTGTTACAAAGCTTCCAGTCCATCCTGGTAGGGAGGGCACCGCATAGGAGCAGCTCATATCCAAACTCAGGAATCCCCTCAAGGAAACCCCCAGAAAGGTGCTCCACTAATCTCAGAGGCAACCATCAACCAATCAAGTTCATAATCCACATTAATCATTCCCTACAGTAAACTAAAGATGCATGAAACGTCTTTTTTTTCAGTGTGTGTGTGTGTGTGTATGTGTGTGTGTGTGTGTGTGTGTGTGTGTGTGTGTGTCCACAGAGTCTGGAAGAGGACAGTAGACCCTCTGGAGCTGGAGTCACAGGTGATTGTGAGCTAACAGTGCTAAGAACTGTATTTGGGCCCTTTAAAGGAAGTGTTCTTTACCGCTAAGCTATTTCTCCAGTCTCCACCTTATTTTTAAATAAGTAAGAATACACCCTAAAATAATGGTGAGTAGAACACAGTAAATACATAAACCAGTAACATAGTAATGTATGGCCAAATATTAGTCGCTGTACTTAATTGTGTGTGCTATACACTTATAAAACAGCAGCACAGGGATCTGTTTATAAGAACGCCACCACAGATACATGACTGATACATTGAAATTTGTTGTCAGAAGATAGTAAGCTCTGCAGCTCTATTTTAATCTCATGGGAGACTAAGATAATAGATTCCGGCCTCTAAACTGTCATCATATGGGGTCATGTGACTGAATAGAAGAATCACAAAAAACTTTGAAAATAGGAAAAGGTATCTGAAATTAAAACAACCAAAATTAGTTCAAAATCAAATGTGCACTAAATCTGAGGCGGTTTTGGCTGTATTGTTCATTTTGCCTTATACAACTTCACAGTCTTGGTTCTGAACACATACACATCTTGGGCACTTTGCTCTACAGAAAGATTTTATAATATTTTTCTACTGTTACTCCTCAGCATCTAAGTATCAAATTATTGATAGATCTCTTGGGATTATACTGTGTTAAAATATTTGATTTGAAAATTTTCTGTTTGAGTTGCTGATTTGAGTTTCATTTTTTTAAAAAAAAGCTAAACGAATTTTGGCACAGAAAAGGACAGAACTTCCAACTATTTCTGAAAGGGTCCTAAACATTCTTGTGCCAGATTTTATTGCATATTTATGTGAAACGGCACTCTCAGCATTGACAACCATAAACTCGAAATATCAATCAACTCTAAAAAGCACTAAAGATGCTCTGTGTCCCGCAGTATCAAATAGCAGCTAAGACTTCATTCTTCATGTAAAAGTAAACTCATATATCTCATTAACATGTTCGTTTGCTCAAGTCTTTATTACACGGTAAAATTATATATAGTGAAATAGCTAAACATTTAAGTGTACCTCACTGTAGAAGCTTCTCATTCTTGCTGAGAAAATGAGACCCTGGGTTGAATGGTACAGAGCAGGTCCCAAATACTGGCCAGTCTCCCGCCTCTTGGGAATTTCAAATGGACAGTTTTCAAAATGGCAAAGGGTCCTCCTGATACCTATCCCTAAGTCCAGGTTTCACAAGGAGATAGGATTTATAAATAAAAATAAGATTAAATTCAAGAATTACTGCAATGAAAAGTTAGCGAAGAAAGTACCTAATTGTATTTGACTGTGTGCTTCATTAAAGATTCCTGTGCACACGAATCTTCCATAACAGAGAGTGCTATAAAAACATTTAGTACTAAGAGAGAACTTTAGTAGGTATTTTTGCTGCTCCCACATTGACCTCCCTCACTTCCTCCATGTGCCCATCCCCTACTCCATTCTTCGCTCCCCTTCTTTACTTCCCTGCACCCTCCTCCACCTCCCACTCCCTTCCCTAACCTCCTTCTCTATTCTCCTACACACAGAGCTACCTGGCCAATGGAGGATGGCACAGAAGGGTAATATCTTTGTCTGAAAGGGAGACAAGACCACAAATGGTACCCATGTTCCAGAATGCCCTCCATGGGTACGGTAGTACCTTCACTATAGCAAATACTTTTCTTGTTGCAGTGACCAAAGCAACTTGAGATGGATAGGTTTATTTTGACCTATAGGGATACAGTCCATTGTGGCAGGGAAAGCAAGATGGCAGGAGTGTGGAGTTGCTGATGACATTGCAACCATAGTCAGGAAGCAAAGATTGATAAATACTGGTGCTCACCTCCCTTTCTCCTTTTTATTCAGTCAGGCATCCCAGCCCATTTAGAGTAAGTTTTTCCATGCCAATTAAGTTAGTCTAGGAAATCCCTCATAGCTATGTCCAGAGTTAGGATGTGTTTCCATGTTGATTCAAAAGTTGCATCAAGTGGAGAATTGGGATCAACCTTTGCATCTACCAAGATCGTCCCTGTCCCATTTCTGCATTCCCCACTCCTTAGATCTTCTTGGGGAGCTTACCCATAATAAATAATACACCCCAAATCTCCATATCAGTTCCTATATCCTCGGACCTTGGCCTGGAACAGGAGCTATAGAAGAAATCAAACTGTGTTCTCCAGGCTCGTGGGAAAGGCCCATCACCTGGCCATATACTGTCTTGAGGGAAAACATGATTTTTGGGCTCTCACGTTCCAATGTTACCAATAAAATGGTAGCACTCTGCCACTTGAAACATTAGCTTCACCAGTGGAAATGTAAAAGAGAAAAAAAATCTAATCATTCTTACATGATATGACAATAAACACTCCGCTATTGTGTCCAGATTGGTCATTGTTTTAAAGGATCTACTCTGTTACTTTTCCTGCTTTGTGATCACTAATAAAACTACCACATCATGGTCACTTTGGTTTCATAAAATGATGGAGACTCAACATAGGTCATAATATCAGAGCATTCGATAGTGTGGTATTTCTCATGTGAAAGCTAAAATCGAAAGGCCATGACCGAAGTTGCCGCTAAGCGGTCATAAGGAACTATTTGTATAGCTGCCAAATACCAAGGCAGAAATGATGGGTAATTTTATGGGCCCTTGTGGCTGGGCTCAGGGATCCCTAGGGAGCCACTAAAACATGAATTTTGAGTGTGGCTGTTAAGATGTTTCTGGAAGAGATAGGCAACTGAATCAGACGACTGGGTGAAGATCACCCTCACCCAAGGTAGCAGGCAGCATCCAGCCTATGGAAGTCCACACAGAACAAAATGTGGAAGAAGATATTGCAATATTTTCCATGAGGTAGCTGTTTTTACTCACCCCAGAAAGAGAATGGATAAATAGACCAGAGAAAACCCTGCACCCAAGTCCACCTTGGCAAGCCAGAGTTACTTTTAGGAACATGGTGACTCTCCTAAGAGTGCCTCCCACATACAATCCTTTACTGCTCCTGTAAACTTGCAGAGGAGCCTGGTCCTCTTCTAAGTTTAGGGAGCCTTTTGATATGGTAAATTCCTCATTAATGTCATGGGTCTGCCTGCTCCCTGGGCAAGGTGATGTTTCAATCCAGTTAATGAGAGTACACAATAGGGAGATTTATTCTTTTTGTGTGGAGGAGATTTTGGGGAAGGGGTAAGTCTGGTTTTATGTATCTCAGGCTGACCTCAAACTCGTTATGCAGATGAGGCTGACCCTGAATTCCCAAACCCAAACTCCAAGCACTGGGATTATGGGTGTGTTCCACCACCCCTGACTAAAGTGCGTTGTGTTATTGTTTGCTTTCTTTCTCTTTTACTTCTCCTCCTCCTCCTTCTCTTTCCCCTCCTCCTACCTCTCCTTTTCCCTATCTTTCTCTTCTTCCTTCTCCTTCTCCTCTTGTTGGTGGTAGCAGAAGCTGAAATATGGTTGCATAAAGCACAGGCTGGCCTTGAATCATCGGTGTAAGCTGTGGAAGGTTTTGAAATCCTGGTCTTAATAATAAATTGACCTCAATAATAAAAACCCAGAGTGAGATAGTAGAAGGTGAAATCTGAATGATCAGAGAAGCAAAGCAGCCAGCCACTAGCTCTTTCCATGTAATCCTCAGAACCAAGGGGGAAAGGTCCTGTCTCTATGAATCCTCTGACTGAACACCATCTCTACAAAAACTCAGATAAAATCCTGAGCTCCTGTCTCCTCCTACCTTAGAGTCAATCCTCTTTCTGCCCAGCCATATCACTTCCCATCTTCACCTCCCTAGTGCTGGGATTAAAGGTGTGAGTCATCACTTGGCTCTGTTTCTCTTTTACACTGATTCAATCTCACATAGACCAGACTGACCTTGAGCTCACAGAGATCCATCCGCCTCTGTCTCCTACTACTAGGATTAAAGGTGTGTGCCTGGCCTCTATGGCTAACTAGTGTGGCTAGCTCCACACTCTGATCTTCGGGCAAGCTTTCTGTGTGAAAACACAGACAAAATATCACTACACTAGTCTTCCTACCTCTACTTCCCAAATGCTGGAATTCTTTGTCTGTATGTTCATGCCTGGTTCAGATTTATTTTTTCTGTATAAACTGTGTCTTCTCAGGCTCTTAGACATTGTTATTTCTGGTTATTGGGCCTGTCAATGAAGGATGAGTCTTATTCCGTTGGTGTCCCCGATTCTCAGGTCTTCAGAATCAGGTGGAAGTATTCCATGCCTGTCCTGGGCTCCACTTGCAGGTGGCCAAGGGTGAGATTTTTTGACCTCCAAAATCACTTGAGCTAATCCTCACAATAAATCTCAGATACAATAAATCTCAGGTGTTTGTGCTAGACTTTCAGTCATTGTGATGAAAGACCTGACATGCAGGCCTTCAGGAGGACTTACCTTTTGAATTTGGAGGACTTACTTATTTTGGTCCATCATTTTAGAGATTCCAACGCATAATCCTTGACTCCATTGCCTCCAAGCCTATGGTGAGGCAGAACATAATGGTGGGGAGTGCATTGACAGAAGGTGCTTACCTATGGCAGTCAGGAAACAATGAAAGGAAACACGTAAAGAGGGCAGGGCAAGATATAACAACATCACAGCTCCCTTCCCCTAGCGAGGCCCCGTCCTCTGAGGTCTTGGCAGCTCTCACTTGTTCTATTTACTCTACCTATGGATTAGTCAGAACTCCTGGGAACATGTCACTTCCTGAGATCCCATCAGCTGACAACCAAGATGTAAGCCCATGAGCCCATGAGGGAGATCTCAGATTCAATCTGATATGTAATCTATTTCTCTGTTGGGCCTGTTTTCTTGGAGTGCCTGAGTAATGCAGGGAGTTACTGAGTGAGTCAGACTGAGAATTCCGCATCACTTATTAATAACACTGGCCATGGTGTCAGATTAACAAGCCTTTCAGGCAGCAAGGGCATCCAGGATTGGGGCAGACATAGCATAATTGATAGACAGCCCTGCCCCAGCATTTGCTGGTTTGTGACCTGGCTCAATTAATCAAAAGTTCCAAGTTTCTCATCTGCAAACCATGTAGAGTGGTGCTTACCTTGTTGGATCATTGAGGAGCTTATTCTGTTCTTGGCTAAATACGAAATCTCAACAAGTGACAACTAATCCCCCAAAAGATGGGACACACTCCCGTGTTGGAGGAAGCTGCTTGCTTGTCCTGGCTGCCCAGAATCAAAATAATCACAAAGAAACTTTATTAATTATATCACTGCTTGGCCCATTAGTTCTTGCTTCGTATTGGCTAACTTTTACATATCAATTTAATCCATCTCCATTAATCTGTGTATTGCCATGTGGTTGTGGCTTACCAGGTAAAGTTCTCAGCATCTGTCTCCGGCAGGCTACATATCTTCTCTCTGACTCTGCCTCCTTTCTCCCAACATTCAGTTTAGTTTTCCCCACCTAGTTCTGTTCCCCTATAGCTCTGCTATAGGCCCAAAGTAGTTCCTTTATTAACCAATGACATTCACAGCATACAAAGGGGAATTCTCTCTGTATGCTGGCTTAAACTCCTAAGGGAAATAGATAGCTATGTTTTTGAAACAGTCTCACTGCAGCCCAGGCTAACCTCTGGAACCCGTGGGTTTCCTGCCTAAGCTTTCCAAATGCTAGGATTACAGGTGTTTTCTACCACAGCTGACTTATAAAATGCTTTAAAAATAAAAACTTCCCAAAGATTTCAAGTGAATATAAACTCTACTGTTTCAAAGAGTTCGGACCTTGGTGCACATACTTGAACCTGGATACACTTTAATGCACATGACCATTTATGTCTTCTTTGTCCACTCATTACTATGTTATTACTTTACTATTATTATTTGTTGTTATTATTATTGCTACATTACTTATTTGTCTACTCATTTTTGACAGTTTACATACATTGTCTGCATATTCTCTCAAGAATACAACATATACAAAGTGTCACACAGAGTGGGAAGAATAAATGACTTATTATAATAACGCTTGCTTCCAAAAAGACCCAGGACTGCAGAACTCATCAAACCTTAAGCTGGTGCGGGAGAATTGTCTGTATTTTGTCAATCACATTTTAATAAAACGCTGATTGGCCAGGCAGGCAGTATAGGCAGGAAAGCCAGACAGGAAGTAGGGGTGGAGCAAAGCGACTGGGAGTATCCTGGGAAAACAGGAAGCTCCCTCCGCCACTCCTGCACAGATCACCGAAGAGGCAGCATGTAACTTGCCCAGCTGAGAAAGGTACGGAGCCATGTGGCTAACGTAGATAAGGATAATGGGGTAACATAAGTTATAAGAGTTAACAAGAAGCCTGACCTAATGGACCAATCAGTTTATAACCTTATGGAGTCCTGTGAGTGATTTTCCTTGGGAGTTGCTGGCTGTGGGGTACTGGGCGGGACAGATACCCCAACAAGCTGGCCCCCTCGTGTTACATTAAGCCAAGCCAGTTAGCCATCCACTCAGGAACTACTAAGAGACTTTGATCAAATAATAGTCATTGTGGCTTTGTCTTCTAAGTCTGTAGTCTGAGGTCCTTGAGGAGACCCTACCTTCTCTGTTTGCTCCTGGTGCCTCCTGTGAGCACAGTTTCTCTAGTGGCATTGGATCAGACCATTCTCTGTTGTGTTGGCTGACCTGGTTACAGGATCTGTACCATACAGTCCTCCACCTACCCTCCATTGCTAACACCAAAAATTATTTCCAAACAGAGCCAGGTGTCCTCTAGAAAGCTAAATCACCTCTGGTATTAGATCTCTAGGTTGGGATCTTACCACCATGGGTGCTGGATATTGAGCACTTACTACCTACAGCCCCAGAATGACTTTGCTTCTGCACCACTCTAAAACCATCGCTTCCCCTGGGATTTTCATCACCATAGAAATGAGCTGCACTACTGATGTCTAAAATAGGGCACCACGACTGTGAGCAGACAAAGCAGGACCACTTTTCCTCAGTGCAATTGAGAGCGGGATTGGAAAGGCAAGGTCCTATAACAGAATGTGCCCATACTGTTCCCAGTTAGAGTCCTGCAACTGAGAAATGGGGCTAATAACAGAAGAGTCTCCCTAGCAAGACCACAGTGATCACTGGTACTCAGCTGGTTAGCTGTCCATCACTGTAAAAAATATAAGAACAAAGAAAACCAGTCTACAAACCACAATCTCAGAGAACTTAGACAACAATGAGGACACTAAGAAAGACATACATAGATCTAATCTACATGGGAAGTAGAAAAGACAAGATCTCCTGAGTAAATTGGGAGCATGGGGACCTTGGGGGAGGGTTGAGGGGGAAGACAGGAAGGGGAGCAGAGAAAAATGTAGAGCTCAATAAAAATCAATAAAAAAGAAAATATATATACATACATATGTATATACATATGTATATATATACATACATATGTATGTATATATATGAGCAAAACTGTGTCAAAGGTCACAATTTTAGGAGTGTCAATCCACAGTGAGCTGTTCTATAGTCTCTGAGACATAATGAAGCAGAGCATCATGGAGGAGATGGCACAAGGGAACAGAGATGCTCACCTTCTGGTAGTCAGGAAGCACGGAGAGACAGAAAGAAAGGATAACTTACCCTTCCTCCAACTCACCCCAGCTCCCACCAGTTTCAATAAACTTTCACTGTGCTGTTATCACTAACAATGACAACTGCAGATAATACAGGCACTTGATGATGCAATGGGACACGTGCCTTTAAAGAGTGTAATCCAGGCTGCCGGGCGTCCTAAGAAGCAAAGGCTCTAACCACTGCTCTTCATGACTTGTGTGCTTCTATGTGGAGGAAATGAACAAAGAAGCAACTGTAAACGTTAAACCCAGGTTTAATTGTTGACACAGATTGGCCACTGTGACAACACTAGAATATAACTGAGAATCTAGGACCACAACCCCACCCAGCCATCACCAGGTGAGTCAACCACAGCCATGCGGTGGTTGGTGGCTTTGATAAAGCTCTGTATGGAGACATCAGAGAAACATGGGTTTTACTGAAAAAGTAGAAACATATTCTCAAGGAATGAGAGAAGCTTGGCATTATTTAATTAATGGATCTTTTTTTTCTGAAATCAGTTGGACATTGGAAAGAGGAAATGAAGTATGCATTGGCAGTCACCCAAACAGGGATCAAATAGCTTCTATGCTCATGACTGAGCCATTCTACCTCCAAGATGGGTATCAGGAAATAAATCTAACTTTATGTGAGAATTGCTCTTTTAACTTTTACATACAATTCATTTTTTTTGCAAATTCAATTTTACTCTCTATTAATGTACATTAGAATCTCAAAGATGTAATCAGTTGATTTCTGATTGTTTTGTTTTTATTTGAGGAGGTATTTTGGTACTTTCTGCATCACACAATTACACACAATCATGCACACATGCACACAGGCACACACACTCTCACAGTCATAGATACATAACACAATCATATGTCCACTCAAGCACTCACAGAGGCACATACACAAGCATACATAAACATGAACCCTATCACACACATGTACACACAAACACATACACAACCACCTGATGTTGATGGCCTTTGAAGGAAATCTGTCATGAAGGCTTCTAAGCTATGAATAAGTCACTTGCTAGGACTTCGGAGCGGAAGATCCAGCCCTTTTCTATCAAGTCACATTTGGAGTATGCTAAGCTTAAAAATTGAAGTAATGAATATGAAGGCATTTCACAGCCTGCATCCCTAACTCCAAAGACCAGGATGCCGTAAATGTTTGCGTGGCACACATTACTGTGTCTGTGCATGTTGTCATCACGTAGAGAAGCAGCCTTGTTGATTTTTGTTTTGCTTTACCTCTCCATTAAAATAGTTATGAATCTACAAGGAAATACATGATGAGGGTGCCCATTAGGAAGAGGCCCTTTTCTCTCTCTTAGAATCCTAGTGTGTAGAACCAGAGACGGAGTGTGATAGGCCTCTCAAAAAGTGAATCTAGTCAACTGGCAGTGAGTTGATCAAATAATACGACACATTCATAGAGGGGGGAAGAGAGGAACACCCACAGGTACTCAAGCTCATTATATAATGCAGTGTGGTATTTGCACAGAATCTATATATGCTCTCCCACATGTGTTCAACCACCCACAGATTACATGCAAAATTTAATATAGCATTTGTTATATTTTAGAGAGTACTGACAAGGGAAAAAGTCTGAAAATATGTGAAGCAGGCACAACTTTATTTGTCGGATATTTTCAACCCAAGGTTGGTAGAATCTATAGATCAAAACTCAAGCATGCCAGTGGACGACGTTACACTTGATAAGTAAATCATATATAAACGGAGTAGAGCGGTATATTCCTATAGTCCCAGATGCGAGGGAGGTGAGACTGGAGGATTGCTGGATGCCAGGAATTCGGAAACTGAGAAACACAAGGAGACTTTGTTCAAAAAAAGAAAAGAAGAAGCAAATGAAACCTCATATACAGATGCCTTGGAGCTAATGCAGTGGGAAAATGGTGCAAAAATAAGCAGAGGAGGTGCAGCCAACACTGCTTCTTTCCTAGGTGTCTGTCACTCAGATGTCTGCATTCCTCCATCATCTGGCATCATGTGCCTTCTCTCAGGACCCTTAGGACACTGTTACAGAAAAAGAAATCCAAGGACAAAGGTTTCGTGTCTCATGTAAGATCTCATAGTCATAAAAGGATCTGGAACTTGAGTCCGGACTTGGAACTCTCCATGTGTTAACTCTTCCCCCTCGAGATTTGCTAGTAAGTACCATGAAAGGCTTACAGGAAGAACAGATCCCTGAGTCTGGCCAACTAGAAAGGCTTGGAACAAGGGGGTACTTGAACCTGGGACTTGAGAAGTAGAGAAAAATGAAAAGGCAGCCAGCTGCAAGAGAGCTTGTTAGTGACATAGTAGAGGATAAAGATGAACCAATCCGTAATAGCCTCTATCCAAGGTCAGGGCTGTTTCTTGATTTGGTTGCATTTGTGGTTGGCACATGGGAGGCCCCAAAATACCAGACCAGAGGCCCAGACTCTATTTTGTAACAAGAGCCCATGAATATTTAACCTGATTAATGACAAAATCACCTTAAGGGAAGAAAGGAATATTCAAGAATAAAGAGAAAGGCCAAATTGAATTTTCTTTTGCTATATAAGCATACCCCTTCACTTCTCCCTCCCCCACCTCTACAATGCCATTCACCCTGCCACCTACTTAGTTCTTTATATACCTCCCTTGTCTGAAAACCATGATCTGGGGACCTTTGCAGCTGAAGCACAGACTTTGTAGAGGACACAGTCTACACTGCTGTGTCTGTCAGTAGAAATGACTATTTGCTCAGATTCTCCTAGGAAGACGGCTGCAGTTTGCTCTCTTGGGCTTTCCTTTCACCCTGCATCCAGGTAGCTTGACATTTGCAGAATCGTATAGACTGTGTGGCCAAGTACTTTTAGTTTGTACTTTCACAGGCTCACATTGGTGTTGCTAATCACAGTGAGGCAAATAAAACTAATGTGTTAAGGGTTTTCAGTGGAAAAGGATGAACTCACAAATACAGAAAAAGGGCAGAAGCCATCACTGATCCTGCGCTGTCTCTCTGCTGTCCTGGGTCTCCCTTCAGGCTAAGCGAAGGTCAGAGCAAGACAAGCGAGCATGCTTTCTCTTGCAGCATTTTAGTGGATGCTAGCACCTCTGACCATGCTCAAAGGTCCAGTCTCCCAAAAGCTACACATTGGCTGTATGCTCTGTCCTAGGATGATGGAGTGTAAGTCCCATCTGGGAGAGTCACGTGGGGTCTGCTGATGGGGTCGAAGAGGTGGGGATGGCTGTTGGCCTGCAAGTACCCTCAGTTCTTGGCCTGGGTCAGAGCTGGGATCTCATCCAGATGAAAGCCTGGTTTAGACATCAGCAAAACCAAAAAATTTGCTTTCCTGTAACATCTGCGGATGAGATCCTGACTCAGCCATCAGAACTTACAACAGATTAAAAGATGGTCTCGGGAGGAGCACCACACCATGAAGGGGCCAGGAAGGGGCCAGGCAGGGGCCAGGCACGAGTCTCTGCAGCACACCTGTGGTGATTTATATGGATCATAAATTTGGCATAACCTAGAACGACTTAAAAGATGATTCGTTGGTGCTGTCTGCAAAGGATTTCCTAGACAAGTTAATCAAGGTAGGAAGACTTACCCTAAACATGTGAACCGAATAAAAAGGTGGAAATGAGCCGAGCACCAGCATATAACACCCTCTGCTTCCTGCCTGAGGACGCCTCAAGCTCCTGCCACTCACTGTGCCTTCCTTGCCATGATGGACTGTACCCTTGAACCTTCACTCCCTTAAGTAGCATTGGTTGGGAGATTTTACCCCAGGCACAGGAGAAGTAAGTAGTACAGTTCCTCAGAAAGTAAAGTTTCATAAGCATGTACAGCACACACAGGGATGTGCTGGCTTTTCATCCTGTAGCTGCCATCCTCCACCTATGAAGCTCCTCGCTCTCATCAGAACCATGTAAACCACTGCAAGCCAAAACTCTGAGCCCAGCTCTTCCTTTTATTCCTCCCTCCTCACAAACCTGTAATCAATTCCTGCCCATTACCTGGCAAGGCACTTTCTTTCTCACCTGGATCATCTGACCCTTTCGAAGTTCCTTCCCTCGCTCCCATGCCCAGGGGCTCGCCAGCCAACCCCCCAACCTGGACCTGTCTATTCCTCGCTTCACTGACCACCCACAACAAACAGTGTGGAAGTAAACCACAGGTAGAATGTTAGACACGGAGTTTTGCTGTGTCTAGGCACAAACAGTCCCCACCACTGGCAATCCTTTCGTATGTCCCTGGTCATACTCCCTTCTAACAATACATGGTACTAGTGACCAATCTGTGTCACCGAGGAGACCCTGTGGTAAGGAAATACCTACAGGGGCCACAGCAACAGGTGAGCACTCGTGTTTGTGAGATTAGGAATGGGATTCGAGATCAGCTTGTCACCTCTGTCCTATTGCCAGGCAGCGGAGAGCTAAGTCCGAGTTGTGGTCACATCCTGGGGTGCACAGCTAGTTAGCACTAGGGCTGAGCCAAGCCCCCCGACTTTCTATCAGTTCTTTCCCCAGGGCAGTCATCAAGTTAGTATTGCGGTGTCTCCTGCACCCACACTTTCTCCGTGCCTACAATTCTTGTCCCAGCTTGTGCCTTTTAGCGATATTTATATGCCTTTCTTTGGTGATGGAGGACAAAGACAGGCTGCCCAGCACAGGGACTTGAGAATTCTGTGGGAGAAGTTTTCTCCTCTGCGCCATACAAGTAGAAACATTTGAATCATCATGTGACCTTATTCCCTTCACTGGGGCAAGGGTGGGGACTAAAACACATGCTGTTCGAATAAGAGGCGAAATCTAAATAAAGTTTAATGAGATCTGTGGCAAAAAATAAAAAAGAAGTGGATCTCTAATTCTTGAAAAAATAATTCCACATCCTAAAAATTGCTTTTTAGAAGAAACAAGCTGGTGAACTCACATTGAGGTTGAAGGTTGGGTTGGTAGACTCTGCATAAACCAAACATATCCAAGTGAATATAGGCGAGCCATGCCAAAAGTCAGCAATCTTCCCTCACTGGTTTAATAAAACAGTAATGTTTTGTCATTGAAATAAAACAGTGAAGTCTCACAAAAGCAGCGCTGGTGTGAACTGAGTTAGGGGTCTCTCTGGACCATGAGAGCACAAATCAGATTCCACAATAGATCTCTTCTCATGTCTCATACCCTATTGGTTCTGTTCTTGGGGAGGTGCTTGAAGGGTACAGAAGGGCGTCCTGGCCCCTGCCTACCTCGACTTCACTGGCACATTAGCTTCTGTGCTGACCGCCATTCCCGGGCTGTCCTTGAATGCCATGACTGAGGCCCTTTGTCCATACCCTCTGCCTCACAGCCATTGTCAGTGCAGCTGGCCACAAACGCAAGGCAGTTTCCTCTCTGGTTTTCCCTTAGCTCTTCTACATGGTACTAGGGCACAACCTGACTCAGAAGGAGCCCTGGCTGGGTCTTGGCTCACCTCAGTAGAGTATTTCTGTAGAAGCTGAAGACAGTCTGCTGCTGACACCTGAAGCATCTGGGGGAGGAAGTCCTGTTTCAGAGAGTAATCCATAGTGCCTGACTTGTGTATATAGATCCTGTCCTGGTGTGGGGCTATGGTGGACTTGTGTGCAGACACTGTCCTGGTGTGGGGTATGAAGGACTTGTGTGCAGACACTGTCCTGGTGTGGGGTATGAAGGACTTGTATGCAGACACTGTCCTGGTGTGGGCTGTGATGGACTTGTGTGCAGACACTGTCCTGGTGTAGGCTATGATGCTTCTCGGATCCCATGACGCTGTGAAAGTTCTAGAATATCAAAAGTGATAGTGAGCATGGACTTGGCCTTCAGCTTCCGACTTCTCTTAGGGAAGTAAGCCATGTGAAAGAACTGTTTATCTAAGCACTATTTATTTCACAGGAGACTTTCTAAACCTTTTCTGTCAGCCCTCATGCTCTCTTCTACGTCCCCCTACCTGTTGATGCTTCCCTTCCCAACTATCAGGGGATATCAAAAGCCAGGAGACAAGGGCCAGTCCACACACTTCTGGCTGCTGCCAGAGGCTCCATGGATGGGAACCAATAGATGTCTTCCTGCCTTCTTTGACTTCCATGGCTCTTTGCCCCTGATTCCTGGGGGAATAACCAGTTTCTCTGCTGTGGGACAATGGTCTTTTATCCTGTCACTTGTATTTTAAATAAATGCTGACTAGCCAGTAACCAGGCAGGAAGTAGAGGCAGGGAAACAAGAATTCTGGGAAGAGGGAAGTTTCAGTCGGCAGTCATCACCCAGACACAGAGCAAGCAAGATGTGACTGCCTCGTCAAAAAAGGTACGAAGCCAAGTAGCTAACACAGACAAGAATTATGGGCTAATCTAAGTTATAAGAGTTAATAAGAAGCCTGAGCTAATAGGCCAATCAGTTTATAATTGATGTAGACCTCTGTGTGTTTCTTTGGGACTGAATGACTGCAGGACTGGGCAGGACAGAAACCTCAGACAACATTTCTCACATGGATACCCACAGTTTCTTCCTAGTACCTCCTCCCAGAAAGTGGCTACAAAACCATAAACAGACAGGTGGCTTGGGACAGTGCCTTTGCCACACCTTTCCCAGACCCCCTGTGAACAACCCCAAATGAGAAGATACACATCCAGACAGTACTCGTGAATGGACAATGAGTGTCTTACCCCACAATGCTCAGACTCCATGTCACCAACTTCTCTCTGTGGCTGGACTTACCACCCAGACAGTCTCCAACTCTCTAACAGTGAAAGCTGGGGTCAAGCCCTGGGAGGGATCAGCTTCCTAGTCCTTATGCCTGAGTCACTGGGGGATGTGCCTCTGCGACATTCAGACTTAGAAATGCTCCACTGTCTTTCCAGCCTCCATCACAAATGCCCTGCCTGTCATTCCTCTTGCTGGTGACTGATCCCTTCTGATTCCTCCCATGTCATCTAGGTCTAAAGGGAAGACATTCCTGGAGGGTGCTCCTCTAAGTCCTGAGGATATTCAAGCTGCATGGGATCTGAAAAGCAACTTGGTTCTGCATGTACATTAAAGGAGGAGTTGTCATCACAAAGGAAACCACAGGATAAACAAGGTTCATCTTGGAGGAAAACCTTCCTTGACTCAGTAGAGCCATATTCTCCATCAACTAGAACATACTTTAAAAAAACACAAAGCTACAATAAGATGCAGAATGTCTAAGTTGGGTGAATTTGTAAACTAGATTGTGACGTGATGGATATTTCTGGACAGTATCAGTTCTTGAGTTTATCCTCATTGATTATTATGGAAAATTCAAAAGTCACTTCCTAAACATAGGTGAGCTATCACATCATCCATTAATCTCATGTCTGGGTGTGTACTTTCCATCATGTAAAGGATGGAAAGTAGGATCTGGAAGAGATATTTGCACAGCTAAGTCCGTGGCAGCCTTATTTACAGTAGCCAGAAGGTGGAAGTGCTTTGAGTGTCCATCAACAGATAACTGGGGCATCAGTTACTTTACTTGGTGCTGTGACCAAGCAAGAACAAGGAAGGACGGTTTATTTTGGTTCAAGATGTAAGGTTACAGTCTAAAATGTTGGGGAAAGCATGACAAAAGCCTGACAGAGCTGGTCACACTGTATTAGCTGTCAGGGAGCAGGCAGTGATGGATGCCGATGCTCAGTCCTCTTTTTCCTCGTATCTGATTTGGATCCTAGCCTATGGATGTTTCCACCCACATTCAGGGTGGGTGTTTGGGCCTAAATTAACACTCTCTGGGAACGCCCTCATAGACACACCCAAAGGTGGGTCTCCTAGGTGATTCTAAATTCAGTCATGAAGACAATGAAGACTGACCATCAAAAATAGATAAAGAAAATACACACACACATACACACACACACACACACACACACACACACACACACACACACACGAACATGTGCACATATATACAATGGAACATTACTCAGATTAAAATGGAATACATTCTGAATCATGTTACAACATGTATAAACCTTGAAGACATTATGCTAAGTGGCATAAACTAGACACCAAAGAACACACACCATATAATTCCACTCACCTGAGGTATCTAGCAGAGTCAAATTCATAGAGATTAAAAATAGGATGAAGATTGTCTGGGCCAAGGGAAGAGTGGAGGGAAGTTCGAGTGCAATGGGTGTGTAGGTTCAGTTTAAAAAAGCAGAGAATTATGAATATGGGTGACAGGGACGGCAACCCAAGCTATGAGTGTACTTAATTCCCTGTTTAATTGATCTTAATAAATAATTGGCCTTAATAATAAATTCTAATTAGTCTTAATAAATAAAACCTGGAGTTAGATATTAGGGGGTGAAAGCTGAAGGATCACAGAGACAGTCCAGCCAACCTCTAGAAAGACCTTTTACCTCTACCAATGCTAAGATCGAAGGGGCGATCCTGTCCTCAGACTGTCTCCCCAGACTGCATCCTCAGACTGCCCTGAGCTCTTGTCTCCTCCCACCTTATATTCCTCTCTCCACCCAGCCATATCACTCCTGTCTCCATCTACCTACTAGGCGTGGGATCCCAAGTGCTGGAATCACGTTTGTGTGAGCTGTTTCTCTTTTAGACAGATTCAATCTAGTGTAGCCCGGGGTTGCCTTGAACTAACAGAGATCTATCTGCCTCTGTCTCCAGGATCCTGAGATTAAAGGTGTGTGCCAATACTCCCTGGCCTCTAGTGGCTTAGCTCTGCACTAGGATCTTCAGGCAAGTTGTATCTGCTCAAACACAAAGAAAATATCACTATACCCCTGAACAGGAACGTTTTAAAAATAAAAATTTCAGATGCCAAATTTTATTTTAGGCACACCATTCTGAAGTTAAAACAGAAGTACATGCAAGGAAAAGTGTGGTTTTCAAAAGCATCTTGTCCCTTTGGCCCCACGGATTGCCAAACAGCAAAGGGCGAGGTCAGAGTCGGTCATTTCCTAGGGCTTACATCTGGCCAGTGCTGGGTCTGAGCCAGCTCTCCTAACTCTAACTGCTCTCCTTCTTCCAAACTTATTATCTGTCAGTGTCTTCCTTGATGATGGGCAGTGTGGAAGTGGGTAGGGCAGCAAGCAAGGCAACTGCTGCCCCTGTTTTTGCCCCCAGTCTCCTTCCCATTTCCATCATTTTGCCCCAGTGCCATAGCCTCTTGAGTTACTAAGATAGTCCCTACTAGGTCAGACTCTGGGTGGATATATTCTGTTCATGTTGCCTTTAGATAATGCTAAGTGTGTCATCCCTCTGTTTTACTCTTGTCCATGGCTTCCCATTTTTCAGACTAGAGGAGCAGAAAGGTTTTTCTTTCAGAGCAACTTAGATTGGTGATAAGCACGTGCATTCCAAAGCGTCAAGTGACAAGAGACTTTGGAAGGGAGGTGTTTCTGAAGAGGAAGTGATGGAGAGGGAATGGAGGGACAGGGAAGAAGGATTGGCTGGGAGGAGTCCTCACCTTCACAGCAGTCCTGGGCAAATCCCAGGCAGATGGACAGATTGGCCAGAAAATAACACTGCCTCTGTGGTCAGCCACTGGCTGGGAAGGGCCAGGATAGTGTGGCACAGAGGGGATGGATTCAGATGTGCAGCAACTGGATCCGGGTCAATTAGCTGCTGGTGAATCCAATAGAGGTCCTCTTGCAGGGAGACCTGGGGGATATCTCTATGGCAGAATCAATACTCTTGGTCTTTTGGCATTTATGCATCCAGAAGCACTGGACTGAGAGGCTAGCCACTGGCCAGCAAAGCCTGTCATAGTCAGTCCCTGGAATTTCCTTAGCTTTATGTGGTGGATGAATAGGCGAGGAGGGTTACATTTGACATTCTTTTCAATAATTTTAAAATAATAAAATAATAATTTTATGATATTAGAGCCAAATCCCCTCATCAGCCATTCAAAGTCATTCATTATGGATCCTTCTGTCCAGTGAATATGATGTGTCCCTTGAGGCAAAGGCTACCTCCTCCTTAAAACCACTTTATCATCTGTCTTTCCTCTAAGTCCCATGGCCTCTGGGTCTTCCTTATGGTGCTTACTGTTATGTGCTTTGTATTTTCCAGTTCATGGGCTGTATCTCTTTCCCTAGATAACTCCTGGGGGCTGGCTGGATGCTGCATTCATCTTCACAGTGCACTTTTCATAATGGTGCACTCTGTCACCACAGCAATGACATTGATGTATAGTCTAGTCAAATTAAACAAGCTTCCTCATATCAATGGACTCACCAAATGGAAACCTTATGTTCTATGACAATGCCTGGGCAAATAGATGAATCTTTCTACCCAGGAATACAATTTTACCATGCATTCGTGTTTCCATGCGCTTGATATGAAGTTTTCCTTTCACTCTGTGTATTGAACTGTAATCCAATGAACTTAATGGATATCTACAGTAAAGAGCCTTGTGGTTCTGTAAGCATACACACCAAGGAGACATTTATAACTTATTATAACATAAAGACCAACACTTTCTTTTTAAAAAGATTATTATTTTAAAATCCCTAGAAACATAAACAAACGGTATTCAATACCTCCTCAGAAACAAAGTAAATAAGCAAAATGAAAAGTGGAGAGCGTACAGAGAAAGGAAGGAAAGACTTCATTTTAAAAAAGTGAAGCTTTGCAATTTGGCTTTGGATGGTCTAGTTTTGGCCTAAGTCTGGATTCCAGGCCACTCAATTAAGTGATGCCCTGCTAATTCCATTTCCTCTCCTTCAATCCACTTCCTCATCTGCTGACATTTCTCCCTATGTTGGACTTTTCTGCTATTTAGTCAACCACAGCCAAAACTGATCCACAGACTGTCACTCAAAAGTGGAAGTTCAATAGTCTCTAAGTGTGCAGAATGGGGGTAATGAGTTAGTTAGCTAGACTTCCACTCAAAATACCCATAGACAAATAAAAGCAAATAAATAAAACAAAGATAGATGAAAAAAGCCAGAGAAACTGGCGATTAGAAAGAAAATGGCCCTAAAGGGAGTGTCACTATTAGGAGATATAGCCTTGTTGAAGTAGGTGTGGCCTTATTGGAGAAAGTGTGTTACTGTGGAAGAGGGCTTTGAGGTCTCATATATGCTCTAGCCAAGCCCAGTTTCAGACCACTTCCTGTTGTCTGCGAAATGTAAAACTCTCAGCTACCTCTTCAGCACCGTGTCTGCCTTCATGCTGCCATGTCCCACCATAAGATAATAGATGGAACCTCTGAACTGTAAGCCATCTAATTAAATATATTTTCTTTATAAGAGTTTCTGTGGTCATGGTGTGTCTTCACAGTGATAGAAGTCCTAACTAAGACAATCAATACAGGAAGAAATTAGCTATCTTAATGTAATCAGAGATCAGAATTTAGAATTTAAAATTCTAGATTAGAGTCTAGAATTTTTCCCCCAGAGTAGGCAGTTGATGACTGTCTTATGCTAAATATCACAGAATTTTTTTCTCTTGGAGTAGACTAGAGAAGACAGTTATAGTTTGAAGAAAAAAGCTTCATGTATGGGAATATATATATTTGTGTGTGTGTGTGTGTATAATTAACACACTCTACACACTCATTCTATGCCAGTGCTATGCATTCAACCCTTGTACTGGTCAATCTTGATTGTCAACTTGACAAGGTTTAAAATTACTTTGGAGACACCAGCCTAGGCATATTTATGAGGATGTGAGGATGTTTGCAGGCAAACTTGACTCCAAGCAGAAGACCATCCCTAGGATGTGGGAATCCCTATCCATGGGTGTTGTGAAAGCATAACTAAATAAAAAGGGGAAAGTGAGCTGAGAACCAACTATCATCGCTCTCTTCTCCCAAACTGCAGGCACACTGTGACCCTCTTCATCATGCTCCTGCCGCCACATCTTCTCTGCCATGAGAGGTGGGACCCTCAAACTGTAAGCCAAAAGAAGTCCTTCCTTCCTTATGTTGCTTTTGGCACAGCATTGAGAAAAGTCACTGCTACACTAGATGTAAGCTCCTCTATTGAGCCACAACCCAACACTTAATAGATCTTCAACAAAAATTGAGTGATCACAATTTCTTTTGGAGCATGGACATTATTTTAATTTGGCTCTTTTCTCTGTATCTGTGATGCTTTTGTGCTTGCCAATAAGAACATCTTGGCTTGCCTGTCATCCCTCCATAAGCCAATACATAACAGGAGATCAAAGCAATGACCTGTAGGAATCAGAGGTTAAAGAGCTTGGGATAACTGGGGTGGTTAATCTTGGTTGTCAATCTGGCACCCCTGGGAAGAGAGAACCTCAGTTGAAGAATGCCTTCATCAAATTGGCCTATGAGAAGCCTGTAGGAAATTTTATTAATTGCTAATTGATATAGAAGGACACAGCCTACTGTGGGTGGTACCATATCTAGGTATGGGGTGCCTCAGTTGTGTAGGAAAAGTAACTGAACTGAGCATGGGAGCAAGGCAGTAGGCAGCATTCCTCCATTGTCTCTCTTCTTCAGCATTGTTCCTGCATTGAATTTCTGCCTTGTCTCCTTCAATGATGGACTGTAACGTGTAAGATTAAATAAATCCTCTTGGGGGGGGGGTCTTGAGAAGCAGCCTCAGTACCCCATCAAGTCTCAGAATTGGATGTCTATGGCAGGCGAAGATCTGAGGATAAAAAATTGAACTCAAGTACATTATCACTACATGTGCTTTATTCCTTAGCACAAAGAAGCAGAAATAAGAAGAAAGAAGAAGAAGAAGAGGAGGAGGAGGAGGAGGAGAAGGAGGAGGAGGAGAAGAAGGAACAAGAAGAACAAGAACAAGAAGAACAAGAACAAGAAGTGAGAAAGAGGAGAAGAAGAGATGATCTCCACAAGGTTTTTAGTTTTTACAGACATAGTTGGAAAATTTCATAGGCAATCACAATGAAAATGTACATGCCAAAATTACAAAGAAAGGGCAAGTAGAATCTGACAAAGCTGCACTCCGGAACAGGTGACACCACCCAGGAAAGAGACAGCCTGCAAGGGGAAATACCTGACATTCCAAACCATTAGATAAAGTTACTAAATGTTCCTGAACTTGGACTTCACCCACACCCAGACCTGTCTGTCTGGTAAGGACGAGACATGCTACCTTCCTGCTCAGTGCCTATCTTCTATAGAAATTTCTATGTGGTCTGTTAGCAAGTAATTTTTTGGAACTGACTCTATGTACATTTGAACATTAGAACAAAACATGAATGTTATCGCTCCAAGGCCTCATGGTGCAGGGGAATGAAAAAGTCATTCCGTTGCCCATGCAGGAGAAGTTGCACTGCTGAGGTGTCTTGGGAATGAATTCCATTTTGAAGGGAGGATTATGGCCTCACAAGCTTTCCACAGATACAACAGTGACTTTTCCAAAAGGCAAGTGTTTCCATAGCTCTGCAAAACAGGTTATTCCATGTGGACGTGTATGCATGCACTTCCTGTGGATTGGCCTGTTGTTCTGTCGGCTGTACATTTATTGCATAGTCTTGTGGGCTCCAACAAAATCCTTTCCTGCTCAAGTTGCTGTTGATCACGGTGTTGATCAAAGTAATAGACACCAAACTAGAACAATGGTGGTTGGGGCTCATTTGGGTATTTCTACTTATAATGCAATAACCAGAGTGGTAACCAGATTGTTGCCTACTTGCTGATGGCCATAACAAGTCACGCCTCCTTGTCATACTCCACAGAACTGCCAAATACTGTTAGAAAGCCAACTCCTTTCTCTCCTGAAAATACCTGGCCCATGAGACCAAAGATGCCATGTGGTACTGTTGGTGAATGTGATGGGTCCATCCATGCTTAAAATCATATTGTATAGCTTTCTGGAACCTCAGTTGCTGTAGGATAGTAGTCCTTGGTGCCAGGCAATTCTTCAGGGGCCCAAGGAGAGAGTCACCAGACCCAAAGGAACCACCTAGACCAGGGAGACAAAGAAACAAAAGAAAAGGTAGATTTAAAGTGAGAGGCAGACACATGGAGAGACGGAGAGAGGAGGAAAGGTACACGGAGAAAGGAGAGATGAGCTGTAGAGAGAGAGGAGCGGCAAGGTGGAGAAGACAAGCCCCTCCCCCTCTTGTGGCTTGACGCTTTCATGGAAATTTTTGTCCTTGCAAGAAATGAGTCTGGAGTCTCAAGAAAATGACTGCACAATCCAAAATATTCCCTGAGAGCAAAACATTTTGCTTCTGCAAAAGAGCGTGTGACTGTAAGCAAGAGACTGCACCCAACAGGCACCCTACTGAACTTGTAGTCCTAGGGCAGGGCCCTGGGCCTCACTCTGAGTGCTCAGGGCTTGGCCCCACATTCTTACATGATTGGTTTAATTAAGGCAGCAGAGTTGTGATCAAAGTGCAATTTTGGAGGATGGATGCAACCGTGCTATGTACTCGGACCTTAAAAAAATGCCGACTGGGGGAGGGGCTTCTGCCAGACAGTGCTTTTTTTGTTTGTTTGTTTTGTTTTGTTTTGTTTTGTTTTTGTCTGTGATTTTTATTTTTCCTTTCTTTTTTTTTTAGATTTCTTTAAAGATGGAACTTTCTTTGTCTCATTTAACCTTTTACTAGAAAAAAAGAAACAGTATATTTTGTTTACAGTTCTCGCAGTTTTCTCCAAGGAGTCCCCCGTCTAATGAATCCATCTGCTCCTGTGCATTTGCAACACACTCCAGACATAGTGAATGGAGTCTGGTGCCCTGCCTGGGAAAGATGGGAAAGAATGCCAGTCTTCCCTTACTGGGCTCTGGGTGACCTACCGAAGGCCCCACATATGTGCTAAGCCACTGGACAGCAAGAGACAGTGCCACACACACATCTAGGAGCAGTCAATCAGGAGGGCATTCAAAGGCATGCCCACCACCCCACCACCCCACCACCCCACCACCCCACCACCCCACCACCCCACCACCCGGAGTCATGCTACCATACTCCAGGATGAATCCTATGAGTGAGCTGAGACCAGCGACCCAAGGCAATCACCAAGGAGGAAATGCTCTCCATTCACTTGCAAGTGGAATAATGTCCAGAGGGCCAGGTTTGGTCTGCAGTTAGGCACATAGAGAGCTCAGGACAGGGAGGGCAAAGCAAGAGACATGTTCCGGGGACTTTTATTTTAAGGTGTGTTGCTTTTGCATCGTCTGCATTTGTTTAAGTCTGTGAAGTTGATTCTTTGTCCTAAAACATCTGATGGTCTAATAAAGAACTGAACAGCCAAGGGCAAGCAAGGCAGGAGCAAGGATGGGTGGGGCTGGCAAGCAGAGAGTATAAATAAAAGTAGAACTGAGGAACAGGAGAAACAGCAAGAGAACAAGGAGGGGAGGATGTCAAAGACCAGCCACCCAGCCACCCAGCTGCCCAGCAAGCTGCAGAGAAAGAAGTAAAGAAAGGTATACAGAAATAGAGAAAGATAAAATCCCGGAGGCAAAAGGTAGCTGGGATAATTTAAGAAAACTTGGCAAGAAACAAGCCAAGTTAAGGCTGGGCATTCATAACTAAGAATAAGCCTCTGTGTGTGAGGGAGTCAGGGAAGCAAGGGGGCGTAGCTCAGTCGTTAGACTCTGAGGAGTCCCATCTATGGGTACCCATCTTTGGGTACCCACTTTCTCACACAGTCCTCTACCACACTGAGCAGGGATAGGCTGTGCGGCCAAGGAGACTGTGCTGTTTCCCCTTTGCACTCTTGGATTGTTTGTTCTAGAACAGTGGGATGCCTTGTGGAGACGGTCAAGCATCCCTCAAGAAAGGCACTCGTGCTATGGGAGCTTAGGCTTCCTGCCCACAGTCCTGGGGACATGCCTTCTGGGGAGCAGCTGCACAGGCTCCGATCTCCAACATCCAGTATCCTACAGGCAAATCCCACGGGAGAAGCCAAGCTAGAACTACCAGCTAAGCCACAGATCCTCCTTGATGTAATAAATGTGTATCCTTATGTTAAGCCCCTAAGTTTAGGGATATTTGAATCTATAGATGCAGAGGAAACTAGGACTCAAAGAAGAACAGAGAGCCCCTTGTCCTGCAATTTTCATTCCCCAGGTTTCTCCTAGGCCCTGCCATATGTCTGTGATGAGCTATGGCTGGACACCCCATAAGCAATTCACAGTAACGTGGGTTTTATAAGTTGGAAAATTTTGCCAATTTGCTGAATCTGTCATTACAGAAATAGGTCCTCCATGACCTGACTTCTGGTAGACTGATTTTCCCTGAATAACCTGAAGCTGGAATACTCTGAGTGATTTTACACTTTGCAAAACTAGAATTGGGGTTTTGAAGAGCGTTTGGTTAACCTATGTTAAGGCGGAGCTGACATAAATGTCACGGTAGCGGGTGGCTGAGGGTGGCTTCTTAGAGTCCTATCAACTGTTCCACATCGCATTGCATTGGTTTGAGTCATGGTAAAATAAATACAATAGATTCCCCACCCCGCACACACAGGTGAAAGATTTATCCTTTCTCGATTTCTGATAATCTGCGATTATGTTTGGGACTAATTTTAGCTCTCTGGGATGATGATAAGAATGTAATTTTCAGGTATAATAAAAAGAGGAATTGGATTCATAAATAAAGTCCCCACAGATGCTTAATGCTACCTTCAAGAAATCACAAGTGGAGTTCTCCTGCACGCCCCAGATGACGGCCAGCAGGCAAGCCAGCTGCAGCTGCCGACACTGTAAGGGAGTTGAAGACTCCAGCTGCTTCACCCGCTGGAGACAGGCACTGGAAAACGTTGATCTGTATGACCCTCTCTTACGAGAGATTATCAACCATTTTTAGAAGTGGAAACCTGTTTTTGAGAAGGGGTGAAAAATTCGTCAGTTCTCCCTGAACTGTGAACAAGGGGCCCCGGATTTTGAACCCAGGTCTTTAGTCCTGTGGCTCCTTGTAGCTCAGCTGTGCTTAGCACGAAAGTCCGGAGTGCCCCTAAAACTACTCTGCTCTACCACTAAAGACTGTGACAATCATACATCGCAGTCATACATAGCTGGACTTCCGGACTTACGCCTTGCCCTTGATGGCCCTCACCACTGCAGCCTCAGGCATCTTTTAATAAAGCCCAGTCAAATTTAGAAGCACAATAATGAAGTTGAAAAGTCTGTGAGCTTCAAAGTCAGTTCAGGCATCATCTCTAAAAATCCCCCATGGACTCGGTGCTGGCTTCTGAGCCCTGAGGCTTATGTAGCTTTTGCCGCCTCAGCTCAAAATTCTGTATGGTTCTGTCTTCTACTCTGGACTTGAGATCTTTAGTGGAAGGACCACATCTCAAGTACTCTGTGTCCTAGGGCTGAGCCCACAGCAGAAAGGGAGTCCCTAAAGGACTGTGGGTCTGTGATGGGGTGCGGTGTGATCGGCAATTAATGATCTGCCAGACTAGCTTAATACAAAAGATACAGCTTTAATAAACAGAAGGAAGACTTATACCAGAATCCCAACGATCTGTCCGGACTTGGGAGCCAGGCAAGAGAGCTAGGGGAAGCGCACCCGCCAGGTTTATAGGTAAATTTTTGCCTTAGGGCAACACGCCCCACGAACAGAATGTGATTGGCTGGACTCCCCTATCAGGTCTGAATGGAGCAGGAGTAGGTGGCAGGGGTGAGGGGTGGGGACTAATTCAGGTGTCCAGAATGAGACCACAGAGGCGTCAGGCTTTGGAAACTAGTGTTTCTAGAGGTGGCCTTAGAGGTGAGAGTCAGGTGGCGGCTCCTGAGTCCCAAGGTAGCTATGGTCACACTTGGAACTTAAAATCAGCACAGTGCTATAGTGAGGCTAACAGGGACCTTCTGGAGGCTCTGCCTGGTCATTAAAAGGCCAGCTGCCACCTGTGGGGCACCCTGCTGCTGGTTGAAATCATGGAGGCCCCAGCCTTTAAAGTGTTTCCAATAAACTGCTCCTAACATTTTCCTCCCCAGAACCCCAGTTAAAGAGGCCTGGTGCTTCACGAGCCACACCTGGCATCTGAGGTAGCCTCTCAAGGCCTGTGAACCAACCAGCCAGCCGTCGGGTCTGCCCGCTGACAGGTGCAAGGACTTATTAAACACAAGTTCCTTCCTCCCAAGAGCTCACGATGCACTTCTAGGGACAGGACAAGCAGGGAGAAGCAACAGGCTACATACAGAAGGGGAGCAGTCAGTTCATACTTTTTCTCTCTTCTGCTTTTCTCACCCGCTCCCTATTTCCAATCCTCCTCCCTCCCTTCCTGTCTTTTCTCCCTCCTCAGTTCTTTGCCCTCTCCCCTTCATTCAATGCCTGCCTCCCTATGGTTCCCTCTCTTTGCAGGTACGAACTGTGTGTCATCGCTGTCCTTTTTTCACAGCTGTGTTGCACTGGATGAAGATTCTTTAATCAGACACTGGCAGGCTGGTGTCCCTGCTTGGCTATTACAAATGTTGGTGCCTGAGTCTTCATGCGGACACGGCCTTTTACAACCTTTGGGGAAAGAGACAGCTGTGGGATCACTGGCTCATTGGCAGAGTGTGTTTCTAACTTTACAAGAAACTGTAAAATAAATTCTCAGAGAATTTGTTCACTGTTGCTGGTACCAGAAATACCGGAATATTTTCTTCAGGATATAAGGATATATTAGAATATCTTAATCTTATTTTTATCTGAATTTCCTTTAAAACTCATGATATTAAGTAGCTCTTCGTGGGCATATTGGACATGTATGCCTTTTCTTAATAAAATGTCTAGACCATCTGCCCATTTAAAATTTGTGTTGTTTGTATTTATTGTTGTTTTTAGAAGTTGTTTACCTATGTTAAATTAGTGTCTATAAAATTTAATTCATTTAACCCCCTTTTTTTCTTGATGACATCTTTCCATAACCTGACCTTTTGGCTTTGTGGTCAGTCTAGTCAGCCTTCCTTCTGTCCTTTCTTTTTCCTGTGCTGCTTGTTGGGCCGTATATCAAAGTTATTCACTTTTCCTTCCTTCCCACGTCTCATTGCTTTCTTCTGCCTTTCTTTCCTTTCTATTTTTAATTTTTCTTTTCTTTTTGCTAGGGCTCTTCTTTGCAGAATATTTTCATTTCATGTTAAAATTACAAGGATGGGGCTGGAGATATGACTCAGGGGTTAAGAGCATATTCTGCTCTTACAGAGAACCTGGGTGCAGTCCAGCACTCACAGCCGTGTTAGACAGGTCACAGACACCTGTAGCTCTAGCTCCAGGGGATCTAACTTCCTCTTCTGAATTCCTAGGTGACTGTACTCACATCCACACACACACACACACACACACACACACACAGAGAGAGAGAGAGAGAGAGAGAGAGAGAGAGAGAATAATAATAAGAAGAAACCTTTTTTAAATTGTGAAGACTTGTATGGTTGAGAACATTTTTATCATATCCTTATATTTGAAAAATAGTTGTGTTGGAAATAACATACAACATTTGGAAATCTTTGCCTTACTATTTAGAGTCTCCATTTCTTTCTTTCTCAGTGCTAACTATATAATAATCTATTTTTAAATTTTACTTGTTTTACTTTTACATATGTGAGTGTTCTGCCTAGAGGTATGTAATTACGCTGTATTTTTGCCTAGTCCCCACATAGGCCAGAAGAGGGCATGGCATCCTTCAGAATTCAAATTACAGATAATTTTGAGCCTCCATGTGAGTGCTGAGAAATAAACTGGCTGCCAGAGCAGCCAGTGCGCTTAACTGATGAGCCATCTCTCCAGCCCCGTGTCTTAGTTAGGGTTTCTATTGCTGGGAAGAGACACCATAACCATGGCAACTCTTAAAAGTAAAGCATTTAATTGGGGTGGCTCACTTACAGTTTCAAAGGTTTAGTCTCTTATCATCATGGCAGGGAACATCATGGCATGCAGGCAGATGTGGTGCTGGAGGAGTAGCCCAGAGTCCTACCTCTTGCAGGCAGCAGGAAGTCAACTGAGACACTGGACAGTATCCTGAGCATAGGAAGAAGCCTCAAAGTGCAACCCCACCGTGACACCCTTTCTTTAGCAAAGCAATACCCACTCCAATAAAACCACACCTTCTAATAGTGCCACTCCCTATGAGACTATAGGGGTCAATTACACTTAAACTACCACAATTTATAATAATATCACAATGTAAAATTCATTTACTCCAACTTCAAAAGTCCCCATAGTCTATCACAATCTCAAGAATGTCTAAAAGTCCAAAGTTCAGTCTCTTCTGAGATTAATGTAATCTCTTAACTGTAATCACCTGTAAAAATCAAAATCAAAAAGCAGATCACATACTTCCAACATATAATGGCACAGGATATTCATTACCATTCCAAAATGCAGGAAAGAGAATATAGCAAAGAAATATGGGACCGAAGCAAGATGGAAAACCAGATGGGCAAACTCCGAACTCTGCATCTCCATGTCTGATATCACACTCCTCTTCAGATCTCCAACTTGAATGAGCTTTGTTGAGTGCAACACACTTCTTTCTCTTGGTCTAGTTCCACTTCCTCTTAGCAGCTCTCTTCAACAGGCACCCCACAACTCTGTCATCTTTAACATCTTGGGTTCTCAAAGGTAGTCCAGGCTTCAACTTCACAGCCTCAAACAAAGGTGTCTCTACTAGACCTCCATTCACGGACATCCCTGACACATGCCTGGCCTCAGCAGCTTTCTTTAGGCATGGAGGCAAATTCTATAACCCATTTCTTCTATCCTTAACTCTAAAGCTAGAGCCCTGTGGCTGGAGCTGCCAAGTTCTGCAGCTTACTAGGGCTGAAACATGGGCCCCTTGTTCAGTCACATTGTCACCAGTTTTCTGTCCTTCATTGCCTAAGCTTGGCTGTCCTGAAACTTGCTCTGTATACCAGGCTGGCCTCAAACTCAGAGATGGCCAGTCTCTGCCTTTCCAGTGCTGGGGTTAAAGGCATGCACCACACCTGGTTCTAAATCTTTTTACAGTTCCTTTTTACAAGTTGGAAAATTAGCTGGGTCACCACTCCCTTTATTCCATTTCTTAATCTGTTTATCTCCTTGAAAACAGAATTTAGCTCCAATCCACTTTTTGATGTTCCTTTTCCCCTTAAATTTTGCATGTTTTAATTGACCCTGCTCAGCTTACATTATAAATCTTCATTAAAGTTAGCACTAGTAACCACGTGGCAGAGTCTATACTAGGTGTTTGAGATTTCTTCTGCCAATGGAATTAATCCTAAATGCTTCACTTTAACCTTAAGCAGACTCCTTGGACAAGGACAAAAACTAGCCACATTCTTCACCAAAATACACAAGATGGTCCCTAGGCAACATACTAAAATTCTTCTCGGAAACCTCTTAAGCCAGCACACTTCAAATCACTGTTCGCACCATTGTCTTCCGTGTTCCTACTCATACGGCCCATTAAGCAGCACTGAGAGCATTCTACTGCTTTCCTAACCCAAAGTCCGAATTCCTCCAAACAAAACCATGGCCAAGCCTGTCACAACAATACACCAGTTCCTGGTATCAACTTCTGTCTTAGGGTTTTTATTGCTGTGAAAAGACACCATGACCACGGCAACTCTAATAAAGAAAACATTTAATGGGGATGGCTTACTTATAGTTTCAGAGGTTTAGTCCGTTATCATCATGGCAGAGAACATGGTGGCATGCAGGTAGATATGGTATTGGAGGAGCTGAGAGTCCTACATCTTGCAGGAAACAGGAAGTCAACTGAGACACTGAGCTGTATCCAGATCATAGGAACCCTCAAATCCTGTCCCCATAGTGACACACTTCTTCCAACAAGGCCAAACCCACTCCGACAAAGCCACACCTCCTAATAGTGCCACCCCCTATGACATTATAGGAACCAATTACATTCAAACTACCACACCCCATAATCTTTTTGTTGCTCGTTTTTTGATCCAACCTTTTAATTTTAAATGTGACTTTGTACACATTGCTTCATATAATTCCAAAATCTGAAGCTTTTGGGTCTAAATGCATTTTGAACTAATTCTTCTGACTCCCTAGGAAGTTTGTTTCCTGACAGTTTGGCATATACATATTTTTTAAACCTATGAACTTGGATTTGGCTAAATTTAATTCATAATACCTGGTTTCCACCAAAGAAATTTCATGTTTGCCTCTGTTATAATCCCTGGATTCTTAAAACTTGGAACCATTTTATTTTAGTTGTAAATTAATGTTTCTCGGACTGCCAAGGAAATATAAGTTGGAAAAGCTGAACCAGAAGAATCATTGCTGTGATGTTGTTTCCTTCTGGTACCATGGTGAGGGCAAATCTATTTCCTAAATGGTCTATTTGTTTGGAGCCAATGAATTTTCTAAATCAATGATTCACTGAGGACATGGTTGTTCGGGGACTGGCTTTATAAGAGGCACAGGCGACATCTCCAGCAACCTTTCCAGTCATCCCCTAATCCCGTCTCACAGGTCCTGTTTGGCAAGACATCAGTAGTTCAAGTTCAAGGTTCCTGGGCTCACCACTTCTACTGCAGAAGCCATCCATTCATTCATTCAGCCTGTATGTCCTCAGCACTTGCACCGTTGAAGGCTTTGTCCCTGGGGCTGAACCAGGGCAGCATCAACAATCTGCTTTGGGTTGCTTGCACTTGCACATTGACTATATATGTTTGGAAGAAGATGGGAGTATAGGATAAACTCATCATTTATGGATTCAGTCTTATATTTTAGAATATTATATATCTATATGTTTTCCATAGAAAGTTTTTATTCTAATCTACTCTTCAATATTCCAAAATATTGAAGATAGCCCATTTTGCAGTCCCAGAAACTCTGTTTGTTTTTTTTTTCTAAGATCATTATTCTACCTTCACAGTTTGAGTAGGATTGCCTTACTACTCGAAAATATATGTGTGCTTAGATAAATTTTTCTCTGCTTAATTATTTGTCTAGTGCAAACTATTCAGTTAATTGTGTTTCTTTTAGAGATTTGCACTCTCTAAATGTGTCATTATTCTTTATGAATCTCTATTTCCTTGGTTCTGATAATTGCCTTTTTACAAATAATTGAAAAAATATTAAAAAACTGATTTTAGACATTGGACAGTAGATAATCCAAGACTGTGACCCCAGAAAAACAGAACACGTTAAGCTCTATACTTTTTCTGGTTAGCTTCCTGGGGGCAACTTCTAGGTAACAGTGCAGGAAGAGGAATAAGCCAGAGCTTTACTGTCTCCTGGGAAACACACACACACACACACACACACACACACACACACACACACACGACAAACAGACACACACACGATAGACAGATACACACACAGACACACATACCACGACAAACAGACAGACACACACACACACATCACACACACACACACGACAGACACACACACGACAGACAGATACACACACAGACACACATACCACGACAAACAGACAGACACACACACACACATCACACACACACACACACACACACACACACACACACACATACACACACGACACAGACGTGCAGAGATCAGAGTCAAGGTTGAGGCACCCAGGATTGGCAGTTGATTATGGAAGCTACCCAGAGACTTCTGCAAACCTGAGAAATTCCTAGGTATCTCTACTGAGAAATGACTTGAGCATGTGTGGGAGGAGGTTCCACAGCTCTAGGGGACAACCACTGAAAGCTCATTGTATGGCAACTACTAGAGCTCACAGGGAGCCAAGAAGAGACTACAATTCCACTAAGCTTAGTGACCTCATAACAGAGAGGGAACTGGACAGTCCTTAAAGGGCCCAGACCATACAGCAGGAATGTTGGTTGTAAAGTGAAGGCTGCTCTGGACCTGCCCTTACAGACCTGAAAAGCAAGACTCCAGAGGACAAGCCTGATTGATCTCCTGCTGACTTAGCTGAATGAAGAGAGTTTAACACCCCTTAAAGGAGAACACAAACAAAACCTAGCTAGCCTTCACCAAACAATTATTCCCTTCACCAAACAATCATTCTTGCATAATGTTTAAAATATTTTTAGACCTGTATTATTTTTCCTGAAAACATTTAGCTATTTTACTTAAATATATTCTCCAAGTTCATAATATGATCAACATATAGATTTTATAATTAGGTATATGGCCAACTTGAAGTTGATTTTTTTAAAAAATATATATAGTTTAAGACACTTGTGAAGTTCATTTTTTTCATATGAATAGTTGATTAATCCAGAGCTATTTCTTGAAAATCATACCAATAAACATGCTATGTCCTTGTTGAAGTACCTTGGAAACTCTAGCAAGAAAGAAGTTAACCATGCCAGCCATGTGCCCCTCGTTACCCACCTACTGTGCTGTCTCAAATCCTGTAACTCTGTAGTATATCTTAAAAATAAGTACTAGAAGGCCCAAATTTGCTCATTCTCTTACAAAATACCTTTGTCAATTCTAGATTCATTTTACTTTTCATATAATTTTTAGAATATATATAAAAATTTATAGGTGAAAAACCTGCTGGAGCTTTGGAGTCCTATTGACTCAATAATCACTTTGGGGAAACACAGCTGCGGTGGTGACAGGGCAGTTCTTCCATTCATGAGAATGCTGTGCCACCTATTTAGATGGCATTTCTAATTCTTTCATCAATGCATTATGGTTTTGAGGATATCCATTTTAACATCTGCCAAATTTGTCTCTAATATTTCAGGCTTGGGCTTGATTCTACTGGAAATATTTCATGAACAATTTGACACAAAGTGACCTGAGTGCGAGGCTATTCTTAAACTTACTACGTAGTTCAAGGTTGACCTTGAACTTCCAATTGTCTTAATTCTATCTCTTCAAAATTTTTGTTTTTGTTTCTTAGTTATCAAACCAAATTAATATGCATTAATAGCTAGAAAGTGCACATTTCAATATTTGATAAGTTATTGAATAAGTCACTTAAGGTCTAGAGTACAAATTCTCAATAGGACTAATATTGATCCCAGACAGGTGAGAAACATTAGCTTTCACTGTAATAACGAATTTACAAACATAACTAGTACATCGATCTGTATGTTAAAAGGCATGCAGGATAAGTGCGATTTTAAATTTCATAAGGATTGAATTATTATGAAAATTGTTTAGAACTTTCCTTGGGTGAGTAATAACGAAAAAAAAATGATTGAGAAATACTGAATTGGAGTTTAACTCAGAGGTCTTGAAGTACGTGACACTACATAAGCATGTTGAGTTCTTTGGTGGCAGATTATCTCAAGATTTTGTAATTGTAGCCGGGCAGTGGTGGCACATGCCTTTAATCACAGCATTCAGGAGGCAAAGACAGGCAGATTTTTGTGAGTTTGAGGTCAGCCTGGTCTACAAGAGCTAGTTCCAGGACAGCCAGAGCTGTTACACAGAGAAATTCAATCTTGGGGGGAAAAAAAACAAAACAAAATAAGACAAACAAACAAACAAAAAACAAAGGGAAAGAAATATTTTCTAGTTGTGAAAGAAACCATATAAAATACACAGCCCATGAGAAACCACCCCCTAAACGAGTCTTTGAAACATGAAGCCTAGGACAGCCTTCTCAGCAGAAGTGAATTCATCCACGGCCTTGCCAGTCATCTCTCAAATAGCATTCAAGACTAAGTAGTTGATTTGGTCACTGTAAACACCAGCCTCTGATCCCTATTTCTTGATGTCAAACTTGCTGATTGTGCAAAGCATACACATTTCACACCAATCTGGCAATCACTAACGTATTGTAGTGGAAGACTTTTTCCTTCCAAGTATTTTTTTTCTTAATTTCAATTGTGTGGGTTTTTTGAAATTTCATGCATGAATACCATATGTACATCATTTCCAGCTCTCCGCCCCACCCCCCGTAACCATCTGTCTTGAATTCATGGCCATTTCTTTAGTTATTACTGGGACACACACACATACACACATTTATAAATACAACCTGCTGAGTCTATTTAGTGTTCTCATGTGTATGTGTTTAGAGCTAACCACTTGGAATTAGATAACCTATTGGGGGGGCTCATCCCTAGAGAAAACTAATTCTTTCTCAGCAGCCCTTAGCTCCCTATAGCTCTGCGGCTAGGGGTAGGGCCTAGCGAGATGTCCCCCATTCGCAATGGCATGTAATCTGATCTTGTCCTTTTGCTTGTCTTGTTTAAGTGACCTTATTATGGAGACTTCACAGATGGACATTCCCTGTCATATAGAGAAGACACTCTCTTGCAGCTCGCAACCTAGTGCTCTGGCCCTTACAGTCTCCCCATCCTCCCATCTGAGATGGTCCCTGAGCCTCGGGTACAGATTGTGGGGTAAATGTCGTCAACTGGGGTTGGACACCCCAGGTGCAACTGTTTTCTGCAGTTTGACAAGTTATAGATTTCTGTAAAAGGTGAGAGTTGCATTGACCCACGGGTCTAGGGATGAGCATTTAGAATGCGGTTTGAAAATATACTGATTTAGGAAGTGGCATTAGTGTGTTCTCCTTTAGAGGCCATGACCTCACCAGTCATGGTAGTTTGCTAGATTTACAGTATCATGCATGAATTCTCTCCTATTCGGTGGACCTTATGTCTAACTGACTGTTGGTTAGCTTCCACACGCCAGCACTGCACCCTTCTCAAGATATATACATACGTTGTGTGTGTTACTGCTTTTGTTGCAATGAAGATTCTCTAGATGAATGGAGAGAAGCCAACTATCTTCTCTTCCTCCATCTTCAGCACAAAGGCATCTGGCTCTGTCATTTCTCATGCTGAGGGAGAGTCATTGGTAATTATTGCAACAGATAAGCTGTCTTGAGACTTGAGGAAGCAAAACCCTCAAGGGTTTAGAGTGCTCTCATCCCAAGGGAACTAAGGTGTGTGGTAACCCTGACACACAGACACACACACACTCACACACATGTGCACTCTCACACACACACACTCACACATGTACACACATATACATACTCATACATGCACACACATTCACACACACATACACACACTCACACACATTCACACATACACACACATACACACACACTCACACACATACACACACACTCACATACACACATTCATACACACTCACACATATACACACACTCACATAAAGATACACATACTCACACTTATACACACACACAGTCACACATACTCACACACACATTCCTTTGCTTGTATCCACTGTCTCTTATTATCTGCTCTCTTCTCCTGCTGGTTCTTCCTCTTCCCAAATAGATCCATTTTTATTGTTATATTTCATTTTAAAATCTAGGTTCTGCATATGAGACAAAAACACGTGCTATTGTCTGAGTCTGGCTTATTTCACTTAACATGATGATCCCATTTCTGCCCATGTTCTTGTAAATGGAAACATTTTGTTCTCATTTGTGGCTGAATAAAACTCCATGTATATCCTTCACATTTTCTTTGTTCATTGTCTATTGATGGACATCCCATACCATGGTTATTGTGAACGCTGGGAATACCAGACACAAGTTTTCAGGCAATGCTTTTGTGAGTGGAGTCAGCTGGTGTGGGAGATCCTT
Organism: Myodes glareolus; assembly: GCF_982192425.1. NCBI lineage: Eukaryota > Metazoa > Chordata > Mammalia > Rodentia > Cricetidae > Myodes > Myodes glareolus. Next base: position 51,660,103 of record NC_142039.1, on the reverse strand, counting down.
CTGTCCATGTGTTGCTTTTATTGGTTAATGAATAAAGAAACTGCCTTGGCCTATTGATAGGGCAGAACTTAGGTAGGTATTGAAAACTGAACTGAATGCTGGGAAGGAAGGCAGAGAGAGAGATGCCATGAAGCCGCCGGAGACAGACACTGGTCGGAACTTTAGCCGGTAAGCCACAGCCATGTAGTGATACACAGATTAATAGAAATGGGTTAAATGAATATGTAAGTGTTAGCCAATAAGAAGCTAGAGCTAATGGGCCAAGCAGTGATTTAACTAATACAGTTTCTGTGTGATTATTTCAGTTCTGGGTGTCCAGGAGGAACAAGCAAGCCCCTCCCCCAGAAGTCAGCTATATTATCAGGAGTAAAACTGGCTCATCCAGGCATCTCCACAGTGGCCACACTAGTTTGTGTTCGTAGAAGAGTTTTGAGATGCCCTCTTGATCTGTGTTTCTATAGTCTGGTCATCCTTTTAATTTTTTTTTAGGTCACAAAGAAGCAAATGAGAAAGAGTTAATAAATGGGTTTTTAATCTGAAACCGGGAGCCAAAGAACTTATCCTATTAATTGATCTAAGACATGCCTTTCTCCCTTTCTCCTTTAACACAACAGTCTCTTGTTATGCATAATTCACCGTGACCAGCAGGAATTATACACCAATTCCCAGCTTGTCTATTTGTGCCAATAATAGACCATTAATAGACTTCTATTAATTGGACATTTAGAAGACTGGCCAAGAATACCGTCTGGGTCTCCACAGGTCGGCTGTAGAAACAAGCCTGGAGACGGAACGTGAGCATCCTGATGCAGAGCCAGACATCTGATGGATGGCTATATTGAACAGTCAATGTCTCATCTCTCTTTCTTACACTCTCACCTGATGTCAGTGTTCAAAAACCTCTCCTGAAGCCAAAAATTCTTTGTTTCTCTCTCTCTCTCTCTCTCTCTCTCTCTCTCTCTCTCTCTCTCGTCTTTAGACTGGCTGAGGAAATTAAAATAAATTTTACTTTGAAAGCAGCAAATATGAGTGGTATGTGTGTGCATGACCTGGATTTATTAGGTAAATTTTTTAAAGCCAGATGAACACAATTTCTTAAAATATGAGAATACATGCCTCCAGCATTCAAGTTGTATTTTTTTTTCCCCTGAATATCAGGTAGATTAGTACAGGCAGATAAAAAAAAAAAACACTATGATTAAGACAATCAGCATAGACTGGCGATTACTGCTTTTGTAAACATGTGTCAGTCTTTTCATTGCTTCTATTTAATTCGATGTCAGGGTTACCACACACCTCTGTTCCCTAGGGATCAGAGCACCCCAAGCCCTGGAGGCTTTTGCTTCCTCAAGACAGCTTATCTGTTGCAATAATTACCAATGAATCTCTCAGCATGAGACACAACAGGGCTGGATGACTTCTGAGGAATTGGGAGGGTGAGAGGGTAGCTGGCCTCTCTCCATTCATCTTGATAATCTCCATTGCTACATAACAGTGAGACACGTTACCGTGATTCATGTTTGAGGCAATTCTCAGCTCAACGCTAATTCCAGAGACTTTCTACCTAATAAACTGCTTGATTGGGGTTGCAAGGCAACAGCAAGTCACTGGCAGAAGACTGCCAATCTGAACTTGTGGGTGAGGAGTGGGGAAGGGCATTGATTTGCTGTGAAGGGCTATGTAGCAGTGCATCTGATAAGCTCTCTTTTGAGAAACTGGACTACTTATTTCTCATTCTTCTTGTCAGAATCAGTACTAGTCCAGGTTAGATACCAAGAAAAAAAAAAAGAGGACATTCTCAATGCATGTTTCAAGTCCTTTCTGCTTTTAACACCCCAAAACATATGAGTATCAATCTGCAGGATCACTGTTCTGCAGATAACCTGAAATGACTGATAGGATCATACTCTCAAACAAGTCCGGACTCCTCTTCTCTCAGCCCAGTTGGAAGAAAGAAAATAATTCTTAGGCAGGCACCTGGAAGAAGCTGTGATTGCCAATTGTGTCCAATGAGCCATTTTCCCTCCGGAGAAGCTTGAAGCCTATCCATCTACATCGTGTCCTAACAATAGAAAATCAATCAGGGCAGGCAGAATCTGCCTGCTGCTCCAAGCCCAGGGAAGACAGATCGTCCCTCAAGGGTTTTCTCCTCTTGGGATTGCATTGCTTCCCATTCTATGCGGTCTTCCAAAGAGTTTAAAGTCAACCACAGTCCAGGCACTCAGTGTCACAATACAAACCCAGTTTTGCAGGGTTCTCTTTCTTGAAGAGTTGAAGTGAAGGGACTCAGAAGGCCAATTTTCCCCAATAATAAAGTTATTTATTCTGGGACAGCTGTCACTGTACTCTGACACTTCTATTGTTCTGCTAGCACAAAATTTGAACTTTGAAATTTATTAATATATTTAACTTTTATGGTTTTCAGACTTGGATGACAAGGTCTGGGCATATCTCAATTATTTTGGCTAACAATGAGCTGAGCTTTGGTAAGTCAAATCCTCTGCTAATTCTCAAGTTCCACAGAGGCCAATTTTGCCGCCCAAACTTCTTTTCATTGTGGTTTGAAATTTTAAAAATGTACAGAATTAGCATCTCCTTGTAAAATTTTCAAAAGAGGTGTCATTGCAAAATAGTATGGGGTGGGAACTGCAGGAACCAGATCAGCCTGGCTATTTGGCTGTTAAATGGGTGTGGAGAGGCAGTCATGGTGGTGCACACCTGTAATCCCAACACTGGGGAGGCTTAGGCAGGAGGACCACGAGCTCAGGGCCAGCCTGGGCTACACAGCAAAACCCTGCCTCAAAAGTGGGAAGGGCGTGTGAAATTTACTTCCAAAGATGGCTGTGAAACTGCATGCTAGCTCGTGAGATAGGTGCTCAGCAGACTGTGCCTATTGCTCTCAGCAGTATTGTAAGTGGCCATGAGCTCTGCTTTTTTGATGCTAGCAAAATTCCTGTGAAGAGAGACTCGCTTCATACATGAAGAAACTGAAATTTAACAGGTTAATAACTAATCCGGGTGATGGAATTGGGGGCGGGGGAAGAACCAGGGGTATTTTTTTTTCACATTTTGTGTTGTCTCTGTTATCATTTATAAAGAGTTGAGTGACCAGAGGCTGGTGCCATAAGGGGCAGCAGTGGGTCACCTGAGGCCTTAGCGGGTGAGAAAGAGAATATGTCATGTAGAGAGAGCTAGGGTATAGAGTTTATTTAGTGGGTTATAGACGGGGAAGGGAGGGGGACGAAGAGAAGAGAGAGAGAGAGAGAGAGAGAGAGAGAGAGAGAGAGAGAGGGAAGGAAGAAGGGAGGAGTGGGAGGGGAGAGGTTGAGAGTAGGCAGAGCTTGTCTCTTAAGGGGACAGGGTACCCAGACGACAGACCAGGCCAGCAGATTACAATATCCCCATCTTTTTCTTATAATAAAATGGCAGGGAGTTAGACATAACAGACTGGAGGAATTGGGACTGCAGATTCCGAGAGCTCAGGTGGCCCACTGCCACCCCTCGTGGCACCAGCCTCGGGTCACTCGTGTCTTTATAAATGATAACAGTCTCCTTCTATATTTTATATTCTTTTGTGTTTTTTTATGGTGCTGAGGATTGAACTTAGAGCCCCATGCATGTTGGGCAAATACTTTGAGACAGGGTCTCACGAAGTTTCCCAGGTTGGCCTTGAACTTTCTATCCACCCATATCAGCCTTCCCAGTAGCTAGGATTACAAGCCCAAGTCACCAGGCCTGGCCCTTTCCTCTCTTCTTGAATTGACTAAAATCAGCATCCTCAGGGGTTTGGATTATCCTTCTTTCCCTCCCTCCTTTCATTTTGTCTTTATTTTCTCCCTCTCTTTTTTCTTCTTATACGTGTATTTGTAACATAGATGAAATGTCCTCTCAGTCCTCACAAAACAACTGTGTGACAGAAACACAAAAGAACCAGCCTGGTACCCACATGTGTACGTTACACACATACATATATGCATACATGTATATGTGTTTGTGTTACAAGGGACAGATGCACTATTTCAATGTATATCATTGTTGCCTTTTTCACAAGGGCAAAACTAGAAAACACAATCAGTATAGAATCAAATCCCTGCGCCTCCTCTAACCCTGACATGTCATCTCCAGTATCGGTGTTGTCCTGGAAACGGAACCAGGTTCTATCTATAGAGCCTTGACTTCAGCCTATTCAAAATGTATTAAGATGGATGATTTTATTATGTGTGTGCATTCATGCACACACACATGCATGTGTGTATCCATGCATGTGATTATGTGAATTTTCCTTCCAGGAGCCACAAGCTGTGGACACAGTCCTAGTATTAAAAAAAAAAAAAAAAAGCCAGTGTTCTCCAGGGTAACGGAACTGTCTAAGAGAGCTGACTGGACATGCTGTGTGCACAGATGTGACCGAATCTCAGATGATAGTCTGCCAAGCTAATGTGATTAATGTTCTCCTGGTGGGAGGATTTCCTGCGACTCTGTGTTTTCCGTGAAGACAGATCACACTCTGCCTTGCAGTCTCCAGCAGGGCTTTAGATGTCGAGCAGGAAGGAGGTCGATCCCCCTGCCGCCCACACTCTCACCTGTGCACCTCAGCTGCTGGGCACACACTCCACCAATTTTTCAGAAAGGAGCGCCACCCGGAGAGGATGTGGAGCAGCCGGAGGCCGGGATGTTGCTCCCTCTGTCTCCCTTCACACTCCTCCACACAACTCCAGCAGATGTCCACCATCAAGTAGAAGAAGTGTGACTCGCTACCATGCCTACAGGCAGGCGGAAGGGACCGATCTGAGAGATCTACTCTAGCAGCAGCAGGGGATTGTGGGGTTGAATGCTGGGTCAGGAAAGGAAGGGAATTCGAGCATGATCCATCTTATCCTTTGGCTTCCCTGAAGTAGTAAGGCCTGTGGCCTCTCGTTGCTCCTCACACTGTGGCACACCAGCAGAGCAGGCTGCACCAGCCCCATGGCCTGCCAGGAATCCCTCAGTTTCCTAGAAGGTAACGTGTGTCAAGAGGAAAATGAATTAAAATGCTTCTGCTGAAGAGAGGTATAAAAATAAGCACCAAAAGATCCAGGACAAAGGTCTGTGGGCTGCCGTTGCCAGCAGCAGATATCAGGGTCATCAGAGAGTGGAAGCTCGTATTTTATCTAGAGTCAGGTAACACTTTGCCTGAAGATAAAAATGCATTTCCTTGAACAAAAGAGGCTCATCATATAGACAGGAAAGGCATGAAAACGAAAAAAAGAGACAAAAGATGAGATCCGTCTCTTCAAAGTTCCTTTCTGTGGTGGTTCATCTTGATTATTAACTTCATTGAATTGAGAAATACGTGGGTTAGAAAGTGCCCTCTCCAGGTGCCTGTGAAGGTGTTTCTTGAGAGGATTAGAATCAAAGACCCTTCTTGAGTGAGGCCTCACCATCTCATGGGCTGGGGACCTGGAGACAATAAAACAGAGAAAGAGAGCACTTCCTGTTGGTGAATCCTCCCTTTCGCTCTCTCCTCCTCCCCTCCTCCCTCCTATAACCTCCCTCTTTCCCGTTTGCTATGAGGTAAGCAACTCTGCTCCACCTGATATCCAACATTGCTGTTGTGGTCAGGATCTCCACCGCCTGGAAGCCATGAAGCCTCAGAAACCATGAACCAAAACAGATCCTTCTAGCTTGGGGTGCACGAGAAAAAAATGTCCAACTAACACTTTCCTTCTCCACTTGGAAGACAAGGTCAAGAAGACAGAACAACAGGAAAAATAGTTATTTTTAGTGCTTAGCAACAGATTATTTCAAGTTACCTTGTTGTTGTTCAAAAAGGGTCATAGCCAAGGAAACTTCATCTTTATCCCATTTGAAACTGTCCTGTTCAGGAAATAAGGGGCAATTTCATGTTATGTCTCAAGTTATTTCTTGGAAATTCAGGTAATCGACTTCATTCCAACATGGTGACATAGAACTTTAGTGCTAGGAACTCCACTGTGATTTCCGATTTGGTGCTATAGTTTGGATGTTGAAGATCCCCCAAAGGCCCATGTGTTAATGACTTGGTCCCTGTGGTGTTGCTATTAGGAGGCTGTGGAACCTTTGACAGGCAGGGTTAATGGAAGATCCTGAGACCACTGATAGCGTGCCCCAAAGGGGACTGTGAGGTCAGAGCCCCGTCTTGTTCTCTTTTCCTTTGATCTCCCTCTCTGCTTCCTGGTAATTTTGCTTTGCCACAAGTACCTGTCACAACAAATGTCCTCACCTGGATGCAAATCAATGGGACCAATCAGTCAAGAACTGAAACCTTCAAAACTATGACTAAAATTAAATCCTAATCTAGGAATCTCTGGAGGTTTGGTATAGTAATAGAATGCTAACTAACACATCCATGTGTGGAGGTTCCATGCAAGTTTGACACAGTGGCAACTTCTGACTTCCAGCTAACTGGATAAAGGGATCAACAGCCCTCGTCGCCATCTGAAAATGTTCTTACAAACCCAAATTTTGCAAAACAGCGCATCTCCAGCCTGCAGCACCTTGCCGTAACCTGGAGGTTGAAAGGGAATAGACACATAAGCCTAACTTAGAGGGGTGAAGTAGACAGGGTTGGAAGGGCCTAAGGCATCTCAGAGATCTCAATTGACTTTGATGTGCAGGGAGGTTTGGGAAGCATTGTAAATCACGGGCTTCTCTCTGCCCTTCTGTCACCTGCAAGCCTTTCCAGAGCTCAGCGGCCTCCTGTTACAATGGCTGCCAATTGCTGACTCTGCAGCCTCTGGTGCTCCTCCCTCTAGGAGGGATGTCTCAACCTAGAAGAAACAGCTACATAACAGCAGGGACTCAGCATGCTGGAAAGACAAGGAAAGAATTGGCTCATCTTGAGAATTACTCAAGTAATCCTTTGAGAGGTTTCCTACAGAACAATCTAGACAAAGAGACAAGAGTGAGATAGGAAGGCCTAGTATGTGACTATAGTTAGGAGTAAAGTGGATGATATATCAATGTCTTGAGAACAAAAGCCTATCTTTTCTACCACTCACAATATTCCTGCCAGATGAGCATTTATAACACAGCAAAAGGCTGTTATGATCGTGTTTCTGAAGAACAGCTGATGTAGAAGCTCGTAGTGCATCTTATCTATCTCATGTGATCCCAAATTGGAAAAGTTTGTTTAATTATAGAAAATAGTGACAAACAGTACATGGAATGTCTATTATGATTCTCTCTGGTTGCTGTTACTACGGTTGGAGTTTTTGCTTGTTTTTGTTTCCCTTTATATTTTAAGCACTTGTTGCAATAGCCATACATCAAGGAGGAAGATTAAAATCAGAAGACCATAATTCTCTCTCTAGTTTCTAGGCTTTATTCAAGTATCTGACTATAACCTTCACTTTTTCTTCTTGAGGTGACATCTTAAAAATTCAGAATTTTGGCATTTCCTAAGCCTTTTAAAGGAAGGAGGAAAGCGGTAGTGGCTTTTACCATTTGGTAAATTACATTAATGCGATGACAGTCATTATTACAGCCTTTGCAAAGCTCTTTCCTTAATAGAATCATCACTGTTTCAATTTCATGAAATCACAAGTGAAGGTCAGGGCCAACCTCACATATGTCTCTGTAGAGTCAGCCAGAGCTTCGTTTCAGTAAAGGCCATGAGCCCTATGTGGGTGCAGGCCATGTGAAGGCCGCCATAGCTGCTGTGAGATCTTGGGTACAGCCACCCTGCCATGACCAGAAGACACTGTTTCTTTCTGCCCTATGTTCTGCAGTGTTCCCTAGGTCTTGAGGGAGAGGTGTACTACATATGTCCCATTTAGAGTCGAGCAATCTACAAGGACTGTCCTCTGCCCTTTGACCTGTTGTGAGTCTCTATCTTAGCCACTATCCACTGCATAAGATACTTCTCTGATGGCCAAAAGGTATACTAATCTTTGAGAACCGAGATGTGTATTTAGAAGGCAGTTTGATACTATGTACAGATTTATACCTGGGACTTAAGCTCCCCAGCTTTGGGTTCTTGACCTGATTACAATATCAATCTTGAGATTCCTCCTGTGGAGTGGGCCTTAAATCCCATCAGAAAGCAGTTGGTTACCCCAATAGTATTTGTGTCACTAGTGTACTTACAGGCATATCTCCAGGTTAACTGGCCCTGGTCTTCTTCTTATTATTATTTTTAGGACATGATCTCACTGTGGAACTATGGAACACAGGCTGGCCCCAAACTTGAAATCTTCCTACCTCAATCTATCAAGTGTTGGTATTATTGGTGTGCACCACCACACCTGGCTATATCACTTATTATTTGAGACACCTTTACATAAGAATAAATTTTCCTAATAGTATTTTGATATGACAAAGACATTTAGAATTCAGGTGTGAGCCATGTGCCTGTGATGCAATGGATTCCATGAGTGAGGGGCCATGTTCAAAGAGGGAAGTGAGCACAAAGACTGCAGGAAGCTTTGTTCTGATTTGGTGCTTTGTTGTCTTGCAACAAGATCAAAACAATCGCCTTTGAATTACCTCTTGATTTTGTTTCCTGGCATCAATCTTTGTTAGTTGGACAACCTGTTAGGTATATTTCTTAAGATGAGCCTCTCCACCAATGCAAATAATTCCAATCAGACCAAATTATAACAAATAAAAGATGCCCATGCTTACTGCAGCACTTCCGGGTGGCACCGGGAAAGCATGGCGAGGAAGGGGGGGGGAACCACACAAAACCCGAAGAACACATGTTCTGTTTCTGAGCAGCAGCCTAAATAGCCTGTGGGAGTGATTCTGACCCTCCCTGGGGAAAGGTCAATGCTTGGTAGGCTTTCTGGAGGTGGAGTCCGGACCAAGGCAACTCCCAGGAGAAAGGGGCTTCCAAAAATGGATGCTGGGTATTACATTCCAGACTCTTTGTATAAGGGGTAACAGGAAGCTGAGGTGCAATTAGACCAAATAAAAAATGCCCACATACACTGCAGTGCTCCCGGTGGCCAGGAGAGCATAGGGGGGGGCACGCAAAACCCAAAGACCATGTGTTTCTTTTGGGGGCGTCAGCCTAAATAGCCTGTGGGAGGGGTCAGTGCTTGGTGGGCTTTCCCAGAGGTAGAGTCGGAACCAAGGCAACTCTCAGGGGAGGGGGGCTTCTAAATATGGATGCTGGGTATTACATTCCAGACTCTTTGTATAAGGAGTGACAAGGAGCTGAGGTGATGTTTATGACCAGCATTTTAGGCTCTTTTTGGATAAAGGGGCATCGACTGAGGTCTGGCTACATCCTTGGGCATGGGGTGACATGGGGAAAGGGCGAGCTGGGAGTTGGTAGGCTCATGCTCAGCAAGAGGTGTGACTGGAGCAGCATCTGCTTTACTGTCATCCTGGAGACCCCAGGCAGCTGCTTTTTGAGGGAGATGAGAAGATAGGTGATTAGGAGAAAAAAAAATGCTGTTATTATTGGCCCTATAAATGGGGCTAGCCATGGGAAATCATTAGTTGCCAGAAAGGATGGGACAGAGAAGTGCCCTGGTTGTACAGGTGAGGCTCGGGTGTATTAATTGGGACATAATAGCAGATAAAACCAGATTTTACTTGGTAGGTGGCCTTGATCCAGGAGAGTTGGTACCAATGGTGAAGTACCAGGAGTTGGTGTAGGTGTTTGGAGTTCTCTGGAGAGTGCTTTGTAAGTTGGTCTTGGCCCAGACAGCAGGAGTGACCTGTAAAATATGCTTGAAAATGGGAGAGGTTAAAACACACACTGCAGACTGTTAGTTTTAACCAGGCCTGATTTTTTATACAGCGGTAGAACTTTTTCCTAAAACCTGTAGGTATCTGTAAAACAACTGGAACAGATTTTATAGCAAAAGGCCATTACTTTATGTTAAAAGGTATGCACATTTTAAAAGGAATTGGGAACTCTGGATTTTTTAAGATACATCTGAAACCTGTTAGTACTGGACTATGAGGCCTGTGAAGGAGGCACACCTGTCTATATTTTTGGTACAAAACTTCATTAAATGCCATAGATGAAGTAATAAGTTAACAGTACTTTAAGTCATCCAATGCCATTAGACAGATGTAAGGGGATAAATGTGCAAGAATGAGATAGCTTTTTTAGTTATTCAGGCAATCCCAAATTTCTTCCCAGTCCTTGGAGAACATTAGCCTAGAAGCAGGGCTTGCTGTTAGCTGCTGAGTACAAGAGGCTCCAAATTTTTCTGTGTGGGGAGAAGATTTGGTCTATCTGTCTCAGCAGGATGGTGAAGAGATAAAAGGCTGCTTTTTGCTCTGTGGGTGGCTTTGCCAAGCCCAAAGGCAAGCCTCAAGGTGGAAGGTCTACTGTAACCAAATGTCTTCTTGGAGGAGCTATAGGATGCTGCAAAAGCTGGCATGTCTGTGTTAGAAGCTCTTTTGTTAAATGCCATACCCTCAGATCTGTAAAGGCACTTGAGAGTCTGGGTACCATTATCTGTTATTTTAAACTGAGCATATAAGCTAAATTTAAATGTGTATTTTACCCAATTAGTTACAGTTTACCAATGCTAGTAAATGTAAGAAGATTAATAGGAATATTTTCATAAGTCAAAAATACTAACACATGTGGGTAGTCTTACCCAAGATGGTGGTGGGGGTTACCCATGTGTTCGTATTTTTTAAGAGTTGTTTTAGTGTGGAGTTATCTTAAAATGAGCACACATGCACCCAGAAACATAAATCCACATACTTACACAGACATACTGTGGTCACATCATTCTATCAGACAAATAAAACACTTTTAGAAACCTGTGCCAGCTGACCAACTTAAAATCCCTGTGTAGTTAGGTGACAGAAGCCAGGAGAGTGGAAGGACAGGGGTAAACAGATTTGTTTTAAAATCCCAGAGTGAGACAAACAGCAAATAGCTTAGAGGAGCAGGGAGGGGGAGGGAAGCAGGGGTGGGAGCACACATTTAGAAACTATGGGCTTTAGGAGCCTTGTTTATTTTACATCAGATGTTAGATAGCCCCCAATTTAAAAGGATTTTTGTAAAAGGCTGCCCAAGGGTGTTTGAGTAATCAATCAGCTTTGAATCTCAGGAACCCTTCTAGAAGCCCATGCCTATTGGGACTCAAGTCTATCACATCCACTGGGACAACCCTGGAGTCAAAATGGGGATGCATGAGAAATCCAAATCTCATCTCAACTAAGCCTGGTTTAGCTGCGTGCAGGCTTTCGGCACAGACTTCGTCAGAAAGCCCAAAAATTGACAAAGGAAAGATGCTCAAATGGGCCCCTTGGGCACCCTATGGGCCATGTACTCCAAAAGGGGAACTCACCGAGTCTAAGCCGATGTTAGCCTGGCAGAGAGCATGCAAGAAGGGCATTTTCCAGCAAGCGGCGCTGAGCCCAAGGGAGAAACAGACCCCCTCAGTGAGAAACCTCCATATATTAGCTATATTTCTTAAAATGAGCCTCTCCACCAATGCAAATAATTCCAATCAGACCAAATTAGACCAAATACACAATGCCCAAGTTTAATTAATGCAGCACTCCTGGGTGGCCAGGAGAGCATGGAAAGGTGCAGGGGGTGTGGGGGGAGGACCCCACTTGTTTCTTTTTTGGGCAGCAGCCTAAATAGCCTGTGGGAGTGGTCCTGTCCCTCCCTTGGGAGGGGTCAGCACTTGGTGGGTTTTCCCAGCTGTGGAGTCCCGATCAAGGCAACTCCCAGGGGGAGGGGCTTCCAAAGATGGATGCCAGGTATTACACAACTTTTGTTAGAGAGTTCTCTGCCCTCTTCCCACTAGGATTAAAGTAGTGAAATTTAACACAGTTAAGAAAGACTAAAGTTTCTGGGAAGTCAGACAGGAACAAAATGATTATTGGTTTCATCCATTGGAGAGGGATATGGTTCTTTCCTGTTTGTAGTCCTGGCTCCACTTTGCAAATAAAACAGAAAGTGAAAAGTTTGTGCTTGTCATGTGCTTTATACAAAGCCCATGTGCATAGTGTTCTAAGAAATAGGAAATTTGTATGCTACTCTGGGCTAGAAAGTTCAAATGTCACATTGTTAAGTACCACCCATGTTGCTAGACTTTTCCAGTGCTTGAACAGTCTCTGTAGCCACAGTGTCTGGTCCAATAGCTTCTGGTGTTCTTGTTTGTCATGCTTTGTGTCTTAGTTGGTATTCTAATGCTGTGAAGAAACTCCAAGACCATAGCAACTCTTATAAAAGAAAGCATTCAAGTGGGGCTTGCTTACAATTTCAGAGGTTTAATCCCCAGTAATCAGGAAGCATGACTGCATGCAGGCAGACATAGTACTGGAAGAGTAGCTGAAAGATCTATATCTGGACCATATAAAACAGAAAGACTCTGGGCTTGGAATGGGCTTTTTGAAACCTCAAACCCCACTCCCCAGTGACACACTTCCTCCAATAAGGTCACACCTCTAATCCTTTCAAATAGTGCCACTTCCTGGTAGTCAAGTATTCAAATTTACAAGCCTATGGGGGCCATTCACATTCAAATAATCAGTTTGCATATGAAGTGTCCCCTAACTGGCTTAGACCCTGAAGGTTTGACCCTCTAAAGCAAACAAGAATTCAGAGGTGGAGCTTTGGGGAAGTAATAGATTCAAAGTTTGAGTTGACCACTGGAAATGATGGTACTAAGAGAGGCAGAGCCGGAAGGGAGGGAGCAGGTCACAGAGGCCTGCCTAACGGTATCTCTTACCCTAGCCCCTTTCTGACTCTGACCCTACTTCCTGGCAGGCACATGTTGGGTAAGTTTCTCTATCACAGGCTCTTGAGCCATGAAGTTCTACCTCACCTAGACCCAGAAATAATGGAGCTGTTGCCCATGGACTGAAGCCTCTGATGTGTGAGGAAAGGTAAATTCTTCCTTTCATCTTGGGCTGGTCAGTATTTGTCACAGGGATAAGAAATCAACCAACACAGCCTATATATTATTTACAATGTAACTAGCTTAAATGGAAATGGTGTAGAATTTCATTAAATCAGCATCAGCATAAAGAAACAAAATTTCTCATCAGCAGCTTATGTGTTGGTTGTCTGTTGAAAGGAAATTTATTTTTCTACATAAAATGCATCATTAAAACTAACTTTCTTTTTCAAACAAGGCTGTAGAATATTAAAATCCTCACACTTGCTCAGATTGTATGCATATTGAGCAGTACTTGTCTATACATTGTAGCTTACAGCTAAGTCTAACACTTCTTATAAGACACTAACAACAAAAGGTAAAGAGTACAAACAATGTTAGAATTATTTTAAGCATAATGCAATCTCACAAATCTCCCAGATCTTAAGTCTTAAATGTCTGCTAGGAACTTGACCATAAGAGCTAAGGGCAGGCATGTTCAAGTCTGTCTCACTGCTGCTAACAGCACCAACTACTTCATAATACTGGGACAATTATAAATAATATACTGTGTCATGAGCATTTAAAAAAATACTACAAGTCCTATATGTCATTACTCCTCTCTCCAGGCTTCTTCATGGTCCCTGGAAATGCTGCACTTTCATTGCCTCTGAGCCTGGGATGCACTTGCTGTGTGTAGGACCCCCACTGTTCCTCCACCAGCTGAATGAGCTCTTAGACCCACAGCCGCCTTTGTCCAGTGCAATAGGATCAATAGCCACAGTCGCAGAGGCCTGCTAAGCCCCAGGCACTTGCTATTGTCTGTCTCCTCTACAGGCACATGCTGAAATCTATCCCCAGCATGATAGATGTAGGAGATGTGACCCCTGAAGGATGACTATGTCATGGGGGAGCCCCTATGGGTGGAATTAGTGCTTTGAGAGGATCACCTTCCAAAGTTTTCTTCCTCTTTCTCAGCCATGTAAGGACAGAAGAAGACATACGTTTGCACTCAGTATGCTAATGCCGCTATCTTAGAATTCCCAGATTCTATGACTAAAGAAAGATGGTGTTTGTTGTTTAACCCAGCTGGTGGCATTGGTTTTGACAGCTAAAACTGACAGTGACATCAGTGTTCTATGTGTTTTGTTTAGCCCAAATGACATTGGAAGATTTTCTACTCTCCTATAGACCAGAAAATTGAGAGACAGGGAAGTTAATGAACTTATTCAACATGATTGAGTCTGTGAATATCAAAGTCTGCATTCAAAGCAAGCAGTCTAATTCTAAAGACCAATTCTTGACTTTCATTATCCCCTTCCCACTCTGTCTCTCACTTCCTACCTTTTTCCTCCCCCACTCCCCCGCCACTTTCTAAGACTGAACTGAACACTCCCTAATGCTGTCCTTGGGCTCCAAGCCAGAAAACCTCAATGTCCCTTAAGCCTTCATTCTCTGTGGTCTCCATCTTATCCCTCTTTATTACACAAGAGATAGTCCCTTGAATATCCTAGGGTTCTAGGTTTTTTTTCTTTCTTGTTACTAAAATAAACTGCTCTGACTCAAGATATTCTGACTAAGAAACTTAAAGGGAAAGGATTTTATTTTACCTCACAGTTACAGCTTAGAGTCTATCAGTGGCAGGTGCTTGGGGCAGCTGGTCACATCACAGCCATAAATATGAACAGAGAGCAATGAATACATGCTTGCATGTCACTGCTTAGCTTCCTTTCTCTGCTTTTATACAGTCTAGAATGCCCTGCCTAGAGAATGGCGCCACCCACAGTGGGCAGCTCATCTTATGTCAATTCATGTAATCAAGCTAATACCAGCTGGCACTCTTAGAAACCATTTGCTTGTGATTCTGGGTTTTGTCAAGTTGACAACACAGCCATCAAACTTAGTATGCTTCTTTTTGTTTATGTTTCTTTAGAATGTACAGGTATTGCAACTGGCCTATCTGTTAGGTAATTTCAGTACTTCTTTGCAGATTTGTCATGAAGGACAAATCATCAGTGGTATCATATATGCTTTCATACCAATAGACCAACATCCAGCAGCACTGGATGAGAATTCACTTACCATTGTCTTACCTTTTCAGTTTTTAAGTTTTATGTCTAATATGGCAATATATTACCAATGTATTTGTATTTTCTGGTGTCATGTCTCTTGCTTGCTGTTTTATGCTGTATGAACTCTTTATTGTTGATATAAGCCTTCATAGAGCAGACTGTGGCAAAGCTGGCACCATACTGTTAACTCTTTGCTGTGGTGGATGGGCCATAGATTCTCAGGCTGTATTAACCTGGTTCTATCTAACCCTCACCTGACTGGCCTTGGCTCTTTCATCCTATCTCCTACCACCTTCTCCAGCTTCTTTGGGGTTCCTGTGCAAACTATTTTTTTTTTTTTAATTTAAAAACAACCTATAGAGGAGACATGGCAGTGAACAGCCTCAGATATAGGTAATAAGGGACTATGTGTCTTCTCTGTGGAGAATAATCCAATAATGTAAAAGAGTGTCCTTACTTTTACTGTCACCTCATGACAACCGGAAACAAAGATGAACAGCCACATCTGTCCCTAAACAAGATGTTTTTGTCTCCTTCCCTGTCAGTTCCAATCACTCGCCCAGTGACTGGATTCACTTTGTGAATGGCACACAGATAAGCCGCTGATCTTGCCTTATCTTCCTTATCTTCCTGATCTTGCACTTATCTTCCCTTAGTTATCTGTGATGAGGAGAACTTGGAGAATAGATAGTTACAGAAATCCCTGACACATACAGATTAATCTTACAGGAAACTTCTGAAGGTAACTTACCAAAGGCCCAGACACTAGAGGTTAATGAGTGACTGGAGGCTGGAGGGAAGGCTGAGCACTTAAGAGCATTTATTGCTCTTCCAGAGGACCCAGGTTCGGGTCTCAGAACCCACATGATAGCTCACAACCATCTATAATTCCAGTTCCAGGCAACCCAGCTCCTTTATTTGGTCTCTGCAGGCGCCTACCTACATGTGATTCATATACATACGTACAGACAAAACACTCATAGACATAAAATAAAAGCAAATTAATTTAAAAAGAAACCAAAATAGGACAAGGATGCCAAAAATGAAGAAATAGGAACTGAATTTTATTCTAACATTCTATATGAGCTCATGAAGTTTCTATTAGCCTTTGAAATTCCTGGAATTTTGGCTGAAAGACAATATGCATGATTCACTGACAGACTTATTCTCACATCTGAGAACTCTGTGATCTGGCTATGAAGCTTTCATTCCATATGAAACTTTTCAAAATTGTAATTGTTCTTCCAAGAGTGAGGACAGACTGACAAGTCTTGTTAACTGTTGTTTTCATGAGTTCACAAGCCCAAATGACTAAGATGACTACATAACTTCTTCTTTCTTTTTATTTATTCTTTGTGCTTTCACATTGGGCATCTCGATCACATTCATTTCCCCATCCCTTCATATCTGCCCTCTGCCCTTGCAACCTTCCCCCGACATAAAACAAAATAAAACTTAAGAGAAAATAAAAGGAAAAAAGAAAAAAAAAAGAAAAAAGAAAAGAAAATCTCCTCGTGGAAGCTGCAGTGTGACACAGGGAGTCACACAGTAAACCCTTTTGTTCATACATTTTTACTTGCAAAGAGTCATTGTTCTGGTCTGAGGCCTTTGGTATCTGCTACACCATTGATACTGGGCCTTCGCTGGGACTCCTCTTGGATATTCTGTTATTGCCCTGTGTCATGGAGATCCTGCAACTTAGGATCTGGAGGATGTCGCCCTTCTCACATTCCAGAAGATCATAGATTGGGTGGATGTTGGGGTGAGCCAACTCATAACCCTGGTTCTGGGCCTGGGTAGTTGCAGGGTTGGTCAGTCTGCCAGCTCTCCTCTGTCCTCACCACCAGGTTGAACTCTTCAGTATTCCCCCAGATAGTTTACCCTATTCAGCAATGAGCCAGGGGCAGGGCTGGTTCTCCTACTTTCATGCTCTCCGGGTCAGCTTAATCACACCTACATGATGTAGGTAGGCCTTCATTATGTGTTATTTTCATTGGTTAATAAAGAAACCGCCTTGGCCTCTGATAGGACAGAAAGTTAGGTAGGCAGAGTAAACAGAACAGAATGCTGGGAAGAGGGCAATGAGGCAGACGCCATGGAGCCAGCCACCAGGTCAGACATGCTGAATCTTTCCCGGTAATCCACCACCTTGTGGTGCTACACAGATTATTAGAAATGGGTTAATCAAGATGTGAGAGTTAGCCAGTAACTAACTCTCTAGAGATAATGGGCCAGGCAATGTTTAAATGAATACAATTTGTGTGTTGTTATTTCCGGGGCTAAGCTAGCCATGCGGGAGCCATGTGGGACAAAAAGCAGGCCTGCCTGCAGCTCCTCACTTCAGATGGTGCCAATGTGTGAATAACTGAATCCACAGAAAGCTTGAGAAAGCTTGGAAAAGAATAGAGTACAGCATGTTTTGTTGGTAGCAGCAATTTCTCAGGTCTGTGCTGCTTGTTAGAGGCAAGCAAGCGCTCTCATCTAAGAGAGGCGTCCTAACTCAGCTTTAGCTGCAAAACCTTGCAGCTCTTTTAAAAGGTCCTGCCACGAAACACTTAAATGGTGTTGATGAAAAGCTGAATGCATGCTTTTCGGTTTTCAGCTGTAGCAGGAGAAAAGGCTGCACTGTTTTAAAATGCCGGCTTTCTGGGATATCCTGCCAGGGCAAATCTCTGACTCTTTGAGGCAGGCAGTCTGACTGAGTGTGGTCTATGAGCAGAATGCTGCAGCTTGCTTGCTGGCAGGGACCTTGAAACACCACAGAGTTGTGGCAATAAAAATGGCTCCAGCTGTACCTCTGCCATGAGGCTGGAAAGCTAAGGAATGGGCTGGATCTAACTGTCAAAGCCACGACTTTAGTCCTACCCATTAAAGACTCATGTGGTCAGAAAAAGAGAGATATACAGTAAAGAGAGATTCAGAGACAAAGAAAACCTCTAAATATTTTACAGTGTGTTAAAAATATATGCAGGCTAAAAGGTTAAAGTCATTAAAAATAAAAAGAAAGAAAGGGAAATATAGGGTGTGGTGGTACACACCTTTAATCCCAATGCCTGGGAGGCAGAGGCATATTGACCTCTGTGACTTCAAGGGGCAGAGGTAGCTTGACTTCTGTGACTTCAAGGTGTGGTAGCACACACTTTTAAAGCCAATGCCTGGGAGGCAGAGACAGATGGATCTCTGTGAGTTCAAGAACAGTCTGGTCTACAGAGTTATTCCAGGACAAAGATATACAGAGAATCTGTCTCAAAAAGTAAAAGTTAAAAATAAAAGAAATAAAGGTTAAAATAAAGCTGCATAAAGATGGAAAATACACAGAGAATCTTGATACTGTATGTTATTTGCTCTCTTTAAATTGTTTGAATGCTGAGGAAGGAGCAACAGCTGCTAAAAGACTTTTGTTTATAAATGCTGCTGAACTAATCCAAGATAGATATTTTGAAAATACCTTGACTTCAAAATTTGGATCTAAGGTTATGATGCTTTGGAAAAGGTCTTCTTTTGTTTTCACAGAGGATGAGACCCTGTGGATTGTTTCTATCCCAATATGGTATGATAGACCACGTCCTCCTGAAAGGTTGCTGTGAACACCCTCAAGAAATTACTTCATTCAACTGCCAACGTTAGGCGCCATATGTAACACAACGGCCGGCTTGTTGGGGTATCTGTCCCACCCTGTACCCCACAGCCAGCAAGCCCCAAGAAAATCAATCACACAGAGATCTCTATAAGTAATAAAGCTGATTGGCCCATTAGGTCAGGCTACTTATTAGCTCTTATAACTTATGTTACCCCATTATCCTTATCTACGTTAACCACACGGCTCAGTACCTTTCTCAGCTGGGCAGGTTACATCCTGCCTCTTCGGTGGTGTGCGCAGGAGTGGTGGAGGAATCAACTTCCTCCTCCCTAGCTTCCTCCTATTCTCATTGCCCCGCCTCTACTTCCTGTCTGGCTTTCCCGCCTATACTGCCTGCCTGGCCAATCAGCATTTTATTAAAATATGATTGACAGAATACAGACAATTCTCTCACACCATTTCCCTCTTTTTTTTTAAACAAAGGAAAATACCCATAGTCCATTTGTTGGGAATGTGGGCATAGTATTTCAGGCTACTTTCTGCTGGTTGGGGGCGCTGATGATCTTATGGGGACCTAAAGAAAATTTAGAGTTATAATCAAGTCCTGAATGGAGTATTCTGTGAGTCTTGATCATCTCAGGCAGCAGTCTTGAATCTGTTCTGGATGTAGAACTCTGTCATCTGGGCCATCTGTTCCTATCGGAGATTTCTCAGGTGGTATTCCTTTTTCGAACCTGATTTTCTTAACTCAGAAAGAATCCACAGCTTCTCATTTTCTGTGGAAACAAAAGCAAAATCTCTTCTCCAAAGTAACATACCTTTTGACTTCAGTTTTGAAGTCAAGGTATTTTCAAAATACCTATCTTGGGTTAGTTCAGCAGCATTTATAAAGAAATATCGTTTAGCAACTATTACTGCTTGCTCAGCATTCAAACAATTCAAAGAGAGCATAATAGCATATAGTATCAAGATTCTCTGTGTATTTTCCATCTTTATGCAGCTTTATTTTAACCTCTATTTCTTTTATTTTTACTTTTACTTTTTGAGACAGATTCTCTGTATATCTTTGTCCTGGAATAACTCTGTAGACCAGGCTGTCCTTGAACTCACAGAGCTCTGTCTCTGCCTCCCCAGTGCAGGGATTAAAGGTGTATGCTACCACACCTTGAACTCACAGAGATCTGTCTGTCTCTGCCTCCCAGGCATTGGGATTAAAGGCGTGTACTACCACACCTTAAAGTCACAGAGGTCAATCTACCTCTGCCTCTTGAAGTCTCAGAGGTCAATTACCTTTGCCTCCCAGACATTGGGATTAAAGATGTGTACCACCACACCCTACTTCTCTCTTTCTTTCTTTTTACTTTTAGAACTTTAACTTTGATCCTGCATATATTTTTAACACACTGTAAACCATTAAGAGGTTTTCTTTGTCTTTGAATCTCTCTTTACTGTGTATCTCTCTTTTTCTGACCACATGAGCCTTTAATTTACTAAGCAATATGGAGAGCCATGGCTTTCACGGCTAGATCCAGCCCATTCCTAAGCTTTTCAGCCTCATGGCTGAGGTACCGGCTGCAACCATTTTTCTTGCCACAACTCTATGGCGTTTCAAGGTCCTTGCCAGCAAGCAAGCTGCATCATTCTGTTCACAGACCACACTCAGTCAGACTGCCTGCCTGAAAGAGTCAGAGTTTGCCCTGGCAGAATGCCCAGAAAGCCGGCATTTTAAAACAGCGCAGCTTTTTTCCTGGTACAACTGAAAACCGAAAAGCATGCGTTCAGCTTTTCATCAACACCATTTAAGTATTCCATGGCAGGACCTCTTAATGAACTGCAGGGGTTTGCAGCTAAAGCTGAGTCAGGAAGCCTCTCTTAGATGAGAGCACTTGCTTGCCTCTAGCAAGCAGAGCAGACCTGAGAAATTGCTGCTACCAAGAAACCACGTGCAATGCTGTCATTTTGTTCTAGAATTACTTCCCAAGCTGTCTCAGGCTTTATGTGAATGCAGTTATCCATGCTGGGCGCCATATGTAACATGAGGGCCGGCTTGTTGGGGTTTCTATCCCACCTGGTACCCCACAACCAGCAAATTCCAAAGAAAATCACATGCAGTCTACATTAGGTTATAAACTGATTGGCCCATTAGGTCAGGCTACTTATTAGCTCTTATAACTTATGTTACCCCATTATCCTTATCTACATTAGCCATATGGCTTGGTACCTTTTTCATCTGTCAGCTTACATCTTTCCTCTCTGGTGGTCTGAGCAGAACTGCGGAGGGAGCTTCTTGCTTTCCAGAATACTCCCAGTCTCTTTGTTCCACCTCCACTTCCTGTCTGGCTTTCCCACCTATACTGTCTGCCTGGCCAATCAGCGCTTTATTAAAATATGATTGACAGAATACAGATAATTCTCTCACTCCACCAACTGAGATGAACCTAGCACACAGGTTATCATGAAAGACCTGATTAACAGCGCCCCTATTCAGCAGGAAAAAGTTTGGAGAGAAATAACTACATCCATATTCCCAAATATTGTTTATAAATGTTCTTTTACATTTAAAGGGGAAAATGATATAGATATGAATAATTTGCATTGGTATGGAATTTAAGGTCAATTTTGTTATATGTATATATATTTCTGATCTTGATTAAGGTATTGTGATTGTGTAGTTCATTTAAAAATGCAATGTATAATTAAAAATATAGGTTGTTGATGGATAATCATCTATAATAGTCAAGCTTGTAGTAATGTTAGTTTGATTTTCCAGATGTGCATAGATATATTTCAGATAGGCATTCTTCATATCTTTCAAAGACTACAGAACATGGCATTTAATGTTTTAATAACTTAGGACTTTTAATGACAATGAGACACGTCTGCTCTTGGCAGCACCAATCTACTTCAAGAGGAAGATGGGCATTGAAGAGGCTTCTTATGGAGTTTGATAGCCATTTGGGCAAGAAACTGCTCTTGCCTGGACTGTTGCATAAACCAGACACAAAGAACCTGCAGAGAAGACTGCTGAACTTGCCTAAAGGTGAGATGGTCTTTCGGGGTTCCTGATTTATGAAAGAATCTATGAGACATTCTGCAGGGCACAGCAGATAGTGACTGAACTGCCTTTGAAATTTCCTGCTTCATGGAAATGTCTGCTGGGTACTATGGGCCTGAAGGCCGAAGATAGATGCCCCAACGGTACAGAGGAACTTTTGGGTGACCGTCCAGGCAGCAAGATGTCTCTGTCATTTCTAGAGTTTTGGAAGTTGCTTACTTCTTGTTTATTTAGGTAGTATTATATCCTTCTGGAGTCTTTGATGGAGTTGAAGAATAGTTAGTTATAGTTATAGTTTTTCATTATTATGATAAAGATAAAAATAGATATAAATATTGTAACTATAATTCTTACTCGATAACTGTTTTGTTATATGTAATTTTACTATGTTAAAGTAAAAGCCTTTCTTTTTTGTTTAAATAGAAAAAGGGGAAATGATGTAGGTGGGCCTTCATTATGTGTTATTTTCATTGGTTAATAAAGAAATTGCCTTGTCTTCTGATAGGACAGAAAATTAGGTAGGCAGAGTAAACAGAACAAAATGCTGGGAAGAGGGCAATGAGGCAGATGCCATGGAGCCAGCCACCAGGTCAGACATGCTGAATCTTTCCCGGTAATCCACCACCTTGTGGTGCTACACAGATTATTAGAAATGGGTTAATCAAGATGTGAGAGTTAGCCAGTAACTAACTCTCTAGAGATAATGGGCCAGGCAATGTTTAAATGAATACAATTTGTGTGTTGTTATTTCCGGGGCTAAGCTAGCCATGCGGGAGCCATGTGGGACAAAAAGCAGGCCTGCCCACAGCTCCTCACTACACCTACATCAAGGGATGAAGGGCAACTGGGGAGCACCTCTTACTTGCCAATTTTGTCGCATGACCGACAAGTAGTAGATCCAGCTCTCCCGTTCTGGCTCCCCCTTCCCCCCACCAACAGGGTTGGTTCTACTGTGATGCCTAGGCAAGATGTAGGGCCCCCTCTCCTGAGTGCTGCAGTTGGTGAGGGGCAGTTACAGCTCTCCTGCTCTTATGACCTCAAGCCCAGCTCTCCCACCTGCCACAGGTGGAGAAGGGTGGTTGATAGAGCATCTCTCCCTCGCCCATGCCACTATATGACAGATGAGGAGCCAGGGCCAGATCGCTCATGCTCATGTTCTCAGGGCCTAATCACTCACAACGCTCTCAACAGGATCAGCTCTACTGTGCTGCCCAGGTGAGGTGTAGGACCCACTCTCCAGAGTGCTGCAGCCAGTGAACTGCAGGACCAGTTTTCCCTAGTGCTACAGCTAATGAGGGGCAAGGCCAACTCTGTGCATCACCATCCTCTCAGCCTTTGGTGGTACAAGGAGCCACAGACATTAACACAGACTGCGGCTGCAACAGGGTCATGAACCCAGACATGGAGCCTGGCAGCAGCCCAGGACCAAACATCACCATGGCCCTGCCACCTACCTCAGCCCGCTCCTCACTGCTTTCACCTCCTCAGATCTGCCTCTGTCCCCAGGACATGAACTACTCTGTCTCTCTCTCCCACAGCACAACATACATTTGCTCACCATAATAAAGTCCAAATACCCAACTGCCTGGTACCACAAGGCATCAGGCAGGCCCATATTTTCTCCACATAGCCTGGGGAAGACTAGCTCAAGCCTGTGTGTGGGTCTCCTTGTCCCACTCAGTAGTCCTTGGTGACACTGGGCAGGGCTATGCTTTCTCTTCAGTGCCCAGGGCAGGCTGCCCCAGGTATGCCTACATAAACTCTTCAATGTACAATTTACTGTGTATGTGTATGTACATATCTAATCTACATATGACATATACTATTGCTATCTTAGGGATAACTACTATAGAGGAAAATCAAGCAGAAAGAGTGAAGAAAAGGACCACCTTTTCTGAGGAAGGGGTGTAGAAGCAGAATCCTAAAGGAGGGAGGGAGGGGCTGAGCTGTGAGTTTTGCAGAGTCAGAGCTTTCCAGGCAGATTGAAGACCAAGTGCAAAGAGGCAGGGGCAAGAACAACTGTGTCTGTGTCCCGGGATCAGAAATGCAGAAAAAGGCACAGTGTGGCTAGGCTGGCAGCATGAGACAAGGCACAACGGGAAGTAAAATGGTAGAAAGATCTTGCTGGAGCAAGCTTACACCTTAGGAAGATCCTTCAATTCCATTCTTCTGACTGACACATTCTCTCTTCTAGGCCAGGTAAATGGAAGCAGAGCCCAGGTCTCACTAAGTACCCAAGGCTGACTTTGAACACTCAGTCCTCCTGCCTTGGTCTCCTGAGACTGGGATTACAGCAAGGCATTCTGTAATGAATGACTGACAGTCCGTCTTTCCTTCCCTTTAACTAAGAATAGTTCAGCTCTCTGTTGTCCTATATACCCATCTTACAGTTTAAATTATGGGACAATCTTATTTATGGCTCTTTGAGGTCACCCTTTCCCCACCATCTGCCAGTTGCAGGGTACTAGGGAGAGTAAATAAGGCAGAAAATCTGGTGAAGGGTTATGCTAGCACCTGTACATACATGTTCTTTACTGGAACAGGGCACTCAGACACTGTGAAGTCTGGCAAGGTTTGATTCCTGATGGCAAGAATTAGTCACCGCAGCCGATGGCGGAGAGCTCAGCAGCTCTTTCCTTGGGGTTGCTGTGGGAGTCTGGATGAAGTAATCCCTTAAAATCTTGAATTTTTAAAAAAGGAGAAGAGGAAAAGAAACACAAGTTTCCTTAGTACTGACCCCTCTGTTCCTGAAGCAATGCAGAGAAGCCGTCTGCTGGTTGAGAGTGTTTTCAATTAAGAAAGACAAAACTTCCCGTCCTAGATTAATCAAAATTCACTTTAAAGTGATTTAAATTAGCAACAGGAAAGGAAGCTTCATCAGCTGGAAAATTAAACTAAGCAACATTTGGCTTATTGTTTGGAAATGCAAGTTAAAGGCAAGCTTAATGGGAAACTCTTATGACAGAGCATGCTTTAAACTTCCTGCGGCAAAAGTCAATAACCAGTGGTCCACAGTTGACAGCATAGTTCCGAAGACATCGCTGAGGCTTCCTAACACTCTTGGTAAAGCAGACGGGTCACCATTTTGAGCAGATGGGTCACCATTTTGACCTCTCCCTCTCTATCAATGGGGTGTGGGAATACAATTTACTATCTCCACTATCAGTTATTTTTCATTTGCTTACAGCTGCTTGCTCTGTGTGCCGGAGCTTTGCACATGCTGTTTGGTCTACCCACAGTGGGTTCAAGGGCTTTAACTCAGGTGGTCAGCTTTGAACTGCAAACACCTTTACCTGCTGAGCCATCTTGCCAACTCAGAGCTAATACTTCCTTAACTGTGTCTAAATGAAATCGTCTTAGACTGTAAGTTTGTCCACAATTAATAAACACACAATATATATAATACATATATATTACACGTATAATGCATATTACATATATATAAACAGATGAGATACAAAGCCAACTATAGAGAATCAAATTTAATACGACAGAAAAAACTAATGTTAATCCCAAAGATTCAAGGAAACAGATCACCAAACAAATCATCATGGCCAAATTAATTTAAAAAAGCAATTAATGAAAGCAAGCTTTTTTATTCTTGTATACAAGCTGTCTCTCCCTAAAAGCTTGGTTCAAGATATCAGTCTTGGACACAAGAAAGACAAGATTTTATAGCTCAGAGTTAGAGGAATCCTAAATGGAGGAGTTTGGTGGGCAAAACAGACAGAAGTAGATATTAAGCCGGTAGTCTTAAAATCTTCCTGAAACAAAGACATATTTGTAAGGTAGTCATAATAAGTTGTCATAACAGGTATACATAACAAGGTAATCATAAGTGGTCATAGAACCTTTTGAAACAAGGCGTAGTTGCTCTTTTCTGGAACAGGCAGTACAGAACCGTTTGTAATTAAGGTTACAGGTGGGGCATAGCCCAATCCTTGAGAAACAGATTTAATCAACAGGAATGAACCTAGTTTGTCTTTACTATAAGAAGGCTTTTAAGCCCAGGATGGAGGCAGGTTGGTTCATCACCAACACAGACTTTCGGGGTCAAATGCCTGGGCCAGTATTCTTCCAACTTTGGTGATCTGTAGACCACCAACATCAGCATCTAATAAAGAGCTTTAATTTTTTGATTTTTATTTTTAGTGCACGGGTGTTTTTCCTCCACTCATGTCTGTGTACCACTTATATTCTTGGTGCATGATGAGGCCAGAAGACGGTGGAAGATCCCCTGGGACTGGAGTTACAAAGGGTTGTGAGCAGACCTATGGATGCTGGGAATTGCCTAGCCACTGAGCCGTTATGACATTTTCACATTTATACATAGTGCATTTTGATCATCTTCATTTCCCCTTTTCTCTGTCTTTTCTCCACTTCCGCTCATCTGAAACTGTTAAAGGCAGAATTTCTGGGAACCCTAAAGTTCTCATACTCTGTTCACTATGAGGATGCTTTTCACAGTCTCTTGCTTGAGGATCAGAGAGTTTGTCAAGGTCTCTTCTTTTGCTGATGAGGAAAATTAGGCATAGGCTTGGAGTACCCAGCTGTGGGGAGCAGAGGACGGACAGAATGCCTAATGGAGGTCTCTGTGAACACCCTCAGACAAAGCCTGCATATAGCTGTCTCATCTTCACCCCATTCCCAATCCCTAGGACCAGACATCTGTGAGTGACACCTAGCTATTATCGCGCAACCTGAGGTTATAGCAGGTCTCCATGTAAAGGTGGCTGGGAACTTTGAAATGTACTCTGCATGAGTTCCTGATCAGCCCTTCCTGTGTGACAGTGGAGGAACACATGGTGGCATCTGAAATATGCAAGGCCATGGCCACAACAGTCTTGGGTAGCAACTTCCCTATCTGAGTCAGCAATGCGTCTTCCTATTGCCGGAGAAATCTTATCCTGTCTGGGGCAGGTTGGGGGTGGGCTGTGCGATCGTTTCTGAGGTCCAGGAAAACCTCCCAAGAGTGAAAGGCCTTGTGATCAGTGGAGACAGCAAAAATCCTATTGCCCTTTAGAAAGTAATTTATTTTTCTTTCCAGAACAGAGAGCTGTGTTTACTGAACATGAAGCCCTAAGTAGGAAGTATCACTTTTTTATTGTGGGGGCTTAAGGGAGGGAAGTAGGCATTACTCAGAATAATTTCCCCACCTAACTCAAGAATCTAACTGCAAAGGATGAACTTGAGGAAACTCTGCTCTGGGAACCGAGCTGCTCATAAATTTAGAAAGTGCAGTGCTCACCCTGAGAGATCACTGATGGCTCCTCCTGCCCTGTAGAAACAAGTAAGGTGGTGCAGGAAACTGGTCCCTCCTCCCGAAGAGATGAGATGACAAAGGGCATGAAAGTCACATGATCAGCGAGTCAGTCCCTCTATGCTCAGGGACAACTCTTTTGAGGGCAATGTTGGAACCACTCAGCCCAACAGCCCAGGCTGGCTTGCCCTGCTCTCTTAGACTGGAGGTCCTCCAGGCTGCACGAAGTAGCCAAGACCTAGCGCTTGTCTCTCAGTTAGGCAATTGTACCCAGAACCCGGGGCTGGGGAATTCTCTTCAGTCATGGTTGTGGAGTTGTTTTCAACTTAAGTTTGCACTCCCATCCCCCTAGCATCTCACTCTACTCTACCCCAAGACAAAACAGTGTGTGTTCTCTTTGTCTGTGTTAACATTCTTAGGACTTTAATTTAAAAAAAATGTTGTTTTAGTTTAGAAGCACTTCACTAAGATCTTAGAGTAACTGAAAAGAAGACAATGGTTGACAACATCTTGGTAGATTTCACCCACACTGTGAGGCACACTTAGATAAGAGTATCTCCCAGCTTTTGCCAAGACAGCAGTGCAGCTCCTACAGAGAAGAAACAAAGCCTTTTTACTTCATAGTGCTTTCATAGAAGCCCCCTCCTGATACCACAAAGACCCATGAAACATAAAAATATGAAAGCTCATGCAGACTGTGGTATAATGAAACAGGGGGATAAAGGACAGTAAGAAGAAAATCCCTTCCGTTGTCCTTGAGGCTCACATTCAAGATGAACTTGAAGGGGTAAAGTTGGGGTTTTCTTTCCAGAAGCCGTATGTCTGATCTGTTCTCATGACTATAAGAACACAGGGGTAGAGAAGATACTGTGGGATCCTCAGGGTATTTTCTCTAGACCTTGAACAAACGACACTTTCACTACTTTATTGAGGAATATTCCTTTGTACTATGTGAAGGTGTGTCACTGATTGACTGAATAAAGAGCTAAATGGTCAATAGCCAGGCAGGTAGAGACTAGACGGGATATCTTGAGACAGAGAGGACTCAGAGAGGAAGAAAGGCAGACTCACCAAGGCAGACATAAAAAAAGCAGGATGGGAAAAACAGGGATGATGTAACAAGCATGTAGAAGAATGTCGATTTAAAAATAAGGATTAATTTAAGTTATAAGAGCTAGTTAGAAACAAGCCTAAGCTAGGGCCTAGTTTTTCAAAATTAATAATAAGTCTCTGTGTCATTTTTTTGTGAACTGGTGGCCCAAAGAAAAGTCCATCTTCATATGGCACCCAACATAGAGTCGTGAGTATCCACATTAGGCCTAAAAAGCTTTATAAAATCTGGACCACTGAGTCAAACATAGCGTCCTGGTGACTGTAGTGCACCGGATAAGCTCAGAGCACAGAGATACGGCTACTGGCGGCTGCCTGCAGACTGGAGCCAGCCATCAGCGCCATGTGCCGGTTCCATACACTAGTGCCGTGTGCTAAGCTGAGTCAATGTGGCAGCTGACATGACCATTGTCTCACATGGTCAGAAAACACTGCAGATGCTTCATAAAGCCAGATCCAGATAAAGAAAAACTTCTGAAAAGGTATGGTATGTTTTAAAATGTGCTTAGATTCTGAAGAAAGAAAAGAAAATAGATCTAGTCATAGAAAACATTAGTTTAAAATAATACAGTAAAATCTTTTAAAAGAGAGTAAAGTAATATAAAAAGTAAGCCACATAAGGATGAAAAAACATTATAACACAGGGAGCTTGGGCCTTATATGGTGCTTTGTTAATTTTAAATTTTTCAAGTGCTAATACACAGAGAATGGCAGCTGCTCAAACACATTGGAATTCTGAAGGGACTGCTGAATTACACCAGCCTATACACTTTAGAGATGTCTTGGCTGCAGAATAGGAGTTGAAAATGTGTTGCATTGGAGAAGAGGTTGTGCTTTTGTTTCCACAAGAAACAAAAGGCTATGGATTCCTTCAAAGTTAATCGAGATTAGATTTGACTGGGGGAGACCTCCTGAAAATCTTGGTCAAAAACATGAAAAAAAAAAGGAAAAAGGAAAAGCTACAAAACAGGTGGTGTATAAGCCAACCCTTTGCGAAGGGAACAGCTCTGAGACTAAATGAGACATTCTAAATCTTATTGGCTACAGAGTCCTCATCACTTATTATTACATGCCATCCTCTCATATGGCATTGACAGAGATTTATATTAGTTTGGTTATACAGATACCTTTTACTTGCTCAAACATAAAACAAAAAAATCTTAAACTGACTTGTACACACTGTACATTCCATACTTGTTTTAAAGCAGATATATATGTTACCCTTAAAAGTTTATATATTTTCAGGAAAAAAAATGACCAAATAACAAGACAGATAAGTAGCCCAAGTGATCAATCTTCTCAGAGTGCCCCTGTTGCAGTTTCTACATCCAGGACATCTTCAAAGTGGCTAGCTGAGATAGTTCAACATCATAGTCTACTCTAGCCAGGATTTCAGATAAGCCCTGGACTTTCCCATCACACAGAGACTGGACAACAATTGATACAGAAAGCTCTTCCAAAACTTGACCCAATTTTCTCAGGGTCTTCTAAAGATGCTATCATCTCCAAACAACAGGAAGCAGACTAGAGAATACTATGTCTACATTCCCAAGATGTGGAGTGGATGGTTTTTAGTCAGTCAGTCAGTGGATTATGGATGTTTGTCATCATTTAGGGGGCTTGGTTACAAGTTATTTTTAGTGGTATATTATTTATATTTTTAAATAAATCTTTCCTGAAGACCAGAAGCAAAGCTAAAGTCACTAGAGGTCAGATAATGGTGGCACACACCTTTAATCCCAGGATTTGGGAGACAGAGGCAAATGGATCTCTGTTAGTTAAAGGCTACCCTGGGCTACACAAGATCAATGCAGAAACAAATCCAGGTGGTGGTGGCCTGCACCTTTAATCCCAGTACTAGGGAGTCACACCTTTAATTCCAGCACTAGTGAGAATATAAAATGAGAGGACAGAAAGGCTTAGTCTGCTTAGTTTGTGGTTGGCCAGCCTTGGTAGAGGTAAGACTTCTCTAGACGCTTGGCTGCTTTGCTTTTCTGATTTTGGGGTTGAACCTCAAGTTATGTCTCTGGGTTTTTTTTATTCATGCTACAAGCTGTTATTGGTAATGGTCAAGAAAAAAGCTGAACAAAGGAGATTAGATTCAGGGATCTCTTTCTGAAGAGAAAAGGGGAGAATTTAGAGTAGAATTGATGAAATAAAGGGGTGTATTGTTAAGTCTACTTTAAAATAACCACTACTCTCAAATATTTTACATCGGATGAATGTTTGTATATTGATACAAATTTAAGATTATTTTGTTATTCTGTATATATGTTTCTATTCTGTTTAAGATATTGTGCTTATAATGCTCATTTAACAATGTCATATAAAATTTCAGCCCTTCAAAGCTATTTAGAATAATAAAAAATGCAGGCTAATAGCTGTCTATGACAATCAAGCTTATAGTTGTATTAGGTATGTTTTCAAGGTCATACAGAGATATAGTTTAGATAGATAGATGATCTTCAAATACTTCAAAGACCTACATAAGATGACATTTAAATGTTGTAATAGCATAAGGCTTTTCATGACAGTGAGACATGTCTGCTCCTAGTAGCAACTAGAAACAGGGTTTTTTTTTCAGTAAATAACACAATCCCTGGGTTCATAGTGTGATCAAATATCCTACAATAATTCTCTCTCTCTCTCTCTCTCTCTCTCTCTCTCTCACTCGCTCTCTCGCTCTCTCTCTCTCTCTCTCTCTCTCTCTTTCTCTCTCGGAGTTTAGCCATTACTGAATCACAGAACCCAGAAGCCTTCACTTTTTCCCTGGAGTGATGACTGCTTACTCTCTGGCCAAAAGCTCCAAACAACTACAGCAGGTAACAGGCAAGACTGGATGTGACTGCCGGGGTCTGAAAATCTCCCACCATGGGACTGATGGTGACTACTGGACTTAGGCTAGTTTGGGCTCCAGTGGACCAACACACTGTGACTACCTAGGGTCAGTGTCTGAGTTTGCTTGCTATTGTTCTGACAAAACACCATGACCGAGAGAAACTTGTAGAAGAAAAGTTTTATTTGGTTCATAGGTTAGTCTTCCTTATCAGGGGAAGCCAAGGTAGGAACTGGGGCAGAGACTGTGGAGGAATGCTACTTACTGACTTGACCTCCATAGCTTGCTCAAACTGCTTTCTTATACAAGTTACAATGACCTTCCCAGAGGTGGCACCACCTCATAGAAGTCTGGGCCCTCCCACATTAATCAATAATAATAATAATGATAAAAAAAGCCAAAGTAAAACCACTGCCCCTGAAGACTTGCCTACAGGACAATCTGATGGAGCCATTTTCTCAATTGAACTTTCTCTTCTCAGATGACTCTAGCTTGTATCAAGTTGACATCCCTTAAAACAAAACAAAACAAAACATAACATAACAGCCACATAGAGCTATACCCTTCATCACCTTAACTTAGAGCCAGACCCAGGATTCTACTCATGTAGGTGCTTTGTGATTTATGTGGGATTGCTTTCTTCTCCACCAAGTGATACATAACCACGTAATCTTAGTGGTCCACTTTTCTGTGTGACAATCCCAGGGCAGGAATAAACAAATGTCAGTAACTCTAGCGACGATTCCATCTACACAAATACTGGAGCTACCACATAGAAGCCTAGATGTGATGTGTGGTTCCCTTCTACCCTGCTCACCGTGGAACTTGTCTGGTCTCAGAACCCTGCCTATAGGCTTAAAAAGAGGCTTCAGCTAGAACCCACCAAGTAGTTCAATGTGTCCTCTGTGAGATTCAAGCCTAGTGCAAATCACCGTGAGGACTCAACCTCATCTCCCAACCTTAGTACCATCTGCGAAACATCAGAACAGACACCTCACATTTAGGAAGAAAAGTATGAAGTTCCTTCTTAGAGCTACCTGAAATTTCAGGTGAGCCTCAGGTATGGTGAAAGAAACTGTTCTTATTTCTTCTATTTCATTGTAGAGCAGTATTGTGAGACCGTCCGTGTTTTAAATACAGTGTCACTGAAGTGCTCTAAAGTTTAGTTACACTGTATGTGCCAGGAGTGGAGCTTGGATTGAATGCTTTCATCTAAAAACCATTACTAGTGGAAAGACTGTTCTCTGGGCTGGAGAGATGGCTCAGAAGTTAAGAGCATAGGCTGCTCTTCCAGAGGTCCTGAGTTCAATTCCCAGCAACCACATGGTGGCTCACAACCATCTTTAATGAGATCTGGTGCCCTCTTCTGGCATAAAGGTATGCATGTAGGCAGAACACTATATACATAATACATAAATCAATTTTAAAAAAGGAAGTCAGGCAGAAAAAGTTTTGTTCTTTCAATAAGATAAGTCTCAACTGCATGGCCAGACTTTACATCCTGAATAACAGAGATACTTCTGGGGAGGGTGAACATAGGTGCCTGGCCTGAGAAGGTGCCAGGAGTTAAGAAGGACATTATTACTAATTTCTTGGTGTGCTTTAAACTCAACGAATTGGAGATTTCTAGACAGTATAGCTTC
This sequence comes from Myodes glareolus, assembly GCF_982192425.1. Classification (NCBI taxonomy): domain Eukaryota; kingdom Metazoa; phylum Chordata; class Mammalia; order Rodentia; family Cricetidae; genus Myodes; species Myodes glareolus. The sequence goes on along the minus strand of NC_142039.1, from coordinate 51,627,720 downwards.
GAATGTCAAGAGCTCACATCTGAAAACAACCAGGACCCACCAACAATGACTGAACAAGGCGAGCATCCTCCAAGGAGGACAACATCCTTATTTTTATACAGAATTGAAAGTAAATGACAATATCCTGAATATGCCTGTTTCAGTAAATGTCCTATGCATTTATGGTAGTGTCATGGCAAAAATATATGCTGCTTAAATGAAAGCCATTTCCCCTGCTGTCACTCAATGACACTGTCTCAGGGTGCTGGCTGCAGTGGTTGACAGACAGCCCTTCAATAATGCATTGTTTAAGCTAAATGGGTTTTGAAAGCCTTATTAAACTCCTGACAATTTTTAATTGAGAGCATTGATGGTTAAATGCAGACTTGAAGGCATCTAGAAATAATGATGCAGAGAAAATAAGATAGATCAAAGGAAGATGCCCTCTTGTTTCCAGAGCTGTTTATAATCTGGGGACAAAGAGGACCATTTAGAAGGGACTTGTTGCTTTTCCCCATGGAGAAGGAAATAAAATCTGTAAATCAAAAAGTATCATCTGAGTAAAGAAAGTCAATGATGCCTTTAGTACCAACTTCCACAGGCTAGCCCAGTTGCTTTCCACTGAAGGGACACTGGATATCCCAACAAGCGGATTGGAAATACCCCAAATACCACTTTCATCTTTTTACTCTCCTTTTCCTATGTGTATTTCGATTAAGTGGTAAATATAAATACTGGTGTGTGTGTGTGTGTGTGTGTGTGTGTGTGTGATATAAGTATGTGCATGTACATGCCTGTGATTTTAAGACGGAGTATCTCACCGACCCTGGAACTCACACTCACTGATTTGTCTGAACTGTCTGACTCACTAGGCTCCAGGATCTTGCCCTCTCTGCCTCCCCTGGCACCAGGAATTGCATGCATACCACGGCTGTGCCCAACTTTTCACCTGGGTCCTAGGGATCTGAACTCAGGTCCTTGTGCCTGTACAGCAGGCACTCTGCTGACTGAGCCATCTCCCCAGGTCTGCTTCCAGAGTCTCCAGGGTTTGATTTTATGATTCCCCATCATAATAGAAACGCAGCGTGAGTGCAGTTCCGCCTTTTGTTGATCCTTCGGCGCGGCTGCCCAGAGAAGTTTATTCAGCAGGCTTCTCTCACTGTTGATTTCACTCTCTGTGATTTCATTTACCCAAGGTCAAGCTCAGTCTGAAACTGCTAAATGGAAATGTTGGGAAACAGTTCATAAATTTAAAATGCCAATGCCGAACCTAGCAGCATGGTCAAAGCTCACTGTGTCCCGCTCTGTCCCTCCCAAGGGAGGAGTCATCCCTTTATCCAGCATAGCCGCCATTAGTCACCTCAGTTATCACACTGTTTGTCATACGGTCACACAGCTTGCACACATATGACCATGGTTTTCTTTATAGTGGTCCCAAAGGAGAAGAGTGATGATACAGAGGAGGCATTAAGGCACACAGTGTGGAGAACAGATTCTCTCTGGGGCTTGTGGCTGCTCCTTGGACCATCGTCCGCATAGTGTCAAGTACGGTCTGTAGTAAGACATCCCCTGAAAATACCGGACCCTGTCACTTCTGGAGAAGGCAGGAATGTACTCACTGAGAGCCAAGTGAAGAGAGGAGAGGGTGGTCATTTGTTCTTGCTACAAATGCTTCTGGGATGCTGCTCCTGAGAGCTGTTTGCTCTTTTTTTTTAGCTGATCGTCTATCAGCCCGTCACCCTTACACTCTGTTGTCCTGGGGTGTGTTTGTCCTGCTGAGCTCACAGTGTGGCTGGGAGAAACAGTGGAGGTGTGTTCATGACTGAATGTCTGTCTACACTACTGTTTATTTTACTCCACATCCTGTGAGCTGCCCTCAGACAGGAATTCTCATCAGGCGACAAATAGCAATTGCCATGTGTCACCGTTCGCTCGCAAAATCACACAGCTGTCACTCTGCGTTTAGAAATCACTGCCTGCTGGTGACAGCAGGTAAGAGTGTGGGCCTTTGTCACTCTTGCCCTTCTGCCTTTTGCAGCCACTCTGCCCGCAATCTGTGTCCCTCTTTCATGGATGCTAGGGTGTGACTTCGTGCAGCAGGTTTTGTTTTGGACCTGTGTCTCAGACCAAACTCTCAGTCCCAGAAGGACAAGGAAGATAGTCTTAAGTTCCCACTGTCACCTCAAGCCAAGGATACCAGGAATGACCCTATCTGTGCTTAGTTAAGCTTTGTTGGATGAATAAATGACAAAAAATCCCCAGGTTTGGCTGCACCCCCCAGGACAGTAGCTAACCTATGCTCTGCTCCAGGTTTTGTCATCTGATGCTGCTCCCAGGCTGTGGTCCAGAGTTACTCAAGTTGTCTGGGCTTCAGCACAGTGAGATGCTTCTATTTTTATTGTGTTCTTTTCTTCTTCCGCTGCTGAAGATCGCTCCGTGGGAGTGATTCACATGTTAAGTTGAACAGTGCCCCCTATTCAAGTACTAGAGCAAGCTGCCAACCCCACTTACAGGCCCAGTTTGGATTTCTATCCCAGGAGTCTTCTAAGACCTTGGCAATTACAGGGCATGCTCAGGTCTGCCTCCTGCAAGCAAGTTTGAAGCCTGACTCTAACTCCAGTCACATGGGCTGCATCTAGAAGCCTCACCAACATGGGATTGCCAAGTTTGTCTCCCAGAGATTCTGTTCGGCATGTCTGAAGCAAAAGCTCCAAATCGGCATGCTCATCATATTTCCAGGTGAAGCAGGCAGATGTTGCTGGTCCAGAAACCCTAAATTTTAAGACTCAACACTCATTTGATCCCAGGGGTTCCATACTGAGATCCACTCTGACTCCACCAAGTTCATATTTCCTGTTATAGAGCATTTAAATGTCAATCCTCTCCTCCCAAGTACTTCCTGATACCAGTTTGTGCCTCTGCAAGCCAGCCAAAGGAACTCTTTTAAACCTACTGGATCTCACTCATCAGCCTGAATGTGTTCTTTATCTTATTTCTTAAGAATCGATGGCTTAGTCTGGCATGGAAAGCCCCAGCCCACACATGAACATAGCTTAGTGACCTCTGAGATGGAATCCTGTTTCCTATGAACCCTGCAGCTGAGAAATCATTGCCCAGCAGCGTTTGGAACTATGCCAGGCAGCCAGCTTTTTTTCAAGAAATCCCTCCTGGTCAATTAAAGAGTCTGTAACGATAACATGCAGGGTTTCCAAGAGCCTGGCCGTTAGCTACAACCTGCGGAGAGATCCAGCAGTGTGTCTGGACCTTTAGAAGACTGCAGAGGCTGATTGTGATAGGAGTGGCCCCGGGTGTGAGGCCATCAGCATGTCAAATAAAATCTTTTTTCCTGGTTTGCCTGGAGCTTCCAAGATCACATCTTTCTCTTTAAGTAATATGAATCCTGCTGAGTAGTGCCCACCAGAGGTGGTAACTCTACATTGCCAGCAACGCTGCCAGCATCAGGCATCCCCAACACGACATAAGGAAGACACAGGTTGCTTCCCCAAACTCTAGGCTAACTGGCAAGCCTTCAAGTTTTCTAGACTGGCTTAGCATGCTTCCTCTAGGGTCAAGGAGCAAGACATCCTGTGCTGTCATGCACACTGGTCATGAGGCAAGCAGCTTTGTCTGCTATATAGTGAGTAGAGGTTAGAGACAGCACATGAGATAGTAGCAGAGGCTGCCTACAAGAACAGGGTAACAACCCAGAGGGTAGACTCTAATGGAATTCATTGAAGGACACTAAAAGGTGGCCCCATGAGAAGGGGGCATCATCTGTGTGCTATGTACTGCAGAGGTGATTGCATAGAAGTCACCAAGAAAGAACAGTTCCCGGGCTTCCTAGAGAGGAAGGCCTTTGAGCATGGGCTAGACCCTTGGGACACCAAAGCAGAAGATTCAATCTAGGCATGGTTGACTTCACTCATTTCTCACACAGGCCTGGCACTAGACACAAGGCAAGCGAGGTTCTCTCCCCTGACTCTCAGGAGTCAGGAAACATTAACTTTAAAGTGAAGTCAGAGTAATATGTGCTAGACTGAATATTTTGTTTATTAGAACAGGACTGCTATGGCTAGTGAGCCAAAATGGCTCCAGACTGGTAGTCTGAGAATTTATCCAGGTCCCAGGAAAAAGAACTCATTTACTCAATGACTTGCATGTTCAAGTGAAGAAGAGTCCCATTTGTTTGGAGCAGTAGTGTGTGGAGTCTAGCTTCTGTAGGCCAGGCATATTTAACTATTTTAATGTTTTCTTTCCAAGATTTAAGGGCAGGAATGTTTCCTGTGATAATCAAATTTCACACTCATTATGCATTTTCCTATATGCTAGGAAAATTCAACCCACATCTCTAACTTTATTTCCAGAAGCCCTGTCCAGGCCAATCATTCATTATGCAGTCCAGGATTTATGACACAAACTTACTCAGTTATTTGTACAAGTTACAAATGGATCATCTGGATTGCAAGACCAGAGTTTTCATTCTTTACAGCAAGGATTTGTCACCTGGGGTGATCTAGTCACCATGAGGCCATTTGGTGATGTCTAAAGATCTTTGGGGGTGTGTTCCTGGAATTCTATGTGTATGGTTGGAATGAGAATATCCCCCATAGGCTGAAAATTTATGAACACTTGGTTCCCAGCTAGTAGTATGCTGTGGGACAATGGTCTTGTACCCTGTAAAGATTGGTCACTTGTATTGGTTTAATAAAATGCTGATGGCCAGTAGCCAGGCAGAAAGTATAGGCAGAAATACTAGAATAGGAGAATTTTGGGAAGAGGGAAAGCTCAGTCTGTAGTCGTCACCCATACACAGAGGAAGCAGAAAGAGAATGCCTCTTTTATGCCTGATAAAATGTACCAAGCCACATGGCTAACTCAGACAAGAATTATGGGTTAATGTAAGATATAAGAGTTAATAAGAAGCCTGAGCTAATAGGCCAACCAGTTTATAATTAATGTAAGCCTCTGTGTGTTTCTTTGGGACTGAATAGCTGCAGGACCAGGTGGGACAGAAACCTCTGTCCACAGTAGTGCTTTGAGGGAGGCTGTAAAGCCTTTGGGAGGTAACTTTACCTCCCAGTGTTTATAGTCTCACTCACTTCCTGTGCACTCTGCTTCATGGTTATGTTTGAAGATGTGAGTTGTTGGCTTGCTACCACTTGCTGCCAGGCTTCTCGGCCATCATGGACTCTTATCCCTCTAAAACCATAAGCCCAAGAAACTCTCCCTTTAATAAGTTGCTTTTGATCATGGTATTTTATAACAGCAACCAAAGAGTAACTAATATAATGGAAATATGACACCACATCCCAACAGTAACCATTAGGAAAGAGGTATTCTGTCCTAAACGTTTTCACAGTCATGCCTCTGAGACTGCGGGGGAGGAGGGTCTTCCAGGACTCCTGAAAATGTCAAGGTATCAGATCTCTTATACAAAGCAAGGAGGTCAAGTCCCTTATATAAAATATAGATTGTATTTGCGTAGAACCCAGGTCCATTCTACTGTGTCCTGCAAACCAACTCTAGGAATACCAGAGCACATGTGCAGCTCAGGCATAAAAGGTTTTGTCCCTGTGAACACATCACCCTGTCAGTCTGGAGCCTTTTCTGGACCACTAGTCACAAACAGTCTCCTTTCAATGGATAAGATATTCAGTGTAATGTGTATGACACTCCAGTGGGTAGGGTGGAGCAAGGAAAACCATCTCTAGGTGACCTACAATAATAAAAGGGATAGCCAGTGTAAGTAGTCATTGCACAGTATTATTTAGAGAATGATGACAAGAAAAAACACTGCCTGTTTATGAGAGAAAGGAAGGAAGAGTGACATCGGGTGGGTGAGGAAGCATGGAGAATCTTGGAGGACATGGCGGAGGGGAAAATGCAATCAGAATATACTGTATGAAAATTCATTTAAGGAAGGAAGGAAGGAAGGAAAAGACATGTAAGGGAAGCAGTAGAATAACACTTGGAGTGCTTTCCAGTATACCCTCACCTGTACATTTACATATTGAAATATTCCATTACTAATTTCTTGTCTTCATGTAACAGGCAATGTGTGTGTTAATTTTTCTGCTGCTGTGATAAAATACCTTGGAATGAGCAACTTCAGGGGCGTTTCCTTTGGCTCACAGTTCCAAGATCCAGTCCGTCACTGCAGGGAGGCCAAGGTAGTAGGAATCTGAAGCAACTGGTAACATCAGGAAGCAGAGAAAGACCAATGCATCTTAGTATTCACTTCCCTTTCTCCATTTATACAGCACAGAATCATCTGCTCAGGGACTGGCCATGCCCAAAATATGACAGGTCTTCCCATTTTAATTAACACAATCAAGATAATCTCCCACAGGCATGCCTAGTGGCGGGTCTGTCAGGTGATTATGGAATCTGTCAAGTTTACAAAACTAGCCATCACATACTGATTTTTAACTTATATGTGTATGTGATTTTGAATCATTTATTGACTTTTTAAAATGGTGTATAGATTATATTACCTGTGAATTTTGTTTTCCATTTTAGTGTAATTTTTCAAAATTATCTCACTCTTAATGGGATTAACTAAGAGTGGGATAAGATATCTCAGCTATGCTGAGGGCCTCTCTGTGGGGTCTGTGATGATGTTCCTTAGTGGCCTGTGTTCGCTCAAGGGGGGATCATTGGAACCATGCTGTCCTGAGTCAGCCCTGCCCTTCACTGGTCCTGGGATAGCTGACCCTGTCCCTCACTGGAACCCACAACAGAGAGCTTGTCTCACCTCTCAGGTGAGAGCTGCCTCAGTCATCCTGAGCCCCCAACACCCTCACTCACACTAGGAAAAGATGTCCCTACCCTCACCACAGGTAGCTGGACAACACAAGGTGAGCCAGCCCTAAGGATATGAGAGATGATCTCCCCTCTTCCCCTTTATATCACCTCTACAGCAATTGAGAGAGAAGGTCTTGCACATCACCTGGGCAAAACAATAGAGCTGGTCCTGGTTGTGTGAGTATAAATTAGCCAGTTATGAGGACCCTAGACCAGAACTGGCCCTGCCCTGCTCCTTCCTGCAGGGTGTACTGGGTGAGCTAGCCAAGACAGTGTTGGAGAGCTCACTGGGGTAGTGACCCTGAATGAAACCTGGTGGGCTGAACAACCTAGCTACCACCCAGGCCCAGAACCAGGACTATGTTGGCTCAGGCCAATATCCACCTCATCTGTGAACTGTTGGAGCATGTGAAGGGAACAAACCCACAGATCCAAAAAAGTAGAATATCCATGATACAGGACAACAAGATATCTAAGAAGAGTCCCAGAGAGAGCCCATTATCAATGGTATAGCAGAGGCCAGAGGCCTCAAGTCAGACCAATGACTTATGAACACTTACAAGATGAATGGACTAAAGGGTAAAATATCTGACTCAACAGGCCACACTAGAACTTCCAAGATGAGATTCTCTTCTGTCTTCGAATCTTTTTGTTGTTGTTTTGTTTGGTTGGTTTGGTTTGGAAGTTTTCTTTTAACTTTGTTTTGGTTTTAGGAGGGGTTGCAAGGGCAAAGGCTGGATGAGAGGGGACAGAGAGATAAGTGGGATTGGAATGCATGATGTGATCTCCACAAAGAATCAATAAAATTAAAAGAATTTTAAAAAATAACTAAGTTGTGTAAGATCCAATAAGAAAGAAAAGCTACTAGGTAGAAGGTTGGAGCTGGTACCCCAGGGTCCCTAGTGGCACTGAAGCTGAGGAGACAGTGGGCCAAGGAGCATACCTCACTGAATTTCACTGCTGATGCTCAACACTAGGACAGGGCTATCTCTAGGGCAGCATGCTGTGTGATGTGGTGTCTCTCCTAAGCCAGTGTCTTCCAGAGTCAGCCATGCCGACCCGTTCATGAGGCCTTTTCCAACACACACTTCCATGGGCTTTATGGTTAGCAATATGTATTCCTGACTGACACAGAAACGCAATCAATTGCAGGGAACTTTAGGTTTATCTTAAAGATGTTTTTCATCTGGACCTTGTTACATGTCTTATTGAGCATCCCACCCCAAATGTATATGCTAGGTCCCTAGCCCTTGTGCCTTGATTTGAATATGCCCCTCCATATTCATGTCCTGGGGCCTAATCCTCAAAGTCAAATGTTGATGGCATTTTGGACTGAGGCCTTTGGAAAGCAATTAGGAGCAGATGAAGTCAGGAGGGTAGAGAGCCCCGCGATGACATAATGGTTCTATATAAAGAGGAAAAGAGACTAGCTAGCACCTCTCCCTGTCTCCTCATGAGATACCCCTGCTTTGTGAGGATGTAGCCTGAGGACGTCTTCAACCGGGGTCAGAAACATGCTCTTGAACTTCTCACCAACAACCATGAGCCACAAAAATATTTATTGTTCATAAATACCCAGTTTATGGTATTCATTTACAGTCAAAGAAAATAAATCACTCAACCACCCTATGTGTGACTTTATTCAAAAATAAGATGATGAAGGCAGAGACTGCAGTGATGTTGCCAGCCAGGAATGCCAAACACTGCCAGCAAAGCACTAGGAGCTCAGCAGGATGCATAGAGCAGGTTTCCCTTTATGGTCTTCACAAGGAAATGCACAATGATCTGATGTTACGTCATCCCCATAATGTTAGGGAACCATTTTTGCCAACACCTTGCTTTTGGATACCCAACCTGCAAAAATAAAAAAACTGTAGATTTCTGTTCAAAACAACCAGTTTGTGGGACTAAAAATAATGCAAACTTTCTGTGTGTGCACATGCGTGTGTGTCCAAGAAAGCACTCTCCTCCAAGTGTGCACAAGTGAAAGCCAAGCAGTGATACCGGATGACTTCCTCTATTGCTTTTCACATTGTTTTTGTGTGTTTGTTTTGTTGGTTGAGACAAGGTCTCTCACTAACACTGGAGCTCAGGGATTGGGTAGACTGGCCGGCCAATCAGCGCTAGGGATCCTCCTTTATCACTCTGCCCCCAGCATTGGGATTGTAAGCAGACACCCAACTTCTTACAAGGATGGTAGAGGTCCAAATCCAGATCCTTGTGCTTGCACAGCAAACGCTTTACCCACTTAGCCATTTCCCCACTCCCCCTAATATAAGCTTCTAATCTTTAATTATTGGATCCATCAGATCCTAATAGCAGTGACTCAACAACTGCTTAGGAGAATTGATGAATGAAAAGGCCAACAATGAGGCAATCTCAGAGACACCTGTTCTACCAGAAAGAATTGAAATCCTAAAACAGGTCACCTAACCCATCCAAAATCAGACCTTGAGTTGGTTATAGGGCCAGGTCTAGAACCTCTGATGGTGAGTCCCACTCAACATCACTTCTGCTCTAATGAGAACTGAAATGACAGCTGAGTTCTGCAGTCAATATGGACAGAACATGTCCTTTGAGACTTGGAACAGCTGTCCTCAATGTCTGCCTGTTTAGTCACTTCCTTTGTGGAAGGAGAGATGGAGGGGTGTGGGTAACGAAACATACAAGACAGTTAAAAGACTCACAAGGCCTCTCCCTAAGGCTATAGAAGCAGTAACAACTGTCAACAGAAAGTGTCTTCAGAGGAACTGCCTGCAGGTTGTGCAGGGTGCTCTAGTGAGGACCATGCTGAATGGGCTTTGTGGTGATATAGTTGCCTTTGAGTTACCCACGTTCCCGAAAATAACCCCAATCAAGCTCTTGATTCTCTAGCTAGCCTTGAGTAAAACCAATACCACCAAAATTCCCCCCAGAAAGTATTTAAATTCACAGCATTGCCCTTTCCCCCAGGCCCGCTGAATGGTGCTCCTTGAGGTGAATCAGGATCTGCATGTTTCATAAGTTGAGCTCACACAAGAATTCTTTCATAACATGGTGGTGGTCTGTGGCTACAAGTGAAAGCATGAGCCTGAGCCGTGGGGTGGGCAGATCTTTCTGAGAGCTTCCTCTTTGTGTCCCAACCCCCTTTCTGCACCCATCCAAGCCTCATCCACAATCAGATCAATTGTAGTGTTGGTTGCTTATCCATCACTCTGGCTTACATGTGACCATTATTACATGATGTTCAGGGAATATTGACATTAAATATAAAGGCTCACTGTAGTCCGATATCCTGCTTAGTGATTCTCAAGATTCAGAGTGACCCTGGTTCAACACATTTTGTTCAAAGACGAAAGGGTAGCAATTACCCTCCAATGTAATTTCTGGGGAGTGATGAAAGGATTTAGGGTCATGAGGTCCCAAATATTTCTTCCAAGGCCGGTAAGGGCATCCCATAGGGACTCCCAAGGATGCCCACAGGACAGATCCTGTAGGCTGCACCTTTTTAATTTCCCCAAAGGAAAGAGTGGTGGTTCTGGAATGAGCGCCTCAGCCATATGTGGAGGCTGTATTAACCATAGTAGATGGTTGGCGAGGCTGTCGCTCCTAGAGTGTCTTCACTTCTCCTGTTGAGTGTGATTCAGGGGATTAGGTCAGGCAAAATGAAAGAGGGAGACAGGAAAAGAGGGAGGACTCAATTAATGGTTACTGCTGAGTTACTTTTCTCTTAAATACCTGCTTTACATCCATCACAGCATCCTGACCTGATAGGAGATTTCTATCTCCTCTATTAGTGAAATGTGTCTGTGAGGCTTAAAATAGAGTGTGTAACTCATGGTGATAATGTGAGCAAAAAAATGAGGATGCTGTCAGGGCTCAAAAAGGATAATTCGGGGTGATTAAAATCCACTGGAAATCCCCAAGCTTCTGTTTACCATAGCTTGTGGTTGCTCTGCTGCCTCCCCCTGCTCCACCACTGATGATTTGGTTCTGGTGACTTGATGATCTTCTGAAAGTTTTCAGCGAACTAGTAATCGGTGGGGAGAGGGGGCCTTTTCACACTTCCTCTTAAGGGAGCTGCTTCCTCCCCCAAACCCCGTTTCTAACTGTTTCTCCTCCCGCCTTTCCCTTCACTGGGGCAACTCCTCCACTCACAAATCCTTCTGACTCCTTTTGGGCATCTCCACGACTCTTCCCTTTCTCCCCACAGTGGGCATTTTAACAGAGAGTCTCAGCTCCTCTTGCCCGGCAGTGTCCTCTCTCCTGCAGGCCCCTGGCATCATCCTCAACTGCGGGTTTTCATACAGACACTCAGGCAAGCTAGTTCTGATGTTCAGAACATTGAGCTCCTGAGCACAATTCCGCCTTGTCTGACATTGCTCTATGCTATGGAGTGAACATGGCTGTCCAATACCGTCTGTTGGGAACTTAGCCCTCAAATCCCGATGCTAATTGTACGAGCAGGCTGGACTTCTAGGAAGCAGCTGGGTTAAGAGGGCTCTTCCTTGATAAAGGAACTGAGCCACTCACCAATTCTTCGTCCAGTGAATTGTTCAGGAAATGACTGTGTTCTAAAAGCAATTTCTTCATGGTACCCCTGCACTGTCTTGTCACGTGATGTGTTTCACCAGGAAGATGCAGGAGGCAGATCTTCAGCAGGTGCCAACAGTACATTTTTTGGACTGTACAGCTTTGGGGGCTATGAGCTAAATAAAACTTTATGCTTTGTAAATACATAAAGTCTGTGGCATTCAGTTATAACAACAGAAAATGTGTTCTCTCTATATCTTCCCCTTTCTTCCCTCCCTCCTTCTCATGTATCCATTTGTCTGTCTGTCTATCTGTCACCACCCTGTATAACTATGCACTTTTATTGCCTTATGACCTTATGTTCTACGCCCTGTAACACTCCAGTTCATTCCTGAACTCGAGACTATTTTAAGTTCAAGTCAATCAGTTTCATGGTTAAATTTGTCAAAGGCTGCATAGCTCAGGCCCTCTGGGATTCACAACGCGTGTTTATACATCAAAGGCCCTTCAAAAGCCTACAGCCAAGTGTGTGCTATTCCTTCTGTAAACTATTCCCAACTCCTCCCTCAGATCCACCTGCCAGCTGACTGGGGCTAAATGTCACTTTCCCAGGGTTCAAGGCAATCGTAATTCCCCCTCGGGCTGCCTACTGCAGGGAGACCAGATGGCCAAGAGAGGGACGGGAGTGCTGCATCTAGTGACAGGCAGGGTTCAGCTTCCAAGTGGAAGTGGCTGCAGTGTGGTCAACAAGCCTTCAAGCTGGTTTGACGTCAAGAAGTAATTCCTGAGAACTGTGAGAACGTGCCCATGACCTTCCTTCTGAATGGTATTCAATTGTGTATCATAGATATCATTTAGGGTATGTGGCTTTTAAGCGACTCTGCTATGAAGCCCGTTCTCTCACTTAAAGAGCAGGCCTGCATAGCAAAATACCCCCAAAAGCTAGTGATATAAAGCAACCAACTTAATACGCTATGGATTCCATGAGTCGTGGATTTTTCAGGGGCAAATTGAGGGATGGCTTGTCTGTGCTCCATGGAGTATGGAGCCAGGCTAGGAGGGCTCACTGATGGATGACTTTGTTCTCAGAGATGACTCAACAGCAGGGAGCAGGAGTCCTCTGGAAGGATCATTGCTCATGCATCTGACAGGTAATGTTCACTCTGATAGAACCTCAACTGGGCTGTTGGCTTTAACAATTGAACACGACATCCTTGTGTGGCCTGAGCTTCCTCACAGTGTGACAATCTCTAACATTCTAAATGGGATCAAGACTGCAAAGACAAATATTCCCAGAAACCCCAAGGGGAGCTTCTTTTTTGGATGGGTCCAGTTTTCTGTTGCTATATCAAAATACTTGAAGCTGGGTACTTATAAAGAAGAGAAGCTTACTTAGCTCACAGTTTTGGGAGCTGAAGCTCCAGGATCAAGGAGCTTCATTTATTTGGTCTCTGGTGAGAGTTCTTTAGCTAAGCACACCATGGAAGAGAAATGCAAAGGAAATGTCCATACGCAGAGGAGATCACACTTTTGGGATGAATTTTATATAAAACAACCTGTTCTCATTAGAAATAACTTATTCCATAAGGCCTGCTCTCATCATTTCTGAGATCAATGCCTCTGATGATCTAACTACCTCCCACCAAGCCCCCTCCCCACCACATCTGAACACTGCCACAGAGGACCAAGTTTTCCACATACAAATCCTCGGGGTACACAATCCAATCGAGCATGGTGCTTTGTATGGCTCTGCCCCCAAGTCACACAGGGTCATCCACATAGCAGCCAGCACATCCACTCTTACAAAGGAGCACAAAGCTCGCATGGGTGGGCTGGCATGGCCATGCTGTGCAGAGTGTGGGTGAGGCTACTTCAGTCATTTAAGGATCTGAATCATAACAGGAAGCAGTTTGTCATGGCAACAAAAAGCCCCCAAGGACTCTCCACACTGTTTCTGGCTTCCTCACCATCTGCTTTGACCCCCTCAAGCACCTCTATCCCATCCATATACCCTTATATATACCCATATATATCTGATACCCATATAAGAGTATTTTCTTACTCTTATATCTTGTTTGGTCTCTACCATCAATGTAGAGTAAAGTTTTCGTAGTTTCTCAAAAGTTGTTGTCAACTTGCTCTCCTCTGGGCCTTTATACATGTCATTCCCACACCACGTAAGCAAGTACGATCCTAACTTAGGCCTAGTTTAGATGGCACCTTCAGTGGAGACTTTGCTTAACATAGCCTTCTTGTTTACCATTATAGAATATCTTTTTCTGGAGTTCTGCGTGGCTCCTTGTTTCTGCTAAGTTGTAGACCCTCTGAAGGCAGAGACAGAAACCCATCTCTATAGCGGCCATAAGGCATTTCCTGCACACAGTAGGTCCTCAGAGAGCATGCAGCAATCCTTGGGAGGTGTAAGATGGGAGACCAAAGGTTCAAGGTCACCTCAGCTACATAGTAAGTTTGAGGCCTGCCTGGGTTATGTGAAATCCTGCTTCAAAAAACAATACAAAAATAACAAAACAACCTCCACCCCATCCCCAAAACAGAAATATACAGCATCTTCTGTCCCTGTTCCAACCACGACCTTGAATGTTTGCCTCTTTGGGATGGTCTCTTCAACTTCAACCACATCACCCATATTCCTTGCTTGAGAGTGTTCTCTGGCCACCAGATCCTGTGGTCTAGGGCAGTTCCAGAAGCAAGGCAAGAGTTTCAAGGAATCTGTGCCCTCTGTGAGCCGTCCTCAGGCAAAGGTCCATGTGATTGGCGGATATATACCCTCACCTCTCAGGAACGAGAACAACTTGCTCTCTACACTAGATGCTAAAACATGACTGGGCTCATACAGGACTGCTCACTCCCTGTGCATCCTCTGCTGGTCGTCTCTTCCGGTTCTTTGTGCTTCCCAAATTCCAAGGTGCTACCCAACTCCTTGCTCTCAAATCCTGGACTCAGAATCTGATACCCAGTGAGCAGACACTAGGCCGGAGCACTGGCTGAGTAAAAACCTGAGGCCTTGTCCTAATCCCTGCCGCTCCCTTTACTACACCCCAGCTGGCACATTCCTGATTTCCAGCAGCCACGCGAGAGCCGAGTCAGTGAGAGCAAATGCTCTGCAGGAAATTGCAAGCCTTTGTGTCTGCTTCTGTTGACATTTGCCATTGAGACACCTGCAAAGGAGCATTATTTCACTTGAAAGGGCCCTGCTGAAAAGGGGCAACGAATGAGCTGATTCAATCAGTGAGCGACACGGCACATATGAATGGCGTTGGTCTTGCAAGAGTCAAAGACTAAGAGATTCATCACCAGGCAAACGCTGCTGCCTGTCTGTCCTCTGTGTGACACTTGACTGGCATTATGCAATCATGTCCCACTACAGAAATGGAGGCCAAGAGTCACTGTGGTGGGTCACCAAGCACCTGGATATACATGTTAGCAGTAAAAACGGAATCATTGTGTCCCTCCTTTTCCTTCCTTGCCAGCTGCTATTACAATAGAGAAGAGGACCACAGTGGACTCCATATGGTTCCAGGGTCAGGGAGGGTACCTCCTCTTACTTCTGCGATTATCCTTTGCTAAATATTTCCTCTCCAGTTAATTACTAGGTGTTAGCCAGGGATACTGCATTGAGTTTGTGGCAAACGAACATGAGGAAAGCTTGAAAGGTCTTTATGAAGCTTAATCCTTTGAGGGGATCTGAGGCTCCCCTCACCCAATGTGCAACCCTCTCTCTAAGAGGCACAAAGTGAACAGGGATTTGGAAAAGCGGCACCTCTACTTCTCTTCCATGGCCAAAAGAAAGCCGTTTTTACATTGCCCTTGAGTAATTGCAGGTGGAGTAAGGTTATCGTAGGAAGTCCACAGAGCCCAAGGATTTGGTTCAGCGGTACAACACTAGCCTAGCAAGGCACAAAGCCCTGAGTTTGGTCCCAGGCACTGGAAGGAGAGAAAAGGAGCATGGCGGGGGGGGGGGGGGGGGGGGGGGAGAAAAGGGAGGAGAGGGGTAAAGAGCACAAAAGAGGGGAGCTTTCTGTTGTTTAAACCCCACACCTCCTGTGGCATGAAAAGGGGCAGCCTTAACAGGGGTACCCAAGAAGGAAGGGGCAACCCAGGCAGAGTGCCGGGTTCCCACCAGCCAGCTGTAACCTGTAACCCGATGCGGATGGACCGCAAGATTCCGCTCTTGTGAAGCTCTCTCTCCCTTCTAAGAGATGCCAGGAGTGCTATCTTGTACAACATTGTAAGACTTAGGCAAACCAAAGCCCCAGGATTAAAAAAAAATTAATCTTGTGACCATCAGCATGTTAATTCCATCCTACTGGTCAAAGTCAAAGTCTTTACCTCTGTATCTAAAGCCTTTAAAACGTCTTGCTTCTTCTGTCCCAAACATCCCAGACTACTGGTCAATTCTTCTCATTGTCCCCTACTCTCCACCCCCCACATATACCTACTGAGAGATCAAGGCAATAGACACATTCAAATCCAGGGTACAGTCTTGAAATGGTGTGCTAAGCAAATGCGTCATTATTTGTTTTTATTGGAGTATATTAATTATACATAATAATGGCTTTCATTATTGACTTCTAGCGCATGTTCATAATTATTTCAATCATATCTTTACATCCATCTTTACTACCCTCTCTTGTCCCACTTCTACACCCACTGGCTCCCTTTCTCACCTCAGACAGCTCCTCACTTACACTTTGACATCTTTTGCTATGTGTGTGATCCAGTGGGAATCAGAAGAGGAGTTTATAGTACCCTGGGTAAAAGGCTTGTGTACCAGAATGTGAGCACCTTTACCGGGGGGCTACTGAAGACAATATCTCCTTCCCATCCATCATTAACATGTCTAACACTGCAGGAGAGGCTGACATCAACCTTGTCCTGTGACAGAGCAGGTACTGATGGGCCCAGTTTTGTGCAGAAATCATGAAGGTATCATAAATGCTATGGGTTCAAGAGTGTAATAACCAGCTCATGCCTGGAAGTCTGCACCTTGTCAAGGAATATTTGTTTAGCTATGCAAAGACGTGTTGCATTTGCTTAACTCTGTAACGTTGTGTTGTATTTGCTTATATTATGGAATATGTGTTTAACTGTGTAAAGATGTGTTGCATTTGTTTACTTATGTAACGATATGTTGCTGTGTGACCTTGCCTGCCTAAGGCACCAGGCTGGTCTAATAAAGTTGAACAGTCAATAGTGAGAGAGAAGGTATGGGTGGGATTTGCAGGCAGGGAGAATAAGTAGGAGGAGGAATTTAGACTTGGAGTAGAAAGAAAAAGAGATGCCAGGGAGATGCCAGAGGCCAGACAGACACAGAGGAAGCAGGAAAGTAGGACATACAGAATAAAAAAATAGGTATAAAGCCCCGAGGCAAAACATAGATGAATAGAAACAGGTTAAATTAAATGAAAAGAGATAGTGGTTCAAGCCTAGGCTAAGGCCGAGCACTCATAGTTAGCAATAATTTTCTGTTTATTTATTTGAGAACTGATTAGTGGCCCAAAGAAAATTCCAACTACAGCAATTACTCCCCTCATCTTATGGTTTTTATTCTTTCTACCCTTTCTTTTACGATGCTCCTTTAGCTTTTGAAAGGGTGATATAGATGTCCCATCAATGACTGGACATTCAGCCATCATTTATCCTCAGTATTTTCACCACTTATGAGCTTCTGCAGTCCCTGATAACCACACAGGAAAAGTAGCTTCTCTGTCTAATGACAGTAGCAGTATTCTATAAACATAAACATAGTTATTTAGAAGGCAGTTTGGCAGCTATAGCTTATCCATTTAGCAAAACAACAGCAATATCTCCTCCAGCAGGGCCCATGACCTCTCCAGCCATGGGCTTTTGGCTGGATTTATAGGACCAGACAGGAATTCCCTCTTATGGAACAAGTATCAACTATAATCAGGGAGTGGCTGTTGACACTCCCATCCCCCAACAGATGTGCCACTATTGCCTCAGTGAGTTCATTTTAACTGACCAGTCGGTATTATTGCACGTGAGGTCCACAGGTCAGTAAGACTACTGATGACTATTCTTCCCCAGGACCCTGCATAAAAGTTTCCAACACTATAAGGGTACTCTAGTTTTCTTTCTATTGCTGTAAGAAACACAGAGACCAAAAACAACATGAAAGAAAGGGGTTATTTCATCCGGGACCACCATCAGTAGTACCACCCACAGTGGGCTGGACCCTCTCATATCAATCAATAGTCAAAAGATAAAAGCTCCACAGACTGATCTACAGGCCAATCTGGTGAAGCAAGTTTTCACAGTTGAAGCTATCCTATTTCCCAGATGGCTATCAGGTTGAAGAAACAAAACAAAACAAAAACAAACAAACAAACAAACCTAAGCAGCACAGAGGACTAGTTAGCAAAGAGGAAGTGTCCATCCAAGTTCTAGTTGAATTTCTCTGTGTCTTGTAATCAACATGTGTGGAATCTTCTGGTGAGCAACCAATGCAGTGGATATTGCTTGTATTATATTGAAGTCTTCCAGTGCCTTCTTGACCAATACATATAGCGGTAGCCTACCTCTAATCTTGGAATCCTAATTTAAAAATCCACAGCTTCTGAGAAAAAGAAAATTTACCCACCCACATGAGACACTTCTTGAAACACTTCTGTACTTTATTTTTATTATGTTATCAAGTATCCGATTCCCTTATGGCTTTAACTTGTATTGTTAATTTTGGTTTACCCTTGTCCCTTATCCCTGACCCCCATCCCACTTAAACCTTTCTAAGTCTGAGCTACTTCAGTTAATATACTTTCCACTTCCTTCCATTTTCCTAAAACCTTTCTGTTTATTTATGAATAAATAAAATTCCACTGTTCATAACTATGTTTCATTATCCACTTGTCAGTTGATGGACTTCTTGGCTAATTTCAATTCTTAACTATTGTGAACAGAGCAATAGTAAACTTGGATATGCAAGTAGCTCCCTGGTAGGCTAGAAGTCCTGAGCATACGGTATAGCGAGGCTGTAGGGAACTTGTATGGGTAGGGTTTTGAGAAACCCACACTGCTTTCCATAGCTGCCGTACAAGTCTCTAACAGTGAATAAGTGTCCCCTTTCCACACACCATTGCAAGCCTTTGTCATCATTTGTACCCCAATGACAGCCTTTCTACTGGGGTGAGCTGACTTCTCAAAGTTGTTTTAATTCACATTTCCTAGAGGGAGAAGGATTTTTAAACTTGTTTATTTGTCATTTATGTTTCTTCTTTTGTGAACACTCTGTTAAATTCTTTAGTCTATTTTTGACACTGGATTGATGTTTCCTTGTTGATAGGATGTTAAGGAGACTCTCTGCATACTCTGAGTATGGATCTTCGATCAGATGTATAGCTGACAAAGATTTCTCCTGTTCTATAGACCGTCTCGTCACATGACTAACCATTTCCTCCTCTGTAAGGATGTTTTTAATCCCATGAATCACAATTGCTGGTTGTTAGCCTTATCTTCTAAGCGACCAGAGTTCTTACTCAGAAAGGCCTTCCCTATGCCTGTGTCTTGAAATGTCCTTTTTTTCCTGCAGCACTTTTAGAGCTTCAGGTCTGACATTAAGATCTTTGATCCACTTGGAAATAAGTGTTTGTTGTTGTTGCTCTGCTGCTGTTTGTTTTTTGAGACAGGGTCTCTCTATGTAGTCCTTGATACCTGGGAACTCACTGCATAAATCAGGCTGACCTGGAACTCACAGAGATTCTCCCACCCATTGTATAGGTATTTTATTTCTCTGGTTATATTTATTCCGAAGTATTGTTAAAGCTATTGGAAGTGGAAGTGTTTTTCCTCATTTATTTCTTAGTATGTCTGCTAGTGCCACATAGAGAGGCTACGGACTTTTTGGCATATTGATTTTGCATTGTGTCATTTTGCTGAAGGTATTTATCAGTTCTAAAAATTTTGCAGTGGAGTCTTTGGGATCTCTAATGTTTATGTTCATAATTATTTTAATCTACTTGCCTTGTCTCTTGCTCCATCTAAGACTTCAAGCACTGTATTGAATAGGGATGGAGAGAATAAACAACCTTGTTTTATTCCTTATCTTAACCAAAATGTTTTGGCTTTCCTCCTCTATTTCATGTGATTGTCTATAGGTTTATTGTCTACAGGCTTTATGTTGAGCTATGTTCCCTCCATCCATAGTCTCTTCAGAGTTTTTAATCAAGAAGGGAGTTGGATGTTGTCATAGGTGTTTTCCACAGCTATTGAGATGATCACGTGGTTCCTTTCCTTGAATCAATCTATATAACATATTACATTTATTGATTTTCATACAATAAACCATTCCTGCATCTCTGGAATGAAACAGTTCTGATCATGATGAATGCTCTCTTTGATGTATTCTTGAATTCGGTTTGCAAGTATTCTATTGAAAAAAATAATACTTCTATCATCATTAAGGACATTGATCTGTAATTTCATTTTTTCATTGTGTCCATCTCTAATTTGAATATCCGGGTAATGTCAAATTTGTAAAATGAGTTTCCAGGTGCGGCTTGCTTTTTATTTTATGGAATAATTTGATGAATATTGTTGTTAGTTCTCCTTCAAAAGCCTGGTATGATTCTGCAAGTGATTGATCTTTTACTAACAGATTTTTTATGACTGTTTCAATCTTCCTACTTGGTATCTGCTTATTTTTCTCATCTTGATTTAACTTTCATAGGCCATTTTTTGTTCAGAAAGTTGTCTGTTTCATTAATATTTTGAAATTTGATTTTAAAGGAATATCTACGTAATTCCTAAATCTCATTGTTCTCTATTGAAGTATATTCCTTTTCATCTCTAATTTTAAAATTTGGGTCTTCTCATTCTTTAAATTCAGTAGGAAGGGCTTGTTGATATTGTTTATCTTTTCAAAAAGCCAACTCTTCACTTCCTACATTTAAATCTTTTTTTCTGTTTTCATTTATAGTCTGTCCTCCTGTGATCCTGCATTTGTTTGTTGTTTATTATGTTTGTTTGTTGTATGTTTTTTGTTATTTGTTTGTTTGTGTGTTGTTTGTTTGTTGTTTATTTGTTTCTTGTTGCAATTTTCTATTTCTGGCATCAACTCCAGTGATTTTTCCAGTGTTTCCCACTTTGTCGGATTTCATTTGCACATCCTACATTGAGGGCCTCAATTTCTGTGTGTGTTGTGGAATTCTACGGCCTGTATTGTCAGCCCCTTTCATTTCTTTGAACAAATTTATCATTGCTTTTTCCCCTCTAAGTTACTCTTACTAGAAATCATTACATAAGGACTGGTAGATTTTGAAAGATTCATTGTCTAGGTGTTTTGTGTTGTTTTCATGTCAGGATTTGTGCCTAGAGAGTTCAATTATTAGTTACATTTTATATTAATTTGGGTCACTTTTTTTCTTTCATTTGTGTTTGAAATGCTTAAGTGGGACGAGGGTGTAATGGTATTGATGTGCCACTTTTCTGGTAGACTGGGATTCAGGGCCTCAGGTTCTCCACAGTTCTCTGCAACTAGAACACCGTCTATAGTAACAGTGGCTATCCAGGGTAGACTCGTATGAAAATAAAGTAATAATAAGATATGAAACAATCACCTCTGAAGCACAAGTCAGTTAGGGTGTAAAGGGACATTAACAGTACTTTGTGCAAAAATATATTAGTTATTGTAGAAAGACTTAGGAAGAAAAAGAAAGAAAACCCAATAGAATTAATGACTGTTGAGATGCTAGAAAACAGAGAAAGGGGATATAAAGAGAAAGGAAACTTTTAGAACAAAAGGTATCTGATGGGGGAATTTTGATGAAAGGTAGAAGGAAGAGAAAGAACTTAGAATCATGCCCCTCTTTCTAGAGCTTGAAGTTCAGGGACTCTGCAAACCAGGCCAGACTTTGTTCTTTGGGAGATGAGAACATAAAAGAGTAGGGACATAGAGAAAACTCTATGTAGGGCAAGAACACTGAGGTGCTGAAATGGAGCAGGCCATCAAAGATGGAAGAGACATAGAGGAGGGAGAGCTGAGGGGGGATGAGCTATGCAAATGACTGGCCTGATTGTGAGCTTCATCTGAGCTCTCCCACATGCCTTTCCTGGCTCCTGGAAGGCTGTTTGGCCCTGGGAGTTTCTCTGCCAAAATGTGTTATTTTTACTTTGGGATGCTAATTGAGCCTGGTCCTGAAGGGTGTTGAAGCAAATTGTGGGTGATACCAAAGTCCTTTCCACCCATTTCCTCTAACAAACATGTTCCATGCTCTTGCTTACCTGGTAAAATGGCACCCACCTCCTCGCTGAAGCCTTTACCCACTCCCAGAGCGACTCGTGATCTTTCTGCAGCAAGGCCACTCATGTGTGTCATTATGTGATACATTACCGCCTCCCAAATGTGATTGTGAGCTCCCTGAGTTTGGGGACTGATTCATATGTGTGTGTGTATGTGTGGTGATTGGTGAGGGTGGTGTGTAGGGGGGCGCATGTTATTGTTCTGCAGACCTGACTCACAAAGCCTATACTCTGCTTCTTTATTCTGGCATCTGGAAACATCAAGCACGTATCTGGGAACCCACTGCAGCTGTTACTGCAGTGAAACCAATAGGGGAACTGAGAAGTCCTCCCCAGGGCTCCTGACCCACCACTTCCGCACAGAGCACACACCTCACGAACCACCTGCCTGACCCACTTCCGTAATCTGATTCACCATTTCTGAATCTGCTTTCAGCCCAGGAGGCTGTACCTCAGGCTCCATCAACTGTGGAATGAGGGAGGAAAGGGGTGGCGGTTGCCACTGAGGAGCAGGCGCTGAGACGGAACAGTACAGCCAGAATGAGTGCCAGCCCTGGTCTGCTGTCAAAACCAGTGAGAAGCAAGAGGCACAAGTGATGCTCACATACAGGGACCCGGAAGTGCCACGGGTCTATTTGGCATCCAAAAACACAGGGATTCTGTGGAGGACTCTCCATGGAAAAGATCTTGCTTGGGGTATGTATGGTACAAGCTTCTGTCTTTGCTGGAAACCAATAGGGATGCCTGTACCCAAAAGTCTTAACCTCGTGGGCAGGGGACAGGAGACAGTTACACCCCCATGCCTGGGCATTGTGGCCACAACCAGGCTGAACCCACAAACAGAGAGAGGGTCCATCTTCCACAGTGTCCAGTCAGGTGAGCTGAGGGGTCAGAAATTCAAATTCCAAACTTTCTCTATGCCTAGCGCCAAACAAGGCTGTGTAAATTCAGAAAAAAAGGGTGGCTATGGCCTTTTGTGGCTAACAAATAGGACATTTCAGTAGAAAGGGGACCTGTCACCTTTGGTGTTTTACAGGTCTGAAAAAGTGTCTTTTTGTGTGTGCCATTCCTGTCCATCTCACATCACCATGTGGTGGTATCATTTAGCTTTCCTTCTCCTCTTTCTCCTCTTCCTTCTTGGTTTTTCTCTTTGTAGCCCTGGTTGTTCTGGAACTCACTGTTGATCAGCCTGGCCTTGAACTCGGAGATACCTGCCTCTGCTTCACAAGTGAGGAAATTAAAGGTGTGTGTCGCCATGCCCTGCTCAAGTGGTACCATCTTCAATTGTCACAGAACGTTCTTGTGCCCAGGGCAAGTGCCTACTAATGGTGGTGAGGTGCCACTCAGCCCTTGCATCTGTTGCTGGGCAAGGGAAGGAAGCATGTCTGGAGAAGCCAGGAAATGTGCTTCTGTGCTTCCATCTAGCTGGAGTGCAGTGAAGACCAGGAAGCCCTGAGGCTTATAGAACTTTACCAGAAAGCTGGAGCCCAAGGCTGGCCAGGGCTGCCTGTTTTATTTGAAAAGGAGGGGACATTGTTCTAGGCTGTGCCGACACACCACTCACCACAGCGCATGTTTGGAAGATGGTGAACAGGAAGTGGGGCAGGCTCTGAGACCTCAAAGCCCGCCTCCAGTGTTTACTTCCTCCAGCAAGGCTGGATCTCCACATTGGCCATCGCAGGGAGTTTTGAATGAATCTGGAAAGAGCAGCTTTTTGCTGGAATTTGGAAAGACAGTGACAAGAAGCTCAGAAATGAGATATATGGTAGGATTAGGTA
Source organism: Myodes glareolus (assembly GCF_982192425.1). Classification (NCBI taxonomy): domain Eukaryota; kingdom Metazoa; phylum Chordata; class Mammalia; order Rodentia; family Cricetidae; genus Myodes; species Myodes glareolus. Next base: position 51,604,372 of record NC_142039.1, on the reverse strand, counting down.
CAAAGGTGTTACGAGGTGTTACCGCAGGTGAGTGCAGCTGACGTACTGACAGTGTACATGAGACGTGGTGTGAGGGACACACTGAGAAGGATGATTATCTTGGAAAATATATATACAAATATATATATGAATCTTGAGAATTTCATACATGCATATCACCCCCTAACTCTACCAGATGTTTTCCCTACCCTTCACCCCATCTTTTACCTAACCCACAGATTCCAATCTGTGATCTCCATATACTCACGGATTTGAGGCTATTTACTGGAGTGTGGTGAGGCTCCCAGGGTCTACAGTCTTTATGAAACTGACTCTCCTTCCCCTAGAAGCCATCAACTGTCAATAACTCTTCAGCTACGGTGGGGACCCGTGGGAATGGGAGTTCTGTCAGCCAGATTGAGAGAGGTGCTCTGGCGATTATAATTTGACTTAAAATGTGCGGTTCATATTGCAAACACAGGTCTGTGAGGTCATAGACCTTGCCTATGATCTTGCCACTATTATAAGACAGGCACCATATCAGGAGAAATGAAAGTACCTTTTAAGAATCTACATTGCTGAGACTTGAATGTGCCTCATTCCCCCAAGGGCTCACGCATTAGAAAGGTGGTCTTCAGTGTGGCCATGTGACAGTGGAAGATCACTGCCTCACTTTGGTTTCTGTCCTTAAAAGAGATTAACTGCCTTCCCTCCTTCTCATAGGACCCCAGGTATTAGCTTCCCAACACTTTGTTATTATAAAAGGCTATTCCCCTAAAACCTTTTGACTCTGTCTTCCACATAATGCCTTGTTTTTGTTTTTGTTTTGTTTTGTTTTTTGCATGTTTCCCCATGATGCCATCTCCATGTTGCAGCCAAACAGGGTCTCATCAGAGTCAGCCAGAGCCATGCTGCTAGGACTCTGTAGTGGTCTGAAAGTGAAATGTCCCCCGTAAGTTCATGTGTTTAAACACCTGGTCCCCAGATGGTAGTGTGGTTTGAGGTGATGATGGGCCCTTTGAGAGATGGAGCCTTGCTGGAAAAAGGGGATCACTGGCAGCAGACTTTGCGGTCCCGTAGCCCGGCCTCACTTCCTTCTCACTCTCTCTTCCAGATTGCTGATGCAGTGTGACAAGTGAACCTCGGGCACCTGCCACCAGGGTGGACTGTGTTTCCGCTGGGACTGGAAGTCCAAATAGAACCCTTTCTGCCTTAAGCCGCCTTTGTCGGATATCCTATCACAGCAACAAGAAAGGAACTAACACAGACTCTGAATCTCTGAGTTAAAGCCCCCCCCCTTTTTCTCATGAAGGGCCAGAGCAATGGGCCATAAACTAAGACACACCTACACAGAACTGAGAGCAGCTGGGATCTGAGATAATCTAATCCTAATCCCCTATAAACACAGAGCAGTCTGAGGGCCAGGATCTTTCATTCTTGCCTCAGGTCCACTAGGCTTACTGTGACATAACGGACAGTGGCTTGAATATCCTGCTGGTTTGTAGGCCTTTCAGTGAAACTCATATGTCTACCCTGCAACTTTATTAAAGTAGAATCGCTAAAATCTAGTGAAGAAATGTATAGGGCTGAAGAGGGGCTTAGTGGTTAAAATCACTTGCTGCTCTTTCAGAGAACCTGGGTTTGGTTCCCACCATAGACATGATGGCTCACAGTCATCTGGAACTCCACTTTCAGAGTATTCAATGACCTTGTCTCCTCTACAAGCACCAGAGTTCAAGGTCAGCCTTAGGTACAAACTAAGTTCAAGGCCAGCCTAGACTACTTGTGATGTTCCCTCAAGAAAAGAAAGAAAATCAAACCCAGAGAGTCATGCATTGTAGATTTGATGAATGTAGATAGGACAATTCATAGAGACAGACAATAAAATGATCATTGTCAGAGGTGGAGGGAGGAAAGTATGGAGACTTATGGCTAATGGGTTTGGAGTTTCCTTTGGCAGCTGATGAAAACATTGTACAAGTAGTAGAGATATTGGACAGTTTGTATTTATATGAAAATTCACTGAACTATATACTTTAAAAATGTTAATTGCATGTTATGTTAATTATGTCTCAATTAAAATGTTCAGAGTTAATTCACCAACACAAAGATATTTTCAAGAGCTGCATTGCCTACCCAAATAGTGCAACCATCATCTCGTGACCCATGATCTCTGACTCTTCCAAGAAAATGAAATGTCATGTGTGTCACAAAGAATTAAAGAGAACACTGCCAGTGCCCTTTTTATTAGAAAAATTCTACAGAAAGAATCACTTATCTATAAATATATGTATATATATATGATAATATGAGTAGATAAATTATAGGTAATTGATGATAGATAGATAGATAGATAGATAGATAGATAGATAGATAGATAGAGATGATAGAGATAGATAACAGGTCAATAGGTAGGTGGATAGATAATTGATAGATGATAAGGCAATAGATAATAGATGATAGATAGATAGATAGATAGATAGATAGATAGATAGATAGATAGATAGATAGATAGACAAATGAGAGACACATAGATAGATCAGGAAACTTACTAGGGGAGTTATGACTATGAAGACTGAGACATCTTAGGATGATCCATTCACAGGCTTTTGAATAAGGGGAGTTGGTAGAATAGTTCAATCCATGTTGAAATGCCTAAGATCTGTGGAGCTAATTGGGCAAGTCGAGAACTGAAGGTCAAAGAGTTTCAAACACTGATGCCCAAGGGCAAAAGAAGGTTGCAGCATGGGAGAGAAGGGAGGAAGAGAGGGAAAGAGTGTAGATGGGAAGAAGATGGAGGCGTGCGAAGGGAGTGGTGGAGAGATATTACCTTTTCTCTATTTCTTCATTCTTTCCAGATCTTGCATGTATTAGATGGAGTCCTCTGTATTGGATAAAGGTGGCTGGTGCATAGAATAAAACGACAATTTTTCTTTTCTTGAAAAACCTTCATAGGCATATCCAGAAATAATGCTTTTCAAGACATTCATATATCCCTTAGTTTTCAAGCTGGCACCCGTAATTAAGCATCACATCTGTCATGCTCAGTTATGTGACTCCATCTAGTAAGTCACCGTGAAAAGGGGGCTTCATCCTGACTTCCAGTTATCTCATCTACTCTTTCCAGGAGCCTTTGGGTCCCAATGCTGTTTTTTTTTAACTTGATACAAATCTAAACTTATCTAGAAAGAGAAAAATCTCAATTGAGGAATTGCCTCCCTTAGATTGGTCTATAGGCAAGTGCCGGGGGAAGGGCTCTTCATTAATGGTTGGTGAGCGAGGAGCCATCTCACTGTGGACACTGCTACCCCTGGACAAGTGATCCTGGGTGCTATAAGAAAGCAGGCAAGGCAAACAGTGGAGAGCAACCCGGTAAGCAGCATTCTTCCACGGTTTCTGCTTCTGTTCCTACTTCAGGTTCTTGCCTTGGCTTCCTTCAGCGTGCTATCTATGCCCTGGGATATGTAAGCCAAATAAATCCTTTTCTCCCCAAGTTGGCTTTGGTCAGTGTTTTAATCACAGCAATAGAAACCTAATTAAGTCACATTCCAAAAGCCAGACTGTATCCAAGGATTGCAAAATGAGCTGCTACATATCATCAAACCCAGAATCAGAATAGCATAGAGTTGAGACTGCAGAGGAATCAATTCAAAGCTTGCAAGTATGTACCCTTCCACACTTTTTACAAAACAGAAAAACTGTAAACAGTCTAAGAAAAATTATGGAAAATCCTTACAATGAAACAGTATAGAACTCCTGAAAAGCATAGCTCTAGAGAACTTTTGATAATAAATTTATGATGAATTTATGCAAAATGCACAACACAAGCTTCCAGGTTGTAGGTGTATTATGTTCTCAGCATTGATAGATTCATATATGTCTAAACAAATGCGGGGGAGACAATACCAGAATGTTATTCACAATGATCTTCAGCGTGTAAATATTTTCATTCAACAGTTTTTAAGATTTTTTTTTCCTTAATAGATAAGTGCCTTGGTCCATTTTCTGCTGCTACAGCTGAATACCTGAATACTGAGTACAACTGAAAGCTGAATACAGCTGGAAATTATAAAGAACGGAGGTCTGTTTAGCTCACATTAATGGATGCTGGGAAGACTAAAAGATGTAAGTGCTGAGATCAAGCAAATATATTGAAGAGAGCTGGCTTTTCTGACAAAGCCACTTCTGTAACTAATTAGCCCATTGCTTTATTAATGTAGGAATAGATTAATCCTTTTAGTAGACAGAGCCTTCTTGACCTGATCACTTGTACCCATCTCAACAATGCCGCTGCACTAAGAGTCAAATTCAACAAGATCTGAGAATAGAATGAACTGCATTTAGAAACTAACCGTGTGTACACAGAGTTAGTGGAATATGCCTGGAATCCAAGCACTCGGGAGGCAGAAGAATGGAAAACGGAGAGTTTAAGGCCAACCTGGGTTACTCAGTAGGATCCTATTCCAGCAAGCCAAAAGGTAATTAAAACACTTTTCATCATAAAAATGAAACATTTGAAGAGGAAACTCCAGATAATGAAATAAAAGAAATGTAGTGAGCCTTTGGTAGTCAGCATGTGGGAAGATGGGAGGAGAGTTGAGTGTCAGTGAGTCTGCACCAGCATCCTTACTCAGATGAGGAGGAGAAAGATTGGTGCTGCCTCTCAAGTGACTTCCTGTACGAACGCCTTTTCTTCTGATACTTGCAATATCTGCAGCAGGTGTCATTACTAGCCTTCATGATAGAAAGAAAATAAATTTGTATTAGCCACGTTAACTTATTTTCAATTACAGATCAATGGTTCATCACAATGAAAGTGTGTTCCCTGTTCACAGACTGTTTGGGGTATGGGCGCATTTTACATGCCATTTCAGGACCCAGATCCCTTCCATCTAGGGTTCCTTTCCCCTTCCTCCAGGTCTTCAGAGCCTCTTCACTCCAGAGGCAGGAAAAGAGAGAGAGCAACTGAATGGGGGTGAGGCTGTGTAGGGTATGCCCACTGTAACACACCTTTGGCTAGAATCAGGCCCTATAACTACTCCTAGATTTTCCTGTGATTTTGAGGGGGAAAACGATGATCCGGGGAAGAACCAGCCATTTTCATCACAGTATCTCAAGAGTGTCAGGCACAATGGTTGAAGATTACATAGCTGGGACCAGGCAGAGCAAAGACTCAGCATCAATACTGAGTCTTGGTCTTGCCCACCTAGTGATTGTGCCCTCTTCCAGGTCTTCAGAATTCTCTGCCATTCTCAAGTACCCTGCCACAAGTGTTCATTCAGGGCCCAGACCTCAGAATGATCTGGTGCAAATCCTCATTTTAAATATTTTTGAGGTTCCTCAGATCTATCAATAATTTCTGAATAATACTTTCTTCCCAGGTTTTTACCTGATTAACTTCCGCACTTCCCCATTCAATATTAACACCAAGCGTGGTACAATTCATTGCTGTGCTTATGATGTATCATCAAATTTATAGGTTTGTTTTCTCAAGAGTAAGACTTCAAAGATCTCTCTCTGGTGAGATCTGCTGCCACCAGGTGGAAGGCGAAGCTTAGTTTTGTTTCATGTTATGAGAACAGAATGCCTTTTCTTGGGGAGCTAAATGGGTAGAGAAATAGTTCGGGTGGGGAAAGTGCTTTCCTTGCAAGCATGAGGACCCCAGAACCCGTGTTAAAGCAAAAACAAGCCAGGTGATGATGGATTTCACCTTTAATTCCAGAACTCGGGAGGCAGGGGCAGGGGGGTCTCTGTGAGTTTGTGGCCAGCCTGGTCTCTGTGAGTCCGAGGCCAGCCTGGTCTCCTAGAGCTGTTTCCAGGACAGCTAACATCTAGGACTGTTGCACAGAGAAACCCTATCTCAAAAACAACAACAACAAAAAACAAACAAACAAAAACCAAAACCAGTCTGTATGGTGCTGGGCACTGTAATCTCAGCACTAGGAGGCAGAAAAACGTGAATAGGTAAATCCCTGAAGCTCAGTGGCCAGTCATCCTAGCCTACTTGGTGAGTTCTAGGCCACTAGAAATACTGTCTCCTAAGAATACATGTGCACAACATGCCTTCTCTTTTCCACACACGCATGTGCCTTGCACACAGAGAGAAAACAAGTAAGTGTTTATCTGGGTCCTGTGACAGAATATCCAGGTAGGACTGCCACTGAAAGGTTTCGGGGGCCTTCTTGAAAGAGGCAATGTTTTAGATGAATCTTAAATAATAAGTATGGAATAGCTACAGGAGTTTGGGGAAGGAGCAATCATCGAATCTGATTAACTTTTTAGGTAGTTTATAATTTGGTTTCAAAGTCCCTCTGTGAGTCCAAACAAAGGGCACTCTCACTACACTACAGAGACGATCTCACTTGGCTCTCATGTGTAGTAGATTTTCAGCCTCTAATAATATGTTCTTTCTCCCAGGGGAAGATAGTTCAGTTTATTCTGTCTTCTTTTAAAGAAACTGACCTTTGAAGGTCCCAACAGAACCTATTAAGTGTCTCTGAGATTACCTCACAAGCAACTGTACCAAACTGAAGTGTTGCTGAAGTTCATACACATTAAGCAAGAGAGAGTTACTCATTGACATATGACATAGCAAATGTCCAGTATAGTTGGCAGTTTTCAGAAAAGAAGACAGGTATATTTTTCCATTCCAAGGGTCAGTTCTTCCATCTGCTATGACAAATGCCCTTCCTGGCTGGTGTCTCTGCCTGAGATCATTTGCCAAAACCTTTTCCATGAAGATCATCTAAGCTGCTCCCAATAGAGTCAATCATTCACGCACCCCAGACAAGAGACATCAATTTGACTTGGTCATGAAATTTAATATTCTATAATTCACTGAGAATCTAATTCATTTACCATCTGGTTTTGGAAGAAAGACCTATGGAAGAATTCAGGGGCATGAGGGATTGATATCTTCCAGACCTCGGCTGGGGCCTTTCCACTCACATTCAAAGGCAATAATCTGCCTGGATTATTGCTGCTCTCTGCTTCAGAAACAATGTGTTCTTGCCACCTGGCTGGCTTTGCTACCGGTGTATAGATTTTCTCATTCTCTTGCCTTGAGTAATAATGGCAAACCACATTAAAAGCTCACTCCCCCATAGTTGAGGGCTTTGAATGGATACACCCACTAAGTTTCAAGCTAATTGATGTTCTTATCAATTTATCCTTTAGTAACCCAGAAGGTTCCATCCCCAAATACTTCTACTTACTGTCTTTATCAGAGTTTCTATTATCATGAAGAGACACTATGACCACAGCAACTCTTATACGGGAAACATTTAATTGGGGAGGCTGACTTATAGCTTCAGAGGTTCAATCCATTATCATCACGATGGGAGCATAGCGGTGAACAGGTAGACATGATGCTGCATCCTGATTAGAAGGTAGCAGGAAGTGGCCTGTGTCATTGGGCAACATCTTGAGCATAGGAAACCTCAAAGTCCACCCCCATAGTGGCATGCTTTCTCTAACAAGGCCATACCTACTCTAACAAAGCCATACCTACTCTGACAAAGCCACACCTACTAATAGTGTCACTCCCTATGAGTTTATGGGGGCCAATTACATTCAAACTATCACATTTACCTATCTTAATTTGTTCTCATGGTAACCTAAGAACATCCTTTTGAACTAGGAAAGTAAGGTCTTGCCATTCCCATTGTACAGATGAGATAGTAAAGCTAAAAATGTGGCATGCCCCAGATCTAGCTCCTTTCTTGGGTCTTCAGTGGACCTTCTTTCAAAAGAGGTAGCAGCCCCATCCCTGCTTTAATAAAAACAGCCATAACTCCTCATCCTAGCATCCAAACATCCAAACTTCTCCACCTTGCTCCACAACTGTTACTGAATCAGACTTGTTGCTTGACTCACAGAGCACCAATCATGAAGTGCCTGGCTCTTCCTTCATGATGCAGCCAACTGAGTGGAGATGAGCGAGCTAGTCTTCTCAAGGGCAGTTTAGGGGCCCTTATGGGGTAAAGAAGCAGGGTGCTCCAAAGTGGAGAGAGAGCTCATAGGAGATCCAAGGAAAAGGTTAGAGATTAGTGCTGTGCACGTCCTTAATCCCACTCACTGGAAACTTTTTAGCAAGCTCTAATAGCGGGACTGTTCTGGCTTGCTGAAGTCAAAAGTCACCCACTGAACACTTCTGTGGAATCAAGGGAGGAGCTGATAGTTCCATTGGTTTGAGCTAACCTCCAAGTTTCTGAAAAATATGTTAGACAACCTGGAGCGCTGGGACTCAAATTCCGAGTATGACCAATACCAAGTACTGTGTTGCTTGGCAATACAGCTTTTAAGCCTGGCAGTAAATAAATAAAAAATAGATTAAAAATAAATTAAAGAATAAAATAAAATAACCAATTATGTGTGAGTCCAGAGGCCTTATTTAGGGTTTCCTTCCACAGACTCTTCTTGTATACCAGCGATCTGTTCCAACTGAGTCTGTAGTCCCAGTGTTCTGAGCGTGCCTTCCCCAGGATCCTGCCTTCACCAGATTCCTTCAGGAACTTGTGGGTGGGCTTCTGGGAGGCAGAACACTCTGCAGGGATGTGTGGGGAATTTCCCATGCTTATGTGTTTTTGTCGGGAAGTACAGACCTTCGTAAGGACCTAAGACACTCACTCCACACACAAATAAAAGCTTGAAAATCAAGTGTACAGACTCTTCTCTTTGCTCCAAATGACCTTCTCCTTCCTCCTGACCTATCTGATACTAAACTTCTTAATTTCACTTCAGAACTTAAAACAAAGCCAACTGCTATCATTGGGATTTGGCAAATTTCCCTCTCTGGAATAGTTTAATTGTTCTCTTCTTTCCAAATATTAATTCAAAAGGGGAGAAGCCAGATTATTCCTAGGGTGGCCTTTATATATGCAAATGGCACATGATAACTTATCTCAATTGATAGCACAATTATCCGTAAACCTTAATCACTCCCTTCAGAGTTGATTTACATCCTCCTATTAACACAGTGGTTCTGTGTGACAAAGCAGAGAAAAAGCTGAGTAGATATATTTAACTACTTTGACAGAGATAGCGTTTCAGCTATGAAGAGAAAACTGCACTCTCATGTGAAAAAAAAACTGCATAATGATATTGCAGATGCGGAAAAAACTGAAAAGTCTCAGCTACTCTCCAGATACCAGAAAGACCCAACCAGCTGCCTATGGAGCTTGCATGAAGAGGAAGTCTTCAAAGGATGGGTGGATTGGGGGAATGGCCCCAGGAAGTTAGCTCAAGTGCAGAGAGGTGGGCAGAGGTCTAGTGGGCACTAGGGAGGGTAGTGGGGATCCTGGCTGCCGGCCTTGGCTTCCTGGAAGCCCTCTATCTCTGAAAGCTTTCTCCGTGTATCTGAAGCCTCTTGTGCTAGCGGCACTCAAGCAACTTTGAACTTGGCACATACTGTTCTCCACTCAGTGTCTTCACATTGCCCTGGGTGGTACCTGGCTTTCCCCTGGGTGGCGCCATTACAAGGGGCTCTGCTTGGAGGTGCTATGTTAAAGCCAGCACATCTGAGAAGTGCAGACAATGTTTCCCACCTTCCCAATAATTATGAACTAGCCTCACTTACTACCCTACCAGGATTGCTGCCCTTCCTCGCTATAATGATTAGTTTTATTTTCCATTTATTTTTCAAACTTTCTGTTTGGTTAGTTTTTGAGACAGGATTTCTCCGTGTAGCTTTTGTGCCTGTCCTGGAACTAGCTCTTATAGATCAGGCTGGCCTTGAACTCACAGAGATCCGCCTGCCTCTGCCTCCTGAGCACTGGGATTAAAAGCGTGCGTCACCACTACTTGGCTCTTATTTATTTTTTGACTTTAAACAAAATTTTACTACACAAAGGTTGTCACATAACTGAATACTTTTCTATTTTGTATACAATTATTCCACAGAAAGGCTGCTTCTGAACATCTCATCTGATGACATAAACGCTCCAATCCTGGCAGAATCATAGTTTTGTAAGTGGCTCAGTGTTGTAACTTGAAATCAGGACACTGCTATACTGCTCTTGCCTCAGTATCAGGAATGTACAAGTGCCTTTATTAAAGAGCACAAAGTAAGCTATCTGTAGGCATGGACAATAGCAGCAGTAAGCCATTATATAGTAACAGATGTGAACAGTCAGCCAGCCTCTTCTTCAGTCTTTTTCTTCATGAAGGGATGTTGTATTTTGTCAAAAGCTTTTATGGCATCTAATGAGATGATCATGTGGTTTTTATTTTTTATTTTGCTATATGGTGGGTTACATTGACAGATTTTGTATGTTGTACCACCTGCAACTCTGGGATAAAGCCAACTTGATCATGGTGGATAATGGTTCTGATGTGTTTTTGAATTCAATTTGCCTGTATTTTATTAAGTATTATTGCGTCAATGTTCATGAGTGAGATTGGTCTGTAATTCTCTTTCTTAGTAATGTCTTTATATGATTTGGGTATCAGGGTAATTGTAGCCTCATTAAAAGAGTTTGGCAATGTTCCTTCTATTTCTATTGTGTGGAATAATTCGAGGAGTATTGGCTCTTCTTTGAAAGTCTTGTAGTATTCTGTGCTGAAGCCATCTGGTCCTGGGTTTTTTTTTTGGTTGGGAGACTTTTGATGACTGTTTCTATTTCTTTACAAGTTATAGGTCTATTTAATTTGCTTATCTGGTCATGATTTAATTTTGGTAAATGATATTTATCCAGAAAGTTTTGATGACTGTTTCTATTTCTTTACAAGTTATAGGTCTATTTAATTTGCTTATTATTGTTTTCTTTGTTTCTATTTGTTGATTTCAGCTCTCAATTTGATTTTTTTCCTGCCATCTAGTCGTCCTGGGGGGTTTGTTTCTTTTTGTTCTAGAGTTTTCAGGTGTTATGTTAACTCACTAGTATGGGATTTTTCCAGTTTCTTTATGTAGGCATTTAGTACTATGAACTTTCTTCTTAACACTGCTTTCATTGTGTCCCATAAATTTGGGTATGTTATGTAGTCATTTCCTTTGAATTTTAGGAAGTCTTTAATTTCTCCCTTTATTTCTTCCTTGACCCATTGATGCTTCAGGTGAGCATTGCTTAATTTCCATGTGTTTGTGTACTTTCTTGAATTAGTGTTGCTGTTGAATTCTAATTTTAAGCCATGGTGATCCAATAAGATACAAGGGGTTACTCCATTTTTTTGTATCTGTTGAGGTTTGTTTTGTTACTGAGTATGTGGTCAATTTTTGAGAAGGTTCCATGAGGTGCTGAGAAGAAGGTATATTCTTTTATGTTTGAATGAAATGTTCTACAGATGTCTGTCAAGTTCATTTGAGTCATGACATCTATTAGAGCCCTTAATTCTCTGTTAATTTTCTGTCTGACAGACCTGTGCAGTGGTGAAATTGGAGTGTTGAAGTACTCCGCTATTAGTGTGTGGGGTTTAATGTGTGATTTAAGCTTTAGAAGTATTTCTTTTACGTATGAGGGTGCCTTTGTATTTGAAGCATAGATGTTCAATATTGATATTTCTTCTTGATGGATTTTTTTCTGTGATTAATATGAAATGTCCTTCTTTGTCTCTTTTGATTGATTTTAGTTAAGTCTATTTTGTTAGATATTAGGATAGCTACACCAGCTTGTTTCTTAGTTCCATTTGATTGGAAAATTTTTACCAGCCCTTTACTCTGAAACGATGACTGTCTTTGAGGTTGAGGTATGTTTCTTGTAGGCAGCAAAAAAATGGGTTCTGTTTTCGTATCCAATCTGTTAACCTGTGTCTTTTTATACATAATAGAAATGTGATGAGTCCATTTATATTAAGGGATATTAATTACCAGTGATTGCTATCTCCTGTTAATTTAGTTTTTGTTAGTGGTGTGTTTTTCCCTTCTTTGGGATTTGCTGCTGTGTGATCATCAATTGTCTGTGTTTTTGTTGATGTAGCCAACTTCCTTGGGTTGAAGTTTTTCTTCTTGTAGTTTTTGTAGTGCTGGGCTTGTGTTTAGGTATTGGTTAAATCAGGTTCTATCATGGAATATCTTGTTTTGTCCTTCTATGGTGAGTGAAAGTTTTGCTGAGCATAGTAGTCTGGGCTGGCATCTATGTTCTTTTAATGAATGTGTAACACTTGACCAGGACCTTCTGACTTTCATTGTTTCCATTGAGAAGTCAGGTGTAATTCTGATAGGTCTGCCTTTATATCTTACTTGGCCTTTTTTCTTTGCAGCTCTTAATATTTTTTCTTTCTTCTATATGTTTAGTGTTTTAACTATTATGTAGCAAGGGGACTTTTTTTTTTATTCAGTCTATTTGGTGTTCTGTAAGCTTATTGTATCTTCAGAGGCATATCTTTCTTTGGGTTGGGAAAGTTTTCTTCTATGATTTTGTTAAATATATTTTTTTGTGCTTTTGAGTTGAACTTCTTCTCCTTCTTCTATACCTATTATTCCTAGGTTTGGTCTTTTCATGGTATCCCATATTTCCTGGATATTTTTTGTTGAGATTTTGTTAGATTTAAGGCTTTCTTTGACTGATTTCCCTTATTGTATCTTCAGCATTTGAGATTCTCTCTTTCATCTCTTATACTCTGCTGTTAATGCTTGATTTTGTGGTTCCTGATCATTTTCTCATAATTTCCGTTTCTAAAATTTCCCTGGCTTGTGATTTCTTTATTGTCTCTATTTCAGTTTTCAAGTCTTGAATAGTTTCTTTCATATGTTTGAGTTTTTTCATGGTTTTCTTTAAGGGATTTCTTGATGCCTTCCAATTTTTTTGTCTTTTCTTCCAATTCTTTGAAGGAATTTTTCATTTCCTCTTTAAGGGTCGCAAACATTCCCCTAAAGTTGTTTTTAGGTCATTTTCTTCTCGGTTGTTCAAGTTGTAGGGTCATGAGTTTTTACTGGTGTTGTGTTGCTCTTTGTGGAGCTGCGTGCGTTCTTACCTTGTCTACCCATCTTTTCCTCTGATTAGTGTAGTTGGGGCTGTCTGTGACTCTGGTGATCAATCTTCCAGATGCCAGTGAATCCAAGGCTCAGATAGTTCCTCCTTGTGGTGCAGACAGGGTCATGGTTCCAGTCACTCCACTAGCCAATCTGTGGTCCTGGAGGTCGCTCAGTGCTCCCAGGATTTGCTCTGTAATACCAGGGGTCCTTAGGGCCTGCTCCCACAGAGATTGCTTGCTTGGGACTTTCTGCTGAGATTGCTGCCGTGGGCCTGCTCTGGCAGAGTTCCTGGATTAGGCCTACTTCCTCGGTGGTCCCAGACCCATGCCCAGACCCACAGAGGTCTGTGGTTCCTGCCTACTCCCTCAGAGGTCCAAGACTCACGCCTGAACCTGCAGAGGTCCTGGCTCAGGCCTACTTATTTGGAGGTTCCAGACTCACACCTGGACCCACAGATGTCTCTGGTTTCAGCCAACTCCCTCAGCAGTTTCTCCCTTGTACTTACCTGGTCCTGTGGAGTTTGCTGTCTCAGGTCTGCTCCGACCTAGATTGCTGGCTCAGTCCTGTTTGTGTAAATGTCCCAGGTCTGGGTCCACTCCTACAGAGGTCCCTGGCTTGGGTTTGGTCCTGCAAAGGTCTCTGGCTGCAGTCTACTCCCTTGGAGGTCCCAGACTCAAGTGCACTGGACCCTAGTAGGTCCTGGCCCAGGCCTACTTTCTCAGAGGTCCCATACTCACACCCGGACCCACAGAGGTCTCTGATTTCTGTCTACTCCCTCAGAGGTTCCAGATTCACACCTAAACCTGCAGAAGTCTCTGGTTCCTCTCTGCTTCCTCAGAGGTCCCAGACTCACGCATAAACATGCAGAGGTCTTGGTTCAGACTTCCTTTCATGGCCATTTATGAACTTGTCTTTCAACTACTATGGCCAGTTCTAGATCCTGGAGCAGTCCATAAACCCCTTCCTTTTTAGTCGCTTCACACACTACCCCCAAATTCCAGAGCCTTCAGTCCCAAGCTGAGCTCTATGTCTGATGATGTGCAAACTTTACAAGGGTTAATGAGTGTGAAGCAACTAAGGGATGGGCGGCACCATTCTTTAGGCCATAGGTTGTATTAGGGTAGGCTAAACCTGCCTGCTCATCATATGATCAAGTCGCTGCACTTGAACGGAGGCCACATTTGACCTCCCATGCTCTGTAAGTGAAGACGAATAATTCCAGAACCTTAGAGCCTCCACTCATCCATGGCCTTGCCACCTTCATCTTCAGAACATCTGGAGTGTCTGCTTAGGTTATTGAGTCCCTTTTCTGTGGACTCCATTGCCGTCTTCTCCTGAAGGAGAGGAGGTTAGACATAAGCAGAGGGAGGATCCTTGTCTGTAGCTAGGGCAAAGCAGTAGCCATTTTTGTCACAGATAAGTACCCGTAAATCAGGCACTAAGCATGTCCCAGCATGCAAGTTACAACCTCTTAGAGGTTTTGCATTGCCTTTCCCCCTCTCAGGTATGTATGGAGGAAAGGCAAGGCTGACTTCTTGTCCCTCCTCTTTTCATTTTGGGCTCTGCATCTTTGTGGTGAGCACTGCCTGCAACAGCTCAATTCTGTAATCGTGTTTGGGATCCAGCTTGAGTAAACTGATCCCTGGGGACTGGTCTTCTCGTGGCCAAAGGGGCAGCACAGATGTCTGTAGCTGCAGATGCCTATGGGGAAATGAAGACCTGGAGCTGGCCATTCCCCTCACAATACTTGTTCTGAAATAGCCTCTGATAGCACAGACTGGGTGACTCCCATGCTCTTCCCACTCTTAGCGCTTTTGAAACCAAACTGAGCTTCCTTCTTATGCCAGAATTATGGAATCAGCATGGCTAGATATTGACTGAGCAGCAAGGAGACTCTTGACTTGAGAGACATGCTCAGACAAACTTCTCAACTCACAAGGGCTCGGGAGGTCATAGATAATATAAGGAGAAAAATAAATAAAGAAGTACAGATACGTTAACAGAGGGAAGGACATTCATGTCTTCTGGAAATAGTGGAATTTTCCAAGAATTTGGGTCTTAACTCTTCCTCTTTTTATTGTTCTTCCCATAGCAATCTGTCAACTGTCATGGCACCAGGCATGTCTCATTCAGTGTACAAATGACATTGTCATGAAATTAGAGACTGTCTGGGAGTCACTCTGTGCCATTTTGTACCCAATCTGTTTCAGCTAATCTACCTAAAAATGGCCTACAGGATCCTGTCTTCAAAGATAATAAAAATTAGGTTAATAATAAAACACTTCAGCTAGACAGCATAGGTAGTCCAGGATGGGAGTGGCACCAGCTTCCTTTTGACAGTGGTTCTTGTCTCTACATAAGAGAGACATAAGACGGTTGTTTTAATCAATGTTGTAATGATAACTCAGTTCAGAAAAAGGTTATCTTCATTTAACTTATATGAATATGATTATTATGGGAAACTGTGCTAGGATCAACAATACTAGACTCTGAAGCACAAAAGACTAAGGTAGGATAACCTTTCTCAGGGTTGAAATGAAAAAAGAAAGAGAGGTAAAGAAATGTTGAAATAATTTGTTATTATTAAAGACTGCCTTGCTAGTGGTAACCAGGAAAGCATGACATTTAAGCTAGACACATGGAGGTGGAGCTGATACTAGTATTTTAGGATAAAAGCCCCCATCCAGGAGTCAAAGCAGACTAGTCCTGGCTATCCACCCTGATGTGTCAGCTGGAAGGTGGAGTGGGAATTAATCTACCTGATTATATTCCAAAGTGGAAGAAATAAAGGATTTTAGATCCAAGTCTTTCAAGTGTCCTTGGGGCATGATAGGAGGTACTTGTCATGGCCAAGGTGTGGATTGGTTGATGCTATTTCAGTCTGGTTCTGAAAGGCAATTCAAGAAATCCTTGTTGGAGGAGATAAACTGGTTCCCCATGGATGATCGATTACTCCTGCTCCAGGATGAAGCCTCCCTGTCACAGGTAAGTGTTTGTGCCCCCATGCTAGCAGGTGTTTATCAATGAGTCTTGTCGCTCTTGCAGTCCATGGTGACTTCAGATTTTATACACTACCTAGAGACTGTCTTTTTCGCAGAGTTCTACCAAGTCAAATACGAATGACATCATTAGGCCATTTGGAACCAGCATCAAATATGTGGCCCTTTGTTGACAGAAATGTCATTAAACAGCACATGACGGGATCAGTATTTACCATATATTAGCAATCGCTTCCTTCTCTCTGAACATGAGATTAAGATTTCTAGGTGTAGACGTGGAGATGGCTGCAGTCCCTTGCTGCTCAGCATCCCTCTAGCCAGTGTGGAATCCAAAGAGTTAAAGCTCTTTAATGATTAGTGTTGTTAATTTGACACAATGTATAGGTATCTGGGAAGTCGTAACTAGAGGTTGTCTAGATCACATTGGCCTATGGGACATCTATAAGGGATGGCTTTGTTTTAACGGATGTGGGAAGACCCAGCCTACAAGTGGGCAGGGTAATCCCTAGTTTGGGGGCCCCTGAGCTGTATAAGAGGCGAGGAAGCTAGCAAAGCACAGCGAATGCCCGTGCATGCATTCCTTTCTCTGTGCTCTTGACTGTGGATGTGATGAGACTAGCTGCTTCAAGTTCTGCCTTGATTTCCCCAAAATGAGGGACTGTGAATGGGAACACTTAACTAAAATAAACTCTTTCTCCCCCAAGTTGCTGTTGTCTCAGTATTTTATCACAGCAACAGAATTAACTATAGGACAAGCACCATCATCTAGGAGGAGGGCAGGGCCCCTCCACTCTCCCTCAACCTGCGTTTGTTTGTACATTTCCTTCCCCATTCATGCTGACTACACTTTCACAATTCTGTTTGCCCTTAGTTCTGCCCTGACTCCTCTTCATCCTTTCCTTTCCACACTCTTGAATGGATCAGTCCAGTCTGTCTGGTCTCATTCTGAGGCAGCTGAGTTCAACACAGAAAAACTCAGAAGCTTGGCATCTGCATTAGTCAGGGCTCTCTGATAGCACTGAGCCAATGGGATAACGTGGAGAGCAGAAAGTTTATTATAAGGAGCCTGCCATTTCGAAGATGCTGACATCCCAGGAAGCCTGAAGGCATGATATAAACTGAAGTCTTCATATGAAGGCCTGAGAACCCCTGAGGGCAGGAACATATCAGTAGCTCAAGCAGTCAGACTAGTAAATTCTCCAGCCCCTACCCCAGTGCTGTAAATCTAGACCCTTAGCAGTGTGGGCAGGGCTCACATGGGACAGCCACTTTGCTTTGCTCTGCCTGCCTTTTACAAGCTAACATCTTCTGATATTTCCCTCACTGACGACCTAGAATGTTTCAGCGAGCACTCTGCTTTCCCAAACACTAACCTCCTAGCTGTCTGGTTTGGCAGTCAGTTCACCATTGTCCTCCTCAAGAGGATTTGACTCTCCTTGTCATGTGGGAAGAAATGTTCCACTATCGTGAACATTGACTCCAACTTCAAGTCTTCACTGGCTAACCTCCTGCTTTATCCCAGGAGGCAAACGTACCTCCTTCCCTCAAGGATCATGCCTCTACATCCTCAGAGGCTCCTCTTTTTAGGCCATGCTCTCCATCTTTGCCCTACATACCCCCAGACATGCCTTGAGTCTCGCTCTGCACATATAGCAGAGCACGCAGGCTGCACGCTCTTCTTGCCCGCTTTCTCTTGACACCGGAACTGTTAGACTAGGCCACCTTCCTCCTTCCTCACCTGCCCAGTCCTGTCGTATCCCTTTGGGAATTTTGTTACAACACTGTGTCTTGGGTGACTGGTGATATCTCCCTCTTTGTCTTCTCGCTCTGTAACATCACCACCAAGCTCTCCATGACTGACTTCTCTCTGCAGCAGTCTCTTCTTTCCTCTCCCTTAAGATCACAGCTGAGATTTTGTTTTTACTAATGAATACATCATGCCTAAAACCCCTTTGCAAGCCCAGTTGGCCTCACATATCCAACCAATCTCAGATCGAAAATAGTGAAAGAAAGTACCATATTGGTGCAGATACACACTGCACAGCTAGTCTAACAGTGGCTATGGCCGTGCTGAACAAGTACAACCTTCCTTTTACTTGTCATTTATTGATAAACAATAGAAAAGATTTGATGAATTGGGTTTTGGCACCTGCCTGCAATTCCCACACTCAGGAAGGCTAAAGCAGGAGAATTGTCATTCAAGGCAATCCCAGGCTTATGCAGTAAGTTTAATGTCAGCAAAGAATATATATCAAGAGTATAACTCAATAAAAAAACAAAACAATTTAACAATCACTTGCATTGGATTTATACTATACTGGGTATTATGGCTTATCTAGGGATCATTTAAAGTATAAAGAAGATACGCAGATTACCATTTTATATAAGAAATGAGCAATGGGCACCTTCAGGGGACGTCTTGCCACTTCTGGGGGGGAGTCCCCATTTTCTTAAAATGCTAGAACCACCTTTCTGTGAATCCTGAGGGATAATCACATCTCATAGATGCCTGTCACTGCTCATCTTCCAAGCACATTGGCTCTCGTAAGTCTAAACATAATTTCCACTTCATCAAGACGGCTGGCCCATGCATCTAGCTTGCTAGCAACCATCAGAGAATTAAAAACATCAACTTGGGGTCACTCTCAGCTCCCTCCTCCCTTCTGCCCTTCCTAAGACTCCCCAGCACAGGTGCAAGCTTGGTGGAATCTACACATGTGGGAGTCCTTCCAAGGGGCCAAACACTGTTCAAGAAAAATCACGTGATCTGTCTGAGCAACCAGAGAAGTCCATGAACACTAAAAGCATTCTCGCCCGCAGCAGCCTATCTCCTCTGCTGACCCTCTTTCTTCCCTTCCACTCTCAGTTGATGGACTTGTCTTGTTTTATGTAAAAACTAGAAGCAACTTTGTGTATTAACGACTCCACCTCTAAATCCTCAGCCCCAAATATTCCCCTCAATTCCAACTGTAAACTAGACATATTCACTTGGATGCCTTGAAGGAATCAAGGTGTTTAGCCTGTCTAAGCACCTCTTCTAATTTCCCCTATAAGACACGTTTCTAAATCCTCTAAAGCTTGGAAAAGGCCTTCACTCTCCTGTCACCTCATTTATCATTCAGTGTTTACCAAGAACATGCCATGGTTCGATGCCCCCCAATATCCACACTCCCTATTAATAACAAAAGAGGTCAAAGTCTGTGTGACCCATTGTGTAATATCATTTAAAGATAACAATGTAATTATGAGACTCAGGTCTGGCCAATATGATATGTTCAAATTTTCCTCAGTGGAATTTCAAGGAAACTTCTAGAAGGGCATGACCCAGTAGGAATGGCCACTCTTGCTGTCTTTTCTCATTCTTTTTGGCCAAAATGCACACATGGCACCTAAAGACTCGGCGTCCATCTTGGGACCAAATCGGAATCCTACATGAAGGCTAAAGGAACAGAGAGAGGCTGGGGTGGGATCCCAAAGCAATTGAGCTGGCCCTGCACTCTGTGTCTGGACTTCTTGCCACCTCTAAAGAAACATGGCCCTATTTGCTTGAGACACAGCTGCTTGGCAGCTCTACTGTGCAACTGGCTGTGGACATGGACACACACAAGTCTGCGAAGAAAGCAAGTTCTTAACCTCTGGCTGCAGGGCTGACATCTACTCCAGGCTGCAGGGAGGAGGATGCTGGACCTAGGTTTTAGTACCGGCTAGTATGATAAAGAAAAGGACACACAGGGGGTGTTTATGCTCCAAAATACACATTTATTTTTCTTTTACTTAGGACACTAAGTTCTGTTCTTTGGTTCTGAGTTATCGTGAAAATACCTGGTTTGGGATTTATTTTGTTCCCCCCCTCCCGATACATTTGGGAATGCAGTTGAGATTCTTATGTTTGTTGGTAGGGTTCCCCCACCCTGTATAGAAACCTGTCCATCTATATGTGAATCAGAACTTTCTTAGCTTAATTAAAGAAGAAAACAACCTTGTATATGGTACCTACTCTGGGTCAGCACACTGTTCTAAGGGTTTTACAAATAGGAATTCACTTAATTTTCAAAACACCCAAAGATTAGATCTTCCTTCTGTCTGCATTATTCAGAAAGGGATAATGAAGCATGGAGAAGTGAACTGATGTTCTCAGCATCACACAGAAAATGACAGATTTAGAGCTGAAACCCAGGCGGTAAGGTTTTAAAATCTATGTCCCATGCTAAACCCACATATAAATGGAAAACTAAGCCAATCAAACAGAATATAGAGACAAATGATCTTGACAAACTTAATTAAGCACCTTATATAAAGTGTCCAGTTACAAAGAAGTACCACACTTTATAATCCCTGTCCTCTGTCCTCAGAGACTCACAGCAAAGCCAAGGAGAGTACAGGAGTGCCCAGGGTTAATGAAGACAGAACACAGGGCAAAGCAATAGGACAAAGGGCAAAGTAGGGGCATGGGATAAAAGAGGCAAGTATCTTAGTTTGCTTTTCTAATACTGTGTGATTAAGACCATAACCAAAAGCCACAAGGGGAGGAGAGGGTTTCTCCAGCTTCCATAGCCAGGTCACAGTCTATTGAAAGAAACCAAGGCAGGAATGCAATGCAGGAGCCTGGAGGGAGGAACTGAAACAGAGGCCCTGAAGAAACACTGCTTACTGGCTCTCTCCCCAACTGCCTGCTCAGATGACTTCTTTAAACAACCCAGGACCACCTGCCCCAAGGATGACACCACTGGAGGTGGGCTGGACCCCTCCACATCAACCATTAATCAAGAAAATGCCTTCAGATTTGTCTATAGGCTTATCTGATGGGGGGCATTTTCACAATTGAAGTCCCCTTTGCCAGGTAACTTTACCTTGGGTCAAGTTGACCAAACACTAACCAGGACACCAAAGACGTTTTTAGAGATTTCTGTCTAGGCTGTGGTGGAAATTTCAAGGAATTCTTTTTCAGCTTGTCTCAGTATAGTCAGCTGAATGGCCTTAGACAGCTCACTTCCTCTTCAAGATTGAATCAGCACTGTCAGGGTTAAGGGTCTAAACTCAATGAGGATCTGTCCTGGTGGCTGAGTGGGTTACAAATACCGCTTTTCTCTTTCTTCATCCCATCAACCTCGAGTTGGCATTTCTGCACTTCCAGGGGCTCTGACGCATTTTTTAAAATTAGAACCTCTTTTCATATCAACAAATGTAATAGCATTTCATTTTTTTAAAGCATCATAGCATATTGTGAACATGACCCCTTCTTCATTTCACCTCCCTGTGGTGTTTTCATTTGGCTTACTTTCATTTTCTGTTGCTAGAGATGGTCCCAGGGTCTCACACATGATAAACAAGGGTTCTACCACTGATTTTATCCCAGTCCTTTTTTTTTCATTAATGCATTTTATACATGGTCCCACTAAGTCATCCAGGCTGACCTTGAATTTAAGAGCTGCCTCACTTTCAGAGTATCTGGGCTTACAGGTGGGTACCACCCACTCAGCATCAACCAACAGTATTTTATTCAGAGCATGCTTGTTTCCAAACTCCCTACTCCACACATCTTTGTATAAATATCATTTTTTTTTGCCCGTTTGACTCCTAAAGGAAAAAAAATCACGGGAATGAGTTTTGTTTTGTTTTGTTTGTGTCAGAAAGGAAGCACAATTTAAAGTTTTTTTAAAAAATAATTTCCAGAGTGTTTTCTTTACTTTGCGCCTTAAAATATGAGAGTTCCTTTTTCTATGAATTCCTCAACTTCAAACATTGTCTGACAAGAAGAAAGAGGAAAGGGAAGAGGATGGGTGAAAGGAGGAGGAGGAGGAGGAGGAGAAGGAGAAGGAAAGAAGTGGTGAAAGAGGAGGGTGGCAGCCGCCATTTCAGTGACAAATAGTCTCATCATTTGCGTTTCCGGGATTAATGGCGGTATTACTGACTTGTCATAGGCCCACGGGCCAAGTCATAGTTCTTCATTAGTGGATTGGTTGTTTGTAGCCTTGGCTCATTTTCCTGTTGGCACCTTATGTTTTCCTTATTGATTGAAAAATCAATATACTTTTGTATTTTACAGTTTACAGCTGTTATGCTTTATAGCTATTTTAAAGCTACCACCTCCTTATTTATTACACATGCTGCAGACATTTTCTCCACTTTGCTACTAGCTTTCAAGTTTTAGACTTATTTATCCTAAGGTACATCTGCGCACCACATGCAAGTCTGGTGCCCATAGAGGACAGGAAAAGGCATCAGATCCTCTAGAACTGGAGTCACAGACAGGTATGCACGGCCATGTATGTACTGGGAATTGAACCCATGTCCTCTGGCAGAGCAGCCAGTGCTCTTAACCGCTAAGCCATCTCTGCAGCCTGCCACTTGTCTTTAACAGTTCTTTAGTCCAACTGTTTTGGTTAACTTGCATCTAAACCAAGCATAAACCATCTGCAGGGTAGGTTTGTGAAGCTGACCCTTTGGAGATGTCCATCCTCATTTGGTCCTTGACTTGTAATTAGGATGGTTGCAAAAGTTACATATGACTTCTTGCTGATACCTATGATGTGAACCAGTAGTGTTTCTAAGCATATTTAAATTAAGAAAAAAGAATATTATACTTATGTACTCAATTTTACACTTCATTTTGTGTTATAATAAACACTTACTAAGGAGGCTGGAGAGATGGGTCAGCAGTTGGGAGCACTGACCATTCTTCCAGAGGACCCGGGTTAGATTCCGCACGGCAGCTCACAACTGTCTGAAAATCCAGTTCCAGAGGATTTGACACCTTCACACCAATGCACTTAAAATAAAGTTAAATAAATCATTTTTTAAAAACCTATTAAAGCAGCAAACCTGTGTTAAACAAAGACTCATTAAACCCAAACTCAAATGAACCACTCAATTTTTTTTTGTCAAAGAAAATCACAAGAAACTCAATTCTTATTCTTGAACATTCCCTATGTCAAGACTATACTAGATATCATCTCTGCATCATTCAGTCTTCTCCTCTCTCTGTCTCTGTCTCTCTGTCTCTCTCTCTCTCTCTGTCTCTCTGTCTCTCTCTCTCTCTCTCTGGTTTTTTGAGACAAGATTTTTCTGTGTAACAGTCCTGTTGTCCTGGAACCTGCTCTGTAGAACAGGTTGACCTTTAACTCACAAAGATCCTCCTGACTTTGCCTCCTGAGTGCTGGGATTACAGGCGTGTGCCACCCTTGCGTGACACATTATCTAACGCTTCCAACACTGCACAGTGTAAACAAACCTCATCCTATCCTAGACACAGAGGTGCTAACTGAATAACACTGTGTCCCTCAGCTTAGCTCTTAGAACCCTCCTCAGGATGTCACACTCTAGGTGTCCAAGTCTCTTACATGAAATGAATAGTCTTACATCTTTCCATGTACTTTGAATTACCTCTAAGTGCCTATAATGCCTCATATGGTATAAATACGTCAGTGGTTGTAGCCCTGTACTGGGGATAATCACCAGAGTCAGCTTTATTCCATGAAAGCAAGTCATAAATGTAGCTATATTCTTGATCAAACGTTGAATCTATAGAACTTGGGTTTATAGGAGACTGATGACATACATTTCCTTTTTAAAGTCGTAGGATCACGAGTCAGCTTGAACTTGAAACTATGTCTAAACTCAGGGTGCATGCCTTCAATTTTCTTTTCCATTATTCTGAATCATAATTTTGTCTTCAACCCCCAATAGCAGTAGTTCCTGCAACTGCAGCAGTAGGCATTCCCACAGTGATCTCACAGTATTATGCAGTATCAGGCCTTGACCCAAGGGACCTTGATGCTCTAGCTCTACTAAGTCTTCTGAAACCACACCAGGCAGGAACTGCTATTATCCCGATTCTTCAGAGGAGGAAGCTTAAGCACAGAACAGTGAAGCTAGTAAATGTGGAGGCGGTCATGCCAGCTCCAGAATCCGTGACTTCTCGGTCATATTTAGTCCAAGGGTATTTGTAATCCCAAAAAACCATCAGGACCACTCGCCATTGTCAGTCACAGCTGAATTCATTTCTTTCTGACCTGGACTTTAAAACATACCAATATGTTCTCTTTCTACACTCCCTGAGGAGAAGGTCCATATGGACCTGTACTTGATTCCTGTTGTAACTTAGAGAATTTCCCACAATACCCAGAGGCCTGGGTGTCCTGCAGATGGGACAGAGGATGTCCTCCAGTTTCTTGCAGGAACACATATAAGTGACCCAACCTTGACATCCAGAGGGAACAATAAGGAGAAGAAAGAGGAGCAGGAGGAAGAGGAAGAGAAGAGGGAGGAGAAGGAGAAAGAAGGAAGGTGATGGTGTCTTCATCATGGTCAAACAGAGAAGGACCTGGGAATCTGCTGTCATCTTGCACCAACATGGCCACTGAGAGTCATCTCCACTAGGAATATCAGCCAGCCAGCTTTGCTGAAATTCACCACTGCCATGGAACTCTCCAGTAGCTGGCTGTTTCACTCCTGGGACCACCACGAACCAGATCCAGGCAGCGTTCTAAGATCTGCATTACCTGATGGTGACAGAGCCAAGGCTGACCACCAGCCTCTCACAGAGTTGTCTTATGCGATACTGCCCATCATTTCTCTGGGTAACACGCCATCCTCTGGGCTAGATGGACAATGCTATTCCATGAGAAAACAAAGAAGTGTACGTCTCCACAGTGCCTGTGCATACGGTGCTGACCCAGGAAATTCTGCGAAGTGTGTCTCCATCTTGCTTAAATACCTGCTGGAATTGGTGCCTGACTTCTCTGTGTCCATGGCCATCCTGGAGAGAACAGAAAGGAAGAGCAGGCTGCTAATAAAAAGGTGTGACCACTGCGGGGTTTCAGGTGAACAGACAACAGTGGTTCCTTAACTCACTGTTGCTCACCTGGAGACCAGATACGATCTGCCCATCACCGAGGTCCAACTTTGGCTCCCAGGGCTCAGGCACTGAATGGGTAGGAACCACCCTGAGGGAGTTTTGGGTGTTCTGCAGATGCTAAAGTAAAACAGAAAGCATGATGACGGAAAGGAAACACTAGCTTCCAGAGAAATCCATATCGGATACTTCTATGGTGCTCTGTAAGGGGTGAGGTGGGGGACACATCAGAAAGAGACTTTATCTAGTCTTGAAAAAAATTAAGCCAAGAAGGCCCCTAACTTCTTCCAAATAGATGAGAACTGTGTTTCCTTCTTAAAATTACCCATCATCTAGCTGACCGACGGACGTTCCTGTCATTCTTTTTTCCGTGAGTAGATACAGATGGAATTATAGTCTTCCATCTCTAGACACGCACCACAGGGAAAGCCAGTGATTTCCCTCCTGATAACCACCGCAGTTTGCCTTGCAAAGCTGTTACTTAAGCTGGCCCTAACACTTGTCTCCTTGGACTCATTAGTCATTTCGTACACAGCCTGCTTCAGCAAGCAAGCTGTCGATAAAAACAGCACAGACTTATAAGTTCATAATCTTTTATAACACTCCCGAAAGTAACAAAATGGTATAAAACGAAACTGGCTCAGTGCAATGCAGGTATGAGCTTGCAATCTGGCAGGAACCTCGGCGCCCCTCAAGGCTGTCTGAGCAGCTGTTCCTGGTGTGCTCCTGTTGGTCAGATCTTAACGTGATACTGCTGGCACTTCCAGTGATGCCCCCGAACATCCTGCAGCCAACCTTGCATGCATTACTCTTGAATGGGCATCTGTTCCGATCTCCGAATAAGCTGGGCATGCGCATAGGGGATATTTCTTTTATTTTTGATTTTCATTATTTTATGTGTATGAGTGTTTTGCCCGTGTGTGTGTGTGTGTGTGTGTGTGTGTGTGTGTGTGTGTGTGTGTACCGTTTGCATGCAGAGCCCAAGGAGGCCAGAAAAGTATGTCAGATACCCTGGGACTGGAGTTTCAGACAGTTGTGAGCAGCCAAGTGAGTGCTGGGAATTGAACTTGGGTCCTCTGGAAGAGCCGCCAGTGCTCTTAACCACTCCAGCCTCAAACAGAGTATTTTTTTGAAAAGACAAGGCTGCTTGAACTGAGCCTTAATGTAATCTCCATACTGATGGGTCTGCAACCTGAAAAATGATTGTTAATGAGCATTTGATCCTAAGAATCTTAACTATACCACGAGAAAAGGCTAGCATTCTCTTCATGCCAATGCCCCTGAACCCAATCAAAGCCTTGACCCAGTAAGAGAGTCAAGGGGCAGCTTAGGAGCAATGTAACTGCCACTCTTTGGTTAGAAAAAAAAATACATAACTTGGAACTATTCCATCAGGGAGGTTGGCCTCCCCAGGGAGATGACCACCTTATTATCACCAGACCCATTTTTCTGTCCTTAAAAGCCTCAGCAGCCACTTTATTAAGCAGCTTACATTTCAATGAGATCCAGAATCAATCCCATCAGGTCAGGAAATCCAATAAGAACAGACATGGAAATTTATGTGTTTGTTTAAAGCTTACTGCAGAACAATTACATGTAGCTCGCTTCTAATCATCTACTATATTTTACAAAGTTACTAGCCACTATAGATTTTTTGAGATGATAGGATAATAAATTAAGTTTCTCAAATATTGTAGTATGTCTGACAGCCCAAGATGAGAGAGTTCAAATGCATAACTAGAGGCCCTGAGCCTCCAGTTGATTGGTACTGCTCCCCCCTCTCCCACCTCCCATGTGTGTTCAAGCACTCACAAGTGCATTCTTTTGTTCTGCAACAAAAGAAGACTAAAGATCAAGAATGCTACAGTCATCCGTCAAAGCTATTCACAGACATCTTTGGACAGGCTGTCTGCTAGCTCGCCAAGGGCTACATTTCCATTTCAGGAAGCTGAAGAGTCATCTGAAAATAACACAACCCCACAAGCCAGAATCTGAGGTTCAAAGGCAGATTCGATGGTAGATGGTGTTCAAGTTCAGAGGAAAGATGCATGTCTCAGGGAGTGACCCGGAAAGGTTTCCCAGGAAGGACAGGATTTACTGAAAATGACTAGCATGTGGGTGGTAGGGACAGAAGACAATGGACAGCCAGGAGGTGAGACCTTGAGCCAAGGCACAGCAGTAGGGAGCCAGGGTGTGTGTGGAAGGGTGATGACTGGACTGGGGCAGACATTAAGACAGGGGTGGAGGAAAATGGATCTGGGGGGGGAGGCAGCTCTTTCGTGGCACAATAATGCTCTGATAGTCCTAGGCTAGATCCTGTATTCTGAAGGCTCCTGGGGGACTTCAAAGCCTCAGGTGTTCCTCAGAAAGTCCTATGGGCTCCAGGATCTGAATCCCTGAAGCTGGCACAAGGGAGCTTTGGGAATTTTGTGTTAAGTTTGGAAAGTTTTGGGGAGAGCCCATAGTTCTCCCACAGAAGTAGATTCTCCTGCATTACCAATAAGACTTTTCAACTCTTTCAACCAATAAACACACTCAACAAAGTCAGAGAAATCAAGATTACTATACAAAACCCAGTTGTCTTCCTATAAACCAATGATACACAGGATGGGAAAGAACTTAAGTCAGGAAAACAGACTCATTCACAAGAGTAAAAAAGAAAAAAGAAGGCATGGAATACGCCTAACCAAGAAAATGAAAGATCTCTTATATGAAGACCTTAAAACAGGGAAGAAGGAAATTGAGGATGATACAAATGATAGAAAGACCTCCCATGCTCATGGACCAGGAAAACCAATATTGTGTAAATGATTGTGCTACTAAAAACAATCTGCAGATTCAGTACAAGCCCCATCATAATCCCAACACCATTCTTCTCAGAAACAGAAAAGTGTCTTCAATTTCTTGTGGACACACATAGACCCAGACAGCCAACATGATTCAGAGCAAGAAGAATAATGCTGAAGGTATCACCATACTAGATTTCAAGTGACATTGCAGAGCTACAGTCCTCAAAACAGCATGGCACTTGTATCAAAACAGATATGTAGGTTGTTGGATTATAACAGAGGCCCCAGATAAGAGCCCACACAGCTACAGCCACCTGATTTAAAAAGAAAAAAATAAGATGCCTAAAATCAACATTGGAGGAAAGACAGCACCTTCAGCAATTGGTGCCAGGAAACAGAATGCATCTACAAGCAGAAGAGAAAATCATGTCCTTATCATGAAGTCTTTACAAAAATCAACTGCAAATGGATCACAATCTGGATGGAAGACTTGAAACTATAGGGAAAATACTTCAAGACACAGGATAGGTAATGACTTTCTGCATAAGACCCAACTCAGGCAGAATATAAAGTCAAAAATTGACAAATGGGACTCATGAAAGTAAACCGCTTCTGTATAATTAAAAAAAAAAAAGAAGTCAAGTGAAGAAACAACCTGCAAAATGGGAGAGAATCTTTGTCAGTTGTATCTGACAGGATTAACGTCTAGAATATACGGTCTTAAAGAACGAACAACAAAAAAATAAACAACATAATTTTAAAAATCAACTGTAGATATGAACGCAGTTCTCAAAAGAAAAAAAGACAACTTACCTATAAACATTTTAAAAGCGTTCGGCACCATTCACTGCCAAGAAAACGTGAACTACTTTGGGATATTGTCTTGCTCCAGTAAGAATACAAATAACACTAAATGATGCCGAGACGCTAGAGAAAGGGGAATCCTTAACCACCATGGGAGCATCCACTGATGTAGCCACTATGGAAATGTAATGGGGGACACAGAGCCTGAACTGGTCATCTTCTGTAACCAGGCTAGGCTTCCAGTGGAATTGGGACACCAACACAGCCACAAATCCAAGATGTGCTGGGGGTAATGGTGGCACAGAACTTGTAGGAGAGGTCAACCAATGACTGATCCAACTCAACACCTATCCATGAGAGGAAGCTCACCCCTGACACTGTCTGGAGGGCCAGGACCCAGAAGCTGGATAGTCCAGAGACAGAGACGTAGGAAAGAACCAAACATGACTGGGGAAAAAAAGTTAATGAAATGATTCTTAATGATACTTGACTATACCTGTA
The DNA here is from genome assembly GCF_982192425.1 of Myodes glareolus. Taxonomy (NCBI): domain Eukaryota; kingdom Metazoa; phylum Chordata; class Mammalia; order Rodentia; family Cricetidae; genus Myodes; species Myodes glareolus. Next base: position 51,575,536 of record NC_142039.1, on the reverse strand, counting down.
GACTGGACCTAGCATAATCATCATCAGAGGGTCTTCATCCAACAGCTTATGGGAGCAGATGTAGAGGTCCACAGCCAATCATTAGGTGGAGCTTGGGGATTCCTGCAGAAGTGGGCAAGGATGGATTGTAGGAGCCAGAAGGGTCAAGGACACCACAAGAAAATGGCCCAAAGAATCAATTAACCAGGGCTCATAGGGTCCCACAGAGACTGAACTGATAATTGGGGATACCTGCATGTGACTGACCTAGGTCCTCTGCATATATGTTATAATTGTGTCGTTGGTTCTCGTGAGACTACTAACAGTGGGAGCTTGGACTGTTTGACTCTTTTGCCTGATGCTGGGACCCTTTTTTTCCTACTGGGTTGCCTTGTCCAGAATGAATGAATATGAGGGGATGTGCCTAGTCTTGTTATAACTTGATATTCCATGTTTGGTTGATATCCCTGGGAGGCCTGCCCTTTTCGGAAGGGAAGGAGGAGGATGGATCTGGAGGAGAGGGGACACTGAGGGAAGGGAGGAGGAGAGGAAGAAGCAGTCAGATGTAATATATGAGAAAAATAATAAAAAATACAAAAACAAATTTAAAAACAGTAAGACAAAGAACCAACAGTGAAAAAGAGGGGGAGGAGAAGGAGAAGAGGAGGAAGGCAGGCAGGCAGGCAGGCAGGCAGGCAGGAAGGAGGGAGGGAGGGAGGGAGGGAGGGAGGGAGGGAGGGAGGGAGAGAGGGAGGGAGGAAGGAAGGAAGGAAGGAGAAGGGAGGGAGGGAGGGAGGAAGGGAGGGAGGGAGGAAGGAAGGAAAGGAAGAAAGAAAGAAAGAAAGAAAGAAAGAAAGAAAGAAAGAAAGAAAGAAAGAAAGAAAGAAAGAAAAGAAAGTCAATATGGAGATTTCTTAAGAAACATTTTCTTGGGGTGGGACATCCCACAGTAACTGGGCTTTCCCTCATCTATCATTTAATTAAGAAAATGTTCTCACAGGCATATTCGATGATCAGCCTGATGAAGACAACTCCTCAAATGATGGTCCCTCTTCCCCGGTGACTCAAGTTTGTGTCAAGCTGACAAAAAGTAACTAACACAATTGGCCCCTTATCAACTTGACATATAAATATCTACTCAACCATAACTTCTCTTTCTTGTTTGCCACTGAAGTCTCATGTTAATATCATAATATGAAATATAATGTACCTTTTTAAAGCCCTACAGTTTTTAAATTTTCAACACTTCAAAAGTCCAAGTTTCTCTTTAAAAATCCAAGGTCTCTCCACTGTAGGCTCCTGTAAAATCAAAAACAAGTTACATACTTCTTATTTTGAGAGGGAAAACCCAGGGCACATTTACAATCAAAGCAAGGCAAAACTTAACTCCAACAATATAAACAGTTGAGTGTCTGAAGTCTGGGGCTCCCTCATCATCTTCTGAGTTCCAAAGGACATGGATAGCCCCAAAGCCTCCATATTTCCTTCCACAACACACACTGGCTCAGGTCAGCTCTATTCCACACCTGATGCTATCCTTGTTAATCATCCCATGGTTGTAGCATCTCAGTATGCTGGGATCTCCAATGCACTTTAAGTTACACCTTCAACAGTGAACTCCTGACCTCGCTTCACATGACCCTATTACACGCTGTCAACCCTCAGCTTCTCTCCATTTCCCCTTCAATCTTGGAATCTCATCGGCAATTGATGTTGTACCTTCAGCAATGACCTTTTCTAGCCTGTCTTCAGGGAGACTCCAATGCTGTCACGGCTGCTCTACACAATCCCCTCAGGATGTCAAAACCAGTACCATGCAAGAGACTCTAACATAACACCAAGTTTAACTGCCAACTTGAGATACAACCTTGGTCCCCTGTGAACCATAGCTTCTGTGTGCTGACCCTGAAGAAACACTTCCCGGAAAATTTTGCCTCAATGATCTTATTCTCTTATTAACTACAGCTTACTTTCAGCTCTAGATATAAAATATCTATTGTCTCAGTAGAGCAAAGATTTTACTTCTACAGATTTTTAATCAAAATATATCACAGAAATAGCCATGACAGAATCTTTGAGGAGCTCAAAATATCCCTCTGAAACCTGGCAAGCCAGTCCCCCATTGTCTGCACTGCTCTCGGCATTATCTTCCAAGTTCCCACAACAGCTTGTTAGTCTCTGATAAAGTTTCTCCCAGAAGCCATTGGTTAAGTAAACATCCTAGTGTCAGGGGTTCTCTTAAGTTCCCTAAGGCACCAACACAATACAGGCAATTGTCACTGCTGATGGTTGCTCACCAGAACTAGATGAGGTGACCCTATAGTTGAAGATGCCACACATCTTCATCATAAAACAAAGAGCAATCAATCTAGGAATGGGCTAGAAGTGTCCTCCCTGCTACCTAATCCTCTTATGCCAGGAGGTAGGCTACCAGGGAAGAATTGTCATCAGTAGTCTTACTCACCTATGGACCCAGTACATAACAATTGGACCCAGGCCAGCCAATCAAGGTGAGCCTGCTGGTGCAATAGCGCTGAGTCTATTAGAGAGGTCACCAATGGCTTGCCAATTAGATTTGATGAACAGTATACAGAAAAGAATTCATATCTAGTACTGTAAACCCAATCAAAAGCCCAATGACTGAGGAGGTCATAGTCCCTAATGGGGAAGACTTCTAATGGGGAAACTACTGCTTCTGTTTGGCTAAATAGACATGATGTGTCTGCTGAATTGCCTTCTAAATATGTATGACTATAGAATAGAGCTGCTTTCAGCTTTGGTCAGAGAAACTTACTTTGATGGTGGTCAATAGAGCCTGTAGAGACTCCTAAGTGGACAAAGTTCAGAGAATAAATGACTGTTGAATGCCCAGCCATAAATGAGAGATCTATATCTCCCCCTCCACCAACCCCAAGGATCAGAAAACATGATGGAAGGAATAGAAAGAATATAAGATGGTACAAGTCTCCCTGTGCTGTATGCTTTTACAGTTGACTTGGAATAGCATCCACTTAAATAAAACAACTCCTAGGCTCTCAAACTCACTGTCACATTCTTGGGCCCCACGTTTTCCGTACTTACAGTACCTCCTATCAGAAATCCTTCTGAAATCCCCACCATGGTGTGTCATCATCGCTGCTGACATTCTCCGACTCCTTCCCCATGTGCTGTTCCTTATGTTATCAGTCAAGATCAGGCTTGTTCATAAACCAAAGAAACCCACAATAGCAGTGGTTTGAGCATGTCAATGTCTGGGAATGGACATTTTAAGTTGAAATAAGAAATCTCCAAAGTCATGCTGAACCTTGGCCCCCTACCAGCCTCTACTTCTCCATCCCTAAGTAAAACACTCATCCTTACAGCCCAATAAAATCTGCGAGAAGTCCATATCTTTGCAGCAGAATTATAGGAGGTAGGATAGGTCATGGAATGAGGGAAAGGTGGGGGAGGGTAAGGGACACATGTCAAATATCCATTGGGACAATTTTCAGAAAATAGTTACATGACGCTTATCAACTTATTAAAAGTCTTGGCCAAAACTCCATCTCATAGCCAAAGGAGGGGGGTGCATAGATTAAATAGTCTTTGTTTCAGACAACTTTGGATTTTGCTATTAGAGAAGAAAGTGTGAATGGATAATTACAGACCACTTCCTTTAGAGATATGCCTAATACATTGGCATGGTGATAATACCACATGTGTCCAAATTCATCGTGACTTATACATTAAATGTGTGTAATTCTTATATATCAGTTATGCCCCAGTGAAGCTAAAACAATGAATGGGAAACTCGAGTGCCATCTATACAGGTACAGGCTACATAATAGGAGCTCTTGGCAGCCTCGTCTAGTGACACCAGTGTACAGATGATGTCCACACTTCTCCCGTTCATCCTTTTCGTCTTAAGGTGAACTGCTGTTTTCTTGTGTCTTCTGTGTACTTTCATTGGTTGTTCATATCGAACTCAATATCTTTAAAATGTAAATTATTAAATCAGCTCCTCACTTCCCCTCCACTCTGTGTCCTTGCTCTTATCCACAGCAGTCCCAGGCTGTTTCATTCAACAGACTCCACTGACTTCTTGCGGTGTGCAGACTACATAGTCCAGGAACACGAAACACACCGTGCAACAAAACAGATCTGTATACATCAATCTTCACCCATCGCTTAAAACATACAGTGCAGCTTGCCACAGTTCTGAGTCCTCTTCACACATCCTAGGCTCACTGGGTAAGCGCTGTGTCTGGAGAGAACCTGCCATTTGTGAGTTCCAGTCTTTTTAGAATATTCATTTGACTTATTTTTGGTTTTGCTTTTGTTTATTTGGGATTTTGTTTTTTGTAGCAGTGGTTCTTGACCAGGATAATTTTGCTTAGCAGGAGATGTTCAGCTATGGCTAGAGATACTCATGAGTCACAGTACATGGTTTCTGCTGTGGTTTGGGGATGATTTAAGCGTATTCCTCAAAAGTCCACGTCAGGAAGCTTGGTGTGGTGATGTCAAAAGTCCTTAAAATCTAGGTCTAAGTGTGTGACTGGACCACTGGAGGCACGGTCCACCCAGGGAACTCATGCTAGGCTCATGGATTTTTAGTTCTCATGTGGTTGAACTGTTACAATGCATGGCCTCCTTGTACATTTGACCTTCTGTCTGAGACTGGTTCCATTTCTGTTTTCCCAGAAACACAACCATAGTGTTGTGATACAAGCAGGAAGCTCTCACCAGGACACTGGAATCATGCTCTTAAGCATTTAAAACTGTAAGTTAAGTAAATATCCTTTTAAAATAAACAGTCTCTGGTATTTTAATACCAGCATGTCATGGATCGAAACCTAGGCTGTTGCCAAGCCTCATACAACCTGTAGGACAGTTGTATAGGAAGAGTTACCTGGTCTCGAACATCAGTAAAGCTGAGATAACTCTATATGAGAGCCAAATCATGCCTAGTTCTCAGTGCCAGGTCAAAGATCATTTTCATGAAACATGCATGCTTTTCTCTTGCATTCCTGTTAGCTCAAAGCTACTGCGGAAGTTTGAATGAATTATAATGGTCCTAATAGGCTCAATATGCTTGAAAGAAACCGCTTAGGAAGTGTGTTAGGAAGCTTGGGTGTGGTGTTGGTGGAGGAGGTGTGACACTGGAGGTTGGTTTTGAAGTTAAAAAACGCAGGCTTTGCCTCCTTGTGGATCAGACATAAGCTTTTAGCTACTCCAGTGCCTGGGATGACCGCTGCCATGTTCCCCACGATGATGATCATGAACTCACCCTCTGAAACTGTGAGCAAGTCCCCAGTTAAATGCTTCCTTTTATAAATGGCCTTGGGCTGGAGAGATGGCTCAGCCCTTAAAGGGCAGGCTCACAACCAAAACGAAACGTTGCCTTGGTCATGGTATTTCTTCACAGCAATAGAACAGTAACTTAATTCAAACATTTCCACCTGTACTTCTACTGGACACCGAATTCCCCTGTGTAAGCCTCACTAATGACAATGTCTGTGAGCCATAAAAGTCTACAAAGTTGGATGTGTGCCTGGTTCATCCAAGTCACCCAATGCTTAGCACAGAGCCAAAAGCCATTTCGATATCTGCCATATGGATGAGCAGGGAGCATCAAGTGGCGTCTCTTCTTTCAGACTGCAGTTGCTGAGATCTGGGCAGTCTGATGGTTCTTTCTTCAGAGGAGAAGCTGCCAAGACCCTCATGGCTATGGCTGGCAGAAACTCAGCTGGCCCTCAGCCACAGGAAAGAATCCACCTCTACCAGTCCAAAGTGGGAGAACTTAATGGAGAATGAGACTAAAAAACAGCAGAAACTACAACTGTGCTACACTTCGATGTCTTGCAAATCTAGTAAGACTCAGGAAAGACCTTTGCTTGCACGGGAACTTAACCAGCTTTGTAGTGAGTTAAGGTAAGTAGTCCTTTCTACTTCCCTGCCTCCTACCCCATTCCAGCCAAACCAGGAGCCAATAGGCTTGTCCCTGGGCTGGCTCTGTGCTGTGTCTGGACCACCTCAGGGTGAAAGGTTGAGCTGACACTTGTCTGCATCAGGGTGGAAGGTTGTGTGCCAACGTTCACTCATTAACTCAGCCATTTTTGGGGGGAGGGGACAAGACTTGGAGTTGGAAGCTGACATGTCCAGCAGGCCTAGAAAACTGCTGATTCTGCAGAAAGCAGCTCCCACTGTGTCTTAGCTTTTTTTTTGGGGGGGGGGGGGAGGAAGTATTTGAAAGACAAAACAAAAGACAAATCCAATGACTCACAACCATATTGCCTCAGCTGCATTAGCATCAATCATGTATCTATGACCTGTGTGTGTGTGTGTGTGTGTGTGTTGGGGAGTGTGCACAGGTATGTGCATATGGATCTTACCAAGCTATTCTCCAGAGCCAGACTCCAGACTAACCATGAATAGATGCAGAGGAAGGCTATCTTCTCCACACTGACAAATTATGTCCCAGAACTTGATGTGGGAGTCCCCTCTGTGTGCTGTCATTACCATTAATGAATAAAGAAACTGCCTCTGGCCTCGGTTTCATGGCATCTCTCTAGCTCTGCCTTTCTTTCTCCCATCATTCAGTTCTGTCTCCCCTGCCTACCTAAATTCTGCCCTATCACCAGGCAAAGGCAATTTCTTTATTCATTAATGAAAGCAACACATAGACAGAAGGACCTCCTACACCATTTCCCTTTTCTGTTTAAATAAAAAAGAACTTAGATAGACAGAGAAGACAGAACTGAATGCTGGGAGAAAGAAGGGCAGAGCCAGAGAAACACCATGGATCTGGCAGTTTCTTTATTCATTAATGGTAATGACAGCACACAGAGGGGACTCTCACATCAAGAACTGTGTTAATCTTGCTGGAGAAAACTTTCTTCAGCATCCAGGTTGCCTTCCTAAACCCCCACATTCTCAGTTACTTCTTGCAAGGCAATATCTCTCTTAAGTGTTTCTGGTTAAGTGAGCAGTGGCTTCCTCTTTTTACTCAATGTGGAACTAAGGCAATGAATTGCCTCTGATCTCCAAGTTCCCTCTTCTAAATCTCAACCCAGAAGAACCCGGGGGTGATTATACAATCAACAAAACAGATCAAACAAACAGACAAAAACCAAAAAGGAAAAAAAATCCCATCATTTTCATGGCAATTAATCACACCAGGCCAGTAGCACAGCTTTTTAGAGGCTCATTTTTTTTTCCAACAATCTGTTTCATATAATAGGGTTAAGGGGAAGGAAAAAAACTGACAGTAAATTGAAAATAGAAAGTTTAAGCTATTTGGGGGGGGGAGGAAGCAGGCAATAATCCCAACTGGAGTAATAGTTAATACTTTATCACACTGAGCTCAGAAGTATAGGCTAAAAAGGTAAGAGCTTCCTTAAGAAAATCATATAGGGGGCTGGAGAGATGGCTCAGCTCTTCAGAGCACTGGCTGCTCTTCCAAAAGTTCTGGGTTCCATTCTCAGAACCTGCATGGTTCACATTGTCTATAACTACAGTTCCAGGGGATCTGATGCCCTCTTCTGGCCTCCATGGACACCAGGCACGTACCTGGCACACTTATATGCAAGTAGACAAAACATTCATATACATAAAATAAAAATAAATAGATCTTAGGGGAAAAAAGAAAATCAAATACAGTAGGCTTTTCCTCTGCAGTATGATGGGTTGAATATCCTAACTCTTTTGCTGATAGAAATGATCCTAATTTGGATAAGAAATGTTTTAACATGATTCTGTAAATTAATTGTGTAAAGGTGAAGTATATGCCAATCCTCACAACAAAATGAGATTTTGTGAAACTTTGGGAGTGTCAAAGCTTACCCTGGCCTGGAGAAATCTACCTCATCTGGAGACCGGAGCTTCAGTGTCTGCCTCTGTGGGAGGGGCAGAAAGAAGAATGTAGAACCAAGGTCATACTCAAGGTGTGTGTGATGGCTAAACTTCACCAGCTTGATGGGATCTGGGATCAAATAAAAGACACACCTCTGGGCAGGAGTATCCAGAAGGACTGAAAGCCCCTCTCCACAGTGGAAGGCCCCTATCAGAAGGTGGAGTAGATATAGAGAAGGAAAGAAAACCCAGCCCCGCCTCCCCCTTCCTCCTCTTACCTCATCTGTTCTTGCCACTGCAGCTGCCGCCACCAGCCCCCACTAGTGTAGGGTTGCAGCTTCTTTCCCCTGCCAGGGTGAGTTGAAGGCTCTCCAGGAACCGTCTGGACTTTCAGCACCATTTTGGGAGTGCCAAGGCAGCCACGAGCAGCTATTTGGTTTGCAGACTCTTTGGCATGCAGATTGTTGTTTTTGAACTATCCAGTCCCTATTGTGTGACTCGGTCTCATAAACTTCCTCCTATTTATATACGTTCTACCACTTCAGTTCCGCTAGGGAACACTGCCTAACGCACCGAAGAACAGCAATGAGATTTCTGTAAACCAAGAAATGCCCTTATCTACAGTGAAGCTCCCCACTGAGCCTAGTGAAAACAACAAAGAAGCTGCTTGTCTCAGCCTTAGGGTTTCTATAAGAGAAGCTAAGACAATTACTTGAAAATTCATACACAAGTTGGACTTCGTGTCTTTGTAACAGGAAAACTCTCAAAAGGAAATTTAACCATGGGTCTGCTTCAATGCGTAGTACTTGAGAGTGACCAGCAGGGGGATTCTCAAGCTCAGCAGGGCCCTCACAGGATACCTCCAGATGAATTTCTAATAAAAATGAGAGGTTCAGAAAGAGCAAAACACAAGGAAATTGGGCACATTCTGACTACTTAAATTTATTCTCATTGTATGGGGGTTTGTTTGTTTGTTTTAAACAAGTTCTTGCTCTACAATCTTCTCAAGGGCAGTACTGGACTTGCAGGCATGCCATCCCTAAGTCCACCATTGCCATCCATTTTGCTGCCTTTCACAATAGGCTTATTGTCTGGACAAACCTTCCTAACTGGTGGGGTCAGCATACAAAGCAGGTATTCTAGAGTTTTGTTTGTTTGTTGTGTGTGCGTGTGTGTGTATGTGTTGTGTTGTGCTGTTGTGCTTTATTTTTTTACAATAGACAAACACTGGTAGACCTTTCCCACTAGGCTGCTGGGATAAGAACAGCTTTCCCTGCCATGTACTATTGACCCACGATGCTCTGCTCAAGTACAGAGAATCAAGCAACTGCGATCTGAACCCTCTGAAACAGTGAGCTGAAATGAATAGTCCCTTCCTTATGCCGTTCCTGTCAGGAGCTTAGTTACGGCTATACAGACCTAGCTAACATAGAAAACAGCGTCAGAGAAACTCCGCTTTGTTGTGAATGAGTCCGACCACATGGTTCCTGTAAGCCTTTGGAATTCGTCTGTGGGTGAGGGAGACTGATGTGCTAGTGAAATATATTCTATCAGCTGGGACCAATGTTACTAAAACTAATGAAATTCTAAGAAATTCTAATAATGAATCCTATTTTGTTAGAAAGAGACACATATAATCATCCAAGAATTTCTAAGTTTAATGAAATACAATAAAGAAGATAAATACTACTCAGAAAATCTAGGCCATAACAGGTAAAGCCACAGCCAGCGTTCTACTCATAGAGACCATTGAAGCATTTTCTCTAAGATCAGGACCAAGACAAGAACGTCCGCTTTCCCTACTTCTGTTCAACTTAGTACTGAAGGAGTCTGCCAAGGAAAGGAAATAAATGGCATTTAAATCAGTAAAAAAGAATATGCTAAATTGTTGCTACTTTTGGGTGACATGATACAGCTTGCAGAAAACCCTGAAAACTTCATAAACAAGTATTAGAGTATGTAACAAATTCAGCAAAAAATTTAGATACAGAATAAACACACAAAATCAGTTGTACTTCTTCACCTCCCAAAAAACCTATACAAAATGAAAACCAATTTCATATTCAATAAATCAGGGAAATGAATAAAAAATTCAAGTCTTAAATTTATATAGAATCAGCAAATGCTCTGAATAGGCATACACACACACACACACACACACACACACACACACACACACCCTTGAGAAAAAAACAAAAACAGGCTTCTGGGTAGCCAAGTCTGTCCTGGCCGGTAGGTGTGGTCACAAACTAACCCACTTGCTGTTCCTGGCCTTCAGTTCTAGCCCACAGACGGCAGCCACCCTGGTCCTGTCCTCTGGGCCTGCTCTCACAGGCTCACTGGAGATGGCTTTGATATATGGTGTGTTTCCTTCTTACGGACTGTAATCTTCTGGTGGGCTGCGTAACTCGGCACTCCCACTTACTCAAGGGGTTATCCCTTGTTCTGCCATCTACCAGGGAAGCATTTCAGATATTTCTGAGCCAGGAGACAACCTGGCAGCCATTGTCTCATTTCTAGCATGAGCTGCATGGACCCCACCTTATCCTAAGGAACAGACTTCCCTGGATGATGTTATGGTTCCCTGGATGATGTTATTGGTTGTGCTCAGAACCCATCTGACTGCTGAGCAGCTACGGACACTTCCTCCCTTAGGCGGCCCAGATGTTCCTGAGTAGCTCTGTTGCAGTTTAACCCTGGGTCTAACTTTGGCAGCAGAAGGGAGGGGAAGTGGATCCTGACATGGGCAACTGTTACTTTTCTGTCTTGCTCTGTGAAATACTAAGCTATGAAAGGAAGGGATGAGTCACTCATATTAGGTCAGTGCCATCAAATCCTGGGCTCCATGTTCAGGCTTTTCTGCACACTATGGCAAAGCCTGGAGGCTGGTTTATAAACCTTATCTCCTAACTTTTTAAAATTATTTTCATTTTTGCCTTATTAGCTTGCAATGCATGGATATAAACACAAAGTCTCTTCTCTCTCTCTCTCTCTCTCTCTCTCTCTCTCTGTGTGTGTGTGTGTGTGTGTGTGTGTGTGTGCGTGTGTGTGTGTGTGTATGCACACATGTGTTTCTAAAGATCAGATTCCAAGACTCACCACAGGGCAAAGGCCACGCTTTAGAAAAGTCCTGCATTTGGAAGAAATGGCCTTCACCCCAGCATCTCCTTCAGACTGGGAGCTCCCCTGGAAGGAGCTTGTGACTGTTACCACCGCTTTACTCAGACATTGGCCAGGAGCCTTCTTCAAGAACATGAATCCAAGGTGGGTCCTGACGAAGACAGCAGCCGGAGGTGGTCAGAGACCCTTGACAAAGCAGCACACACTGTCTGTCACAGAAAACTAGGAAGCGTAGCCAAATCTAGAACCCAGGGGAAAGAAACAGCAAGCTAGAAACAAATTAAATCCAAGGGAGGAAGCACGGCAGCTTAGCATGGAAGCAGTGAGACAGAAAGCTGGTGAACAGAGGAAAAGCCACCAAGTCAAAGCAGGCTCCTCATAAAGAAAGGAGAAAACTGGTAACTCCCTAGAAAATTCACCGAGAGCAGCTGGGAAAGGGGAACCCCAGCTGCCGATGCCATCAGTCAATACACTTTGAAAGATAATAAAAGGCTGTTAAGAACGTTTTATACCAGTCTATTTGTCAACTTAGACAAATTCCTTGAAAACACAGTATCAAGAATGTCCCACAAAAGCGTTCCAATAATGCTATGTCTGTCAGAGTAATTGAATGCACAAAGAAAATTCTAGTCTCAGATGTAGCACTGAAAACTCTTACAAATGTTTATAGAAGAATTATAACCATCTTATACAGACTCTTAGAACATAGAGAGTAAGGGAGCCCTCTCCAGGTGTTTTGTGACGTCTTGATACATTAGCTTATCAAAGCTGGTATAAGAAGGTACAATTATAAGTCAATTTTTACCAGGCTAAGATACAAAATACCAAAATTAAAGATTAACGACCCCAGTTCATCAATGTGGTGCTGTGGCTTGAACATGGAGTACTCTCCACAGGTTCGGGTTTTGAGCACTTGACCCCCAGTATGTGGTGATGTTTTTTGGGTATTTTTTTTTTATTTTATTTTTGAGACAGGGTTTCTCTGTAGTTTTTAGTGCCTGTCCTGGAACTAGCTCTTGTAGACCAGGCTGGCCTCGATCCACCTGCCTCTGCCTCCCGAGTGCTGGGATTAAAGGCGTGTGCCACCACCACCCGGCACATGGTGATGCTTTAAAGGCTGCGAAGTCTTTAGCAGGTGAGACCTGGATAATAGAAATGTCACCAGGAGCCTGCCTTTGAAGGTTATACCCACCCCTGATTCCAGGCTGAAGTCTTTGCTTCCTGGTCTGCTCTGATTGGACAATACTGCACCACACACTCCAGTCACAACATAAAAGTGACTAATACATCTGGCTTATCAAAGGAATCCAAGATTTGTTTAGCACTCAAAAATCAATCTGCGGACATAACTCACCTTGTTAAAAGAATGAAGGATGAATAAGAACTATTAGGTTTTAAATGGCATATGATAATGCTATACCCACTAATAATAATAATAATAATAATAATAATAATAATAATAATGAAACCTTAGCAGGAGCTGGGGAAATGGCTCAGCTGGTAAAGTACCTGTCAACAGAAGCATGTGGATGAGTGTGAGTCCCAGCATCCATGAAAAAAAGCTGGGCCCAGTGACACACGTTTGTAATCCTTGTGCTGAGGGAGCAAAAAAAGGCTGATCCTTGGCCTTCACTGACCAACAAAACAACACTAATTGGCAAGTCCCAGGTCCCAGGGAGCAACACAGCCTCAAAAAACCAAGGTAGACAGCTCCTAAAACAAGACATACATGCTAGTCTCTGCACACACAAATACCCACACAAACATATACTCCCATATTTACACACACACACACACACACACACACACACACACACACACACACACATCACAGAAAGCGCTCAGCAAGCTAGAACTAAATATGTACTTCCTCAGTGTGATTTTTTTTAAAAAAAAAAATTGGAGCTAGCCAAGTATTTCACACTCAATCTCTCAAGTTCTCCATGGGGTTCAGGACCAGGCTTGCCTGTTATTGTCCCTTCCTGCAGCTGAGTTGTCTCAGTCACCGAGACAAAGTGGGAACAATAAAGAAAGGGTATAGAGTTTGCATAGAAAAATATGTAAAACCTTCATTTGAAAACAACATGTTATGTCATAAATTATTTTAATAACCTGCAAACTATTGAATTTAATAACTAAATTCAGTAAGGTGATTAGATGCATGGTTAATATACAAATCCGGTTAAGAGGTGTCCAACACAGTATAGAAGCTGGCTTTTGAGCAGGAGGTGTAGCTTCATTGGTCGAGTGTTTGCTTGAGTTCCATCCCCAGCATGACACAAATCAGGTGTGAGATTGAAAGTTGGGATCTATCGTGACCCCACTCATATAAGTTTTTCCAGTTCCCATCCACTTACCTGCAAATTTCACGATTTCATTTTTCTTTGTAGCTGAGTAATATCCCATTGTGTATTCGTACTATGTTTTCATTATCCATTCACCAGTTGATAAATGTGCTGGTGGATTCCATTTCCCAACTATTGTGAATTGAGCTGCAGTGAACACAGATCTCTGTAGGGTGACATAAAGTCCTTTGGCTATCTGCCCAAGCTGGGTCGTATGGTAGTTCTATTTCTAGTCCACAGTTCCTGTATTAGTCTATGCTCCTACAAAATGTAAGAGCTGCCCTTCCCTGACATCCACACCCGAATTTGTTGTCATTTGGATTCCTAATTTGACCATTCTTGAGGTGAGATGAAATCTGAAAGTAGCTTTGATCTGCATTTCCCTACTAGCTAAGGATAGTGACCTGCTTATTTTTAAAATGTATTTACAGTCATTTATATTTCTTGTTTTAAGAACTTTTTGCTTGGTTCCATAGTTCATTTTCAGTTGAGTTGTTTGTTTTCTTGAAGCTTAGCTGTTTGAGTTCACTGTATATTCTAGACCTAATCCCCTGCACCATATGTAGCTAACTGAGATTTTCTCCTATTCCATGTGCCGACTCTTTACTCACCATTTCCTTTGCAATACAGAGTTTCCAAAACTTCATGAGATACCATTTATCAATTGCTGGCCTCATTTTCTGCATGGAAAGTCCATAGCTGTAACCTATGAGCAACCAAACACTGTCTGATTGGGAATGAGCCTGCTCCACAGGACAGACATCACACCCAGTACTATAAACCTGATCAAAAGTCCATGACTGTGGAGATCACAGACCCTAGTGGGGGAAAGCCTACTGCCTCTTCTCATGTATTTGACCAATACCATGTCTTATGTCCTTTCCAGTGTCCTTCATTGGTTTCAGCAAACCTTGATTTACTAAATTAGTGCCTAGTTTATTTAGCGTTCTGCTAGAAGGCTATGATCTTATTGGTGGGTTAACTGGACCACAGAAAAACAACAATAAAGGTGTGCGGCTAAAATACCAAAGAGAAAAACCAGCAAACAGCCAGAAGTGGCCTTGAGCAACTCAGCTGTGGGAGCGTGCAGGTGACAAATGTTTTCTGAAATTTCTCAGAAATCTAAAGGGGAAACTATATTTCCCAAAGTCACATGGGGGATGAGGACTCCGTTTTTTGCTTGATTATAGAGGAACGGTGTCAGCACCACTGTCTAGAGACTTGGGAATATCTAGGCTGCAATTCCTCTATCAATAAATAACATCTTTCAGAAGCTATAACACCACCTAGCTTGCAAAGCATTTTCATTTTTTATTATACCATTTCAAATATAATTTGTTACTGTTTTTCTCTCTGAATCCACCTTAAAAAGGCAATATATTTTCCCTAAATGATATGTTTGAAGGTTTCTAAACAGAACGAACCCACATTCAGAATAGCACTATGTAATCATTTTTTTCCACGGGTATTAAATAAGCCATTCTCTGTAAAATAAAGGAAGCATTTAACTTGTTTGAAATGTTATATTTCAAAACTTAGGCCTAATTTTCAGGAAATCTTTACTGGGGGAGTTTGTTCATACCTTGCAGTAGTGTAGCCCAGGGACTTACAAACCTATTCTCTTGGATGCTGGGATGCAGGGACAACACATAGAGGAGTAAATAAAATCACAGCAACCGTCTGTCCACCCTGCAAATGTGGACCTGGAGCTCCCATGGAAGGGATGGAGGTCATCTGTGGTGTAGAGCGACATCTCAATCAATGGCTTTTGTTTTACTCAGGAATAATTTCCTGTGTTCTTTCCTTTCCTAATCTGGAGCTCTTTGACCAGTTCTCTCTTTCTCAACAAAGAATTGTCCTCCTTCTGCATTACAGAAAGAAGGTGCAAAGTTTGGCCACATGCAGCCCACAGTAACCAACGCAAAAGGCTCTAAGTGTGACCAAGGCCTGGAGGCCATCTGAAATTCCTTTGAGGATATAGCTCGTGCCAGGTAAAATGCTGGAGAAGTAAAAGACACAAATGCTTACAAATCTAGAATGAATACATTTTTAATGGTTCATTTTATTCATTAATGAAACAGTAGCAGAATTGTGAAGCTGATGCAAGAGAGATTGGAGGCACTGAGCGTGTCTAGGCTTCAAAAGAAAGAGTGCTGGAAAGAGATCTTTCAGGTAGAAAATTGGTTTCAGACCAGCAGGGCAATAAAATAATAACCTTTGTTAGATTTTAAATTTTTATTTATTGCAACTCTGTGTTTGTGTGCATGGATGTGTGTGTATGTATGTGTGTTACATGTATGAATGCAAGCCTGCATGTATGCACAAGTAAAGGTCAGAGGACAACCTTCAGGAACCAGTTCTCTTCCTCCAATATGAATTCTAGGGATTGAATTCAGATTATCAAAACTGTAGGGCAGGAGTTTTACAGGAATGAGGCATCTGGCTATGTCTGGTTATTTTTTTGAGTGAATAGAAATTATAGAAACATTATTGGGCAGAAGTCAATCCTCTTGAAAATGTAACATGGTAGTCAGTCTCATGCATGCTGTTTATGTAATTGTGCCGCTATTAGCAATAAACTTTGCTGTGGGATAATGCTCTTGACCATGTAAAGATTTGTCACTTGTGTTGATTTAATAAAATGCTGATTGGCCAGTAGCCATGCAGGAAGTATAGGCAGGACAATCAGACTAGGAGAATTCTGGGAAGAGAAAAGGCTCAGTCTGCAGTTACCAGCCAGACACAGAGGAAGCAAAATGAGAATGCCACATGTCTAAACATAGATAATAATTATGGGTTAATTTAAATTGTGAGAATTAGTTGATAATAAGCCTAAGCTAATAGGTCAAAGAATTTATAATTAATATAAGCCTCTGTGTGTTTCATTGGGACTAAACATCTGCAGAACCAGATGGGGCAGAAACTTCCAGCTACAAAATGGCACTCAAACATTTGGCAAGAATTTCCACATAAAGCCTGAGAAAACGTTTTTAAAAAAATGATCTAGACAGACAAAAGAACAGAGTCAAGCACAGCTTCTTGGTAACAACATTGTCTGTGGTGGGCTCTGTTTGCTAGAGGCAAGTAGAGGTATAGCTTTTTTAAGAGAGGCTCTGCAACCAAACACTTAAATGATGTTTATGAGCAGCCAGTGGCATGCTTCTTAGTGATGGCATGAACCTAGAAATTACAGAGTTGTGGCAAAAAATGTGGCTCCTGCCAGTGCTTCTACCATGAAGCTAGATTCTCAGGAAACCAAGGAGTGGGGTAAATCCAGCCACTGAAGCCACAGCTTTAATCCTAGCCATATCACTTAGTAGACTAAAGACTCATGTGCTTAGAAAAAAATAGAGATATACAATAAAGGCAGATTCAGACAGAAGAAAAAACACCTTATAAATGGTTTACAATATGTTTAAAAATATACATAGGCTTGGGAAAAAAAGAAAAAGGATAGAGAAAGTTTAAAAAAAGGAAATATAGTCAGGTATGGTAGCATACGCCTTTAATTACAGCTCTTGGAAGGCAGAGGCAGGTGGATCTCTGTGAGTTTCGGGCCAGCCTGGTCTACAGAGTAAGATGTAGGACAGCCAAGGAAAACAGAGAAATCCTCTCTCAAAAAAATTAAAAATAAAAAAATAAATGTAAAAGTAATCGAGTTTTTAAAAAGCCATATAAAGATGGAAACTAGACAGAGAGTCTAAACACTGTATGTTATTGTGTTGTCTCTGAATTATTTGTCTGCTAAGAAAGGCGCTACAGCTGCTAAAAGACATTTGGTTATAAATGCTGCTGTATTAATTCAACATATATATTTCAAAAATGCCTTGAATTCAAAATTTAAGTCAAAAGATATATTACTTTGGAGAAAAGGTTTTTCTTTTGTTTCCACAGAAAATGAGAGGTTGTGGATTCATCATTGGTTGAGAAAAATAAGGTTTGATCGAGGAAGACCCACTGGAAAATCTCTGATAGCAGATGGCCCAGATGATCCAATGTTTTAGAGGACCTATGTTTCAGTTTCCTCTGAATTCTACATCCAGAACAGCTTCAAGACTGCTGGCTAAGGTGATCCAGGCTCACAGAATACTGTAGTCAGGACTTGATCATAATACTAAATTTTCTTTGAGTCCCCATAAGATTATCAGTGTCCCCAATCAGCAGAAAGTAGCCTAGAACACTACACCCACATTCCCCCCAAGATGGATTGTGAATGTTTATCTTTGTTTAAAGTGTTGGTTACAAATTGTTATGGACAATGGTTAGGAAAAAAAGTTAAACAAAAGAGATTTGATTTAGAGTTCTTGTTTGAAAAGAAGAAAAGAAGAAATGCTGTGGGGTAATGCTTTTAACCCTACAAAGATTTGCCACTTACATTGGTTTGACAAAACACCGATTGGACAGTAGCCAGGCAGGAAGTTTAGGTGGGAAAAGCAGAATAGAAGAATTATGAGAAAAGAAAAGGCTCAGTATGTAGTCAGTCACCAGCCAGATGCAGAGGAAGCAAGATGAGAATGCCTCACTGAGTAAGGTACCAAGTCACAAGGCTAAATAGATAACGATTACAGGTTAATTTAAATTATAAGAGCTAGCTAGAAGTATACTTGAGCCATTGGCCAAACAGTGTTGTAATTAATACAGTTTCTGTGTGATTATTTGGGTGTGGGCAGCTGGGAAACACATGGGCAGTCTCCAACTATGAAACTTAAATTTTAAAATTCATTTCCACTGATAAGTCTATAAATTAGTGTCTCATTTCACAGAATCTGCACCCTATCAAGCAGTCAATCACTCTAGATCATGCTCAAATGTGACCCGGTCTTCCTTAAACATAGCAGGTTTGGATGATTTTGTTCATATCAGGAATATACAAAGAAATAAATCATACATATTTTAAGCATCTTAATTTAAAGATTTAGTCTTTTCAGTCTATAAATGGCAATTACTTTCCCTGTGATCTATATATGTATTTGATATATTTGCTTATTTATTTTCACAACAAGAGACTCTAGTCCTGTCTTGCCCACCTAGGAAGAAGTGCAGAAGTTACCTAATCTCATTTCCTTCACTTTTACTGCTGTCTTCAGAGAAGTTAGTGCTCGTGAGAAGGGATGGAAGGGCCAGAACATTCCAGCCATTCCATGAGCTGTCAGCCAAAGGTAAGGAAGATGCTTATGATGCTGTTGCAGCCTATATTAAAATAGTCCCACATTGGCTCAGAATGGAATATAATAAAGGTTTATTTATTATTTAGGGGTAGATCCACAGAAAAGGCAGTGATCAGCAGTCTTCTGTGTGAGCAGGGAACTGGGATCAAATCCAGCAGCCAAAAAGAAAAAAAAAGGGTCACACATGATTTTACATCTGTATATATAGTACATGTGATCTTCCCCAAAGTGGGCCAGTATCTTAAAGGCTATTGGATGAGGAAGTTCCTACAGGATGATGCTACCGTAGAAAGTTTAAGGAATAAATTTCCAGGGAAAGCCAACTCAGAACAACAAAACAAAATGTTCTGCATGTACTCTGAAATGTGATTAATAAAAACAAATATTAATGTAGCCCACTTGGGTCGAGCATGCTGTGATTAAGTAAACATCAGTGTATACTACAGAGCTAGGGAAAACTGGGCACCCTGTAGGAAGTTCCACGGAGCATTCCCTGATCAGACTGAACACCAAAATGCAGGCTGCATAGAGAGACGACATGCAAGAGTGAACAGGGCAGATGGTACCTCTGAGGGACAAGTGCACACACACTTCAGTTCTCTAACAAAAGGGCTGCCTCTACCATCTTGAAGAAAATTTTGGAGAGAGCAGAAATCGATTAATGAAATTTTGATATTCAGTGACAACTTACTGGTCAGGCTGGTTTGCCATCTTAAAACTCCAGCCACAGATGGCAGCACACATTGATACTGCAGCCACTAAGTAAGAGCATGTAGCCCTGTGGGGACTGAAGAGAACTGAGGACTCCCAGTCCCATTGGAAGTTGTCAGGCTTTATCCAAGACCTGCTTGTTGTCCTGTGGAAACAAGGATTGACTTGGGTCAAATCTTCAGATTGGTTTTTGAAGCTGAAAGAAAAATCTTGATTTCTGGGTGTTCTCATTTAGTTTTGCTGTGTTTTCCAAATTTTGATAGAAGTGTTTTAGAAGGTTGGTACAAAGAGGAAAAAACTCTATCCACAATTGCAGAGGTTAATGACCTCTGTGTGCTTGGTTCCCTGGGGACCCAGTTTCGCTAAAGCACTATAAAATTCCTTCACCATCTGGTCCCCATCCCCAGACAATACCCCCAAATTGTCTCTTGCTCTCCTCTTTCTCTGTATGGAAAACTCTCTGCCAAATGTTTAATTCAGCCTTTCCTAAGATTTGCCTTTCAAATCATATCTTGCTTGGTTCACTGCAGCTTTGCATGAGTGAAGCTCCACCTGTGTTTGACCTTGGCATCTACAAAATACACTCCAGTTTGAAACTGGAATCCCTTCTACAGCTTGCATGAAAAGAAGTGTGTGTGTGTGTGTGTGTGTGTGTGTGTGTGTGTGTGTGCCCATGGTTAGTAGTAAGAATACTGAATTGAACTGAGAAAAGGGGATCTATCCCAACACACAAGGTGAGATATGAATAGCATGTGAGATATGAATAGTATGGAACACAGAGTAGTTACTAAATCAAGACTGTTTTCTTAGTCACATTGCTTCATAATTGCTAGTTTTGGTCCTCAACCTCAGCAACATAGAACAATTCTTTAGGAAGCCTTTATAACAACAGTTGTTTAGGTACCACCCCAGAGATTCAAAGAAATTCATCAGTGGAGGACAGGGTCTCCACTGAGGCAGGGATGGTTCCCTCAGAGCTTTCTCTCCCATTTTTATTACTCAATAACATGTGACTTTTGTCAGAAAGCCTATGATGTCTTAGGTATCCCATTTCTATGATAAAACACCATGACCAAGGCAACTTTTAGAAATTTATTAATACTCTGATTTCAGAGGATTAATTAGCAAGCTGAGACTCACATCTTGAACTTCAAGCATAAAACAGAGAATGTGACTTGAAAATGGAAACCTCAAAAGCCTGGCCCTGGTGACATACTTCCTACAACAAAGCAGTATGTCTTAGACCCTCTGAAAGAGTGTCACCAACTGGGAACCAAGTGTTCAAACACCAGAGCCTATGGGGGACATTCTCATTCAAACCACTATACCATGTCCTCGAAAAGTTCAGAAAAACTAATTATTTTCTTAAATGTAAAATAAAGACAGAAAGAAATAAGAGAGAAAGTATGAAATATTTGAAATAATACATGTAGATCAGTGCATCCCTCAGGCCTCAAAGGAATTTCTTCTTACAGCACATGCTAATTAACAGGGACCAACAACCAGACAAGGTGCAGAGTTTGACATTGGAGCACCCGGTCCTAAATAGGATGTTTGTTGTTGTTTTTTTTTTTTTATCAAACCCTTCCTTTCAAGGTCAGGGATATATGTGGAAGAGGAGTTGGAAAGGCCATAAGAATCAGAGGTGGTGGATAACATCAAACCAAACAGCATCTTCCAGAAACAATATGGTTGCTACCTATATGAACTCACAGACTGTGTTAGCATGTGTAAGAACTGCACAGACTCAAGCCAGAAAAGATCCAAGCATGAAGGTAGGAAAGTGGGCACAAAAATTCCAACCATAACCAAGAAGTTATTCACAAATAATAGTTTATTCTAGAGGGAAAATTAATTTCCTTCAATGGAGTAACACTGGTGTTGCTAGAACACACTCCAGAGCAGGCTCCATTCTCTAGAGTAGTTAGCCAACATAAAACAGACTCCATCTTGTATGCTTTTTGCTTGGTTTGGGTTTTGGGTTTTTCTTGAAGAGAGAAAGAACATGAAGTTAGGTAGATAGAGATGTGGAAGAAGATATGGGAACACTAAAAGGAGGGAAAATATAATAAAATAAAATGTGGAAACAGCTTGTTCCAATACTGAGGGGACTTAAGAGGTGAGCAAATAGTTGTAGGGCCCCCGGGTCTCCCCTTACTCCCTGGGGTGCGTCTCAAGGACAGTTTGGTCTGCCAGCTAAAGCTTCCTGCTGTTCCTGTGTTCTCTCTGCCATGGCCTGGTGATTTAGCTGTAGGGCTTTGCTTCATCTTTGGTATAGTAATTTCCCACCTGCCTGGGAGAATTCCTACGTTGCACCAAGTTCCCTCTCTGCTGCTGTCGCTGCTCTCCGCCCCCAACCCCCTGCCTGGGAAGGTATCCCTAGGCGCCAGGTCCCATAAGGCGCCAGTTTCCCCTCTGGCTGGGAGGGAATTCCTTTACTGGGGCCAAGGTATATTAGCTTTGCATTAAGCTGAATAAAGTGGCATTCAGTGATATCTTGTCGAATGACCCAGGTCTCTTGTGTGTGTGTTTCTTTCAATCTCCAGGTCTTTACCCAAACTCACGTGAGGTACCGTTGCGCGTGAACCGTACCAAGAGGGTAACACAGAATCGGGTGTTACAAATAGCCACACAGTGAGACATCCTACTCTCTAGGACCTTCACAGTGGAACATAACCCTGGGCCCCTTCCCCAACTCCCTCAACTTTTCTAGTCAGCCAGCAGGAGACCTTCTTGCAGGTAGGCTCCCCCAAACCCAACCCCATCTACCTGACCTTCAAACTACTCGTCCTACCCCACCCCCAAACTCACCTAGCCAATAAGAGGCTACAGATAATGGGCCAGGCAGTGTTTAAAAGAATACAGTTTCCGTGTAATTATTTCGGATAAAGCTAGCTAGGATCCGGGCGGTGGGAAGCGGCCCACTGCTCCTTCAACACTCACCCATCCTCCTGTAACCTTGGTGGAACTCTGAAACAAGCCTTGCTCCAATACTGGGGGGGATTTAAGAGCAACCTTGGTGGAACTCTGAAACACAGCTTACTATAATACTGAGGGAAACAAGAGTTTGCTACAAAACTGAGGGACCAAGAGAGAGGACCAAGGAAGCGAACCAGGATAGAAGACCAAGCAAGCAGACTTAGAGAGACCTCAGAGGCTTCCTGAGACAAAGATATTGACCAAGAAAAAGTTCCAAATACTCAGACAGCCACTGCAAGGATTGGACAAAGGTGCAAAGACACTGCTGGCCTCATTTGA
Source organism: Myodes glareolus (assembly GCF_982192425.1). Lineage (NCBI taxonomy): Eukaryota > Metazoa > Chordata > Mammalia > Rodentia > Cricetidae > Myodes > Myodes glareolus. Next base: position 51,553,125 of record NC_142039.1, on the reverse strand, counting down.
AGGAAGAGATGGATAGGCACCAATGCAAGAATTCATCCAACAACCCAAAAATCAACATGGGAACACCAGAATCCAGTGGCCATACAACAGGAAGACTTGATTATGCTAACCCAGAAAAGGCAGAAAAAAGCAACTTTAAACATAACTTTATAAAAAATGAAAGAAACCTTTAAAGAGTAAATTTTAAAAACTCCCTTAAAGAAATGGAGGAAAAGACAAACAGAAAATTGGAAGAAATTAATAAATCCCTCAAAGAAACCAAAGAAAACCAAGAAAAAAAAACGATCAAACAGGTGAAACAAACAGTTCAAGACTTGAAGATTGAAAAAGAAGTATTAAAGAAAACACAAACTGAAGGAATTCTGAATATGGAAAATATGGTAAAAGAACAGGAACTACAGAGACAAATATAGCCAACAGAATACAAGAGATAGAAAAGAGAATCTCAGGGGGTGAAGATACTGTAGAGGAAATAGACACATTGGTCAAAGAAAACATTAAAATCAACAAATTCTTAACACAAAGCATTCAGGAAACCTGGGACACCATGAAAAGACAAAACCTAAGAATAATAGGAGAAGAAGAAGAAGAAGAAGAAGAAGAAGAAGAACTCCAGCTTAAATATATTTAACAAAATTATAGAAGAAAACTTTTCCAACCTAAAGAAGGATATCCCTATGAAGCTTCAAGAAGCTTACAGAACAACAAACAGACTGGATCAAAAAAAAAAAGTGCCCTTGTCATATAATAATCAAAATGTAAAACATATAGAATAAAGAAAGAATATTAAGAGCTGCAAAGGAAAAAGGTCAAGTAACATATAAAGGTAGACCTATGAGAATTACACCCAACTTCCCAATAGAAACTATGAAATCCAAAAAGTCCTGGGTGGATGTACTGCAGACACTAACAGATCACAGATGCAAGCCCAGAATACTATACCCAGCAAAGCTTTCAATCACCATCGATGGAGAAAACAAGATATTCCACGACAAAAACAGATTTAAACAATACGTATCCACAAACCCAGCACTACAGAAAGTACTAGAAGGAAAACCTCAACCCAAGGAAGCTAACTACACCCACAAAAGCACAGGCAACAGATAATCCCCACCAACAAAACCCAAAGAAGGGAAACACACAAACACTACTACCAAAAAATAGCAGGAATTAACAACCACTGGTCATTAATATCTCTTAATATCAATGGAATCAATTCACTTATAAAAAGACATAGGCTAAGAGAATGGATACGAGAACAAGATCCAGCCTTCTGTTGTATGTATACAAGAAACACACCTCAACTTCAAAAACAGACACTCCCTCAGAGTAAAGGGTTGGTAAATGGTTTTCCAATCAAATGGACCTAAGAAACAAGCAGGTGTGGCTATCCAAATAACAAACAAAATAGATTTCAAACTAAAATCAATTAAAAGAGATGGAGAAGGACACTTTATACTCATAGCAGGAAAAAAATCCATCAAGATGTAGTCTCAATCCTGAACATCTATGCCCCTAATACAAGAGCACCCACACATGTAAAAGAAACATTACTAAAACTTAAATGGCACATCAAACCCCATACACTAATAGTAGGAGACTTCAATATTTCACTCCAATGGACAGATCAGCCAGACAGAAACTTAACAAAGAAATAAGAGAACTAATCGATGTCATAAATCAAACGGACTTAACAGACAACTATAGAGTATTCCACCCAAACACAAAAGAATATACCTTCTTCTCAGCCCCCCATGAAACCATCTCTAAAATTGATCACATACTCAGTAACAAAGCAAACCTCCACAGATTCAAAAAAATTGGAGTAAACCCCTGTTTCTTATCAGATCACCATGGATTAAAGTCAGAATTTAACAACAATACTCCTCTAAGAACGCCTACAGACTCAATGGAAATTGAACAATGAACTACTGAATCACCCCTGGGTCAGGGAAGAAATAAAGAAATTAAAGACTTCCTAAAATTCAACAAAAATGAAGATACAACATATCCAAACCTACGGAACACCATGAAAGCAGTGCTAAGCAGGAAGTTCATAGTACTAAGTGCCCACATAAAGAAAACGGAAAAGCTCACATTAGTGACTTAACAGCACACCTGAAAGCTCTAGAACAAAAAGAAGCAGACTCACCCAGGAGGAGTAGAAGACAAGAAATAATCAAATTGAGAGCTGAAATCAACAAAATAGAAACAAAGAAAACAATACAAAAATCAATGAGGCTAAGATCTGGTTCTTTGAGAAAATCATCAAAGATAGATAAACTCTCATCCAAACTAATCAAAGGGATGGAAAGAACATCCAAATTAATAAATTCAGAAATGAAAACGGGAACATAACAGCAGACACTGATTAAATTCAGAGAATCATTAGGTCATACTACAAAAACCTGTACTCTACAAAATTAGAAAACATAAAAGAAATGGACAATTTTTTAGATAGACACCATATACCAAAATTAAATCAAGACCAAGTGAACAATTTAAATAGACCTATAAACTGCAAAGAAATAGAAGCTGTCATCAAAAACCTCCCAACCAAAATTGGCTTAGGGCTGGATGGTTTTAGTGCAAAATTCTACCAGAACTTTCAAGAAGAACTAATACCTATACACCTCAAAGTGTTCCACATAATAGAAACAGAAGGAACATTGCCAAACTTTTTTTATGAGGCTACAGTTACTCTGATACAAAAACCACATAAAGACCCAACTAAGAAAGAGAATTACAGACCAATCTCACTCATGAACACAGATGCAAAAATACACAATATAATACTGGCAAATCATATCCAAGAACACATAAAAAAATCATCTACCATGATCAAGTCAAATTCATCCCAGAGATGCAGGGCTGGTTCAATGTATAAAAATCTATCAATGTAATCCATCATATAAATAAACTGAAAAAAACCATATGATCATTTCATTAGATGCTGAAAAAGCATTTGACAAAATCCAACACCCCTTCATGATAAAGGTCTTGGAGAGATCACGGATACAAGGAACATATCTAAATAAAAGAAACGTAATATACAGCAAGTAGACAGCCAACATCAAATTAAATGGAGAGAAACTCAAAGAGATTCCACTAAAATTAGGAACAAGACAAGACTGTCCACTCTCTACATATCTTTTCAGCGTAGTTCTTGAAGCTTTGGCTATAGCAATAAGACAACAAAAGGAGATTAAGGGGATTCAAATTGAAAAGGAAGAAGTCAAACATTCGTTATTCTCAGATGATAAAATAGTATGTATAAGTGACTCCAAAAACTCTACCAGAGAACTCCTACAGCTGATAAATACCTTCAGTGATGTGGCAGGATCAACTCAAAAAAATCAGTAGCCCTTCTATATACAAATGACAAAGAAGCTGAGAGAAAAATTAGGGAAACATCATCTTTCACAATAGCCACAAATAACATAAAATATCTTGGGGTAACACTAACCAAAGAAGTAAAAAACCTATTCAACAAAAGCTTTAAGTCTTTAAAGAAAGAAATTGATGAAGATACCAGAAAATAAAAAGATGTCCCATATTCTTGAATAGATAGGATCAACATAGTAAAAATGGCAATCCTAGCCAGTCAGTGATGGTGCACGCTTTTAATCCCAGCACTCAGGAGGCAGAGGCAGGCGGATCTTTGTGAGTTCAAGGTCAGCCTGGTCTACAAGAGTTAGTTCCAGGACAGACTCTAAAACTATAGAGAAACCCTGTCTCAAAAACACAAAAAAAGGCAATCCTACCAAAAACAATTGATAGATTCAATGCAATCCCCATTAACATCCCAACACAATTATTCACAGATCTTGAAAGAACAATAATCAACTTTACATGGAAAAACCAAATAAATACGGATAGCCAAAACAATCCTGTACAATAAAGGAACTTCCGGAGGCATCACCATCCCTGACATCAAGCTTTATTACAGAGTTACAGTAATGAAAACTGGCATAGAAACAGAGAGGTTGACCAAAGGAATTGAATCGAAGACCTGGATATTAATCCACACACCTATGAACACCTGATTTTTGACAAAGAGGCTAAAATTAATCAATGGGAAAAGTATCTTCAACAAATGGTGTTGGCATAACTGGATGAAAATAGGTTCATATCTATCCCCATGCACAAAACTCAAGTCCAAACGGATTAAAGACTTCAATATAAATCTGACCACTCTGAACCTGAGAGAAGATAAAGTGGGAAGTGGTCTTCAATCCATAGGCACAGGAGACCACTTCCTAAATATAACCTCATAGCACAGACACTGATAATATCAATAAATAAATGGGACCTCCTGAAACTGAGAAGCTTCTGTAAAGCAAAGGATACAGTCAAGAAGACAAAAAGGTAGCCTACTGAATGAGAAAAGATTTTCACCAACTCCACATCAGACAAAGGACTAATCTCTGAAATGTATAAAGAACTCCATATTTCTTAGACAACAGAATTAGACAACAAAATTCTAAATAACCCAATTGAAAAATGGGGTACAGAACTAAATATAAAATTCTCAATAGAATAATCTCAAATGGCTAAAAGATACTTAAGGAAATGTTCAGCATCCTTAACCATCAGGGAAATGCAAATCAAAACATCTGTGAGATACCATCTTACACCTGTCAGAATGGCTAAGATGAAAAACACCAATGATAGCCTATGTTGGAGAGGATGTGGAGTAAGGAGAACACTCATCCATTGCTGGTGGGAATGCAAACTTGTACAACCACTTTGGAAATGAGTATGGTGGTTTATCAGAAAATTGGGAATCAACTTACATCAGGATCCAGCAATACCACTCTTGGGCATATACCCAAAAGATGCTCAATTGTACTACAAAGACATTTGTTCAACTATGTTCATAGCATTATTTGTAATAGCCAGAACCTGGAAATAACCTAGATGCCCCTCAACCGAAGAATGGATTTAAAAAAAAATGTGGCACATTTACACATTAGAGTACTACTCAGCAGTAAAAAACTATGACATCTTAAATTTTGCATGTAAATAGATGGAATTAGAAAACACTATCCTGAGTGAGGTAAACCAGATCCAAAAGGATACTAGCTATAGACAAAGGATATTGAGCCTATAGTTCATGGTTCTAGTGAAGCTAAGTAATAAGGTGAGCCCTAAGAAAAGCATATATAGATCCACCTGGAAAGTGGAAACAAACAAGATTGCCTGACAAAATTGGGAGCATGGGGATGGGGGTGAAAGAAGGGTGGAAGGGGAAAAAAGAGAAGAAAAGGGAGAGGTGAGGAGAACTTGAGAGAATGGGATAGTCAGATGGAGGAAGGATAGAGATGAGACCAAGGAAAGAGATATCTTGATTACGGGAGCCATTATAGGGTTAGCAAGTATCCTGGCTCTAGAGAAATTCCCAGGAATCCACAAGGATGACCCCAGCTAAGACCCTAAGCAATAGAGGAGAAGGGGCCCTATCTTGACTTGCTCTCTAGTCAGACTGATGAATATCTTAAATATCCCCATAGAACCTTCATCCAGCAACTGATGGAAACAGAGGCAGAGACCCACATTGGAGCACTGGACTTAGCTCTCAAAGTCCATTTGAAGAATGAGAGGAATGAGAATATGAGCAAAGAGGTCAAGACCATAATGGATACACCCACTGAAACAGTTTACCTGAGCTAATGGGAACTCACCAACTCCAGCCAGACTAGGAAGGAACAAGCATAGGACCAGACTAGTTCCTCTGAATGTGGTTGACAGTTGCACGACTGGGGCAGACTGAGGGACCACTGGCAGTGGCACCAGGATTTATCCCTACTGCATGTACGGGCTTTTGGGGAACCTATTCTCTTTGGATGATACCTTGCTCAGCCTATATATAGTAGGGAGGTCCTTGGACCATCTCTAAAGCAATGTGCCTTATCCTTTCTGAGGATTAGATGGGGCTGGGGTGAGAGGGTATGGGGAGGGAATGGGAGGAGAGGAAGGAGTGGGAACTTGGATTGGTATGTATAATGAAAAAATATAGTTTTTTTTTAAAAAAATACAATGTATAAAATTAAATAAAACATTTTTAAAATACTTGGAAGGAGAAAATGAAATGTAAATAAAGTAGATGTAAGTTGGGGAATTCAAGAGGGACACTGAGACAGACAGAGTAAAGAATTTATTAGAAAAGTAAATAACGTGACAGACAGACAACAGCATGGCAGGTACTCTCAGGAGAGTTCACAGACCCCATCACCAGAGACAGACAACACGGTGGGGTCTCTGAAGAACCCATGTGACAGAAATGGGGTCTCTTCACTCTGCTGAGGATGGGGGTAGTTTCACAAAACAAGTGTATCCAGGCCCTTTGAGTTCCATGCAGGGAGCAGAGAAACATATGGGGAGCAAGATGTGTGACCCCTGATCCCCCTTTGATGTAAACTCATTTCCTCAGAAGAGAGATCCAAGACCGAAGACAGCTCCATTCAAGTCTAGCCTGGGAACCAGTGAATCTCTTAGGTACAGTTAGACACACATGGGTGGGAGATAACCCTTAGGAGAGCAGGAGACTCAAATAGCCGCATGACTGAAAAGTTCCATTCCCTCAGAACCATATGCAGGTAGGGCAGGATTACATTTGACTGAAGGCAGGAGGGAGTGGAACTTCAAGTGAGGGTCCAGTGGTCTTTCTGTCCTTCTGTCAGAGACTGCTGACAGGCCTGATCTTTGGCGGGCCTTGTGCAGGTAATCACAGACGTTCTGACTTCAAACCAGTGGCCATGCCTGGAAGATAGGATTCCACAGTGCAGGATGGAGTAAGCCAAGTTGTACTTAAGCCATGTAAGTTCACGCATACTCCGATCATGCTTCTTCATAGGCTCTCCTTTCCATGTTCAGAAAACGGCAACATTGCAACAATTCACACGTGAAGTTTTTAACCCTCTGACATCGAAATGTCACCCATCAACTTGCTCTGACCCAACCAAAGAATTTAGTGACTTCAATTGGGTTATATTGGAACCTGAAAGTTCCAGGGGGGAGGAGCATACTTCAATGCTTAATACAGCAGTGGCTTTGAATCAGACATCTTCCCCACAGCTGAGCTAGGTGGAGTCTAAAACTTCTAAGAAAGTCATGGAAGCAACTTGTAAAATAAGCCATAGAAGCAAGGAATGAGAAGCCAGTGAATCAGGAGGTTTCATCCAATGTAGCATGAGGGCCAGCTTGTTGGGGTTTCCGTCCCGCCCGGTACCCCAACAGCCGGCAAATCCCAAAGAGAAATTACACACAGGACTCCATAAGGTTATAAACTGAATGGCGCATTAGGTCAGGCTTCTTGTTAACTCTTATAACTTATGTTACCCCATTATCCTTATCTATGTTAGCCACATGGGCTCAGTACCTTTCTCAGTGTGACAGCTTACATGTTGCCTCTTCGGTGGTCTGCCCAGGAATGGCTGAGAGAGAGCTTCTGCTTCCAGAATACTCCCAGTCTCTTTGCTCCACCCCTACTTCCTGTCTGGCTTTCCCGCCTATACTGCCTGCCTGGCCAATCAGCGTTTTATTAAAATATGATTGACAGAATACAGATAATTCTCCCGCACCATTAAATGAAGCTTAGTTCTCCTAAAGTCACACCCTGTAAGCAATTTCTTGACACTTGCTGCAAACTGCCATTTGTTCCCAGGAAAACCAATGGAGTGCTATGTGTCATAGTAATATTTCCTTGATCCACACATTCTACAGAGTATACATCTTACTCCCCTGTGGGCACAAGGTCACTGCTGCCAGGAAATGGAGCAAGTTATCTTTCCCCGCTCTCGTGTGCTTGACTTTGAACATAGGGTCTGAAAGAAAATCGTAAGCGAAAGGAGAACACTCAATGGAGACAGCCTCCACCTCAGGGGCACTGGGACTGGGGAGAAGGCATGTGATATGTCAGAGTGGACACTGAAACCCAAGTTCTAGTTTCATGACCTTTGGCACAGACATCGCTCCACTAAAATGGGCTCTGAGTCAGAGGTATATTTGCTGAGTAAATTGTGTCAAGGGTCAGGGTCATACAACTACTGAATCCAAATCTCTCCCCAAATCCACTGTGGCCTACAGCCCACATCATCCCTTCATTAGCATACTAAACAAATACTCGGTCGCCTGCTAAATCGAGTATTCTGAAACCTCTCTCCCAGGCATTTACATGTATTCTATTCTGCTGCAAAGCTGAAATCCTCACCAACTTATGTGCATGCGTGTCTGTCTCTGTGTGTGTCCACATGTCCGTACACCTGTATGTCTGTGTGCATGTGTTCGTGCTAGCTAGAGGAGGAAGATTTGATAGGTGCTGTCCTTCAGTGGTTCTAAAACTTGGTAGCTCAATGGAATCATCAGAGGAACAATTTAACATCACAGGGCTCGGACTGTCTGGACCCATTTCAAGTTCATCAGTCCCTCAGAATGGAGCAGAGGTCAAGACTCTCCTGGGACTGGGCTGCTTTAGCCCAGGCTGTAAAACTTTGTCTTCTTCTCCCAACCCGTTCTCTTAGCTCATCACTGCTGTAATATGCTTTTCTGACCCCCATATTTTAAACTTCTCCTTTGATCAAGGTTGAGAACCAGAACTATAGACCAAGTTTCATTCATCATCCATAAAAAGAGCCCGCTCTCCTTGCTGTTTATTTTAGAACAATAAAGCAGTCAAGTTAAAAACAGATTGGCCCCTTCTGGCCTGCCTTCTGCTGGGGTTTATAGCTTCCTTCATTCTGCCCCTTGTGTTACTGTCTGCAAGCTCCTTTCCCAAGAGGATGCACCTCCCAGACAAGGTCACAATCTGCCTCCTGAATGCTTCCCTCACTTCATGCTCGTGGGGTACTCTGTGGACCTATGGTTTCTAGAGCTGTTTTCCTGTGCTGAGTAGCAACATTCTAGTGTTTTGCTGTTCTGTTTGTTTTTGTTTGAACTCAATGTGCTTCCCTGCACATTTCCTCTGCGCATGTGTGTTCACCTTTCATCAAACCATAAGGAACTCCTTCTCACTTCCCTCTTTCAGTATTTTGCACACCTTGTTTGACAAACTACCTCTTCAGAATGGTCCCTCCGGGTTTAGTTTCCATGGAAACCTGTCTCCAGTGGGTACCTGCTGGGAAAAGAGTATCATAATGTCCCCATTTGCCTCCTGGTGTGAAAAAGCTGCCAAAGAGGCTAGAAAAAGAGTAAGGGAGACTCACACCAGCTCCAGCGGGAAGCGAGTGTGTCTTCAGTCTGGTTCTGCAGCTACAGGCGGCAATGCTTTGCTCTGTTCGCTCTAGTCATTGTTGTTCCCCAACTCCAGACAGAAATAAACGTTCAGAATCACCTGGTCACACTGAGTGAAACACACATGAACTTACCGTATTCCTGCTCTAGTCCACTTCCTCTCCCAGGGTTAAGGTGAGGAAGGGTGTCAACATTAGATGAAGGTTTGTATTAATTGCCCAGACTGAAAAAAAGAAGGGCTGGAAAAAAAAAATCATTTAACTGAGGCTGAGATGCACTTCCCAGGCACTCCACAAGGGGTCACAGTGATTCAAGGTAAGGCTATTTATTCTTCATTAGCTTTATGAGAAACGGAGCCTGTCTTCAAACACAAAGAAATCCTCAGACTCCCAGGAATGATCCAAGGAAGCCTGGTGAGGTGGAAAGAAGGACGACCGTCCAACGAGAGGGGCCGAGTTCACCAAAGGTACTTACTGCTCACCAGGACTTGCCATTTAAGATGTGATGGGCAAGATTCTGAGAAGCAGTGATCTATAATCCTTGCAACCTTCGCTGTAGAAACTCAAGTTGAAAGGATTTGCCTTTTTCTTCCTTTGTTTTTGCAAAAGGGCCTCCCCGTGTAGCTCTAGCTGGCCCAGAACTCGATATGAAGACCAGTCTGTCCTAGAACTCAGAGATCTGTCTGCCTCTCCCTCTCAAGTGCTAAGATTAAAGTGTACGTCAACTGTGCCTGACAAAATTTGTTTCATGGTCAAATGTGGTTATATTTGTGGGGCCACTCAGCTGCTGCAGTGATCTATCTATTTACCTAAGTCTTGGTGGGAGGCAAAAACTTTATAAACACTCTGTTTACAATACAAGGATTAGGGTAGGGCACCTTCAAGGTCTCCTTACCAAAAACATGCCTACCTGGTGCATTTATAAGGACTCCCAGTTTAGGATCTTAGAGTCGGTACGAGAAGGTAGCTTGATTACAGTAAACGATTTTAAGCAACTAAAAGTGACACAGAAATACTTGCTTTTTCTCCTCTGATTAATCATGATGACCTTGCACGGCTCTCTTTCGGCTGCTGCCAATGTGACTGCTACACAGTGCCTGCTACAAGATAACCCTCAAGGCTGATGAAACTATCACTCTGGATAGAAGAAGAGAAAATGAGGTGAAAGTCAACATCTGACCACTAAGAACACTTCTTGGTTGCAGAAGAAAAGCTTAAGAACCCAAGGTAATAGGAAGGATAAGATACAGCTAAAAGGAGGCCTAGCTGAGAGAGGTCTTGCTGGGACCCTTGAGTGTGATCATGTGACCCAGAGAAATGGGGAAACAACTGAGCAATTAATTACAAAATGGCGAGGTGAGTGTTCTTTGTGTAGGCAGGAACAGAGTGGTATGGGCGCAGAGACCTTTATCCTTCATCCTTAGGGGAAAGAGACGAAAGGAGAAACAAAGGAAGAAAAGGAGCTTTGCACTCGGTAGTGCTTGCCCATGGTGAGCATGTGGAACTTCGGGAAATGGGGAGACACCGCCAGTCAGTTCTGCAGGAGCCTCTGCCTTGTGCTGTGGGGTCAACCAATGGCCATGGGTGCTGCATTGTATCACAGGACTGATAAAGGGCCTGCGGAGATCCTAGCATGACTGCAGGGCTGTCCCTTCAAACTCCTGCTCAAACTGCTCAACTATCCAGGAAAGGACTTGCAGGCAAGCAGCATGGGTTTTAGGAGGGAAACAAGTTCATGAATATGAGCATGCCCTCCAGGGGCTCTGAAATGGCCCTTCAACCACCTGCAAATGAATCCCCTGCTCCTTAGCCACAGTGCTTTGGTATCCAAGCACTTTTCCTGAGGAATGATTTCACACTGTTTGGACAAAGGTCCTTTTTGGAGACAAAGGTATAATTAAGCAGGAAAAAGAGACACAAGTTAGAATCGTCAGCAAGGACAGAGCCCCAGCTGAAAAAATGCCTCTATGAGATCCAATTGGAAGGTATTTTCTAAATTCTCTCTCTCTCTACTCTTCTCTCCTTTCCCCTCCATAAACCACTCATGGCGTGTCAAATTTGCACACAAAACCAGCCAGTACAACACATAATTTAAAAATAATGAAAATAAATATTTTTTTAAAAGAAACTGACAGGAAAGTATACAATTAACAAAATAACTTGTAAAATCAATGCATGATTCTACTTTTTTTTCTACACCATAATTGCAACTTATTCAAGATACAGTAAAAGAATCCAAGAGACAATAATAGGCACACTGTGTGAATAAATTACTAATTGTGCGCATCCTTTTCCAATTGTCTGTTCTCTTCCCCCACCCCCCTGTGTGCGTGTGTGTGTGTGTGTGTGATAAGAAAAAAAAATCTTAGTGTGAATAAAAACTCAAGCTGTCTTTGGTGAAGTCAGTCCCAAGTCCCACAGAGCCGCGACTGTGTGCTGAATCAGCCGTGTCCGAAAGCTAGGGAGGGAATCATGCTGGGAGCCCCAGGAGAATGAGTGTGAAAGCTGAATGCTAACCCTGACAAATGCTTAATGGAGGACAAATGAGAAAGTAACAAGAGGATGGAGCAGGCCTGTTTCTATGTGAGCCTGCTGAAGAATACAATGGTGAGAGGCTAGATGCTTCAAAGACAGACAAATAGAACGTTTGGGCCAAACAGAAAGCCTTGAAGAGCCATAGATTTGAATCTCCCTCCAGTCCCTTTGAGTGTAAACAACATATTTAGGGAGGTGTTAGGAAGTGATCTGGTAGAAAAGACACTTATAAAGGGTAAAACCACTTAAGCAATCCCACCAGGGGATGGTGAAACCATGCCCTGTGAGGTGATAAGATGTATTTCAGAACCCTCCCTTCAGAACCAGCATGGGGGGCGGGGGGGAAGCTAGTGGGATGGGGTATTCGGAGCCCAGTTCCTTTGACTTAGGCCATGAATGGCTCCCACAGGATGTTGACTCCCCATGGCTTAGCCTCTGTGGTTCTAAAAAAAAGTCTTCAGAGCAGTGATTCAACGGTGGCAACGGTGGCAACGGGGAGCCCTGGTGTTGTATTGCTGTGTATGTTGTCTGTCTTATGTGAAAGTGATAACTCTACAAACAAGGAAAAAATGGAGTGTTCCATAAGTGATGTTGGGACGAATGATGACCCTTATGATGGAAATAGTTTCCTATCCCACAGATGGATAAAACACGTGGATACAAAAGAAGAAAAACATATAGAAATAGCATGGACAGATATATACTACACAACAGGATTTCTAAAGCTATAGAAGCCATAGATTATAAAAGAAACTGGATATTGACTTTCTCAGATAATTAAAACATTTGGAAAACAAAGTCTAAATGTATGTACCACAATATCATGAATGAATTTAGAGGTGGTAAACTTAATGTTTGTGTTTCTACCATTATAAAAAGTGGAATACAAGTGAAAATGGAATGTTACTGTTATCCTGAAGAACCGGCTTACAGGTTTAAGAAAGCTAGGAGCCAGGAAATAGGACCAAAGGTAGTATCTGGAATCCACAAAGGCTCCCTTTCAGTGAGTGAAAATGCAGGGAGCTAGTAGACAACTGAACAAAAGATACAAATAGGATTGTCCAAGAAAGGAAATCAACACCCAAAGTCAATATTAATAAAACCCAGGGGAATTAGAAAACAGTCAGATCTCATGTCTCACCCACCAACTAGAGGGAAATCTTACCTCTTCATATGCCAAAGTTTCTTTCCTCCATAGCCCCCCAAGAGAAACGTGCTCAGCCATACAGGAAATGGCATGAACGTTAATGACCACCACAGCATCATTTGTACAGCCAGCGAGAAAGAAAGGTCTGAGAGCCAGAAAGCCAGAACACAGCAGGGAATTCAAAGAACCCCAGCAAAGAAAAGTCCAGGATTACAGCTGCACCCGAGGGGCAAGCAGGGGTTGAATACGGGAAGTGTGGAACTGAAGACTCTCTCTGCCTGGGTCTCATGGACAAAAACTGCACTGAGTGGCTATTGGATGTGTGCAAAGAGTCAGCAAGAAACAGACAAGTAAATAAAGACCTGAGCCCATGTTGCTCTCAGGGAGATAGCCAGAAGGAGGAAGTCATACCCTCTGCCTTCTGCTGTGAAGGTTAGCAGTATCGGTATATGATGTTGTGAATATCTTCTCCACCAAATGCAGCGTACTTAGAAGATAAGGGAAGGGATTCAGAGGTAGAGACAACGTGAGGGACCCAAATGTTTATTTATTTAGCACGAGATGAAGCAGATAGAGAATGTCTACAGTTTGGAAATGATACCACACATGGCACTCAGAGATAGAGTCAGAAGTGCATGTCCATAGCGTGAACACCTGGACAGTGGGCAAGGGTCCACGCTGTTAGATTTTACCTAAGTACTTTAGAACTATTTCTTTTTTTTTTTCAAGACAGGGTTTCTCTGTGTGATAGCCCTGGCTGTCCTAGAACTCACTCTATAGACCAGGCGGCCCTCAAACTCACAGAGATACTCCTGCCTCTGTCTCCCAAGTGCTGGCATTAAAGGTGTGCAGCACCGTCCCCAGTTTGAATTTTTTAGCATGTCCACTCACATTACTTTGTTGGTGGCTTGAATGAAAAATAGTTCCAGTCTTTTGAACATTTGGTCCCCAACTGGTGGCACTGTTTGGTGAAGCATAGAACAGATGGCTTTGTTGGAGGAAGTATGTCACCATAGGCCAGCTCTGAGAATTTAAAGACTTTCAGTGTGTTCTCTCTGCTGTGTACTTTCAGGTCGGTGTCTGAGCTCTGCTGCCATGCCTGCCACCCACTGCCACGCTGTCCCCGCCGTTGTGGACGCTAAGCCTCTGGAACTGTAAGCTGAAATAAACCCTTCTATAAATACCCTTGGCCTTGGTGTGTTGTCACAGTGACTGAGACTAATACACTTTGATAAGGTAAGGAAGCAGAAAAGGCGACATGTGAAAAGAAAAAACATAAATCAAAATACTTACAGCATATGATGCTAAATCTGTGGTTCTCAACCTGTGGGTCATTAACCTTTCAGATATTTGCATTATGGCTCATAACAGTAGCAAAATTACAGTTTTGGAGTAGTAATGAAATAATTTTATGGCTAGGGGTCGCCATACCATGAGGAACACAAAGTGTTCCAGCATTAGGAAGCTGAGAACCACTGCTCTAAATGACATGAGGGTAGGTTGTTATTTTTCTCTTTGCTCTTCTGATTTTTCAATAATGAAATTTTTATTGGAAAATAGCTGCAATGGATTATAAGGCTAAATATCTGGTTGGCCAGAATTGCCTTACCTCTGGGAACTACTAAGTTTCTGCCACAAGTATTTCTGCCACAGAACTAGTGACAGGAATCTCTGAACAAGGGCAGATTCAGCACTGCTAGACCAACCAGCAAACAAACTGCAATCTAAGCAGTGGCCACCAGGGCACACCAGGGCTCACCAGGGCATGACAGGGCATACCAGTGCATGCTAGGGCACACCAAGGCACACCAGGGCTTGCCAGAGCATGGCAGGGCACATCAGTGCATGCTAGGGTACACCAGGGCATGCCAGGGCACACCGGGGCACACCAGAGCTTGCCAGAACATCCAGGACACACCAAGGCATGTCAGGACACACTGGGGCACACCAAGGCATGCCAGGGCACAGTAGTGCATGCTAGGGTACACCAGGGCATGCCAGGGCACACCGGGGCACATCATGGCATGTCAGAGCACACAGGGACACACCAGGGCATGTCAGGGCACACTAGAGCACACCAGGGCTCACCAAGGCATGCCAAGGCACACCAGGACACATCGTGGCTCACCAAGGCATGCCAGGGCACACCAGGACACATCATGGCTCACCAAGGCATGCCAGGGCACACCAAGGCATGTCAGGGCACATCAGTGCATGCTAGAGTACACCAAGGCACACCAGGGAATGCCAGGGCACACCAAGGTAACCAAGGAATGCCAGGGCACACCAGGGCTCGCCAGAGCATGCCAGGGCACACCAAGGCACACTAGGCTTAGCTTCAGCTCCAAAAGTAGTCGCCATGTGTATTTGATGACCAGATATGAGACTAGGAGTGAAAAGAGAGCAGAGATAGAGCACCCAGGAGTCTCTGGCATTCTGCACTATTTTAGAAGAGCCAGCTGTCAAAATCGCCCTCCCCTTCAGGTTGAAAATGCCCTGTCAAGTCTTGTTCCAAGGAGAATGCCCTGATCTGAGAGCAAGAGAGGCTTCAACCTTAGAGGGAAAACTAGAGGGTCAGACAAACAGCATTCTTTACTGGAGAAGATCAGAAAAGACCCCTGAGAACTGTCGAGGGTTCTTCACACAGCTCTAAACTGTGGGCTTCCTGGCAAGTGAGATGTACCAAGATCACTAACAGTGACTCCGCATTATCACTGAATCCCCAGAAACCAGGACCGGAAGAGTAAATTAATTTATAATCATAACAGTGTACAGTGGCCCACCCTTATCCTTTATCCATTCCAAGTGTGTGTCTGAAACTTGGATCAGTACCAAACCCCATGTGTCTTAGTTAAGATTTTTATTACTATGAAGAGACACCATGACCATGGAAACTCTTATAAGATAACATTTAATTGGGGTGGCTCACTTACAGTTTCAATAGTTCAGTCCATTATCATCATGGCAGAGAGCATGGCATCTTGCAGGCAGACGTGGTGCCGGCTTTCAGGAAACAGGGGAAAAAAAAAACAAAAAATAAAAACAAAAACAAAACAAAACAAAAAAAACCCTGACCCATTCAAAATGATAATGACAATCCAGGATTTCAAGATGGAATTCAATAGAAAGATAGAAGAGGACTCAAGTTAAAATGAAAATGGAGTTGAAAAACCCAGTAACCCAATTAGAGAAGTCAAAGGAAAACTTTACAAATAGAATAAATTACACAGAAGATAGAAGACCAGGACTCAAAGACAAAGTAGAAGATCTAGACAAAATAATCAGGAAATATGAAAACCTTATTTAAATGCAGGAAAGGAACATAGAGGATTATGGGACAGAATGAAAAAAACCAAATCTTCGAACTACAAACATAGACAAGGGAAAGGATACAAATCAATGGCATAGCCCAGATCTCCAACAAAATCATAAAACTCTCCCAAACTAAGGAACAACACACCTATACAGACACAAGAAGAACACAGAACACCAAACAGACAAAAACAAAAATGAAAATAACCATGGTATATTGTTCAAATGCTAAGTTTACAGAGCAAAGAAAGAGTATTGAAAACTTAAAAAAAAAAAGACACAAGTTGCATACAAAGGGAAATACATCAGAATAAGTGCTGATTTCTCAGTTTGACACTCTGAAAGCCACAACAGCCTGGGGCAACATATTTCAAGTCCTAAAAGACTATGAAAGCCAAGCTAGACTAATATACCCAGCAAAACTATATACCATAGAAAGAAAAACCTTCCATGATATGAATAGCTTTAAAAATTTATATTCAATAGACCAAATTTAAAGAAAATACAGGAAGCAATATTTCTTGCTGAAGAGAGTAATGGTACTGTAGAAAGAAAAGCAAATTCATAATTACTGAAACACAAAGTACCACTGAGAACATAAAAAGTACCAAAAATTAACAATACAAAAACTGCAATCAACACACACTTTTCAATAGTAATACTAAGTATTAATGGCCTCAATTCTGCAATCAAAAAATACACACCAGCTGAATAGATCAAGAAACAAAATCCATCTATCTGTCAAGAAGAAACACAGCTTTAAACATAGGCACCACTTTAGAATGAAAAGACAGACAAAAGATGAACTCAAATAACATAGGACCAAGAAGTAAGCATATATCACTAGCCTAATAACTGACAAAATAGTCTCCAAACTGAAACTAACTAGAAAAGATACAGAAGGACATTTCATTCTAATCAAGTTAACCAAAAGGACATTACCATCCTAAACATATATGCACCAAACCCAATTTCACTAAAAGTGTACACTGAAGTTAAAGACGTTGATTAGCATCAATCCATTAACAGTATTTGACTTCAATACCCCACTTTCTTCAGTAGACAGGTCATCTGGCCAAAAACTTAAGCCAAAAAATAGAATTACACAACAACATGCATCAAATGGACTTAACAGATGTCTCCAGAAAATTTTATCCAAACACCAAAGAATATACATTCTACTTAGCAACACATAGAAGCTTCTCTAAAAATAGACTATATCTGGAGACACACAAGGAGATGAAAGGCCTCTATAATGAAAACATTAAACCTCCAGAGAAAGAAATAGAGAAAGACTAGAAAATGGAAAGACATCCCTTGCTCATAGATTAGTAGGATTAATATTGTAAAAATGACTATTCTCCCAAAGCCCAACTACAGACCCAATGCTATCCCAATCAAGATCCCCATCTCATTCCTCACAGAAATAGAAGGGGAAAAAAATTATCTTCAAATTCCCCTGGAATTACAAAAGACCCTAGCTTATTAAAACAATCCTGAATCAAAAGAACATTGCTGAGGGACTCACAATTCCAGACCTCAAGATACATTACAGAAACAAAGTAGTAACACGATATGGTACTGGCCCAAAAAGAGACAGGTAGACCACAGAATAAAACTGAATCCTCAAACATGAGTTAGGTAACTACAGGCATCTAATATTTGGCAGAGATGCCAAAGCATACACTGTAGAAAGGACAACATCTTTAATAAATGGTGCTGGGGAAACTGGTTGTTCATATGTAGAACAAAATTAGATCTGTGTCTATCACCTTGCACAAAAACTAACTCCAGATGGATCAAAGACCTAAATGTAAAACCTGACACCCTGAAACCTCTAGAACACAAGGGTAAGATCCTACATTATATAGGTATAAGAAAAATTTTTCTGAATAGGAACTCATTTACCAGAAATTGAAGTCAAGAATTGGCAAGTGGGACTTGTCAAAACTAAAAATCTCCTAGACCGCTGAAGAAACAGTTGAGCAATGAGGATGCTCACAGGATGCACCTAAAGAAACAGCTGAGTAATGGGGAAACACACAGGATAGATGATAATCTTTTCCAGATACACATCTGACAGAAGATTAATATCTACAATATATAAAGAACTCAAAAGACAAAGAATTAAAAAATGACCCATTCAAAAAATTGACTTGGAATCTAAACAGAAAGTTTTCAAAAGATGAGATCAAACTTTTTAAGAAATATCTAAGAAAATGTTCATTCTTCCTAACAATTAGGGAAATGAAAATCAAAACAACTCTGAGATTGCATCTTACCACAATTAGAATGGCAAATATTAACAAAATGATAGACAGCAAATGTTGGAGAGGGCCATCCATCCCCAGTAAAGCACACACACACACACACACACACACACACACACACACACACACGAATAACGGGGGGAGGGGAAAGGGAAGGGAAGGGAAGAGAAGGAAAGAAGGAGGAAGGAAGGAAGGAAGGAAGGAAGGAAGGAAGGAAGGAAGGAAGGAAGGAAGGAAAAAAAAACATGGCACCTGTGTTGAACTTGTATAGACTTCTTTTCTGTCTTTATTCCCCCACAGTGCAGTTTGCCAATTTGCATTGCATTCACATTGTTGTTAGTGGACTATGTCTTCAGATGATTTAAAGATCACAGAGTCAATCATAGAGTCTATGGAAATACCACCTCTTTTTATATGTGGGGCTTATGCAACCATAGATTTTTCACATCCAGGGAGGGTGCTTAGAACCAATCTCTAGTAACTACTTGTGGATGGCTATACTATAGAACTCAGCCATTGGATGTGTAGGTGCAGGTACCCAAGGAAAAAAACATGGAATCTGCACACACAATGAAATTCAGGTACCCAGGTACACGAGGCTCACAGCAGCTCTGTTGTGGAAAGAGCCCACACTGTAAACTCCTCAAGTGTTTTCAACAGACGGATTGATAGACAGTGATGTGGTAGCCACATGGTGGTGCTAGTCAACCAGGAAGGCCACTGGCATATGCAAGATCATGGGCAGCTCTCAAGTCACAGTAGTGAGTGGAAGTCAGACAAATGAGGATGTGTGCTGTGTCACTCATTTATGGGATGCTATACAATGCAAACTCACCTACAGTGACAGCACATTTATGGCTCTGTGGTCAGGAAAGATCACTAAGGGGCAGGGCGAAACCTTCCATGGTGATAAGCATGTACAGTATCTCCACTGTGGTCAGAATTTCACAGGTATCTGCCCATATCAATGTCATCAAACTGTATACTGGAAATACATGCAGTTTATCAAATGTTAGCAGAGTGCAATCTTTCAAGTGCTGTCACCGTGCAGTTTTGAGGCCCTTGCAAGTAGCTTGGCCTTTCCCGAGTAGCTAAAGAGGCCATACTTCTAACCACCTCCCCTTATCTGGTTATCATACCATAGAGCACCACAATTCTGCCCTAATCAACTCAAAGCCAAGTACCAGACAGCCAGGGACAGACCCTAAGCCATTTACTCCTAAAGCTATTTGAACTGGCCTGCCTGGAGTCTGCCAGCCCTGCTTTGCCTGTTCCTTCCTGCAGAATCTGGAACCAGTGTGTGTTCAGAGTCTAGCATTCTGATCTGTGGACCCACCTGTGCTTCCCTGAGGGGCTCTATCACTGTAGCCTACTGCTCCTCCTTGGGGTGCCTTCCTCACATCTCCCCAGAATCATGGAGTCAAAATACCTAATCGTGGACTGGAGCGCAGGCTTGCCTAGCATGTGTGAGTCCCTGAGCTTAACCCCCAGCACTGAAAACAAAAAAGTTAAAACATCGACAATTGTGCCTGCATAAAGTTGCTCTCTGTTTTTGTAAGTAAAAAGAAATATAAAGATGGCTTGAATTTAGCCCGTTGCTGCTTTTGCAGAGCTGGGAATGGAACCCGGGGCCTCACCCAGGTCAGGTAAGGGCTCTGTTGCTGAGCTACACCTTCAACATTTTACAAAAGAGAAGGACAACAAAGAAGAGAACTATTTTCTGTCCCTGGCAGGGGGCAGGTGACGATGTGCAAAGCATCTGCTGAGCCTTGTCCCTAGAAAGCCAGCCACACAGAGGAATGTTTACACTCAATGTCTCCCAGCCTCATTGAGTGGATGGGGAAGAACAGTATTCTGGAGCAGAAAGCACACAAACAAAACAATCACAACAAAAACTCGGGCAGACAGAACACAACTGATATTCAAAAGGAGAAAAGAGCTGTGGCCACGTGTGTAGAAATTCTATAAATGACAGACTCCAAACCATTAATGCCAAGGCCCTCTAAAGGGTGGGCCACCAGAGAGTGTCCATTGAACCCAAGATTTTCCTCTTGGATGAGATTCAGGCACCAGACTGGTTTACATAATGATAGTCACCCCAAGTAAAGGCCAGAATTATTTGGCTATGAACAAAGGCACAGGTGACTCACCCACCTCCACCACAAACATAAACACAGCTCTCAGTCAGATGCCTCCCACTCCAAGAGGCAGTTCAAAGCTCTTCACTCTCTTCTTGCCTTTGACACCCTCGCTGCATGCAGCATCCCAAGACTGCCTCTTCCCAACATATGCTGATTGTGATACTGGCTTCTGTTCCCAGCCAGCCTCGCCTGCCAGCTGCGGAGGACTAAAGCACACAGCAGCCATGGGGAGGTTCTGCCTAGCTGCGGCATGGAATCCCGAACTCAAGTCACCTAGAGGTTGAGCGGGCCTTATCTGCCTTTTCAAACTCCTTTGCCTCTCTGCGGTGACCACGTTATGAAACAGGTTCTTTGATCCTTTAAGAACTAATGATCAAATGACCGAATTTGATAAAAGGCCTATGGACAAAGCCAATTTGCTAAAATATTTGTCGATATATTTTTATTAATATATTTATTGACTTTGAAATGGTTGACTGAGGTCAACAAGTAAAGACCAGGCACTCCTCATAGGATTGAAGTGGAGGTAATTATTGGGACAATAAACAGAGACTTTGCCCTGGAGATCACAGTAGATCAAGTGAATTGTGTTAGCAATAGTGTAAATATTTGAGGATCCCAGGTCTTCATCACTGCCCTCTTGACCTATTACCCAGAAGCTGTGGTGATCTCACTACTCTGGTGTTGTTCAGAGAGGTCCACGCGCCTCTGGACTGGAGGTCAAGACTGCTGGTCTCCAAGGTGGCTAGGAATGGGGCACAAAGTTCATTTCTTGGTGTCTGGGGGATCCATACAACAACCTGATGTTTTTGACAAATAAACTTGGGGAGGTATCGGATTATAGGGGCTGGAAATAGGGCAGCTTCCCAGAACCGTTGGGTCTCTTAAAGCTCCCAAAGATGAAATAGCTCAACTCTGGTTGCTCTACCCTCTGCCTCCCCTCAATTACAATCTTACTATGGCAAGAGATCATCAGGTTCTTCATTATTTATTTTGAAAATGCCCTTTGCCTTTCTTCTCAAGGATCAGACCTTCTCAAGGCTTGCTTGGAGCACTGCCATGTTCTCAAGAAGCCAGGGGAGACTTTGTCACTCAGCCATGGATTCTAATTTGACTACTACAAAATGAGCTGGCTTTCTGTGGCCTGACCTGCATAGAGACAATCCATCTTCTGATCCAGACTGCAGAACCTCAGCAAGGATGTGATACATGGCCCATATCAAAGATGAGCTGTACCACCCTCTTCAAGCTTCTGCAAAGACCTGAGGCGTATGGTTTTTTTTTTTTTTAATCTCTTTTCTGGAACGTGAAACAGAATTTTCATGTCCCAGCAGCAAGCTTTGATTTACTTCATCTCCTTCCCATTCCCTTTAGCTGCTCCCTTCCCTCCATATTCCAGTTCCATGTCTTCCCAGGGTTCCTTTCTCTCAAAGGAGAATTGGCTCTGTTTAAAGGCTGTCATCAAAAATGTTTGTCTCTGATCTCTCCTTCAAAAGTTTTGTAGGACAAATGCGGACTAATGAAAGAGCTAGGAGTCAGAAAGAAATGAATATGTCCTTTCAATCAGGAAATGAGAAAGGATGCCGCTGGCCCAACCAATCTGCCAAACCTCATCTTGTCAGTTTAAGGCGCTTTCCATGAGGACCCTGCGAAGCAGTAAGAAATCGGTTTGCGTTTCTCCTAAGTGCTAAACAAGAATCAAAAGCATCCATGGTAACAATTCATCTGGGCAAATGTAACCCCTGAGAGCCTGCTGAAATCAGCACTTTGAAATGCAGGTGTCAAGAGCCAGCTGTTTTCCCAGCCCTTTTAGTGGCCCTGAGTGATTTGGAGAGGGGGAGCAAAGTTCAAGATCAAACAGAGTCAACATGGGTGTTGACCTCCATTCCTGCCACAGAGGAGTGAGGCCAAAGTCTTTGCTGGGACCCAGTTGAGCTCAAGGGCTGGGTTGAATGCTCACAGAAATGCCTGGGGGATATCAGAACAGAAACTGATGTTAGACTAAATTTTCCAAGACAGTGGGATCTTATGACTTTTACATCAGGACTTGTCCCCAGCAGCCCGAAATCCCGTCATCCTGCACAGTCACATGCTCCACACTGAGTTGGCAGGCTTGAATGTTTCTCCTTTGAGCTAATTTTGCTTTTTGCATTTTGCGGATTCCATTAACATCCCATTGCCAGATCGCACTGGGTCTCTGCTATCCTAAAGATGAGGAAGACGTCGCTTTAAAATCAGTGAGAATATGGCTGTCTCATACACAGCCGCTTAGCATGCAGCTCCTCGTGGCTCAGAGCCACGTTCAGGTTTCCAGCCTGGACTAACAAGACAGAACAGACTCCAGGGAGTGGCTATGTACCAGGAAAGCACCAGCAAGGCTGGCCTGAGGAGAAGCAGCTGAAGTAAACAGTTCTCATCAGGGCGAGGGAGATGTGAGGATCCCAGGCAAGTGTAGTCTTATATTAGAGGTAACAAAGTCTAAGAAGAAATAAGAGGTCAGAGGGCAACCTAGAGGTAGCCAGCACAGGGTATAAGAGGCACAGGTGTCTATGCACAATGACTGCCAGCCTCCCTCTATGGCTGAAGGGTATCTGGACTGCCAGCCTCCCTCTATGGCTGAAGGGTATCTGGACTGCCTGCCTCCCTCTATGGCTGAAGGGTATCTGACCTCTTTATTTACTGCTGCCACTACTAATCCTGTTATTTTCAATATGGTCTGATATTTCAAATTTGTAAATCTATATGAACAGCAAGCATGTTAGAGTGACAATACCAATTAGTCCTGACCGTAATCCTCCCCCATGAGGAAGAACGATGAGCAAGAGTGAGTATCTTCCAGTGTTTGTGAACTCATGGGAAATGCACAGGCAGAGATTGGGTGCTGTGGTTGTCACATATATTTTGATATTTATGATGGAAAACCCACCGAGAATAGCTTGGGCTCCTTCTTGGCAAGTTAGTATTCATTATAAATTACTCATTGACTCATTCAGGATGTATGAGAAGATACTGTCATTAATCATGCAATCTGTTACAGTTGGGGTGTGGCTTGTTCCCCTAAAGGCTCATTTGTGGAATCTCAATACTCAGTATAGAGATCTGAGAGCTGGGTCTTAGTGGGAAGATACTGGTTCACTGAACATTTTGTTCTTAGGGTTATTATAATTTTTGTGGGACCCATCTCTGGTCCCCTGTCCTACTACATGATCTCTTCTTCCCATGTGCTCCCATGATGTCATCCACCATGCTGTGACACAGCCAGAAAAGCCCTCTCCAGAATAATTGCCACTACTTCCATAATGGTAAAGTAAATGAATCTCTCCTTTTATAAGTCATACAGCCTCTGGTACTTCGTTATAAAGCAGGAAACAGACTAATCCATGTGTAACAAGTCATGCAAAGAACAAGGATGAGCTTGAATCTCAGTGACAGCAAGGATAAGAATGTCCTTGCCCCCAGGTCCCTTCATCTCTCCCTGAACCTCCCTGAAGGAGACTCCAGCCCTCTTTCTCCCTGGGGTGGAGTTTTCGCCACAGGGCAAGAGACGTGGAGTCTCACATCCTACTGTTCCAACCTCCACAAAGGGACATCATTGGCAATTTAGAGCCCTCTAGAGACTGTCTCTAGGGACTCACTGTGCTAGTGTGCCCACTTGAGCAGTATCACCCTCACTTGCTATGCTCCGGGAGCCCAGCAATAGCTAACCTGTAGAACTGGAGCAGAGGAACAACCATGAACACAGGTCCCATATACAAATGCCAAAGGCGGGTTCAGAAAATTCTTCATTGGGTAAGGGCTCTTGCTATGTAAGCTTGAGGGAATGAGTTTGCATTCCCAGCACTGTGAGGAGTTTGGGGTTTTGTTTTGGTTTTGGTTTGGTTTGGTTAGGTTTGGTTTTGGTTTTGGTTTTTAAAAGGCTGGGTTTAGTCACACACATAAGCCTATAACCACAGCTGTGTGGAAGGCATAGACGAGAGGATCACTTGGGCTTGCTTCCTTGCTAGCTAACTAGTCAAAATACTGTTCTAAGGTTAAAAAACCCAATTTCAAGGGGCTGTGGCCAAGAATAATGGAGTAGGACACCCAATAGATGTATGCACATACACTACACACACATTACACATTTATAAACCCACACACACACATACACACACCACATATATCCCACACATACACACTACGCACGTACTACATATACTTTCACACACACTCATATACACTACACGCACATACACACTCACACACACTGCACACACAACTCACACACATACTAAACACATATACATACTACACACACAACTCGCACACACACTACCCATACATATATACCACACATCCTATTTACACATACATACATCACACAAACACATATATATCCTACACACACAACACACTACTCATACATACACCCGTCCTCTTCACCTGGAAAATGTCCATTTTTCTGTAAGGGTGAACCGAAAAAAAAAAAAAAAAACCTCTGATCCCCTGTAGATCAGGACCCCTACCGATGAGCTCCTGAGCATCACCCTTGAATCATTTCTCATTGATCCACCCCCAGTCCCCAGAAGTGTGTCCTTCAGAATGTAACTGTGGCATGCACACTAATCTCTGTCCCATGACTGCCAAGTGGCAAGTGATCAATAGGTGTTTCTTTAATAATGCACCAAAGAAACATGCATAATAAATGCTGGGACAGCAGCGAACGGAAAAGGCCACACTCCAGCAACCACAAGGCAGCTCCAGGGGCCTCTTGAGGAGTCCCAAGGGCAGCATTGCTTGTCAGCTCAGAGCAACCAGTTATATTCTGAGCCATCAAAAGGGGAAAATTCACTCTGTTTAATGTTTAATGTAGAGAATTTTTATAGATTGCAAGATTTTCATTGAAAATGTTTTATTTGATTCTGAAAAACATCTATTTCTCTGATTTCTACACTAAGTGCTTCCTGGGCCTTCCAGTTATTTTTAGTGAAGGGATGTAGCAATGTCTATTATGTGACAGTCATGGGACAGAGACACTGCCAGACATTCAGGCTCAGGCTGTTGACATACTTGGGCTGCAGAGAAGCCTATGGCTCAAGTAAAGAAAGGAAGTACATGCTCAACTATGCCATCCCTGCCCTTGGAAACAAAGGAGAGCAGTTCTCGCTCAAGGTAAGGGGTTGATAATCTTCGAGGAGCTTCGTTATAAAGGGCAAGAGATGAGTTAATTGGGGTTTTTATATTTTAAATTCAAGATTTGATTCCAATTTCTGTTGCTGTCTTGCAGAACCTGTTACTAAATGGATCATGGGTCTAGACATTCAAAATCATGGTGCCAGCAGATGCTCAGTTTCTGGTGAGGCCCTGGTGACAGAAAATATGAAGAATATAGTGGAAGGCTTCATATGTCAGAATAACGGGTGAATAGTGAGTAGAGGTTGGAAGAGGGAGTAAAACTCCCAGGATAGCCAGTGCCTTAAGGAAAATGACATTAATTCATGCATAAAGCCGGAACTCCTTCATGATGAACACCCCCCAAGGTTCTACAATCTCTTCACAGCCTTGCACAGAGGATCAGACATCAACATGCGTTTGGAGGGGGAGACAAATGTATTCAAATGGTAGTGACTGTTTCTAACCAACTCAAACAAAATGGAACAGATGAAAAAGAATACAATGAAGATTGACTCAGGCGAGCAGAAAGTATGGCAGATCATGGAACCCAGCCAGCAAGGACTCACTGACCAGGCAACTGGAACCCAGAGTTCCTGGCATAGGTTGTACTTCCTGTGACACTTCAGTCATGCTGGCAAATCTAAAATAGGGACCCAGTAGTCCAGACAGAGTCACGCTCTTTCTCCTTGGCCAGCCAAGGAGAACTGGCATAAACACAGCCTCAGCACACAGTGCTACGGTTTCAGCCGCAATAAGGGTGACACTTCCCGGTTCTAGGGCCATGCAGGTACAGACAAGCCCTCAGGCAGAAGGGCTTAATGGCCCTGGGGATATTAAAGGGCCCCTCGTTTTTTTTTTTTTGCCTTGTATTTATTTGCTCAAATTTAAAATCCTATGAATACAGAAAATATGAGCTTATTGGGAGTTTTTCCAAAGGGTACTGGACCGTAGAATTATGTGAAAATATAAACTGGTCTTCACACAATATACAAAATTGATCTTCCATTTGTTTCAATGCCTTATACATTCTTTTATCTTCAGGTGAGAATATGTTCAACAATTTTTGTATAACCCAATAGTACACGTCATAGATACTACTTGATGGCCCAACAAGTCCATGGAATCATGTTGTTTGGTAGGGAATCAAACAACAAAAATTTATCTTGAGTCAATTCTAGGGCACTTTCCTAAATTGAATGAAAATGTGAAGAGAACCAAATATGTGGAAATCAGTGTTTTGAGATGAAAGACTTAATGTATAAAATATGTGTTGTTCCTTTCGTATCTGTAGTAATGACTCTTTAGGCCCTAGAAGCCAAACAATGAAAGTTAGAAGTGGTCAGTTATATCAATATACAAAAAAATATTGTGATAAGGAGGAAAGCACATAGAAAAAATACTAACAATTGGTCATATTATAGTTAATATGTTTCAGAATTACTTGAAGGGCCCCCCTTGACCCACGCACTTGCGTGTTTGCATCATCGATGTATGACTCAGCTAAGCCCTTGCACACATGCGTGAGCCCTATCTTCTGCGTTCGACCTAGTCATGTCAATTCCCTGTGTGCATGCACTAGGCAGCTTTTAAAAGCTGCCAGCGCCTTCTCCTTCTCTCTCTCTGCACACTGATTCCCCCAGGTCTGTACACTCCCCCTCTGATAAACGCCTATATGGGTTTGTGCTGTGTTCCATGTTTCCTTCTCACTCGCGCCAGGTAATTTCACACAGTGGTGGGGAGAACACATGTTCTGAAAAATAAGGAGGAAGAGCTATGAATTGTAGACTAAACAACAACAACAACAACAAAAACAATGTCTGGTAACCCTGCAAGCAAGAGGGAGAGCTCTTTGTATTTATGGAGAACGGGTAAATGGTAGGACTGCAGTAAAGGACCAGTGGGAATGGGTATAAGGTTGTGTTAGAGGAGGAGACGAGGACCAGGCACAAGGCATCTTCTGGGCCACAGCACCATGTGTTCTTTATCCAAACGGCCTGAGGGATCACTGAGTGGTTGATGTTCATCTCTCAAAGATCACCCAGCAGAAGCAGAGTTTCCTGGGAGGTAGACAGACCTATTTAAGAGCTACGGTGAAACTCCAGACATGAGAGATGAGGGGCTGGGCAAGTAGCAAGAACTACAGAAGGCGGAACCCTAGGATTTGATGGCTAAGCATAGTATCAATGAAAACCATAGCTCTTCCTCCAAAGGAAATAAGCTATGGTTGATTCTGAGCCAAGATGAAGCTGTAGCATGGGAACACTGATTCGGGTCCCCTGAATGGTTTGCTCCACTACAAAAGAAGTCACTTACACATGTATGGTCATAGAAGGAAAGAAAGTCACAAGTCAATACATGTACCAAATTACTCGGTAGGGACATCAGGTAGGTGGGTTATGACAGAGTAGCTGGGATTTCTTCTGTAGGTTTCAGGTGCCTCCTTGTGGCATTTTTAACATGGCTTTGGTGGCAGCTAGTGGTCTGCTAAATTTACAGTGCATTTCCAAAGTTTGACTTGACATCACGGAGATGTTAGGTCAGATACATTGGTTAGAAGTTAACGACCATTAAGAGGACTAAAGATAGATGAAGATGTTTGGCCACATGTTCAAGTTTCTATCTTCCTTAATTATAAATACCTGGCCAGCTAGTTTGGAGACAGGAGGAAAGAGGATGCCTAAAGTCATCAAAAGATTTATACCTTGAAAAAAAAGATGGAATCAGGGTAAAAGGTGAGTTCAATGTGGGAGCTGTCAAGTCTGAGGTTCTAGTGGGGTCTTAGTACTCTGAATCCTACACAGTCAAATATAAACAACAGCAAAGATGACAGCACCCTCTCTTATTCGTTATAAAAGTTTAATGACAAACCCCTTCGTCAAACTGTCAGTCACTGGTCAGTTAAGATAAATGAACGAGGTGTACAGGACAGGGAGATAATGGGCTGTTTCGTAAATGCAAGTGTAGTGTGGTTGCTTAAACAAACTTCCTCTTTTGCTATCTGATCCAAAGCCAGCATCAGGCAGAAAACAGAGATGGGGTCATTTTATTGGGATCCCCAAGCTGAACATTTTCAACTCTACAAATACCTTTAAACTGTGAGGATATGGAATTATTTTTTTCATTTTCCTCTATAATTCCATTCAATTTATTTCTATAAAACAAGTTTATTTCTTTTTAAACGTGTCCATATCTGTAGAAATGCGTGTATAGGCCACATTGCTAAGCATAAACTAATGGAGAAGAGTTTGCAAGTAGTGATAATCAACCAAAGATGTGGGCTGGGAAATCAAGGGTCCTTGCAGTTGCCTGGCCGCAGGAGCAGAGCACAATCTTGGAGTGTGGATGACTTGCCCCTGTCTGATGGAAGAACACATTCTGATGACAGCTGTGAGAACAGAGATGCGAGGTGCTTCCCTGGTACCTTGCCAGGGTGGTTAGCTTCATATGTCAACTTGACTGAACTACAGTATCCAGGCGTTGGATTGTAACAGCCTGAGTCTCATGGCTCCAAGAACTGCATCTTCCAGGCACAGTAAGACATATGAACATATGAAGGAACAGAGACTGTGAGACCAAGCCGAAACCTGCACAGGAACAAACCAGACACAATACCAGCACCGAGAAGGGGGAAGTGGACACATAAAGTCCCACCCCTAACCAAGAAGCTCTTTTCAATTGATGACTGCTGGGTAAGAGAAAAATTTGTTTTGGCCAATGGCCTGTCACTGAATACATCAGTCATATTCCAGGGCAGACTCCATGCCCAGGAGCAATTGGCCAGCACAAAATGGACTCCCTGACTTTTATGTGCACTTTTTGTTTGGTTTTGGTATTTTTTTGTTTTATTAAACTATTTTAGTTTGTCTGTTTTGATTTTCAATTTTTCATTGTTTTTTCTGTTTTTATTTTAAAGAGAGGGAAAGAGAAAGAACATGAAATTGTGAATAGCAAGGTGGGGAGGATCTGGGAGGAATTAGGGAAGGGGAAAGAATATAATCAAAATATATTCTACGAAAATTTTAAATAATCTCTCTCTCTCTCTCTCTCTTTCTCTCTCTCTCTCTCTCTCTCTCTCTCTCTCTCTCTCTCACACACACACACACACACACACACACACTTTTTCCTTCGGTTGGTTCTATTTTTCTAGAGAACACTGACCAGTGCACTCATGTTCTTTCTAGCAGTTTTGTCCAGACATTTCCCCCTAAGACCTGCAGCCATCTCTATCACAGTTTCTGGAAGCTGCTACCTGTAGTGTGGAAGGAAAGGTGGACGGAAGCAGGCAGACAGCAACAGCTTGACGGTGTGTGGCTCTCTGAGAGCATTTTCTCTTTCCTCTGCCAACCAATTGGCAAAATCCAAGCTTCAAACAAAGCTGCATTTCATTTGGAGAAATGGCAGGGAGACACCTCAACAAAATGTCAAATCAAACCCAAACCATCTGTGGCACCCCTAAAAGAGACCATTCAGTGTGTCAGCCCCGGTTTCCAACGTATTCATAAGAATTTACTAAGCATCTCGTGTTGCAGGCTGGTATTGATCCAATGGACTCAGAGATTAAGAAAGCACAGCCCCAGTAGAAACCTGCAACGTTGTGAAGGTTGGGAAGACACCTAAGACATCCTCTTCCTTGGTCAGTTCCATAGATGGGGTCCCATACTTCATTTGGAAATCTATGGCTCCTGAGAGAAACATTACCCTCTGTGTAGGGTAACTCCAATTAAACTTTTAGATATATGGCATATATATATATATATATATATATATATATATATATACATATATATAAAGTTTATCAACTAATAGGCTTGCACATGATTTTTTAAAAAAATATTCTTAGCATTATTTATCCTTTTTCTGTCCTTTCCACCCAACTGTATCCCCATTTAAACTTCTCCCCATTCTTGCTCTACCTCCCATTAAACAGTTTTTAGCGTTTTGAAAGTAAAGGCAAACTCATTATAAGCAGATCTTTTAAGTTTCTAGGAAGGTAATTATTTTAATTCTAATAAAGCTGGAGTATTAATAGAGAATTGCAGGCTTTGTTTCCTAATGTGGTTAAAACTTCCCCTCCAACACCATGTAGTTGCTATGTGACGTCACCAGATGGCAGCAGAAGGGCTTCCTGACTTTTGACCATTGGCTTTGGAAAGGTTGAGGGAGGGGAGACAACTCCATCTCTGTTGTGTTTTGCTGGTGGACAACGGTAGGGATTTTCGTCTTGGCTTCAGATGCGTCGAAGCAATACAGCAGGCTGAAAGTAAGTACCCCGAATCGTGGAACTGACTTTACAGCCCTCTGCCAACTGAGTATGTGAGCGGGAATTGCTGTGGGAACAGGCAGCAAAGAGGGTGTCAGACCCAAGTGCAATTGCCCCACCCCCTTTCCTTGGTGTTACTGAAGAGTAGTTTGGTGGCTGGTGGGCTCCTGTGTGTCCTCTGTCCCTCAGATATTAATTAGGATTCAGTTCTGTCTACTTGGACTACCAAAAATCTTGGTCTCTAATTTTCTAACCTGTGCCTCAAGAACGCAGAGCAGTCTGTTGAGATTCCTCAGGGGGGTTAGCTTCAGTCACTCCTTTAGGTATCAAAACGTGCTGACCAAATCCCTTGTAGGGACCTAAGTAGCTTTTTCTGAAAATGTCTCTTGCTTTCAGAAACAGAACTTTAGCCAGGCCTTGAGATCGTTTAAAACAACATACTCAATGTTGTGTAATCAGCCTAGTTAAACTTAACCTGCCTTTAAGAAAATAATGTAACCAACTTTACCATACCTTTGGGCTTCCCATGTAAACAGTTTTTACAACCTAAACTAAGTGCATAGCTTTAATTTTAATCTAAATACTCTTCTGTGACTCTGACCCAGAAGTGTGTGTGTGTGTGTGTGTGTGTGTGTGTGTGTGCATGCAATTATTTGCTGAAAGCAGCCAGCAGGTTGAAAGCAGTCTTAAAAAACAGCAAAAATAAATACATAAATAAAAGCACAAATATCCTGTGAGTATTGGAAGCACTATGTGGATATGGGATGAAGTTTTGAGCGCCATTTTGGTTCAGCTTTCCCTTGCAAAATCTATTAAAGATTTTGACTGGAGAGGGGGATAAATTCCCTCATTCCTTTCCCACACAGTGTTTCCTATACCGTAAATACAGAGCCAAGTCTTTGTCAGAGACAACAGGAACAGACAGACAACAGAGACAGACAGACATTGCACATACACATCAGACAGAACAGGCTGCAGACCATAAACAACTTACAGAAGGAAAGTACACAAGGACATGAAGAATTCAAGTTTGGCCTCACTCTTGCTCTAAACTGTTCCAATAGGAAGATTTGTTTTTATTCCTTACTACAGGATCAATGAAGCAAAGGGTGGGTATTTTCTTGGAGCCTACCCATATCATCCCATGTGCCTTAAATAGTCCAGGCATTTGCTGTGGTGCCTAGAAAAATTGTAAGTACCATGCAAATACTTGATACATTCTATTGGTTAGGGACTAATGAACTGAAAATTATGGACATGTGTCAGGGGCCAGCATCGACAAGATTACTTTTCTTCCAGAGTGGAGGCGTGGGAATTAAGAAATATAGTAAAGAGTACAAAGACACGAACAAAAACAATAAATCGCAGAAACCATAGGATAGTACAGGGAGGGAATTTGAGTGAGTACTGAAAATTTATCTGTGTTTAATTCCCAACAGCTTAATACACCCCTGATTTCAAAAGGTAGGAGTAGAACAAAATGACTGCATTAACATACAAATTGAAAGTTGTGGGGTACTTTCATCACTCATGCCCTTTGACTCTTGCCCTAGATCAAACACTCTGTAGGCAAACCACTCCCTGGGTGGAATCCCAAGTTATTTCCATAAAGGGAACTAGAACCAAGTTGGTTCCTTAGACTTTTGTTTTAGGTAGGAACCAACTACTTTCCTATTTCAGAAGCAGGAGGTCTGGCAACTAGCCATACCTGTTTACAGTAGCCTTGAGAGACCAGAACTCTAATTTACAACTAGGTGGGACCTTTGAGTTAGAAGCACAATAATCTAACTAAAAACCAGTTCCAGAACTCTCTGACCTTTGGCCTCTTTGGGCCTCCACCTATGTGTTTAGTCCAGGTTCAATCGGTATTTTGCAAATATTTTGATTTATGATTGGTTAGATCCACAGATACAAACCATGAGACGGAAACAGCCCTATTGGTCTTTATCTACTCTACCAGGAAATGACTGCACCAATGGCCACTTGGGGGTGCTGTAGAGATGTTTCTGGGGTGGGGGAAAGTGACTAATAGACTAGAAGACAACCAAAGTCTTTTCTAGACCTAGGATGCCATTGTTTATAAACCCCACCCCTCACAAGGAGCATCCCTGGGGAGAAGTCCTTCCCGCCTGAGCCACAGTTCATACCAGGCAGCCTTGGACTAGAGAAGCTGCCTCAGCTGCTCCTTTCTCTGTTCCCCTCACTGCTCCATGCTTCCTCCAGGGCCTTTACTGCCACAGCAACTTCACATTAATAGAGAGTTTATTACATCAAGGTCTACCTTCTAGTCTTCCTGGAGAACTACCTAGTCTGGCTGTGGAATCCTTTCTCTAGGAAATTACACACAGTAGGAGCTCGAATATTACCTGAATGTCTACTTTAGGTCCATTACCTGTTGTTTTCATGGCCATCTTCCCCTTCACTGAGCTAGTTCTGGCTTTCTACAGCTCACCTGAGTGGCCAGTGACCAGTCAGTCCTTTGAGAAATCTTCCCTTCCAGCAAAGCTGACTTTTCCTAGACTTCACTTGAACCTGTTCTTTCTGCTGTAACTCCAGTATTTTGGGCTGCCCCTGTTATAGAAATGATACGACCTCCCAGTGTGAAATCGCTCTGCCTACTGGGAGATTGATACAGGAAAAACTCTTTACTAAAAAGGTGTGTAGCCAACTGTGACTAGTGCCTGAAGAAGAGCCAGGCTCAAGCAAATGATTTTACTAACATATCTGAAATTAATCTGGCGCGAGTGAGAAGGAAATATGGAACAAGCAACAAACCCACTTAGGAGTTTATTAGAGGGGGCATGCACAGGCCTGGGAAGTAAGTGTGCAGAGAGAGAGAGAAAGATGGTGCATCCAGTTTTTAAACACTGCCTAACGTATGTGCACAGGGGGATCATACACTGATGATGGTGCTCATGCATGCGCACAAAGACTTAGCTGAGTCATGCATAGATGATGTAATCCACACATGTGCGCAAGGGCTTAGCTGAGTCATATGTGGATCACAGGAACCCTTTAACATCCCCAGGGAGCCATTATGCACTTCTGCCTAAGGGCTTGTCTGCACCTGCATAACCCCTAGAACCCGGAAGTATCAGCCTTATGTGGCTGAAATTATTACAATATCCACATACACTGTCATCCCTAAATCTCCTTTAGACCCTTGCCCCAGATTACACTTTGAACAATTTAAACAAAGACAGGGAGACTGCAAATCCAGTCAGGTGGGCAGATGATTTACAAAGCAAAGACTGCCAGAATTAGAATTAATTCTTAAGATCACCAGTGATGTTCTTTTTTTTTTTTAAGACTTATTTATTTATTATGTATCCAACATTCTGCCTCCATGTATGGCCACACGGGTACAAGATCTCACTACAGACGGTTGTGAGCCACCATGTGACTGCTGGGAATTGAACTCAGGACCTCTGGAAGAGCAGCCAGTGCTCTTAACCACTGAGACATCTCTCAAGCCCCACCAGTGATGTTCTTTTCTCATAATTGGTACCCAGGTTCATCTTGTACATCTGGCAGAATTACACTTCTCCTGATAAAAGCACAGGGGATTTAGCAGCCCTTGAGCTAATCCTTCCAGGCACATTCTTTGCTATGGGAAGGGATCTAATGACTGATTATAAGTGACAGTTGTATCCTTTGTTGTGGAAATAAAGCCTAATTGGAGATCAATCTGGGTTAATAAACATAAGCAGAAACTTTATCAGCAACCCCAAACTCCAATTATGATACAGAAGTTTCTTTCTTACAGTCTCTGATAAACCTAGCTAATACACTACCTATTGCCAGTCACATTGGAGGCAGAGCTATAGCTAAATTCTACATTGTGTAACCTAATATTTCCTAAGCAAGCTTATTAGTAAATTCTTTATATCATAAATTTTATTACTTCAAGGTTCAGGAGAGACATCACCACTTTCATTCAGGAGAGAGTCACAACTATGATAAAGAAAACACATTCTCTCCACCTTTTACCAAAATGCACCTGAAGATAGCCACACTCTTCTCAACCTTGAGAATCCCTCAAATGATGTTGTCTCAAGGGACTGACTATGTGGATCTTAGTGGCCCCCAGAGGA
This sequence comes from Myodes glareolus, assembly GCF_982192425.1. Classification (NCBI taxonomy): domain Eukaryota; kingdom Metazoa; phylum Chordata; class Mammalia; order Rodentia; family Cricetidae; genus Myodes; species Myodes glareolus. The sequence goes on along the minus strand of NC_142039.1, from coordinate 51,517,982 downwards.
TAGAGCAGGAGAAATTTACCCCAAAGATCAGCTGGTATGCAGAGAAAGGAGCTGGCAGAGTTACCATGTGACTCAATGTGACCTTCGGTGGCACTTTTTTGACTTCCTAAAGTGAAATCTTTAGTTTTGTCCTCAGTAACAGAAGGTTTGGCTGGATAGACCTCCTCTCTCCCATTTCTGAAAAATCTGTCATTATGCCTATGACATTTGTCCCAAGAGCAACTACCCCACTCCATGTGAAAAGAGACACCAAGACTATCTTAGTAAATATATCTTGCTCCCCAAGGAAAGTAGTTCACAATAGAGACTGTTGCCTAGATATCTAATGTTGAAACATAATGGCTGGGTATTAACAGAAATATGTTGAGCAGGGCACAGGGAATTACTTCTCCCAGTAATAACAGCCAAGTGAAGTTTCATCATCTGTCACTTAACCCCTCACCCTTTTCAGTGTTCCCATGGACAGACAAGTGATGGTATGACATATAACAATGAATGATATTGTGTCTTGAGACCTTGTCAGGATTATGCTTATGCCATAAACAGTACCATTTGTATCTTTCACAATGTGAGATTTTTTTAATACCAATAAACCACAAGCTATATTTGTATCGGTGTTGTTGGCTGCAGTTTGCCGAGTTGTTCCATTTCCCCTTGACAGATGGCCATTAGCAAACATTGGTTATTTTATTATTAATTTAATTAGTAATGTGGAGGTTTAGATAAGAATGGCCCTATGGGCTCATATCTTTGAATGCTTAGTCACTAGGGAATGGCACAATTTGAAAGGATTAAAAGGATTGGGAAATGTGGCCTTGTTGGAGGAAGTGTATCTCAAGGGGTGGGCTCAAAAAGTTTCAAAAGGCCCACCATGCCCAGTCTCTCTCTCTCTCTCTCTCTCTCTCTCTCTCTCTCTCTCTCTCTCTCTCTCTCTCTCCCCCTACAGATAAGGATGTAGCTCTCATGCCACATGCTCACTGCCATAACCTACTAAACCTCTGAAACTATAAGCAAGCCCCCAGTTAAATGCTTTCTTTTAAAAGAGCTGCCTTGGTCATGGTGTCTTTTCACAGCAATAGAACAGTGACTAAGACAACTTAGGTTAACATTCAGGTAACACATCACACCTCACCCAGTAATATGTATGTGTGTAGGCTACAGAACGCCTACAGGCCACAAAGGATTAAAGAAGTCTCAGAGTCCAAGGAAGGCCCTGAAGAAGCAGGACAAAGGGCTGACACGTGCATGAGGCCCCGGGGTCTCTAGGTCAGATAGAAGATATTGGTGAGCTCCCAGGGAGGGTGGCCGGAGGCACACAGAGCTGTGTTGCCATGTGAACCAAGCTGCAGAAGCACGGGGTTGGTATGGACTGGACAGAAAGACTGAGAAACCGCAGGACGAGCAAAGGGCAAGTCCAGTGGGCTCTGCCAAGCAGTGAGAACCATGCTGAGCTGTGGAACAAAGTGGGCAGTCTGCTTCTCTCTCTTTCCCTAGCACAGCAGTGCAGGCACAGGAATGGACAGCTACAAGTGGGACAGCCAGAAGAGGGACTTTCCAATAATCACAAGTGCTAGGGAGACATGGAGTGTTGGTGACATCAAGAAGGCAGATTCACCTTAACTTAAAGACTTTACTAGCCTCTTGGGAACATCCCTTTGAGGTAGCCAGCTCCTTGACGGTGTCATAGAAAAGAATTTCAGCACGAGTCACAGTAAGCAAGTTGGTGGATTAAATATCTAGACAGGAGGTGACAGAGGGAAAGGACAGTATACAATTCCTAAGAGGAGTGGGCTCCTTGAAGGAGTCTCACTTACTTGTCTTGCTCTAGCATCATCCTTGCAGAGATCCAAACCAATGAGGCTACCGGATTTTGAATTTTTCAAAATAGAGTTTCATGCAGGCCAGATTGGCTTGAATTTTGTTATATAGCTGAGGCTGGCTTTGAATTCTAATCTTCTCCCTCCACCTCCTGTTATAACACCTGTTGTTATAACAGGTGTGTGCAACAGCTGGCAACTTTCCTCACCTTAACAAACAAGACCTCAGACCAAATTTGAAAAGAAATAGAAATCTCACAGAAGCTGAGATGAGAAACTGGCCCGATGTTCTTTCCAGCCCTGTGCTCTCCATCAAATGCAGTGTTAGGGAAATTCAGAGCCTGCCCTCTCTACTTCTCCCTGTCTCAAGGCTGTGCTCTAGAGTTGTCTATGGCTACCCTCTATTAAACTGAGAGGTAATCACTCCCAGAATACAGTGTCTTCCAGCTGAGTGTCTGATACAGGGTGACACAGTCTCCAAATCAGAGGGTCTCTCTTCTTATGACCTTCTCTGGGGCCCACTGTTACTGATATCATAACTTTATGGTTGAGTTGATGAATGGCTATTACTTTCTGTAATAGAAATTCTAGCTCATTCAACTGGGAAACCAACAGATTGACATTCCAGAAAACTAGCAGAACACAAACAAACAAACAAAGAATCAAGCAAACGTTCTCCCCCTTACTAAACATATAAAGCTTATCTTCTAAGAAAGGGACTCAACAGATATGTGTGGAACGTTGGTTAGAAAAAAAAAGTCAACAACTGGGTATATTACCCTTAAAGTAATAGCTGGAATAGTCAGGTTCATAGAGCAGCATGGAATGATGGTGGCTAGAGGGGAGGGATAGCAAAATGGAAGTTGCAGGTTCATGGGGACAGAGTTCCAGCTTTGAAGGCTGAAAAGGTTCTGGAGATGGAGTGTGCAACACTCTGAAGGCTCCTAACACTACTCTGCTATACATGTAAAAATGTCCAAAAGGATAAATTTGCTATCATGCATGTTTTACCACAAAAAAATAACATCGTGATTCATTGTTCATAAATGCGGTATTTTCATTAAAATATCTGCACCTGAGAATATCAATTGATTTTGGACTGAAGCTTTTTTTTTTTTGAGAGTTTTTCTATCATATCTTTTCAGTATTTTAAATTTAGCATTAACATCCCTGTTGGTTAATCTTGATTGTCAGCTTGACTGGATTGGAAATCAACTAAGAAATAAACCACTTGGCAGTCTATTAAGGATATTTCCAGAATGGATTATATGACAGAGTAAGTCCCACCTCCTGAGAAGAAAGCACCTTTCTATGAACCTTCCTATGGGTGCATTGGCTGTGGAAAGGGCCTAGGTTATTGCTTCTTTACCTGCTCTCCTTTGCCTCCTGCTGGTGAGTGAACTGTATCTACTCTGTTGCTGCTGCCCTAGTCCACTTGAGTAGATAGAATCCAGCTTTTATTCCACTGATATTGAAGACTAGAGATTCTATACGAATCCTCCCAACCTTCATCACTAGATGGAACTTCTGAGGCCATGTACCTCATCGAATGAGCAGCTACTGGGTCCTAAGCCTCTCCAGTGAACATTCAGCCATTTTGGACTGCCCAGTGTGCATTCTGTCTGACAATCTAATTAATTCCACTTGTAATATTCTATCTATCAGTTCTGCTTTCTGGAGAACCCAAATACAACATTGAATTCACTTATGTAAATTTAATCTTACATAGATTAGATTTGTTTAGCATTAAAATAATAGGTGACTTCAATTTTGATACATTTACATTTTCTAGCCTTTTAAAAAAGATTGCCTCCCAGAAACACCTCATGTTTTCATTGAAATTTTGGTTATTGACTCTTCTCACTCACAAGAATAATTAACAGAGAACTTAACCTATTTGCTAATGATCTTGAGTTCCCACATCACAGAGTCACTAATTCTGAGACCTTGAACCTGAAACCTTGAACTCTACTCAGACTCTGGGCTTCAATTTCATGTCAGTAAAATAACAAAAGCAGTATACTCTGGAAAATGGTGGCTCATTGGTGATGCTGAGCTTAACTTGTTGAACTTCAGCATTACTGAACTATGGTTAATGCTGCTATATAGCAAAGATGTGAACCCACATTACAAAATCCTCATCGTGTGGCATCCTGGAACTGATACAGATGGAAATGTACTGTCCTTTGTATAGCAAGAGGGGCAAGGATCTAAAGTTCATAGCCAAATCATCAAAGCCTCAACTTTACTCTAGTGTCCTTTGCTGATACCTGGAACCCAAGAAATGATCAATAAATGGGGACATGATTGACAAATGAATGAATGTTGCCAATGTACCAACTTTGTCAGTGCTGGCAGCACCTCCTTGAAGCAGGTGCCTGTGTGTGGCAGATGAATAGCGATAAGTCATCTCACATGAATCATGTGAATGAGTTATTTGTCCTGTTGGCCTATGATTGATAGCAATCCTTTAATACATTATTTCCATCTGGCCTCCCATGAGATCTCAGTGCAGTGTGTCATTAGATTTATGAAGATTATCTTCAGTAATAATTGGGCTTAAGATCTTGAATATGAAATGAGTGTTGGCTTTCACACAAAACTCTACAGGTACTTAGAATTAAAAAAAAGACTTACCAAGAGAATAATAAGTAATAGACTATGCCACTGACTGGATGGGCCTGTGAACTCAGTATTTTAACATGACTTGAGGTAATTACCACAACTGAAGAAGAAACTATTGGGTAAGAGAACTTATACTTCAGTTGGGGACCTGAGTCATGTCTCTGGAACTACCCTGTGCAGATTAGGATAATGCAGGAAAGGGAATCCTGATGCAGGCAGGAAAACCTGAGGAGTCGAGTACACAGTGCCAAGCCTGTGTGGCACGAAATCAAGCTTACCGGATTTGATAATATGAGGCAGCTGTGGTCATCATCCTGCATATTGTGTAAGTGGACATATTAGACTGGGAAGATGGATACAAGCTGTTACCTGATAAATTATTTTCTTAAAAGCCAAAAAGAAAATTTAGAAATAAGAAATGAAGAAAAAAGAATATCTCAAACTTTAAAAAGGCATAATGCAAGAACCACAGAAAAGTGAGAAAATAAAAGAAGGTGTCAGTAAAGTGGAAGGCAGATCAGTAGAAATTAGCTAATATGAAAAAAATTAAAATGATATTGAAAATTTTAAAAGCATCTACATGAACTGGGGGTGGGCATCTCATTATCACTGTCTGCACAGAGTAAAAGATAAGGACATTGGATTGAGACAGACAAGATATTTGAGGAACTCCTGACTAAAACTTTCTCAAACATGATGAAAGATATAAGTTCACACATCTAAGAAGCTCAGCAAGTCCCAAATAAGTTACACTCGAAGAACATAATGCTAACATCAAAGCCAAGCTGCTGAAGGACAAAGACAGAGGGAAAAAAATCATAGCTTGGATATATGTAACCTGAGCACTTGGGAGTCTGAGGCAGGAGGATGGCAAGATACCAACCAGCCTGGGTAACATAGATTCTGGTTGGAACAGAGAGATCTTAAAAGAGGAAAAAAAAAAAGTCTTAGAAAAAAATTGCAGCAAGAAGATGTGTATGTCCAGAGAAGTAGAGTGCATGGAGGAGTCATCGAAGCTCATGCCAAGAATGCAAAAGAGTCTTTCAAGTGCTGACAGTAAAGAAAGGTTGACTCCAAGTTCTGCACATAGTGGAATACTATCTGGTCTGGTATATGTGATGTGGAGTCCCCAGATGAAGGAAAACAAGCAGAAACCACTGCCAAGGTGCTGGGGGTAGGCTAGACATCTTAAGTCCAACAGGATGGTATTAAAATTACCTGTCAATAGTGTTGTGTGTTCCCATCATACATCTGATGTTTTGGGCAGAAAGGGGGAATCAATTCTATACCAACAGTAGGAAACACAATCTCCCCAATTTCAGAATTGTCTGTCCCTCCACTCTATCTGAACTCATTAATATTCCATTAAAATTTGCCCATAGATGCCTAAAGCTAGTGATTCATGCTGAGAATACGCATACTCACCCCTTGAATATTTTAGCTTCATAATAAATGCTCTCTCCAAATTCCATATATTGTTTCCTCTGAGTTCTTTCTCTGACAATAAAATCATAAAAATATTGGGCAGAGGTATGTTGACAGAGGTTTCTGTCCTGCCCAGTTCCGCAGCTATTCAGTCCCAAAGAAACACACAGAGGTCTACATTAATTATAATCTGGTTGGCCTGTTAGTTCAGGCTTTCTTATTAACTCACTCTTATATCTTACATTAACCCATAATTCTTGCCACTGTTGCCACAATGTTTGGTACCTTTATCAGGTAAGCATTCTCATCCTGATTGCTCTTCATCTGGGTTACAACTGCAGACTGAGTTTTTTTCTCTTCCCAGAATTCTCCTAATCTGGTTGCTCCACCTATAACTTCCTGCCTGGTCACCCTGCCTATACTTCCTGCCTGGTCACTCTGCCTATACTTCCTGCCTGATCACCCTGCCTATACTTCCTGACTGGCTACAATACAACTGACTAATCTTTACAGGGTACAAGACCATTGTCCTACATCACTACCCCCTTTAAAAAAATAAAAACAATAACTCTGAATTTACTATTCTTTTTTTAGCTTTTCTCCTGAACATTATCCATAACAACTTGTAACCAACATTCTAAACAAAGGAAAATATCCATAGTCCATTTTTGGGGGGAAATGTGGGCATAGTTTTCCTGGCTACTTTCTGCTAATTGGGGGCACTGATAATCTTATAGGGACCTAAAGAAAATTTAAGATTATGGTCAAATCCTGACTTGAAAATTCTGCGAGTCTTGGTCATCCCAGCCAGCAGTCTTGAAATTGTTCTGGATGTAGAACTCAGAGGAAACTCCAACAGAGGTCCTTTGAAATGTTATATCATCTGGGTCATTCGCTCCTATTGGAGATGATTTCTCAGAGGGGTCTTCCTTGATCAAACTTGATTTTTCTTAATCCAGAAGGAATCCACAGCCTCTCATTTCCTGTGGAAACAAAAGCAAAACCTCTTTTCAGGATCATGAAACTGAAGCAGGAAATGGGGAGAACAAAGGGTACTGAGACTCTTTAGAGACTAATCAAGTCATAATAGGTGCCTTCCCCCTGCAATTATATGTGAATATGATTTTCCCGGTCCCACTTTCCCTGGTGCTTTCATCATAGGAACCTGGCAAAAGTCCAATTCCTTTGCCTGCGCTGTGACTCACAGAAAAAGAAATGCCTGTGAGCATGAAGTCAGTTAACACCGTCTGACAGCATACCCAAAGGTGACAATTGACCCGAAGTTGTCATCAGATGTGGAAACACACAGGCTAGACAGAAATTTTCAACAGTTCATTTGCCCTCAATAAACTGACCCAAACATTCAGGAATAAGAGTCCCAGAGAGCAAGGTGTTGACTAGGAGACCAGGAGTGAGAAATGAAGAGGACAAAAGCAATACCTGGGGCTAGGATGTCTCGTATGAGCTGACGACTTATACAAGGAAGTTTATTAAGAAGTTCAGCATCTTATATACTATTAGCTGGGGATAATCACCAAAATCAGCAGAGAGCCAGATCAGATAATGTTGGGGAAAGAACACAAAATACATCAGACATTCATCAGCTGTGTTACAGGTGATACTCACAACCCAGAGGGAAGAGTCACAGCGCCAGAAATCGCAATCTTCACTCCTTCAAGGCAATGGCTCCAGCCTCAGACTGGCCTTGCCAAGTTCACTCTGTAATGATCTGTTCTGTCTCTTTAAGTGACAAGCCACACGCACTCCCTCCCTTGTCTGCTGAGACAGACTGATCTTCAGCATTCAGCCTGAGTTCTCTCTCTTTTCCCTTTCCCTCTCAGAGAGGCAGCTTCTGTCTCTCCCTTCTCCACCCCCTTCTTTCTCTCTATTTCCTCTTCTCCCCTTCTCCCATAACCACTAAAGAAATATCTAACCTCACTCTGCATGGCATGCATATCCATCTGTGTCTCGCCTGTGGTAGCCACATGACTCACTCCTGGGGACCAGCCACCTCTGGAGATCTGCCACAGGGGCTCCTGTGCTATCCCTGCCTGGGATTGGCAGCTCTCTGGACGTGCTGCCCCCTGCCTACCACTACCTAGCCAGCTGCCACTGCTTGGGAACCTGCAGCATTTCTGATGCCTGCTGCTGCTGGGGATTCTGCAACATTTTTAATTTTTCCATTACACACTCCTTACCACGGACACAGAACTAAAGTTCCTGTTGTCCTTTCATCAGAGCCTCTGAAAGAGTTCTTGGTCAGTCCACCTCCCTACAACAAATGACCACAGCCAGTCTTTCCTGTCAAACAGGGTGCCCAGAGATGGGACATGACAATACGGGGCAGGTGAGGGCTGAACAAACTGCTAGTCTGAAGGGAACTTAGTGACATCTGTCTTAGAAAGTAGGCTGGCTCTCAAGAGTAGGATCACAGCGGGAGACTAGAGCCAACAAGGGGGTCAGAGACTTCTCATGTCAAACAGTGTCTGGAAGGAGAAAGCATGGGCTGCACAGACCCAGAGAGACTGGACACCCATTTCCAAACAGAAAGAACAGTCAGGGACGTCTACTTGCAATCCAAGGCTGAGACAGGAGGATCAGCACAAGTTCAAGTAAGGCCTTTATAGTGAGATTTTGCCTCAAAACAAATGGTTTAAAATATAAAATAAAGAGCTTGCATACCATAGTGCAAGCCTATAATCCTAGAACTCAAGAGGCAGGAGTAAGAGGGTCACCATATGTTTGATACACAGTGAGACTATCTCATGAAAAGCAAACATAATGGATAAGTGAAGGGGTGAATGAATGAATGGAAAGGGCAAGCAGGAGAGATGATTAGACATTATGGGCCAAATCTCAAAGGCCTTCCTTATGTGTTACACTAAGAGGCTTGGGTTACTTATTAGGTAAAGGGACCCACACAAGATTCCAGTGACAGAGGAAGGATCAAGAGACTGTCGTGAGTCATGTCAGTGTCTTGGTCCATTTTATGTTTCTACAACCAAAAGCCGCCAACTGGATAAATTACAGACAACAGAAGCGAGTTCAGCATTCTGGAAGCTGAGATGTCTAATTGTCAAGTTCTGGCAACTGGTCAGGGCCTTCATGCTGTTTGTTAATGTCTCACCTTAGTGACTCAAAGGTCTTGTCCCCAAATATCATCGACACAGGAACTCAGAGATGTTTCCCAAACGAGAACTCTGGGCCACAGTTCGGACACAGCTGTCAGATTTACAGTATAGGCTATGGAGATCAGCCAGAGAGCAGGAGGAAAGCAGGCTGCAGAGGTGGGAAGCAGAGCAAAGCCAGTCAGGGCTAACCATGTTACAGCATGCAGAAACAGTGAGACCTGAGGAAAGATTGAGTGGGGTAAGGGAGGGGGAGATAAAGCCAAGAAACAGCTGTGGAAGGACAACAGATTCATAGAGGGGAGCCCGTAGTGAGACAGAGGGGATTCAGACTGCTTTCAGACTCCAGTCTTTGCTGTTGTTTGCACAAAGTTAAAATCATTTCTGACACTATATGTGCTAGAATTTTATATGTCATGATAATAACATAATCTGATGAGATTTTAACATTACAAACAAAAATAGTCACAATGGTTTACAGGTTCTTCCACCAAAGGTTCCATGCCACCATCTGAAGAAACATCTGCCAAAATTCTGAGTATATACGGTGAAGCAGGACCCCAAGATTCAGTGTTGTTTGAAACATTTCCTTGGCTCTTGTGACCACTAGAACTGGGACTCTATCAAATCCCTTCTTAGGCAGCTCTGGTCCCTGCAACCAGCCTCTAAGGTCAGATCTAATAGAATCAGACGCCTTCCCTCAAGGTCTTCATAAGAACAAGCAGGCCCTGGTCCTCTCACAGCACAGTGGAGATTAGAGCTCTGACTGAGGCCTTGAGGATTCTGCCATTCTCACTCTGGTCCAGAAACAACAACCTCCGGAGATGTGCTGGGCAGCTCTGACTGCTCTGTGAACTAAAGCAAAGGCATGCCAATGGAATCTTTTTGCATAATGGGTTTAACTTTTTAATTTAACTTTATCAGATTATTTATGTGTGGTTGATTTTGCATGCCTGTACACATGCAACACCATCTGTGCATCTGGTGCCTGCCCATGTCAGAAGATGGGGTCCGTTCCCCTGGACCTGGAGTCATGAGTGATCATGAGCCACCCTGTAGGTTCAGGAAAGAAAAACCCGGGCCCTCTGCAAAAGCAACAAATGTTCTCAAACAACTCAGCCAACTCTCTAGCCTCACCAATTAGCTCTTTTATGGCTCTCTAGAATTCTTAGCACAGAATCCAAACTCCTTAGCCTGGACACAGTGATCCTCATGCTCAAAGGAAGTGCTGCCCAACTCACAGTGGTTCCCTTTCATTGAGAACTGCCCACTCCCACCCGTCTCCAGGCAGACACTGTGTTCACAGAACATGGCCCCTGCTCCAAATATGGTTAGCTGCTAAGCAAGGCTAAGTGCAAATGCCTACGTTAATCTAACTTGTACTGTGTCTTTCCGTGTTCCTCTTAGACTTTATTGTGCAAGATAAGCATGTCCAGGATAAGCATGTCCAGGGGGCATTCTTGTTCATTTAATCTTTTAAACATGTGCTCCATGACCTTAAACTGAGTGTGCTCAGAAATGTGCTCCTAACTGAACATGCTGAAAAATGATCGGGTTTCTAAATGAACATGCTTTAGAATCTCTGATTAAAACTCCCAGAGCCCAGCGATCTGCCTCCATACCGGTGTTTCCAGCAGTCTTTGCCAGTCTTGTGCCAGTCACCTATGTACCTAGTTGGACCTGGTCCAGAAATTCTGGGCTCCTCCCCGAAACCCGCCCATTCAGAGCTCAGGCTCTGAAGGAGAGGTCAGCCACACCCCTTCCTAGAGCTCTCTTTCTAGCCCCGCTCAGTCCTCCCAACCTTGCCGGGCTCCTTTCAGCGCCCGAGCTCACCCCCTGGCTCCGCCTACACCCCCGAGCTCTCATTTGGCTCCGCCCTCTCCCGGTCGCGTCTTGAAATTTCAGCTGGGCCTCAGCCTCAGGGATCAGATTGACTTGAGCATCTAGCTATGGCGGCAGCGACCTGGAGAGTGTTGCGGTGCTGGTATCCGAGGTAAGCCGGCAGCCTCGGCTCTCTGGCCCAAAGTTGCCAGCGGGGTTTGTCGTCCGCCCGCGGAGCCGCCCGCTCTGTCAACTGGTCTGGCTAGCAGGACTGCTGGATACTCCTTTGGCGGTTTCGCAGCGAGAGAGCTCTAAATAGGGACCTCGAATGTCCTTCCTCTGCTGAAGCCAGAAGGGTAAGAATGGACGCGCTCTGCCCACCTCTGCCAAGCAGGGAGAGATGCGAGCTCCGGTTCTGGGCAGCGCCCATGCCTGCTGGCCAAGCCCGGAACTTCCTAAGGCTCTAAGGCCGCACTGGGACCAAGATTGCCTGTATTCTGAGCGCTGCACACGCGCAATCCGCTATCACCAGCGTGGTTTTCAAAACCTATTCAGAGAAGTGGGTGGTTAGAGCGACCCAAATGAAACACCCCAAAGAAATTGCGCTCCAGGACCAAAGCCTGGAGCCTGGTGGTTGCAGTAAAGCGGTGGTGGCATGAGTGACTTTCTCAAAAGGCAAAACCTACACGTTATTTGAAAAAGTTTGTACCAGTCTGTGGGAAGTTGCTGACTTCGAGAAAATATTGTAGATAAGCACGTCATTCTGATTAATAGGGCTTGGGACCGATAATCGGTAATTCTGCTGCAGAAAGGAAGAGCTGGGAACAAACAGAAACCATTGTTTGTAGTCTCCCACAGGTCTTTAGATTCCCAGTGGCTCAGGTGCACTTGGGCAGACCAAAGATGAGAGCCAGTCAGCAGGACTTTGAAAATGCAATGAACCAAGTGAAACTCTTGAAGAAGGACCCAGGAAACCAAGTGAAGCTGCAACTCTACGCGCTGTATAAGCAGGTAATAGGCTGAGGTCAGATGTGATTTAAACACATTTTGAACAAATAATTTCTGAAGTTGATATGTTTCTAACAGGCAGCTTTGTATGGTTGGGCTGCATGGCTGTCACCCTTTGTGGTTTGTGATGCCGGCTTTGTTTAGGTTTGCTTTTTAGGTTGGGTCTTGATATACTTTCAAAGCACAGAGTTGCCTCTCTGCTTCTCTCCAGAAAAAAAGAGATTTGAAAGAAAGAACACTCACATTCACGTTTACATGTTTGGGCCTCTGCTTTGGAGTCCTTCCTGGAGGAGTAATTACTGAAAAGGTGTTTCAGGGCAGTTGGGGAAATTTGAATATTAACTGAGTTTTACTAACTATTATTTAGTGGTATCCTGGATATTGTTAATGATGCCATGTTTATATACTAAAATGTTGGTGTTCCGGGGAAATGGAAAGTAAGTATTTAAGGGTGGAATAATGTTGCGTTTGGGATGTTTGAAACCAATTATAATTAAGAACAAAAAAGATAACAGGTGAAGCATATAAGGTAAAATTTAATAACTGTTAACTGGATATTGTAACTCATGCATTTGTGAATGTTTGACAATTTTTGTAATCATTGAGAAACTAAAGTTTATAGAATAAATACTTCACTCCTATGTCAGCCAGCCTGGACTCCTGTGTTATCATTTATTATTTTTATCATTTCTACTAGGTGATTAGCATCAGTGTCTCTGTGTGATTGTCCTGGTGGTTTTTTATTATATACTTATTTTTTTCATTGAAATTTATTGAGCTCTACATTTTCTCTGTTCCCCTCCTTGCCTCGCACCTCCCCCTTTCAACCCTCTCCCAAAGCCCCTATGTTCCCAATTTAATCAGGAGACCTTTTCTTTTTCTACTTTCTACTTCCCATATAAATTAGATCTATGTTGTCTCAGTTCTCTGGGATTGTGGTTTGTAAGCTGGTTTTCTTTGCTTTATGTTTAAACACCACCTATGAGTGAGTAAGTGTGATTATTGTCTTTCTGTGTCTGGTGTACTGCACTCAAAATAATGTTTTCTAGCTCCATCCATTTTCCTGCAAAATTCAAGATATTGATAATTTTTTCTGCTGTGTAGTACTCCATTGCATAAATGTACCACATTTTCCTTATCCATTCTTTGGTCGAGGGGCATTTAGGTTGTTTCCAGGTCTGGCTATGACAAACAAAGCTGCTATGAACAGAGTTGAGCACATGTCCTTGTGGCATGATTGAGCATCTTTTGGATATATACCCAAAAGTGGTATTACTGGGTCTTGAGGAAGGTTGTTTCCTAATTTCCTGAGAAATTGCCACACTGTCATCCAAAGGGGTTGTACCCGCTTGCATTCCCACCAGCAATGCAGAAGTGTTCCCTTTTCCCCACAACCTCTCTAGCATAAGTTGTCATCAATGTTTTTGATCTTTGCCATTCTTACAGGTGTAAGATGGAATCTCAGAGCTGTTTTGATTTGCATTTCTCTGATGACTAAGGATTTTGAACATTTCCTCAAGTGTCTTTCAGCCATTTTAGATTCCTCTGTTAAGAATTCTCTGTTTAGGTCTGTACTCCATTTTTTTTATTAGATTATGTGTTCTTTTGGTGTCCAATTTCTTGAGTTCTTTGTATATTTTGGAGATCAGACCTCTGATGTGGAGTTAGTGAAGCTCTTTTCCCATTCTGTAGGCTGTCGTTTTGTCTTGTTGAATGTGTCCTTTGCTTTATAGAAGTTTTTCAGTTTCAGGAAGTCCCATGTATTAATTGTTTCTCTCAGTGTCTGTGCTGCTGGGGTTATATTTAGGAAGTGGTTCCCTGTGTCAATGTTCAAGTATACTTCCCACTTTCTCTTCTATAAGGTTCAGTGTGACTGGCTTTATGTTGAGGTCTTTGATCCATTTGGACTTGAGTTTTGTATGTGGTGATAGATAGGGGTCTATTTTCATCCTTCTACATGTTGATATCCAGTTATGCCAGCACCACTTGTTAAATATGCTTTCTTTTTTTCCATTTGATATTTTTTGCTTCCTTGTCAAAAATCAGGTGTTCAAAGATATGTGGATTGATATCCAGGTCTTCTATTTGGTTCCATTGGTCCTCCTGTCTGTTCTTATGCCAATACCAGGCTGTCTTCAGTACTGTAGCTGTGTAGTGGAGTTTGAAGCCAGGGATTGTGATGCCTCCAGAAGTTCTTTCATTGTTCAGGATTGTTTTGAATATTCTGGGTTTTTTGCTTTTTCATATGAAATTGAGTACTGTTCTTTTGAGGTCTTTGAAGAATTTTGCTGGGATTTTGCTGGGCATTGCATTGAATCTGTAGATTGCTTTTGGTAAGATTCCCATTTTTACTATGTTAATTACTGTACCCAAGAGCATGGGAGATCTTTCCACTTTCTGGTATCTTCTTCAATTTCTTTCCTCAAAGAAAAGTTTTTAAAGTTCTTGTCATACAAGTCTTCCACTTGTTTGGTTAGAGTTACTCTGAGATATTTTATGCTATTTGTGGCTATTGTGAAGGGTGTTGATTCTATGATTTCTTCCCTGGTCCTTTTATCATCTGTATACAGGAGGGCTACTGACTGTTTTGAGTTAATCTTATATCCTGCTACATTGCTGAAAGTGTTTATGAGTTGTAGAAGTTCCTTGGTAGAATTTTTGGGATCACTTATGTAAACTGTCATATCATCAGCAAACAGTGAGAGTTTGACTTCTTTTCCAATTTGTATCCCCTTGATTTCCTTTTGGTGTCTTATTGCTCTAGATAGGACCTCGAGAACTATATTGAATAGATATGGAGAGAGTGGACAACCTTGTCTTGTTCCTGATTTCAGTGGAATCTCTGGGAATTTTTCTCCATTTAGTTTGATGTTGACTTGTTGACTGTTGGTTTGCTGTATATCGCCTGAATTATGTTTAGGTATGTTCCTTGTATTGCGGCTCTCTCCAAGACCTTTGTCATGAAGGGATGTTGTATTTTATCAAAAGCTTTTTCGGCACCTAATGAGATGATCATGTGGTTTTTATTTTTCAGTTTGTTTATATGGTTGATTATGTTGACAGATTTTCATATGTTTAACCATTCCTGCATCTGTGGGATAAAGCTGACTTGATCATGTTGGATGATAGTTCTGATGTGTTTTTGGATTCAATTTGCCAGTATTTTATTTAGTATTGTTGCCTCAATGTTCATGAATGAGTTTGGTCTGTAATTCTCTTGCTTAGTAATGTCTTCCTGTAGTTTGGGTATCAGGGTAATTGTATCCTCATAAAGAGAGTTTGGCAATGTTCCTTCTGTTTCTATTGTGTGGAATAACTTTGAAAGTCCTGTAGAAATCTGAGCTGAAACCATCTGGTTTTGGGCTTTTTTTTTTTGGTTGGGAGACTTTTGATGACTGTTTCTATTTCTTCAGCAGTTATAGGTCTGTTTAATTTGCTTATATGGTCTTGATTTAATTTTGGTAAGTGATATTTATCCAGAACGTCGTACATTTCCTTTAAGTTTTCCAATTTTGTGGAGTACAGGTTTTCAAAATATGACCTGTTGATTCTCTATTTCCTCCATATCTGTTATGACTCCTTTTCATTTCTGATTTTGTTAATTTGTATATTCTCTCTCTGCCTTTTGGTTAGTTTGGATAAAGGTTTATTGATTTTCTCGAAGAGCCAGCTCTTTGTCTCATTGGTTCTTTGTATAGTTTTCTTTGTTTCTATTTTGTTGATTTCAGCTCTCAATTTGATTATTTCCTGCTGTCTAGTTCTCTTAGGGGAGTTTGCTCATTTTTGTTCTAAAGTTTTCGAATGTTCTGTTAATTCACTAGTGTGGGATTATTTCCAGCTTCTTATGTAGGCATTTAGTGCTATGAACATTCCTCTTAACACTGCTTTCATTGTGTCCCATAGATTTAGGTATGTTGTGTGGCCATTTTCATTGAATTTTAGAAGGTCTTTAATTTCTCCCTTTATTTCTTCCTTGACCCATTGATGACTCAGGTGAGCACTGTTTAATTTCCATGTTTATTTTGAGGGGGGGGTTCTGGAATTAATATTGCTTTTGACTTCTAGATCTATGTCATGGTGATTTGATAAGATACATTGGGTTCTTCCTATTTTTTTGTATTTGTTAAGGTTTTTTTTTTTTTGTTACCAAGTATGTGGTCAATTTTTGAGAAGGTTCCATGAGGTGCTGAGAAGAAGCTGAAATAGACACTATCTTCCCCAATTTGCTTTTGGTCAGAGTATTTTTATCACAGCAATAGAAACCCTAACTCAGAAAATGGAAGTGTACATTCAAGGATTTTAACTGTCCAAAAAGACTTTGCCCTCAGCTGCTTGGGGGTTATTCTTTAAGCCCATGAGCGGTCATGCTTGGCACAAGCATCTTTGTTGGCCTGGAGAGTCTAGCCATGGATTTAGTACACAGTCTTGTCTCAGGGTAGGTAGGTTTACCTATGGGTTAGGGCTCTGGCAAACAGTGGACACGGAAACCACAGAGAACTTCTCCATTGACAACAGTCCGCCTGTATTTCCATATGTCCATCAGTCTGGGGTATTTCCCCTCATAACTCTTGGAGAGAAGACAATAGGGGTGTCACACTGACTTCACCTCTGGACTCTGTTCTATGAGTCTTTGCCCTCGGTTACTTAAGTCTCCATCCTTTCCCTGTGAGGAACTTTAACCATGAACACCACAGCTTGCGAGGGTACTGTGAGTCTTTTTAGTGGATGTGAACTGAGGTCGTTTAGAAACTGCACAGGTCTAAGCTTTGCTGTCTGTCAGGAGTTAGTTCTGACTGGTCAGCAGTTGGGATGGAGAAATGCAAGGACTAGGAAGAAATAGAAGCCACTACCTGTAGTCTCCAGCAGGTCCTTAGCTTCCCATTGGCAGAGGGAATTCTGTGCAGCCCTTTGTGGACTCGGTTTCCTGTCTCCTCCCAGATGACTGACTACAGTGGGTGACTTTGGATGAGCGAAGCCTCCACACCCTGTCATCTCCAAGCCTCTTCTGTCCTCCATGAACTGACTCTCGGGCAAATTTTATACATCTTAAATCATTTGAAAATCTCTTCTGAAAAGTAACTGAGTGGGGTGTTAATTCATTTCTTTGTATTTCCTGGAGTGCCATTCAGCTATGCTTCCTGGGGACCAGGAACTGAAGACTCCATCCCTCCCTGCACCAGCTACAGCCCTTTGAGCAGTTAGCAGGAGTTTACCAGTAAATTCCTGGTTCTATCCCCATAGAGAGGACTTTAGACAGTGTTGACTTTCAAATTTTGTGATTTGAAAATTGGCTCAGTGTTTTCACTTGTGACAAATGATCAGGGATAAAAACTGATGAATTCTTAGCTTCTAGGACCAGTTTCTCAAAAACTTGCTATTCCAGATTAATCACCCCTACGTTCTTTGTAGGCCACGGATGGACCCTGTAATGTGACTAAGCCAGGGGTGTTTGACCTAGTCAATAAAGCCAAGTGGGAAGCGTGGAATGCCCTTGGCAGCCTCCCAAAGGTAAGTTTGTGTCCTGTTATTAACCAGAGCTCACTAGATATTTCCCTGCCCCCAGCAAATCTCTGTGAGTGAGTCATTGAAATTCCTTTATTTTGCCCACTCACTATGTTGGGTCCATGGTGGGGAGGGGGAGAGATTCACAGAAAGATTGTGACAGACCACCCAAGTCTAGTAAACCAGAAGTAAACTTCATTCCAGGAAAAAAAATAAAAAAAATAAAAAAATAAATCTCCATGGGACACAAAAAGGTTATCAGCTAGCTGAGACCACAGCTAGAGTTCAGACTTGTAAGGCTGTGGCAAAGGGCAGTTTTTTGACCCCCCCCCTTTTTATAACAATAAGCATTAGGCAATATCAAAGGCATTTTTACAATCTTGAGGTGAAACGTAGACACAAGTTGCCCTTCTTTGCAATTTCTATTTACAGAGTTTTTCAGTTAAACTAGTGTTTGTATTTAGTCCATTATTTTCCCCTGGTGTTCCCTGACAGTGTTAACCCAGGCTCTGCACATCCCTGATACTGCCAGTTCTCATGGCAGGGAAGGATGTGAGAAAATGCACAACCAAAAAGTCAAAAAGTCATGTACATCCCATCATCTAAAAGTTAACTCAGCTCACATCAATTGCCGGTCATGAGCGGGCAGGGGATCATCTAAAAGCTGACCCTCAGTTCACAGAGCGATGCTCAGTTTGCAGAGGGCCACTTCAGCCTCGCTGATAGAGTTGTGGGTAGAAACGAAGCAACCACTGGTAATAGTTAATTCTTAAGCTGCCAGCAAAGCTGCTGACAGCTTTCTCTCATTCTCCTAGACTGACAACTTGTATTTTTTTTATTTATATATACTTATTTCTGGTATTTACATTTCTATATTCTTATTCTTGGATTCTTTAACTACTGCAGTCTAGATTGGACTTGAACTCAAAAATCTGCCTGCCTCAGCCTCCCAGTAGCTGGAATTGCACATATGGGTCTCCTCTCCCCGAGCCTTGGAAGTTGCAATGCACCTCTGTTGAATCAAAGACTCTGCTCTTTATCACATAGTGGTGTTTATTAGCATTGTATGTTTCTCAAGTTGCTTATTTTAAAGGCTAAAGGTCTTGGTCGTCTATTTTTTAGGAAACTGCCAGGCAGAACTATGTGGATCTGGTGTCCAGTTTGAGTCCCTCATCTGAAGCCTCTAGCCAGGAAAAAAGTGGAGCCGATATGAAAGTCCAGGAGTCTAAGGACCTTGTGGTAACCTCTGGAGATGGCATCACAAAGATCATGTTCAATCGGCCCTCCAAAAAGAACGCCATAACTTTACAGGTGATGCTCCTGCCAGGGCACGGGCACATTTTTCTTTCCTCTGTTTCATTCTTTCATGCAGCTGTAGAATTTCAGCACTATTCCTATTTTTGTAGAAGATTAGAGAATTTGGCTTAAGTTAGCAGAGATGGTATTGTTTAGAACTGGAGAGTTTCTAATAGGTTCTACATATCTAGAAGGCGGTGAAGCTTTGCATGAATGAAAGCACAAATCAGTTAAATCAGTCTAAATGAAAGAGCATGGATAGAGATGCGCAGAGACCCCAAAGGGGATCATAAATCCTGAGTCTTTCCACACCTGTGGACCATTCTTGTGTACACGTGAAAGGAATTGCAGAGAGAGACTCCGTCCTCAGCAGAGCAGTAATAGCCCTGTTGAATGAGCTGCTTCACAGGGTATATTTGAATTTCCCCCAGAACTACACTGATAATAAGTCAGTCACTGGAGCACCTCCCCCTGATTACAGGGGTTTATCACATGCTTGGAGGTCAAGGCTGCCATCTGCAGTATGGGGCAGCAGGCTCATTTGAAGGTTTAAGGCTCTTGTTTGACAGGCCTCTGAACCTTCTGGTTTTTAAGGCACTTAATTTTGAGACCTCTGTATTTGCTTGTCTGAATTACTTCTGTAAGCAGGTATGACAGCTACACATTGAAACAAGACTCAGGACTTTTCTGAACAGAGGACCGTGACACACTTATTTAATAAACTAGTTGATCAGGATGAGAAGGAACTTGGTAAGTTCTTATAGCTGGTAAACAGGAGAATCTAAATTAATCCATCTCTTTCCTGGCCCCGGCTCTTCCTAGTAACCTTGGATGCTGTAATTCTCAGGTATTTTCTGTTCCCTGCCTTAAGAGAAATGGCCTCATCATTATTCACGTATTAAGTACATGCTTCTATTTTTCCAGTGTCATTAGAAACACCTACCCTCCTCATAACTCTTTCCCACATTGAATCTTTAATAAGATCTATACCAATTTTTGGTAGAGTTTTAATAAAATCTATACCAATTTAGAAACACATTAAAACTACAGCAAGATTTTCAGAGATGTTCAGGGCCAGTGCACAGAGAGTCTCAGAAATCCAGCCTGTGCGTTAGTTTTGGCTTCCCAGGCTGCCCAGGACACTTGCCCTTCCTCGAAATGACAGTAGAGGTGCTGTTTCAGGGACAGTTTTCTCAGCCACCTTTCCTCTCACCTGCTGTAGCAACCTCAGCAGTTCTAGCAAGCTGTTTGTTACCTGCTACTGCATGCCCCTCACTTGCTAATCCCTGTTGGAGCATCCCTGTTCATATGCAAAAATAAAGAACTATGTCTCTCTTGATCACCTTTGGACAAAGTGGTTATTTGGTGCATCTGCCCCTGCACCTGTGCATCATGTGCACCCAGCCGTTGTCAGAGGAGCAGAAATCCTCGCAGGCAGCTCTTTTTTCGTCATCAAAAGACATTGGGGCTTGAGAGATGGCTCAGTGCTTAAGAGCACTCGTGTCTCCTAAGTTTCCCAGCCACACACAGGGTGCTTTACAATCATCTGCCCCTTCAGTCACAGCAGACCTGACACCCCTTCAGACCTCCAAATGCACCAGGTCCGATTCAGTGCACAAACATAAACAAGGCAAAACACTCACGCATATAAACTGAAATAAGTAAGTCTTTAAAACAATTACGTTGGCACTGGGTTGAAAGAAAGCTTGCAGACAGATGCAGTGGCTCAGTCACTGGACGATGGATCTCATTTTTACTGTTCCCTTCCCCATCTTTCTGTTCACATAGATGTATCAGGAGATTATGCTTGCACTTAAAAACGCCAGCACAGACAACTCAGCCATAACCGTTTTCACAGGTAAGACCATTTTCATGGACTCCTTCACTTTCTATTTTAGGGAGTCTCTAGGGAGAGAACTGATGCTGACTGAAGGTCTTTCCCAGCGCTCCAGTGGATTGATTTATAAATGGACCATGTTATCGTGCACATGTTATACCCACTCTTTGATAATTACTCCTGATAAGTTGTCAATCCCAACCTAACATAGTAAAGCTCATGCTGTCTGACTCACAAGAGCCACAGCAGAAAACAATTCATTTGTCCACAAACAACTTGACTTTTAACTGTAGAATTCTGCTCGACAATAAAAAAGGCAAATTCTTGATACATGCAGTTATATGGATGTTCCTTACAGAATGACTTAGTGAAGTTCATGAAACATAAGAGTGCATATTGCTCAGTTCAATTTACATAAGTCCTCTAGGACTGGAGAGAAGCT
Organism: Myodes glareolus; assembly: GCF_982192425.1. Taxonomy (NCBI): domain Eukaryota; kingdom Metazoa; phylum Chordata; class Mammalia; order Rodentia; family Cricetidae; genus Myodes; species Myodes glareolus. The sequence goes on along the minus strand of NC_142039.1, from coordinate 51,497,081 downwards.
CCACACTGTTGGCTGGTGGAGTCTGGATATGACTGCCTCCAGCAGCTGGGATGGCAGGGTAGAGAGAGCATCTGGAGCATTCTGAGGCGTCTGTACAGTAGCCCCTCTTAACTGAATGCTCCTTTCGGGGGTTTTGCCTCCCAAAATTTGAGTTATGTGTTATCACCCTGGGTCTAGAAATAAGTAGGAGTTTCTAGAAAATTCACAGTATGTTCTAAATAACTCATTTTATAATAAATTGTTATTATTAAAGTTTGTCACTATAAATATCTTACCTAATCTATATGTTGAAATACCTCACAGGTATGCACGTTCAGTCACCCTAAGCACCCTCTGGGAACTAGTTCCATGACTCCCATCAATACAGTATTTTTCACACTCGTGTTCCCTGTGTAGAATCATACTGTATTTGCATAGAAGGCCCACACATCCCAAGGCTCTTGATTTCCCTCTTGGTGTCATAATGCCTAAGAGAGAATGATGCTATGTCAGTAATCATTACATTGTTTAAAAAAGAATAGTCACAAGGATAAAAGTCTGCTTATATTTATTATGGATGACTTTTTTGGTCTTTAAGTATTTTCTGCTGGTTGAATCCATAGATGTAAAATCTGAGGGTATGGGGGATCAACTGGAAAGGAAATATACAAGACATATTGGAGAGCCTGATACCATGCCCATGTTTCAGGGATTTGTGGACCATCAGGAATGTATCCTACGCACATAAATGGGAACCATCGTATCTTCTTTTGGCCTGGGATCACTTCAATATTTACAGTTATCAAAACTATTTAAGGGTGCTAGGGAAGTAGCCTGAGATAGAGTGCTTGCCTATCATTTAGGAATCCTTGACTTTGATCCCCAGCATGGTATTATAACACAGGACTTCAATACTGGCAATCAATTGGTTGGGTGGGGCAGGAAATCAGCAGCTCAGGGTCATCCTCAGCTACATGGGGAATTTGAAGCCAACCTGGGCTACTTCAGATCCTGTCTCAAAACAAAAGTCATTAAGAAGAAACCATTTCATTATAGACAGACAATACTTAAATAATCACACAACTTCAGTGACTCTTAATATAGAGACAATGGTTCTTATTGTAATCTAGACAGTCCCACACAGTCTGTCCACTCATCTTGACTACAGCAGCCCCCCTGCACCCTGCTCTTTCTCTGATTCAGCATTGGGGTCTCTTCTTTTGGGCTGTTGTGTAGACCGCAGAGACCACAGACACAGAATCTCATGTGCACTGTTCCGTCTCTGCTAGTCTTGCCTGTTGTTCAGATCTCAGTCCGGCTGCCTCTTCCTGTGTGAGCTCCACCCTAAACACCGCAATAGACTAAACCTGCTCCATACTACATGGCCATCTGTCATGTTCCTGTCACACCATCTGCATTTACTTAGGTTCTTAAACACCCATGTCTTGCTAGTCCCAACTGTGTGAATGAGGTTCACTCATGTTCTGTTAGTGACTGGCTGAGCCCTGCGCACAGCCTACATGTAACTCTAGAATGAGTTGGTACGTGAAAAAATTGTGGCTCTGTTGATTGACTGTTCCCAGGAACTGGTGACTATTACTGCAGTGGGAATGACCTAACTAACTTCACTAGTGCCACTGGTGGAATGGAGGAGGCAGCTGAAAAGGGTGCTGTGGTACTGAGGTAAGAGTGACCTTTGTTTGATCCTAGAGGGTTAATTCTCTTTTCCCCAGCTTCATGTGTCTTTCTGGTGAGCATAGGTGTGTACAAGTGCATACATGTGCATATGTAGTCTGAGGTTGATGTCAGATACTTTCTTCATTGGTTTTGGTCATAGTTCCGATTTCTGTTGCTCTGATAAAATACTAGGACCAAAAACCCTTGGAGAGGAATTTCCTTTTATATTTGCACCTGATGGTTCATCATCAAAGGAAAGTGCAGGAACCTGAAGGCAGGAACCAATCCAAAGACCATTGGGGAGTACTGCTCACTGGCTTGCTCCCTCCTGGCTTGCTCAGCCTGCTTTCTTATAACTTCTAGGACTGCCAGTCTAGGGGTGGAATCAGCCTCAATGGTCTGGGCCCCCGCTACCTCATTCACTAATTGAGAAAATGCACCACAGACTTGCCTAAGCCCAATATTATGGAAGGACTTTCTCCACTGAGAGTCTCTTTTCCCAAATGGCTCTAGCTTGTGTCAAGTTGACATACCCCTAGCCAGCGTACTCTTTCATTTTGTTCACTGAAACAAGGTCTCTCAAACCCAGAGCTCACTCATATGCTTGCTCTAGGTTCCTATTCTGAGGCCAATTACAAGTAGGCCTCCACACCTACCCAGAATTTATGGGGATTCTGGAAATTCAAACTCTACCCCAGTCTTCACACTTATGTGGCAAATGCTTTAACCAGTGAGTCATCTCCTCTCCCTCCCAACACCTCAGTAAAATGACCACTGGTCTGTGTTCTTAAAATGATGCACTTAATCATGATTCCCCATAGATTCCCCCATCTCTATCCTGCCTTCTACATGAGGTTGATTGGAAAGTTTAAGGTTAGGAAGATGCAGAGGGAGTCTGAATTCCCACGCAGCAGGGTGAATAGACAGTGCCTGCAGATGCTGGTTGTGCACTGGAATTAGTCTTGAAAGCTATTGAAGCAGGTTTGAGGCTTTACCTTCCTATCCCAGTTCTACCAAGTCTCTCAGTCCCCCTGTGCTGTGATATGCAGTTATCCATGTAGTCACCCACCATTATGTCTCAGGTCACAGCTGGCCCACAATCCTAAATTCAGTGCCCAAGATGTGAACGGGCCTTAACCTGTAGGAGTCATTTTCTGATATTCCATTAGGTGCCATTTATAGGGATCCTGGGCCAATCAGGGGAGGTGGCCCTATAGAATGATATTATATTAAATTTATACATTTCTTTCTATAGTTAGTGGTGCCACTTTGGGATATTTAATGATTTTCTATTTCCATTTCTTTAGGGAATTTGTAAACTCTTTTATAGACTTTCCCAAGCCTTTGGTTGCAGTAGTAAATGGCCCAGCTGTAGGAATCTCTGTCACCCTTCTGGGACTGTTTGATGCTGTCTATGCATCAGACAAGGTAAGTCTACTTCCATAAGCACAGGTCAATCTGTGAGTACCTCCATTCTTTGTTGTGACTGTCCCTCAGTATATTACAAGAGGTTAATATTTGTCTTGTTAAAAGTTGACAGCTTGCAGGATTGCGTGATCTTCTTTTCCTAATTCAGGAAGCCTAGTATTTAGGCTTCTAGAAAGAGAACAGACTTTGGTCGTTCACTGCTCTCCTTTTTTTTTTAGATAAGAAAACTAAAGCCTGAGAAATTTGAGCCCTCAACACAGTTCAACTTTGTGTTCACCACTGTATTTAGCATGTGTGTTTTTGAGTTTATGTGTTTGTGCATGTGTGTGTGTGAATGGGAGAGAGACAGAGAAAGAGGGAGTCTCAGTGTGTCACACTAGCTGGCCTAGAACTGATGATGTAGGTAGACCAGGCTGGCCTCGAACTCACAGAAATACTCTTGCCTCTGCCTCCCAGAAGCTGGGATTAAAGGTAAATGCCACCGTGCCTAACTTGTATTTTTGTTTTATTTTTTCTTACCGTAGTATTTTTCTGTAGTGTCCAAACTTAAAATTTCTAAAAATATAGAAACTACAAAAAAAGATTAGTTTTAAAAAAAAACCAAACACACACATGGGAGGGAGATGGATGTGTTGATTAGTAAACTAGAAGGGAAATGCGCTGTGCTGGATCTCCAGGACCATTTAAGAAAAATTAATCTGTAGGATGATGGAGGATTGGGGACATATAGTTCAAAGGATACACAGTGGCAGATACATGGTGCCTGTAACACCCAATTCTGTGTTACCCTCTCAGTACAGTTCGCGCGCAACTGTACCTTATGCGAGTTTAGGCAAAGGCCTGGAGATTGAAAGAAACACACAAGAGACCATGGTCATTTGAAAGGAGATCAGCCGAATGCCCCTTTATTCAGCTTTTGCAAAAATTAATAGACTTTGGCTGCTGCAAAATGATTACCTCCCAGGCGGGGGGGGGGGGGGGGGGGGGGGGAATCTGGCTGCTGCATAGGAATTTCCTCCCAGGCAGGTGGGGATCTGGCTGCTGCATAGGATTTCCTCCCAGGCAGGTGAAAAATTACCATACCAAAGATGAAACAATGCCCTACAGCTAATCACCAGGCTATGGCAGAGGGAGCATAGGAGCAAGCAGGATGTTAGCTAGCTGACCAGAAACTGTCCTCAATATGCACTCCAAGGAGCAAGGATAGCCCTGACCCTACAGGTCCCTAAGCTTCTAGATTACAGTGTGAGGACTGTAGTCAATCGTAGTGGAATTTATAAAAGAACTTTGGCAAATGAATAGATTTGCTATACCTGGATGTGAATATATGAGATTATTGGTTTCACTAAAGCAGCAGTTTTACTGTGTTTGTGTGTGTGTCTGTCTCTGTGTGTGTATGTGTGTGTGTGTGTGTGTGTGTGTGTGTGTGTGTGTATACCTACCTTAACTATGCATCCCAAAATTTGTTAATTAGGGAAAAATCACTCATTTCATCACTCAGATGTAAACCAGTGCCAGCATTTGGATTCTGTAGTTTAGCAAATCTCACCAGTGTCTGGCTTCTGAAACCTTGGGCTGGTTCTAAGTTTTGTTATTGTAAGCATAGATGTGATGATAGTTATCTTAGTGATTACCCCAGAATTATAGACCAGCAGCCCCAGGTTCTTCTGCTGCCTTCTCCTTAGGAGGGGCCAACATTTCTTGATTAACCACTAAAGAGATTCTCTGGGTTTTTATTGACTTCCATAAACAAATACTGTATCAAATAAGAGGCTCACATTCAACCCTATTAAAATACCCGTTGCTATGCTGTTATCTATGATGGATACTGATCTTAAATACAACTAGTGGATAAAAAATACCAGTGGCTTCTCTGTCAGCAAATGCACTGTTTCCATGTGAGTTTTAAATTTGTTCAAATAAATGTTGGCATGCTCACAGTGTGCAGGTACTCTTTTAATACATCTACACATTTTATGCAATACATGCCGCAGACTTACGAGGTCATACTAAGTTACAGATAGAGAAAATTGTCACAGGGAGGGTAAGGGACTGTCCCAAAATCTTAAATCATTGCTAGAGCATCAGCCCTTAACTGCATCCACCATTCCAACTCTAGAAATAGCAATGTAGGAACTGCTCATTGCCAAGCTCACATGTCCCTGTTTGTGTCAACTTAACTGTGGCTGCTTCTTTGAATATATCCTTGAAGGGTATTTTCTTGACCCAGAGTTTCTGGGGTGAAAAGAAAAGTGACATTAATAAGAGTATTTTATGTTTTATTCATATGCTACATATATCATATATTCTCACCAATATGCATTAAAATAACTAGTATGTTTTACTATTGGAAATTAAGTATTTGTCTGCTAATATCAGTGATTTCCTTTTGTAACTATTTATTATTCTTCAAAAAAATAAATAAATAGATGGCTTATACCTGCAATCCCAGCACTTGAAATGCTGAGGCAGGAAGATTGTCATGAGTTCAAGGCTAGCCTATCTAGGCTATGGAGTAAAATCCTGTCTCAAAAAAGTTTCTTCTTAAGTATTGAAAAACATGAGCATGCTTGTCATCTAAACCACCAATATTGAAAGTAACTCTAGAATCTGAAGCCAGACAGAAGAACTCTAGGGCAAAATCAAGACAAATGGAAGATTGAGAAAACAATATTTTAACTCATCCAACAAAAAGTGGGTCACTCCAAAATATTTTTAAAGTCAATCTGTAAAGCAATCGATCAAGAATCAAGTACAAAAATTAGTAGTGAGGAGAAATAAATACCATACAAGAAATGAAGCATGATGGCTCTTTAAACCATGAAAGAGAGCATTAAAATTAGCCTGCTTCTCTAGGGGTTGAGCAAGATAGCTTAGCTAGTGAAGGTCCTTGCTACTCATTATGTCAACTCTCTTTAGATTTTCTACTGCTGTGAGAAAAGCCCATGCCAAAGCTAGTTGGGGAGGAAAGACTTATAGTACCACACCACAGTCCATCATTGATGGAAGTCAGGACAGGAGTTCAAACAGGGCAAGAACCAGGCAGCGGGAGTTGATGCAGAGGCCATGGAAGAGTACTGCTGACTAGCCTGCTCTTCATGGCTTGCTCAGCCTGCTTTCTCATACCACCCAGGACAATCAGCCAAGAAGTGGCACCACTCTCTGTGGGATTACCCCTCTCACATCAATCATCAATCAAGGCATTACTCTACAGACTTGCCTACAGGCTAACCTTATGAGAGCTTTTTCTCAAGTGCAGTTCTGTCTCCTCAGGTAACTCTAGCTTGGATCAAGTTAATATAAAACTAGTCCACACAACAACCTAAATTCAACGTCTGCACTGCACATAATGGAAGGAGAAAAAGAACTGCAGCAAACTGACCTCTGGCCTTCATTCATACAAATATGCATTGCCCCCATGCATATATACATGTAAATAAACAAATAAATGGAACTTAAAGTTTTTGTAATGCAAAGAGAAGCTATATATAATGGTAGATAGATACAATTCTAGGACGTAGAAAGAAGGACTAGGCCATCAAGAACTCAAGGTCAATTTTGGCTACCTAACAAGGCTAGCCTGGACTACATAAGATCTTTTCCCACACCCTTCCTCATCACTACCTCCAAAAGGCCAGGAGGATACGACACTCATCCCTATAATCCCAACACTCTTCTAAGAGGCTGAGGCAAGAGAAATGCTTTAAGTTTGAGACCAGCCTGTGCTACATTTGATAAAGATCCTTTATCCAAAACATTGTTTTTATTTAAAAGGAAAGTTGAGTCACAAACTAGTAAAAATTCTTTGCATAATACTTACTCGTAACCTGTGTCTATAAGGAATTTTTACAATTCAAATATAAGAAGGCAAATAATTTACTTTTTAAAATAGTGGGAAATGTCAGATGGTGATGGTATGCACCTTTAATCCCAGCAATCAAGAGGCAAATACAGTTGGTTCTTGGTAAGTTCAAGGCCCACCTGGTCTACAGAGAAAGTTCCAGTACAGCAAGGGCTACATAGAAAAACCCTGTCTCAAAAATAATAAACAAACAAAAATTAGTGGGAAATATGATAGCAGTTACTTTACCAAAGATGCTACTACCCACAGCCAGAAGCAGACATCAAGAGTCTCAACATCATTAGTCCTGAAGGCCATATTATCAAGTGCTGTGAATGTATACAGTAGGTGAAAACTAGTGTTCAGATGTCAACCCACTGGAGGGATGATTCTCTGATGGAGGAGAATCCCATCCAAGCAGGGTTTCTACTGTCTGTAGTTTCACATTTGCTGAAGCAGCTATGGTATGTCGCCAATACCTGCACTGTTATGTGTAATTTCATATGATATGTATATGTAATCTCACAATTGCATCTCATGTTGGTCAGGAAGATGACTTCTCATTAAGCTGTGTAATTTTGGTATATAGAAAGTATACTAGGATATGCTTCATAACTAGATCCACTGTCCCTCAGGACTATAAATGAAACATAAGCCTGCTTTGTTGTTTTTACTCAAAGTATACACAATTAACTCATTTTCACCTCAGAGCAAGTCCAAACTAGACTAAATGTTTCTGTATCCGGATCATAAGTTAAAAACTTTACAGATATGCAAACAGTCAAAGTTGCAGATGTCTAACCGAGGTTACTAAAACAAAGCAACCTAAAAAATCATGCCAGTTCTTCCTTTGCTGAATCTGACTGATAAGACCCAACTCTCTGTGCAGCTTGTCTCACCCAGGCACTGTGTCCCCAGCCCCTTGTCAGTCTTACACCTAAACCTTGAAACCTTGAGTTGTCATGATAAAGGACTTGTCTCCTTAGCGTTTACCTAAGGAATGTGCTATGACTAATGAGATGTAACTTTTTTCTTTTTGCCTTAAGCTTCCTTTTTAAAAAAACAAAATGTATTTAAGTTGGGTGAAGCAAGGGAGAATTGGCACAGAGAATTAAAACAAAGGAGAACAAGAAGCTGCAGAGGTAGAATTAGGACCAATAGAACAAAGCATGGCCCTCAGATCATGTGTATGAGTGTTTACCCCTCAAATAGAAAGCATATGCTCAGCTTTGCTTCCTTATGGATGTCTTCCTTGCATCCTGGAGGTGACCTGGAAGAGTTGGACTCTGAGGCTACTGCTAACATGAGAACTGAAAACACATGAGTCAGAACTATGTTCATAGTGATGTGTGGGGGCCACAAGAACTTCTCCTGGGGAAGCTGAATAAGGGCATGGACAAAGTGGGGCTCTCCTGTCTCAGTATGGAATATTGATACATGGCTACTCTATTCAAATTTACTTCTTTTTTTAGTAAAATAAATCTGAAAAGAATTTTTTCAGCTTTGTTGAGGTATTATTGAAAAGGGGAATTTTATATATTATATCAAGAAAATCCATGGTTGTGACTGGCCCTACTGATAATGGCCACAATGCCGGAAACATTAGTAAAAGCGTTAACTGGCACATAGGCCAACAAGTGATGCCATATACACATGAACAAAGGTCTATTGTATATAGGATTCCAAGCATGTAACCTTCAAAAAAAAAAAAAAAAAAAAACGGGGGTGGGGGGTGGAGACAGCAGGGACAGAGAGCAGCTAGTGATGCGTGGGAATGGTAGAAGGAAGGGCTTGCCCACAGTGGGCCATAAGGGGACTTTTGATGTACTAAATATTTTCTCAGCTGAAATTGTTGGTGGCAACATAATTTACATATTTGCAAAAACACACTGATAACACACTAGAAGTGAATTGTGTATTTATAGTATAATGGTGTGGGAGAATTGTCTGTATTCTGTCAATCATATTTTAATAAAATGCTGATTGGCCAGGCAGGCAGTATAGGCAGAAAAGCCAGACAGGAAGTAGGGGTGGAGCAAAGAGACTGGGAGTATTCTGGGACACAGGAAGCTCCCTCTCCACTCCTGCACAGACTACCGAAGAGGCAGCATGTAACTTGCCCACCTGAGAAAGGTACGGAGCCATGTGGCTAATGTAGATAAGGATAATGGGGTAACATAAGTTATAAGAGTTAACAAGAAGCCTGACCTAATGGGCCAATCAGTTTATAACCTTATGGAGTCCTGTGTGTGATTTCTCTTTGGGATTTGCCGGCTGTGGGATACTGGGTGGGAGAGAAACCCCAACAAGCCGGCCCCTCATGTTACAGTATAACACATAATTTTAATTTAAAATGTCTTCACCAATTAGGAATACTGAGCTAGACACAGTTGTACATTACTGTAATCCCTGCACTCAAGAGGCAGAGGATGAGATGGTTAAGTTCTAGGCCACTAGGCCACATAGCAAGACTGTGTCTTAAACACAAAAATACAAATTGTGAATTTAAGATTAAATAGTAATTATATAACTTTGTCGGGGTTGAATTATAGACTAACCTCTGTATATATTAATGCTTTTCTGTTCTTTCTCAATCCCAACTAGGCAACATTTCATACTCCATTTAGCCACCTCGGTCAGAGCCCAGAAGGATGCTCCTCTTACATATTTCCGAAGATAATGGGCCCTGCAAAGGTAACTTTGAAAAAAACTTCGTGTGTTGTCCTTGTTGCCAAGGAAATCCTGTGCTCTGTCTTCTTTCCCTTGGGCAAAGCTTCCAGGATGACTGTGTGCTCTGCAATGTGGAAAACCCAAGCTAAGATGAGAGTTGATATAAGGGAAGGGTCAGGATATTTGCTCTGCAGTTCCTGATGCAGGGACCGTGTCTGACAGCTGGTGACCTAGAACTGGAACTCTGGTGGCAGCAGACCTTGTCCTCCACAGCTGTGTGACATTCCCTGAAGGCCCAGGACTAGGAAGCATTTACAGATGTGATCAGCTCAGAGCCACCTAACTGTGTGGATGAGCAACATCCTTTGAAACGGCATGGTGAAGTCTTCTCTTTGGAGCCACGTGAATTCTAGAAGTCACCAGCTCTTAGCAGCTCTGTAGTCATAGTCACTGTGACTCCCAGCCAGAGCTGCCTTTTACCAGTTATTATGCTATGTGTTGAGACGCCCAAGGTAGCCCACTGACTGCTCAGGTCTAGCTAGCTCTGTGTTTGTGCAAATCTACTTGTCCTCTGTGGAGTAATTCCTAGTACACGAAGATAGGACTGGAGAGGAAAGAGAGAGGGAAGGGCTTAGCAGACATTGCTCATTATCTCAGTATGGTAAGGGAGAATATTCGGTGAGTATTAGATTTTTTGTTGTGAATGCCCCCACATGCATACATAGATTGTACACGTGCATATGAACTTTAACCTCACCATGCTGTCGTCACAGAGCCTGAGTTATTAATCAGTTAAACTTTGAAAAGTTGAACAAACTAGCTCTTCAAAGTTAGACAGTTAGACCTTTGGAATTTATTTATTTATGTTTCTCAATTATAGAAAGAACATTTGCTCATTGGCTTCGGTTTTTATAGACGTGCAATGTAAGCTATCCCTATGTCCCTTCATTCACACTGAAGTAATCTGGGTACCTGTGCAGGGAAAGAAGATAATCAGAGTCAACCATTACAGCAACCGGGAAGGGAATGGATTCTGAATACCTCAGAGGTGGACCCTATGGATGTGGTTGTTCTACCCTGTTCCCTTTTGTTATCATTTACGGTGTTTCATAGCACTAGGAGTTCAAGCCTTTTCTGTCCTGGGCTTCACATTCTTTCCTCTCCAGTGCAGATCCTCACAGAAGCAGCAGCTATTCTAACTTCTAGAGAGGCAGAAACAGTTATGGTCTCAGCTGTTTGAAAATCCTTGGCCAGTTACAGTCATTGTCTTGCCTGTTCCTGGTAAAGACAGGCAACCTTAAGAGCCATGAGTACATCTGCATCTCCCTGTAGCTGGTCATTCTGAAGTCAGCTGAAGCCTTGCTTTATTAAGCTTAGATTGCATCTTGGTTTGCATTGCAGGCAACTGAGATGCTTCTCTTTGGGAAGAAGCTCACAGCAAGAGAGGCCTGTGCTCAAGGCCTCGTCACTGAAGTTTTTCCTGACAGCACTTTTGAGAAAGAAATCTGGACCAGGCTGAAAGCATATGCGAAGCTCCCACCAAACGTTAGTATTTGGTTTTCACTTGTGGGAATGTGGAAATCATTTCCCAAGGGGAAAGTGTGCCTTAGGAGGACACATCTTAAGAAGACAAGGCATGTCTTTAAGCGCTTTAAGCGCTTTAAGACAAGGCTTTAAGCGCTACTGGATTTTGTTAAAAGTTGCTATAATGTTGGGAATAGTGATTTTTTTTTTTAAAGAGAACTTACCAGGTAGACATTCCATTTCTGTGTTACAAGGTCAAATGGGACATCCTTCATGGGGATGATTCCAGGGGGATGCCAGTAGACACCCAGATTTTTTATTTTGGAATTCAGGTGGGAGGTGAGGAGGTTGAGTATATTTAGGGGACCCCACTCTATAGCACATCAGTTTGTATAGGTAGTAGCTCGTGGCTGATTGTTCTTACATCCTTACTATTGAGTGTGTGATCCTGGAACCACAAGATTTGTATCCATCTAGGACTGCTTAGAAATTTATAATAACAGATCTCTCACCCTGAACTAATAGAATAATCTCTGTGTACCTTAAAGGTAAACCCAATTATACATGTCTTAGTAAAATCTAACAGGATTAGTTCATTACAGTGGATTGCAGGAATGAATTGATCCTGTTTCTGTTGGAATAATTTCTTGCTGGTTTTGTTTCATCAGTCCATGAGAATTTCCAAACAGTTAATCAGAAAAAATGAGAAAGAAAAGCTCCATGCGGTTAATGCTGAAGAGTGCACTACCCTCAAAGAAAGGTGGCTGTCAGAGGAATGCATCAATGCTATCATGAGCTTCATGTCCAGAAAATCAAAGCTGTGAAGACCACTCCCGCAGTTAGACTTGTTAAAGGAAGGATGTACCGAGAGTTCCAGTTTCTGGTATTTGATCAACACCCTTCACTGTGCCTTTTTTTTTTTTGACTAACACAGCAATTGTAATAAGAAGGCCTCATAGCACTGACAAATAAAAACTTTCATACATCAAGCCTTAAGATTTCATGAGGTTTTTGGCAATAGAAAGTTTTGCATTGCATGACATGAATGTATGAACCCTAGGACAGCGTACTGGGGACCTGCTCCGAAAAATGTCTAGAGCCTGACATTCTGAGTTCATATCTCTGACACTAAGGTAACAGTTTATCATCCACATCTGGTGACTGAGTAAATTGGGCCAAATATCATCAGTCTTTGGATCACCACCTTGAGGTATTCTTTGATTACATTTTCTTTTTCAACAATCTGGCAAAGGAGAAGAAAAAAAAATCTTCAATGCCACTTGTCTTAGTTAGGGCTTCTATTGCTATGAAGAGACACCATGACCACAGCAACTCTTATAAAGGAAAGCATTTAATTGGGGCTGGCTTATAGTTCAGTGATTTAGTCCATTGTCATCATTGGCAGGACGCATGGTGGCATACAAGCAGACCTGGTGCTAGAGAAGTAGCTGAGAGTTCTATATCCAAATCTGCAGGCAGTAGATGATTACAGAGCAATTTCCCTGATGAACATAGAGGTACAAATTCCTTAGCTAAATACTTGCAAACACATTTGAGGAAAACATTATGAAGATTACATCATGTAGAGTTCATCTTGGATATATAGGATGGTTCGATATACATAGATGGATAAATGCAATATAGCATATAATTAAACTTAAGGAAAAATCACATGATCATCTGGACAGATCCAGGAAAAAACAATTGATAAAGCTCAACATGCTTTCATGGCAAAAGTGCTGGAGAAGTGAAGAATGGATGGAACATACTTCAAAGTAATAAACACCATGTACAATAACCTGTCTCCAATATTATTCTACATGGGGAAATGAAAATCACTTTCTAAAACAATCAAGAATGAGAAAAGGATATCCACTACCACCTCTCTTATTCAGTGTAGTGCTCTAATACAAAGGTTGAAATTAGAAAAGAAAGAATTAAATTATCCCTATTTTCAAAAGATATGGATACATAATCAAAAGATCCTTTATCCTCTACCAGAAACAGCTTAGACTTATAAACAATACAAGTACATTTGAAAGATACAAAATCAACATATAACAACCAGCAGTCTTCACACATAACAATAATGAACTCAAAACTACATTAGGGAAAGTATTGCATCTGAAATAGTGTGTGTGTGGGGGGGGGAATTAAATAACTATTCTAGTTGCTTTTTTACTACTGTGCTGAGCACCAGAGCCCAAGGCAACTTAGTGGTAGAAAGAATTGTTTCAGTTTACACTACCCCATCACAGTCTACCATGAACCAAAATCAGAGCAGAATTCAAGCAGAAACTGAAGCTCACCTCTCAACATCAAGGAGAAGGCAGAGAACGCATTGGGAACTGTACCAATCTGTTGGAAAGTTCACCACCAGTGATATACCTCCTCCAACAAGGTCACACCTTTTCATCCTTCCCAAACAATTTTACCAACTAGGATCCAAGTATTCATATACAGGGGTATGTGGAAGCCATTATGTTGTGGAATGTTGTCTTAACTATGTAAAGATTGTTGTATTTGTTTATGCTGCATTTGTTTAATGATGTAAGGGTGTGTGTTTAATTAGGTAACGATGTGTTGCATTTGTTTCACCTTGGCTACCTAAAGCATCTGATTGGTCTAATAAAGAGCTGAAAGCCCAATAACTAGGCAGAGAAAAGGTTAGACAGGGCTGGTGGGTAGAGAGAGTAAGTATGAGGAGAAATCTAGGTTACAGAGAGGGAAGGATGAGAGAAGAGAGGAGAGAAGGAGGGATATACCCTAGTCCAGAAGCCAGGCAAACACAAGACATGAGAAGCAGTGGAAGTAAGGTATACAGAAGGAACAAAAGTAAAAAGCCCCAAGGCAAAAGGTAGATAAAGAGAAACAGGTAAATTTAAGTTAGGAGAGCTATCCAGAAACAAGCCTAAACTAGGTGGAGCTTGATCAAATCTAATAAGAATCTGTGTCATGATTTGGGAGCTGATTGGTGGTCCGAAAGAAAAAGCCTGGTACACCATTCTCAGCAAACCATCACAAAAATATAACCACTATTCTCATTCTTTAAAATATATTTGAACAGAGCATTTTCTCTTTACTAGTGCCCCCTTTCAAGCTTCAAGCACACACAGAGCACCTTCAAGCAGTCTCCTCTTCAAGGGCAGAATTCTGTAGATAACACAGGGATCACAGCAGTATGCACTGTCTCTGACAACTAAACTCAGTTACAGCTGATTAGCCTCACAGTCCCTGGATCACACACCGCTACTGCTGAGGCACAGACATAACATCCCTCTCCTGATGTAGGCACTCGACTTCATCCGAGTCGTTTTGTCTTTCTGTGTCATTCTCACCATCCTGCAAAGGAGTCTGAGGGACACATTTGTGTCTCCTGAGTAGAGGACCGTGAATCATGAAGGAGCTCCCTTGTCTCTCAAGCAGACGAGCACCCTGCATCCTTGAGGATGATCATCAGGTCACCCAATTAGCTGCATCGGGTTCATTCCTGCTGCCAGTGACAGCACTAAGGGAAACCGCAGAGTCCTTCCTGCCTCAGATCTCCATCTACAGGGGAGTAACAGCACAAAGGGGGTCTAGGAGACAAATGGGGGTTACATTAAGACAATGGTCAAGATTCCTTCACAAGGGGAGATCTTCTTCCCAATAACTCTGTTTTCTTCCTCATCAAGATCAATTAGCCCTTGACCTCTGAGTACCAGGGTTAAAGACACATTCAATTTTTGCAGCAGAATCCATTTGAGATGTGAAAGGAAGGGGCCATTATTGAGGTCCCTCTTTCAACTTAGGACACCCTGTGGAGGGAGTGGTTGTTAAAGGTGAAGCAAAAGAAAAGCATATTGCATACACTGCAATCACAGAAAGGCTGAACAATCCTGATTTAGAGCCCAACCTTGGCTGTGTGGCAGGACGCTGATTTGACAAGAAGTGGGGAAGAGGAAGAAGAGGAGGAAGGAGACAGAAGGGACAAGATTAAGAGGGTTAGGCCGGGCATATCTGTAACTCTCACATGGGGAAGGCTGCAGCACAAGGAGGTTTGGGGCTAGTGCACGGTACATAGTAGAACTAAGCCTTAAAACAAAAAATACAAAACAAAAAAAAATGATAGTGGGGTGGTTGGGGCTGGGGCTCAGTTGGCACAGTTCTTGCCTTGATTCCATGCTCAGGGCTGGACCTAATACCAGCATTTGAAAAATGGAGGCATCAGAGGTTCAAGGTCCTCCCCAGCTAAGTAGAGTTTGAAAAAAGCCTGGTATACATAAAACTTCCTCTAAAAAGAACAACAAAAGATTAGGGGAAAGATGAGGGTAGACTGGTAAGGCAGACAGAAGGATAAAGTGGCTGCTTCTGTCACAGTTACACAGGTTTAATTGACCTCAAGCAGGATCATGAAACTGAAGCAGGAAACACAGAGGAGAACAGAGGGTACTGAGGCTCTTTAGAGGTGCCTTCCCCCTGCAATTATATGTGAATATGATTTTCCCGGTCCCACTTTCCCTGGTGCTTTCGTCATAGGAACCTGGCAAAAGTCCAATTCCTTTGCCTGCGCTGTGACTCACAGAAAAAGAAATGCCTATGAGCATGAAGTCAGTTAACACCGTCTGACAGCGTACCCAAAGGTGACAATTGACCCAAAGTTGTCATCAGATGTGGAAACACACAGGCTAGACAGAAATTTTCAACAGTTCACTTGCCCTCAATAAACTGACCTGAACCTTCAGGAATAAGAAGGTTCCAACACCAGAGAGCAAGGTGTTGACTAGGAGACCAGGAGTGAGGAATGAAGAGGACAAAAGCAATACCTGGGGCTAGGATGTCTTGTATGAGCTGACGACTTATACAAGGAAGTTTATTAAGACGTTCAGCATCTTATGTACTATTAGCTGGGGATAATCACCAAGATCAGCAGAGAGCCAAAACAGATGATGCTGGGGAAAGAACACAAGATACAGCAGACATTCATCAGCTGTGTTACAGGTGATACTCACAACCCAGAGGGAAGAGTCACAGCGCCAGAAATTGTAACCTTCACTCCTTCAAGGCAATGGCTCCAGCCTCAGACTGGCCTTGCCAAGGTCACTTCTTACCAAGGACTCAGAATCAAAGTTCCTGTTGTCCTTTCATCAGAGCCTCTCAGAAAGTCCTTCTTCAGGCTACCTCCCTACAACAAATGACCACAGCCAGTCTTTCCTGTCAAGCAGGGTGCCCAGAGATGGGACATGGCATTTAATATGGGCCAGGGAAGGGCTGAACAAACTGCTAGTCTGAAAGGAACTTAGTGACATCTGTCTCAGGAAATAGGCCAGCTCTCGAGAGTAGGATCAAAGCAGGAGACTAGAGCCAACAAGGGAGTCAGAGACTTCGCATGTCAAACAGTGTCTGGATGGAGAAAGCATGGGCTGCAGAGAACCAGAGAGGCTGGACACCCATTTCCAAATGGAAAGAACAGGCAGGGACATCTACTTGCAATCCAAGGCTGAGACAGGAGGATCAACACAAGTTCAAGTAAGGCCTTTATAGTGAGATTCTGCCTCAAAACAAATGGTTTTAAATAAAAATAAAGAGCTTGCATACCATAGTGCAAGCCTATAATCCTAGAACTCAATAGGCAGAGGCAGGAGCAAGAGGATCACCATATGTTTGACACATAGTGAGACTATTTCAGAAAAAAAAAAAAAGCTAACATAATCAGTGAGAGGGTGAATGAATGGAAAGGGCAAGCAGGAGAGATGATTAGACATTATGGGCCAAATCTCAAAGGCCTTCCATATGTGTTACACTAAGAGGCTTGGGTTACTTATTAGGCAAAGGGACCCACACAAGATTCCAGTGACAGAGGAAGGATCAAGAGACTGTCGTGAGTCATGTCAGTGTCTTGGTTCATTTTATGTTTCTGCAACCAAATGCTGCCAACTGGGTAAATTACAGACAACAGAAGCGAGTTCAGCATTCTGGGAGCTGAGATGTCTAATTGTAAAGGTTCTGGCAAGTAGCCAGGGCCTTCATGGTCTTCTTTAATATTTCACCTTAGTTACTACTCAAAGGTTGTACTCCAAAAGCCATTGACTCAGGAATTAAGAGATGTTTCCCAAATGAGAACTCTGGGTTGCAGTTTGAACCACAGCCATCAGAGCTACCCTTTAGGGAGATCAGTCAGAGAGCAGGAGGAAAGCAGGCTGCAGAGGTGGGAAGCAGAGCAAAACCAGTCAGGGCTGACCAAGTTACAGCAATGCAGAAACAGTTAGACCAGAAGATAGACTGAGTGGGTTGGGGGAGTGGGAGATAAAGCCAAGAAACAGCTGTGGAAGGACAAGAGATCCATAGAGGGGAGCCCACAGTGAGACAGAGGGGATTCAGACTGCTTTCAGACTCCAGCTTTTGCTGTTGTTTGCACAAAATTAAAGTCATTCCTTACACTATATGTGTTAGAATTTTATATATCAGGATAATAACATAATCTTGTGAGATTTTAATGTTAAAAATAAAAACAGTCACTTTGGCTGATAGGTTCAATAATGGTGCGGGAGAATTATCTGTATTCTGTCAATCATGTATTTTAATAAAACGCTGATTGGCCAGGCAGGAAGTATAGGCGGGTCAACCAGACAGGAAGTAGAGGCGGAGTAATGAGAATAGGATAAGGCTAGGGAGGAGAAAGGTTCCTCAGCCACTCCTGTGCAGACCACCTAAGAGACAGCATGTAACTTGCCCAGCTGAGAAAGGTACGGAGCCATGGGCTAACGTAGATAAGGATAATGGGGTAACAAAAGTTGTAAGAACTAATGAGTAGCCTGACCTAGTGGGCCAATCAGTTTATAATCTTATGGAGTCTTGTGCGCGATTTTCTTTGTTGCTTGACGGCTGTTGGGGTACTGGGTGGGACAGAAACCCCAACAAGCCGGCCTTCGTGTTACACAATAATCATAGGTTTCATGCTACTATTTCAAGAAACACCTGCCAAAATTCTTAGAATATAAGTTAAAGTAGAACCTCCAAGATTCTGTGTCACTTGAAAGAGACATTTCCTTGGCTCTTGTGATCACTAGGACTGGGACTCTATCAAATCTCTTCTTAGGCAGCTCTGGTCCCTGCAACCAGCCTCTAAGGTCAGATCTAATTGAATCAGACGCCTTCCCTCAAGGTCTTCATAAGAACAAGCAGGCCCTGGTCCTCTCACAGCACAGTGGAGATTAGAGCTCTGGCTGAGGCCTTGAGGATTCTGCCATTCTCACTCTGGTCCAGAAACAACAACCTCCGGAGATGCGCTGGGCAACTCTGACTGCTCTGTGAACTAAAGCAAAGGCATGCCAAGTGGATCTTTAAAAAAAAAAAGTATTTACGTTTTTAATTTAACTTTATCAGATTATTTATGTGTGGTTGATTTTGCACATCTGTACACATGCAACACATTCTGTGCATTTGGTGCCTGCCCATGTCAGAAGATGGGGTCTGATCCCCTGGACCTGGAGTCTGAATGGCCATGAGCCACTATGTGGGTTCAGGAAAGACAAACCTGGGTCCTCTGCAAAAGCAACAAATGTCCTCAAACAACTCAGCCAACTCTCTAGCCCGACCAATTAGCTCTTTTTTGGCTCTCTAGAATTCTTAGCACAGAATCCAAACTCCTTAGCCTGGACACAGTGATTCTCATGCTCAAAGGAAGTGCTGCCCAACTCAAGGTGGTTCCCTTTCATTGAGAACTGCCCACTCCCACCCTGTCTCCAGTCAAACACTGTGTTCACAGGACATGGCCCCTGCTCCAAATATGGTTAGCTGCTAAGCAAGGCTGACACCTTCAGGTGCAAATGCCTACGTTAATGCAACTTGTACTGTGTCCTTCCACGTTCCTCTTAAACTTTATTGTGCAAGATAAGCACGTCCAGGATAAGAATGTCCAGGGGGCACTCTTGTTCATCTAATCTTTTAAACATGTGCTCCCTGACCTTCAACTGAGTGTGCTCAGAAATGTGCTCGTGACGTGCTGAAAAATGATCCGGTTTCTAAATGAACATGCTTTTGGATCTCTGATTAAAATTCCCAGAGCCCTGCTATCTGCCTCCATACTCCTGCTTCCAACCGTCTTTGCCAGTGACCTATGTACCGAGTTGGACCTGGTCCAGAAATTCTGGGCTCCTCCCCGAAATCTGTCCATTCAGAGCTCAGGCTCTGAAGGAGAGGCCAGCTACACCCCTACCCCAGACTCACACCCTAGCCCAGCTCTCCACTCAGGGCTCCTCTCACCTTCCAAGCTCAGCCCCTGGCTCCACCTACGCCCTGAGCTCACATCTGGCTCCGCCCTAACCTGGTCGGACCTAGCAGGTTTAACTGGACCTCAGCCACAGGTCTTGAGCTTCTAGGTTTGGTGGCAGTGACTGCAGAGTGGTGTTGTGCTGGTATCCGAGGTAAGCCTGCAGTCTTGGCTCCCTTGGCCCAAAGTTGTCAGTCAAGTTTGTTGCGCCCGCTGACGCGACCGCGCCCTCTGAGAGAGAGAGAGAGAGAGAGACAGAGAGAGAGAGAGAGAGACAGAGAGAGAGAGAGACAGAGAGAGAGACAGAGACAGAGACAGAGAGACAGGGACAGAGAGAGAGAGAGAGAGAGAGAGAGAGAGAGAGAGAGAGAGAGAGACTGCTGAATCCGAAAGGGAAAGAATGGAAGATCTCTGCCCAACAGGAAGAGTTGCAGGCTCTGGTTCTGGGGCAGGCCAAGCCCGGAACTTCCTAGGGCTCTAAGGCCACACTGGGACCAAGACTGCAGTTTTTCTGAGGGCTGCACAAGCGAAATCCATTATCACCAGCGTGGTTTTCAAAACCTATTCAGAGAAGTGACTGGTTAAAGCGACCCAAATGAAACACCCCAAAGAAATTGCGCCCCAGGAGCAAAGCCTGGAGCCTGGTGGTTGCAGTAAAGCGGTAGTGGCATGAGTGACTTTCTCAAAAGGCAAAACCTACACGTTATTTGAAAGAGTTTCTACCAGTCTGTGGGAAGTTGCTGACTTCAAGAAAATATTGTAGATAAGCACGTCATTCTGATTAATAGATCTTGGGACCAATAATCGGTAATTCTGCTACAGAAAGGAAGAGCTAGGAACAAATAGAAACCATTGTTTGTAGTCTCCCACAGGTCTTTAGATTCCCAGTGGCTCAGGTGCACTTGGGCAGACCAAAGATGAGAGCCAGTCAGCAGGACTTTGAAAATGCAATGAACCAAGTGAAACTCTTGAAGAAGGATCCAGGAAACCAAGTGAAGTTGCAACTCTACGCGCTGTATAAGCAGGTAATAGCCTGAGGTCAGATGTGATTTTACACATTTTGAGCAAATGATTTCTTAAATTGATATGCTTCTAAAAGGTAGCTTTGAATGGTTGGGCTGCGTGGCTGTCACCCTTTGAGGTCTGTGATGCAGGCTTTAGGTTTGCTTTTTAGGTTGGGTCTTGATATACTTTCAAAGCACAAAGCTATAATATTCACATTCACGTTTACATGTTTGGGCCCCTGCTTTGGAGTCCTTCCTGATTAGAGTAACTCACTGAAACAGTGTTTTGAGGACAATTTGGGAAATTTGAATATTGACTGAGATTTACTAACTAATATTTAGTGGTGTCTTGGATAGTGTTAATGGTGCCATGTTTATGTAATAAATGTTGGTGTTCCGGGGAAATTGATAATAAGTATTTAAAAGTGGAATAATGTGGTGTTGGGATGTTTGAAACCAATTAAAATGAACATTAAAGAAAATAGGTGAAGCATATAAGGTAAAATTTAATAACCGTTAATTGAATATTATAACTCATGTATTTGTGAATTTTTATAATCATCGAGAAACTAAAGATTATAAAATGAATACTTCACTTCTATGTCAGTCAGCCTGGACTCCTGTGTTACAATTTATTATTTTTATCATTTCTACTAGGTGATTAGCATCAGTGTCTCTGGAGGTGTCCAAGTTGTTTTTCTTTGTTCACTTGGTACAAACGTGAGTCATCTGGGAAGAGTGACTCTCAATTGAGAAAGAGCCTCAATAACATTGACTTTCTAGGCACAGCTGTCAGACATTATCTTGATTATTGATTGACATGGAATGCCTAAGAGAGCAGACTGAGCAAGCCAGTAAACAGCACTGACCATGGCTTCTGCTTCAGTTCCTGTCTCCAGGTTCCCGTCTTCATTTACTGCCCAGACTTCTGTGACTGATGGAGTAAGGCCTGAGTGTTGGGAGCTGTAATAGACACTATCCTCCCCAAGTTGCTTTTGGTCAGAGTATTTTTTTTTTTATCACAGCAATAGAAACCCTAACTCAGAAAATGGAAGTGTACATTCAAGGATTTTAACTGTCCAAAAAAGACTTTGCCCTCAGCTGCTAGGGCATATTCTCTAACTCCATGAGCGGTCATGCTTGGCACAAGCATCTTTGTTGGCCTGGAGAGTCTAGCTATGGATTTAGTACACAGTCTGGTCTCAGGGTAGGTAGGTTTACCTATGGGTTAGGGCTCTGGCAAACAGTGGACACGGAAACCGCAGAGAACTTCTCCATTGACAACAGTCCGCCTGTATTTCCATATGTCCATCAGTCTGGGGTATTTCCCCTCATAACTCTTGGAGAGAAGACAATAGGGGTGTCACACTGACTTCACCTCTGGACTCTGTTCTATGAGTCTTTGCCCTCGGTTACTTAAGTCTCTATCCTTTCCCTGTGAGGAACTTTAACCATGAACACCACAGCTTGCGAGGGTACTGTGATATGCTGAGGTGGTCTTAGAAACTGCACAGGTCTAAGCTTTGCTGTCTGTCAGGAGTTAGTTCTGACTGGTCAGCAGTTGGGATGGAGAAATGCAAGGACTAGGAACAAATCGAAGCCACTACCTGTAATCTCCAGCAGGTCCTTAGCTTCCCATTGGCAGAGGGAATTCTGTACAGCCTTTTGTGGACTCGGTTTCCTGTCTCCTCCCAGATGACTGACTACAGTGGGTGACTTTGGATGAGCGAAGCCTCCACACCCTGTCATCTCCAAGCCTCTTCTGTCCTCCATGAACTGACTCTAGGGAACAATTTCTACATCTTAAATCATTTGAAAATCTCTTCTGAAAAGTAGCTGAGTGGGGTATAAATTCATTTCAGGATACCCATCCTACCTGCCCTCACACAAAATCAGGTTTTTTTTTTGTATTTCCTGGAGTGCCATTCAGCTAAGCTTCCTGGGGACTAGGAACTGAAGACTCCATCCCCACCTGCACTAGCTAGAGCCCTTTGAGCTGTTAGCAGGAGTTTACCAGTAAATTCCTCTTTCTATCCCCATAGAGAGGACTTTAGACAGTGTGGATTTTCAAATGTTGTGTCTTGAAAATTGGTTCAGTGTTTTCACTTGTGATGTCTGATCAGGGATACAAAACTGATGAATTCTTAGCTTAATTCTTAGACTAATACAGAATAGAAAGCATTCTCAAAAGCTGCTTTTTTTGGAGAAATCTTTCTATTCCATATTAACCACTCCTGTGTTCTTTGTAGGCCACAGATGGACCCTGTAATGTGCCTAAGCCAGGTGTGTTTGACCCAGTCAATAAAGCCAAGTGGGAAGCATGGAATGTCCTTGGAAGCCTCCCAAAGGTAAGGGTTGTGTTCTGTTATTAACCAGAGCTCACTAGATGTTTCCTCACCCCCAGCAAATCATTGAGTGAGTCTTTGAAATTTCTTTATTTTGCCCCCTCACTATGTTGGGTCCACCATGGGGGTGGCGGCAATTCACACAAAGATGGGGACAGACCACCCAAGTCTACTAATCCAGAAGCAAACTTTATTCCAGGAAAAAAAATTAAAAAGTAAAAAATAAATCACCGTAGGGCACAAAAAGTTTATTAGCTAGTTGAGACCACAGTCAAAGTTTGGACTTGTAAGGCTGTGGCAAAAGACAGTTTTTTAATCCCCCCATTTTATAACAAAAACTGAAGAGTGCCAAAGGTGTTCTAACTGCTCCAACCACCACTTGCCCCCCCACTTTTTTCCCTCTTCCTGCCCCTCCTTACCTGAGCATTGTATTAGGTACTAACAAAGAAAATTTTACAATTTTGAGGTGAAATAATTAGACACATCTTGCCCTTCTTTGAAATTTCCATCTACAGGTTTTTTAGTTAAACTAGTGTTTGTATTTAGTCCTTGATCGTGTTTACCAAGTCTCTGCACCTCCCTGATAACTGCCAGTTTCTCATAGCAGGGAAGGGTATGCGAGAATACACAACCAAAAAAACAAAAGTCATGTACATCCCGTCATTTAAAAGTTAACTCAGCTCGCATCAATTGCCGGTCATGAGTGGCCAGGGGATTATCTAAAATCTGATCCTCAGTTTACAGTGTGAGGGCAGCTTCAGCCTTACAGATAGAGCTATGGATTATAAAAGGAAGCAATCACTGTTAATAGTTAATCCTTAAACTGATGAGAGAGCTGCTGACAGCCTGCTCTCATTCTCTTAGACTGACAACTTGTAATTTTTTTATTTATATATACTTATTTCTAGTATCTACATTTCTATATTCTTAATCTTGAACTCTTCAACTACTGTTGTCTAGATTGGACTTGAACTCAAAAATCTGCCTGCCTCACCCTCCCAGTAGCTGGAATTACACATATGGGTCTCCTCTCCCACAGTCTTGGAAGTTACAATGTACCTCTATAAGTCAAAGACTCTGCTCTTCATCACATAGTGGTGTTTATTAGCATTGTATGTTTCTCAAGTTGCTTATTTTAAAGGCTAAAGGTCTTGGTCGTCTATTCTTTAGGAAACTGCCAGGCAGAACTACGTGGATCTGGTGTCCAGTTTGAGTCCCTCATCTGAAGCCTCTAGCCAGGGAAAGAGTGGAGCCGATATGAAAGTCCAGGAGTCTAAGGACATTGTGGTAACCTCTGGAGATGGCATCACGAAGATCACGTTCAATCGGCCCTCCAAAAAGAACGCCATAACTTCACAGGTGATGCTCCTGCCAGGGCACGGGCATATTTTTCTTTCCTCTGTTTCATTCTTTCATGCAGCTGTAGAATTTCAGCACTATTCCTATTTTTGTAGAAGATTAGAGAATTTGGCTTAAATTAGCAGAGTCAGGCATTGTTTAGAAGTGGGGAGTTTCTGGTAGGTTCTACATATCTAGAAGACAATGAAGCTTTGCTATGAATTAAAGTACAAATCAGTTAAATAAGTCTAAATGAAAGATCATGGATAGAGATGCACAGAGACCTCTAAGGGAATCGTGAATCCTGAGTCTTTTCCATACCTGTGGACCATTGTTGTGTGTACCTGAATGGAATTGCAGAGAGACACTCTATCCTCAAAAGAACAGTAATAGCCCTGTTGAATGAGCTGCTTCACAGGGTATATTTGAATTTCCCCCAGAACTACACTGATAATAAGTCAATCACTGGAGCCCCTCCCCCTGATTACAGGGGTTTATCACGTGCTTGGAGGTCAAGGCTTCCATCTGCAGTGTGAGAGAGCAGGCTCATTTGAAGGTTTAAGGATCTTGTTAAGCAGCTCATGAACCTTCACATTTTTAAGGCTCTTAATTCTGAGAACTCTGTATTTGCTTGTACTTAGTTACCTCTGTGTTAGCATGGTAGTACAGCTACACATTGTAACAAGACTCAAGACTTTCCGAACAGAAGACACTGACACACTTATTTAATAAACTAGTTCAGCAGGGTAAGAAGTAACTTGGTAAGTTCTTATAGCTGAAAAGCAGGAGAATCTAAATTGATCCATCTCTTTCCTGGCTCCAGCTCTACCTAGTAACCTTGGATGCTGTAATTCTCAGGTATTTTCTGGTCCCTGCCTTAAGAGAAACAGTCTCATCATTATTCACGTATTAAGTACATGCTTCTATTTTCTCAGTGTCACTAGAAACAACTACCGTCCTCATAACTCTTTCCCACATTGAATCTTTAATAAGATCTATGCCAATTTTTGGTAGAGTTTTAATACAATTTATACCAATTTTAAAACACATTAAAACTATAGCAAGATTTCCAGAGATGGTCAGGGCCAGTGCCTTTGTATCCAGCACAGCGTCTCAGAAATCCAGGCTCTGCGTTAGTTGTGGCTTCCCAGACTGCCCAGGACACTTCCCCTTCCTCGAAATGACAGTAGAGGTGCTGTTTCAGGGACAGTTTTCTCAGCCACCTTTCCTCTCACCTGCTGTAGCAACCTCAGCAGTTCTAGCAGGGTGTGTGCTACCCTGTGCCCCTCCCTTGCCCTATCCCTGTTGGAGCACAATAACTGTCCAGCTGCAAATCTCGGGGACTGTGGCTCTCTTGCTCACTTTTGGATAAAGTAGTTATTTGGTGCATCTGCCCCTGCACCTGTGCATCATGTGCACCCAGCTGTTGTCAGAGGAGCAGAAATCCTCTCAGGCAGCCTCTTTTTTTGTCATCAAAATACTATTATTGGGGCTTGAGAGATGGCTCAGTGCTTAAGAGCACTCGTGTCTCCTAAGTTTCCCAGCCATACACAGGGTGTTTTACAATCATCTGCACCTTCAGTCACAGCAGACCTGACACCCCCTTCAGACCTCCAAATGCACCAGGTCCGATTCAGTGCACAAACATAAACAAGGCAAAACACTCATGCATGTAAACTGAAATAAATAAGTCTTTAAAACAATTACGTTGGCACTGGGTTGAAAGAAAGCTTGCAGACAGATGCAGTGGCTCAGTCACTGGACGATGGATCTCATTTTTACTGTTCCCTTCCCCATCTTTCTGTTCACATAGATGTATCAGGAGATAATGCTTGCACTTAAAAACGCCAGCACAGACAACTCAGCCATAACCGTTTTCACAGGTAAGACCATTTTCATGGACTCCTTCACTTTCTATTTTAGGGAGTCTCTTTCTAGGGAGAGAACTGATGCTGACTGAAGGTCTTTCCCAGCGCTCCAGTGGATTGATTTATAAATGGACCATGTTATCGTGCACATGTTATAACCACTCTTTGATAATTATTCCTGATAAGTCGTCACTCCCATCCTTACATAGTAAAGCTCATGCTGTCTGACTCACAAGAGCCACAGCAGAAAACAACTCATCTCTCCACAAATAACTTGACTTTTAACTGTTTTTAGAATTCTGCTCGACAATGAAAAGACAAATCCTTGATACATGCAGATATATGGATGTTCTTTATAGAATGGCTTAGTGAAATTCATGAAACGCAAGAGTGCATATTGCTCAGTTCAATTTACATAAGTCCTCTAGGACTGGAGAGAAGCTCCACACTGTTGGCTGGTGGAGTCTGGATATGACTGCCTCCAGCAGCTGGGATGGCAGGGTAGAAAGAGCATCTGGAGCATTCTGAGGCGTGTGTACAGTAGCCCCTCTTAACTGAATGCACCTTTCAGTGGTTTTTGCCTCCCAAAATTGCAGTTACGTGTTGTCACCCTTGGTCTAGAAATAAGTAGGAGTTTCTAGAAAATTCACAGTGTGTTTTAAATAACTCATTATATAATATATTGTTATTATTGAAGTTTGTTACTATAAATATCTTACCTAATCTTATGTTGACCTTCCTCACAGGTATACACATACAATCGCCCTCAGCACATTCTGGGAACTAGTTCATGACTCCCATCAGTACAGTATTGTTCACACTCATGTTCCCTGTGTAGAATCATGTGGTATCTGCATAGAAGGGCCACATAATCCAAAGATCTTGAATCACCTCTGGATGTCATAATGCCTAACAAGAAATATGCTATGTCAGTATTCACTATATTCTATAGAAAAGAACATTCAAAAGGGATAAAAAGCCATGAATATTCAGTATACATGAATTTTTTTTCGGTCCTCACATATTTTCTGTTGATTGAATCCATAGATGTAAAACCTGAGGTTTTGGAGGATCAACTGGAAAGGAAATACACAATACATATTGAAGAGCCTGATACTATCCCCATGTTTCAGGGATTTGTGGACCGTCTTGGAATGTATCCTATGCACATAAATAAGAACCATCGTGTCTTCTTTTTGCCTACAAAAACTCCAATGCTTATGGTTATCAAAACTATTTAAGGTGCTAGGGAAGTAGCCTAAAATGGAGTGTTTGTCAATCATGTAGGAATCCATGGGTTTGATTCCCAGCATGGAATAGTAACACAGGACTTCAATACTGGCAATCAATACATAGGGAGGGGCAGGAAATCAGCATCTCAGGGTCATCCTCAGGTACATGGGGAGTTTAAAGCCAACCTGGGCTACTTCAGATCCTGTCTCAAAACAAAAATCATTAAGAAGAAACTATTTTATTGTAAACAAAGGGTACTTAAATAATCACACAACTTCAGTGACTCTTAATATAGAGACAATGGTTCTTATTGTAATCTAGACAGTCCCACACAGTTTGTCCATTCATCTTGACTATAGCAGCCACCCATGTACCCTATTCTTTTTCTGCTTCAGTGTTGGGGGCTCTTCTTTCTGGCTGTTGTGTAGACCCTGGAGACCACAGACACAGAATCTCATGTGCACTGTTCCATCTCTGCTAGCCTTGCCTGTTGTTCAGATCTCAGTCCAACTGTCCCTTCCTGTGTGAGCTCCACCCTAAACACCACAATAGAATAAGCCTGCTCCATAGTCATGCCACGTGGCCATCTGTCATGTTCTAGTCCCACCATCTGCATTTACTTAGGTTCTTTAACACCAGTGTCTTGCTAGTCCCTACTGTGTATATGAGGTTCACTCATGTTCTCCTAGTGACTGGCCGAGCCCTGGACACAGCAGATGCACATAGCTCTAGAATTTGTTGAAACATGAATGTCTCGTGGCTCTGTTGATTGACTGTTCACAGGAACTGGTGACTATTACTGCAGCGGGAATGACCTAACTAACTTCACTAGTGCCACTGGTGGAAAGAAGGAGTCAGCTAACAAAGGTCTTGTGCTACTGAGGTAAGAGTGATATTTGTTTGATCCGAGAAACTCTTTTTCCTCCAACTTCATGTGTCTTTGTTGTGAGCATATGTGTGGGTATAGTGCATACATGTGCATTTGGAGTCTGAGGTTGATGTCAGACATTTTCTTCATTGCTCTTGGTCATAGTTCTGGTTTCTGTTGCTCTGATAAAATACTAGGACCAAAAACACTTGGAGAAGAAATTCCTTTTATATTTCCACCTAATGGTCCGTCATCAAAGGAAACAAGTGCAGGAACCTGAAGGCAGGAACCAGTCCAAAAACCATGGAGGAGTACTGTTCACTGACTTGCTCCCTCCTGGCTTGCTCAGCCTGCTTTCTTATAACTTCTAGGACTGCCAGTCTAGGGGTGGAATCAGCCTCAATGGTCTGGGCCCCCTACATCAATCACTAATTGAGAAAATGCACCACAGACTTCCCTATAGCCCAATATTGTAGAAGCACTTTCTGAACTGAGAGGCTCTTTTCCCAAATGGCTCTAGCTTGTGTCAAGTTGACTTACAACTAGCAGGTATGCCTCCATGCCCAGGCAGAATTTATGGAGGTTCTGAGGATTCAAATTCTACTCCAATCTTCACACTTAGGTGACAAATGCTTTAACCCATGAGGCATCTCCTCACCACCCCCATATCAGTAAAATGACCACTTGTCTGTGCTGATGCAATTAATCATGACTCCCCAATGACTCCCCCCCTTCATCCTGCAATCTCATGAGGTTGACTAGAAAGTGTATGGTGAGGACAAGGCAGAGGGCGTCTCAGTTCCCATAGCAGGGTGAATAGGCAGTGCCTGCGGATGCTGGCTGTGCACTGGATGTAGTCTCGAAAGCTACTGAAGCAGGTTTGAGGCTTCACCTTTCTATCCCAGTTCTGTGATGTCTCTCAATCCTCCTGGACACAATATGCAGTTATGTGTGTAGTCACCCACCATGATGTCTAACAGACCCACAGCCGTGAATTCAGTGCCCAAGATGTGAACTGGCATTAGCCTGTAGGAGTCATTACCTGATATTCCATTAGGTTTACAGGAATCCTGGGCCAAGCAGCAGAGGTGGCACTACAGAGTGATATCATATCAGATTTATACATTCCTTTCTATACTTAGTGGAGCCACTTTGGGATGTTTAATAATTTTCTATTTCCATTTCTTTAGGGAATTTGTAAACACTTTTATAGACTTTCCCAAGCCTCTGGTTGCAGTAGTAAACGGCCCAGCTGTAGGAATCTCTGTCACCCTTCTGGGACTGTTTGATGCTGTCTATGCATCAGACAAGGTAAGTCTACTTCCACAAGCACATATCAATCTGTGAGTAGTTTTATTCTTTATTGTAACTATCACTCAAGTATATTACAAGGGATTAAAGGTTGTGCTGGTTAGCTTTTTTGTCAACTTGACACAAAATAGAGTTACTTGTAAAGAGGGAAACAACTGGAAAATTTTTTTCCAACAGATTGGTTCATGGGCATGTTTGTGGTGCATTTTCTTGCTTAATTGTTGATGTGGCCCAGCCCACTGTGGGCAGTACCACTACTGTGCAGGTAATCTTGGGTTGTGGTAAAAAAGCAGGCTGAGCAAGCTGTGAGGAGTCAGTCAATAAGCACTCTTTCTCCATGGCTCCTGCCTCTGATTCTTGACTTCTTGCCTTGATTTCCCTCAAGGATGAACTGTAACCTATATTCCAAATAACCCTTTCCTCCCCAAGTTGCTTTTGGTCAGTGTTTTATCACAGCAACAGAAAGTAAAACAAGACAGCGGTAGAATGTAGTCATTTAGATAGTTCTTCAAGACTCAGTCTAACTTGACAGTTTGTATTCTTATGTCCTTGTTAATTACTTTTTCTAAATATCAGTATTGCAAACATTGTCCCAACTCTAATGATTCTGTACTTTAATCAGACTACATAGCTGTTCAATTTTCAGTTTTTTATATTACTCAAAAATGATCAGGAGATGACTGACAGCTTGCAGGATTGCTTGATCCTCTTTTCCTAGTTCAGGAAGCCTAGTATTTAGGATTCTAGATTAAGAAGGAACTTTGGTCATTCACTGCTCTCGTTCCTTTTTAGAAAAAAAAACTAAGGCCTGAGAAACTCTGAGACCTCAACATAGTTTAGCCTTGTATTTACCACTGTATTTAGCATGTGTTTGTGTGTGTGTGTTAGTGCATGCTTTTTGTGCATGTGTGTGTATGACAGAGAGAGACAGAGACAGAGAGAAAGGGGGAGATTCAGTTTGTCACACTAGTTTTCTTAGAACTCACAATGTAGGTAAACCAGGCTGGCCTTGAACTTCCAGAAATACTCTTGCCTCTGCCTCCCAGCTGCTGGGATTAGAGGTGGATGCTGCCATGCCAAATTTGTATTTTTGCTTTATTTTTTCTTACTTCAGTATTTTTCGGTAGTGGCCAAACTTAAAATTTCCAAAAATAAAGAATCTACCAAAAAAAAAAAAAAAAGTTCAGGACAGGCTGTAAAACCTACAGCAAAACCTTGTCTTGAAAACACACACACACACACACACACACACACACACACACACACACATCCCACACACATCCCACACACACACGGGAGATGGATGATGGATGTGTTGAACAGTAAACTAAGAAGGTTCTGTACTGGATCCCCAAGACCATTCAAGAAAAACTAATTGTTTCAGGGGAGTGAGCCACTTGTTCTCCCCGGCTGCCAGACTAACTTACACCCAAAGTAATCACACAGAAATTATATTATTTAAAACACTGCTTGGCCCATTTGCTCTAGTTTCTTATTGACTAACTCTTATACCTTAATTTAACCCATTTCCATTAATCTGTGCATCACCACGAGGTCATGACTTATCGACAAATTATCGGCATGACTGACTCTGGCAGCGGCCCCGTGGTCTCTCTGCCTCTGCCTTCTTCCTCCCAGCATTCCGTTTAGTTTTCCCCACCTACCTAAGTTCTGCCTTATCAACAGGCCAAGGCAGTTCCTTTATTCATTAATAGTAATCACAACACACAGAGGAGACTCCCACATCACCTCCCCTTTTCTGTTTAAATAAAAAAAGAAGGCTTTAACATTAACATAGTAAAATTACATATAACAAAACAGTTATAAAGCAAGAATTACACTTACAATATTTTTATCTACTTTCCTTTTATCTTGACTAAGGAAACCTTTAACTATAACTTCTTCAACTCCAGAAAAGACTCCAGAAGGATATAATATTACCTAAGTAAAGAGGATTTGTATTGTAAGCAACTTCCAAAACTCCAGAATTGACAGAGATATCGCACTGCCTGGATAGTCACCCAAAGTTCTTCTGTACTGTTGGGGCATTCATCTTCATCTTACAGGCCCATTGTATTCAGTAGACTTTTCCATGCACACAGAAGGCAAAGACAGTAGGTTCTCAGTGACTTCAAGGTCCACCTGGTCTACAGAGAAAGTTCCAGTAATGTAACACGAGGGGCCAGCTTGTTGGGGTTTCTGTCCCTCCCAGTACCCCAACAGCCGGCAAGCAACAAAGAAAATCACACACAGGACTCCATAAGGTTATAAACTGATTGGCCCATTTGGTCAGGCTACTTATAAGTTCTTATGACTTATCTTAACCCATTATTCTGATCTATGTTAGCCACACGGGCTCAGTACCTTTTTCAGCTGTCAGCTTACATGTTGCCTCTTCGGTGGTCTGCACAGGAATGGCAGAGGAACCTCCTTGCTTCCCAGAATTCTCCTGTTCTCATTGCATCACCTCTACTTCCTGTCTGGTTTTCCCACCTATACTGCCTGCCTGGCCAATCAGAGTTTTATTAAAATATGATTGACAGAATACAGACAATTCTCCCGCATCATTTCCCTCTTTTTTTTTTTTAAACAAAGGAAAATACCCACAGTCCATTTGTTGGGAATGTGGGCGTAGTATTTCAGGCTACTTCCTGCTGGTTGGGGGCGCTGATAATCTTATGGGGACCTAAAGAAAATTTAGAATTATCATCAAGTCCTGACTGGAGTATCCTGTGAGTCTTGATCATCTCAGGCAGCAGTCTTGAACCTGTTCTGGATGAAGAACTCAGACATCTGGGCCATCTGTTCCTGTCGGAGATTTCTCAGGTGGCCTTCCTTGATCATACTGGATTTTTCTTAACTCAGAATGAATCCACAACCTCTCATTTTCTGTGGAAACAAAAGCAAAATCTCTTCTCCAAAGTAACATATCTTTTGACTTCAGTTTTGAAGCCAAGGTATTTTCAAAATACCTATCTTGGGTTAGTTCAGCAGCATTTATAAACAAAGTCTTTTAGCAGCTGTTGCTCCTTCCTCAGCAATCAAACAATTCAAAGAGAGCATAATAACATACAGTATCAAGATTGTCTGTGTATTTTCCATCTTTATGTGGCTTTACTTTAACCTCTATTTCTTTTATTTTTACTTTTACTTTTAGATACAGGTTCTATATATCTTTGTCCTGGAATAACTCTGTAGACCAGGCTGTCCTTGAACTCACAGAGATCCTTCTGTCTCTGCCTCCCCAGTACTGGGCTCAAAGGTGTTTGCTACCACACCTTGAACTCAGAGATCCACGTGTCTTTGCTTCCCCAGTGCTAGGTTTAAAGGTGTGTGCTACCACACCTTGAACTCAGAGATCTGTCTGTCTCTGCCTCCCAAGCATTGGGATTAAAGGTGTGTACCACCACACCCAACTACTCTCTTTCTTTCCTTTTAACTTTAAGAACTTTAACTTTCAGTCTGCATATACACACTGTAAACCATATAGAGGTTTTCTTCCTCTTTGAATCTCTCTTTACTGTATATTTTTCTTTTTCTGACCACATGAGCCTTTAATTTACTAAGCAATATGGAGAGCAGTGGCTTTGACGGCTAGATCAAGCCCACTCCCCAGCTCTCCAGCCTCACTGCTGAGGTACCAGCCAGAGCTGTGTTCACTGCCACAACTCTATGGCGTTTCAAGGTCCTTGCCAGCAAGCTGCAGCATTCTGCTCACAGACCACACTCAGTTGGACTGCCTGCCTGAAAGAGTCAGAGTTTGCCCTGGCAGGACAGCCCAGAAAACCAGCACTTTAAAACAGCGCAGCTTTTTTCCTGCTATGACTGAAAACCGAAAAGCATGCGCTCAGGTTTTCATCAATACTAGCTAAGTGTTTCGTGGCAGGACCTTTTAAAAGAGCTGCAAAGTTTTGCAGCTAAAGCTGAGTCAGGAAGCCTCTCTTAGGTGAGAGCACTTGCTTGCCTCTAGCAAGCAGAGCAGACCCAAGAAATTGCTGCTACCAAGGAAACATGCTTTACTCTATTTTTTCCCAAGCGTTCTCAAGCTTTCTGTGGATTCAGTTATCCACGTGGGCGCCATATGTAGAAAGGAGTTGCGGGGCAGGCCTGCTTTTCATCCTGCCCGGCTCCCGCACAGCTTATCTTAACCCATTATTCTGATCTATGTTAGCCACACAGACTCAGTACCTTTTTCAGCTGTCAGCTTACATGTTGCCTCTTCGGTGGTCTGCACAGGAATGGCAGAGGAACCCCTGCTTCCCAGAATTCTCCTGTTCTCATTGCATCACCTCTACTTCCTGTCTGGTTTTCCCACCTATACTGCCTGCCTGGCCAATCAGAGTTTTATTAAAATATGATTGACAGAATACAGACAATTCTCCTGCATCACAGTAAAGCAAGAGCTACATAGAAAAACCCTGTCTCAAAACATAAAAACAAACAAACAAAAATTTGTGGAAAATATGTTAGCAGTTACTTTACCAAAGATGCTACTATACACAGCCAGAAGTAGACATCAAGATTCTCAATATCATTAGTCATAAAGGCCATATTACCAAGTGCCGTGAATGTATACAGTAGGTGAAAACTAGTGTTCAGATGTCAACCCACAGGAGGAATGATTCTCTGATGGGGGAGAATCCTATCCTGGCAGGGCCTGATGAACCAACCAACTCTGGAAACTGTCGCTCCAATCTGTAATTTCACATTTGCTAAAGCAGCTACGGTGTCTTCTCAATACTTGCACTGAAGTGTGTAACTTCATATGATATGTATGTATAATCCCACAATTGCATCTCAGTCTTATGGGCACATATATCCATGGGTGGTCAGGAAGATGACTTCTCATTAAGCTGTGTAATTTTGGTATATAGAAAGTATACTAGGATATGCTTCATAACTAAATCTACTGTCCCACAGGGACTGTAAAACACAAGTCAGCTCTGTTCCTTTTACCCAAAGTATCTACAAGTAACTCATTTTCACGTCAGAGCAAGTTCAAACTAGACTAATTGTTTCTGTATATGGATCATAAGTTATAAACTTTACAGCTATGCCACGGTCAGAGTTGCAGATGTCTAAGCAAAGTGACTAACACAAAGCAACCTAAAAGACCATGCCAATCCTTCTTATGCCAAGTCTGACTGATAAGACCAGACTCTGTATGCAGATCTCTCCGCAGCTTGTCTCACCCAGGCACTGTGTCCCCAGCCCCTTCTCAGTCTTACACCTGGAACCTTGAAACTTTGAGGTGCCATGGTAAATGGCTTGTCTCCTTATCTAAGGAATGTGCTATGACCAATGAGATGTAATTCTTGTAACTTTGTTCTTTTTGCCTTAAGCTTCCTGTTTTTTTTTTTTAAGGGGGGGATTTAAGCTAGGCGAACTGAGAAGTAAGGGAGAATTGGCACAGATTATTAAAACAAAGGAGAATAGAAGAAGCCATAGAGGTGGAATTAGAACCAATGGAACAGTAAAGAGCATGGACCCTCAGATCATGTGTATGAGTGTTTACCCCTCAAATAGAAAGCATATGCTCAGCTTTGCTTCCTTATGGATTTCTTCCTTGCACCCTGAGGTGGCCTGGAAGAGCTGGACTCTGAGGCTACCATTAACATGTGAACTGAAAACACATGAGGCAGCACTATGTTCATAGTGATGTGTGTGGGCTACAAGGACTTCTCCTGGGGAAGCTGAATAAGGGTGTGGACAAAGTGGGGCTCTCCTGTCTCAGGATGGGGTGATGATGCATGGCTACTATAGTCACATCTACTTCTTTTTTGGTAGAACAAATCTGAAAAGGATTTGTTTTGTAGCGTTGCTGAGGTATTATTGAAAAGTGGGAATTTTACATATATTATATCAAGAAAATCCATGGTTGTGACTGGCCCTACTGATAATGTCCACAATGCTGGAAACATTAGTAAGAGCATTAACTGACACATAGGCCAACAAGTGATGCCACGTACACATGGGAAGAGCAGCAATGATGAGAAAGAGGCCACCAATATGCAGTGCATGAGTGACTCCCAAACCTTATGCCACGAACAGGAGCAATGAACAAAGGTCTATCGTATATATGATTCCATGCATGTAACCTTCCAAAAAAAAAAGGGGGAGAGGGGGTGGGGGTGAAGACAGAAGGGGCAGCGAGCAGATAGTGATGCCTGGCAATAGTAGAAGGGCAGGAGGCCCTATGGGGACTTTTGGTGTACTAAATATTTTTTCAGCTAAATGGAAGGCGGCAACATAATTTACATACTTGTAAAACCCCATTGATAGCACACTAGAAGTGAATTTTGTATTCATAATATAACACATAATTTTAATTTAAATGTCCTGGCCAATTAGGAATACTGAGCTAGACATTAATGTAATCCCTGTACTCAGAAGGCTGAGGCATGAGCTGGTTAAGTTCTAGGCCACACTGGGCTACATAGCAAGACTGTGTCTTAAACACAAAAATACAAATTGTAAATTTAAGATTAAATATTAATTACATAGCTTGTCAGGGTTGAATTATAGACTAACCTCTGTATATCTTACTGCTTTTCTGCTCTTCCTCAATCCCAACTAGGCAACATTTCATACTCCATTTACCTCCCTCGGCCAGTGTCCAGAAGCATGCTCCTCTTACACATTTCCGAAGATAATGGGCCCAGCAAAGGTAACTTAGAAAAAACTTCGTGTGTTGTCCTTGTTGCCAAGGCAATCCTGTGCTCTGTCTTCTTTCCCTTGGGCAAAGCTTCCAGGATGACTGTGTGCTCTGCAGTGTGGAAAACCCAGGCTAAGGGGAGATCTGATGTAAGGGAAGGGTCAGGATATTTGCTCTGCAGTTCCTGATGCAGGGACTGTGTCTGACAGCTGGTGACCTAGAGCTGGAGCTCTGGCAGCAGAAGACCTTGTCCTCCACAGCTGTGTGACATTCCCTGAAGGCCCGGGACTAGGAAGTCTTACAGATGTGGTCAGTTCAGAGTCGCCTAACTGTGTGGATGAGCAACATCCTTTGAAATGGCATGGTGAAGCCTTCTCTTTGGAGCCACGTGAATTCTAGAAGTTACCAGCTCTTAGCAGCTCTGTAGTCATAGTCACTGTGACTTCCAGTCAAAGCTTCCTTTTACCAGTTATTGTGCTGTGTGTTGAGACGCCCAAGGTAGCTCACTGACTGCTCAGGTCTAGCTAGCTCTGTGTTTGTGCAAATCTACTTGTCCTCCGTGGAGTAACTTCAAGGACACAAAGAGGGGACTGGAGAGGAAAGAGAGAGGGAAGAGATTAGCAGACATTGGTCATCATCTCATTATGATAAGGGAACCTATTTGGTGACTATTAGATTTTTTGCTGTGGATGCCCCCACATGGATACATAGATAGTACACGTGCATACAATCTTTAACCTCACCATGCTGTCGTCACAGAGCCTGAGTTATTAATCAGTTAAACTTTGAAAAGTTGAGCAGAACCAGCTCTTAAAAGTTAGACCTTTAGAATTTTGTTGCAAATTAGATCAGTTTTATAAATAACCAGGCCACCTCAAGAATAACAGTTATATTTTAGTGGTTTAAAAGGGGAAACTCACGCTACAAGGGTGGGAGGTTCGACATCCTATCTGTCTGGTGGGCACAGCGCAGAGTTGGTGTGCACCTGGGTCTTCCCAGTTTTTCTAACTGGGCCCCAGGTAACCACACCTTAACTAGATGTGATTGGTTGATAGAGTTTCCCCATCAGAATTTGTTCATGTTTTTTGAAGAGAAAATGCAACTATAGAAAGAACAATTGCTCATTGACTTCGGCTTTTACAGACGTGCAATGTAAGCTATCTGCATGTCCCTTCATTCACATTGAAGTAATCTGAGTATCTGTGCAGGGGAAGAAGACATTCAGAGTCAACCATTACAGCAACCAGGAAGGAATACCTCAGAGCTGGACCCTATGGATGCAGTTGTTCTATCCTGCTCTCTTTTGTTATCATTTACAGAGCTTAATAGCTATAAGGTGTTGCAAGGAGGGCTGCTCATTTTTTCTGTTTTTCAAATTCCCAAAATAATCACACAGAAACTATATTATCTAAATCACTGCTTGACCTATTAGCTCTAGCTTCTTATTGGCTAACTCTTACATGTTTAGTAACCCATCCCCATTAATCTGTGCATCACCACAAGGTTGTGGCCTACCAGCAAAGTTTCAGCATGTCTGTCTCTGGTGGCTATTCCATGGCTTCTCCTTCTGACTAAGCCCTTCTTTCTCACAGCATTCAGTTTTGTTACCCACGCCCACCTACCTCTATTCCCTGCACAGGCCTAAGACAGTTTCATTAGTCAATAACCAATAAAAGCTACACATACGCAGAAGGACCTCCTAAACCAACTATGGGTTTAGGTCCTGGGCTTCCCATTCTTGCCTCTCCATTGCAGATCCTCAAAAAAGCACCTGTCTTTCTAAATTCTAGGGAGTCAGAAACAGTTATGGTCTCAGCTGTTTGAAAACCTTTGTCCAGTGTGGTCATTGTTTTCCCTATTCCTGGTAAAGACAGGCAACCTTATAAGAGTCATGAGTCCATCTGCATCTTCCAGTAACTGGCCATTCTGAAGTCAGCTGAAGCCTTGCTATATTAAGCTGTGGTTACATCTTGCTTTGCATTGCAGGCAGCTGAGATGCTTCTCTTTGGGAAGAAGCTCACAGCAAGAGAGGCCTGTGCTCAAGGCCTCGTCACTGAAGTTTTTCCTGACAGCACTTTTGAGAAAGAAATCTGGACCAGACTGAAAGCATATGCGAAGCTCCCACCAAACGTTAGTATTTGGTTTTTACTTGTGGGGATGTGGAAATCATTTCTCAAAGGGAAAATGTACTTTAGGAGGACACATCCTAAGAAGACAAGGCATGTCTTCAGTTGGCTTTAAGCACCTCTGGATTTTGTTAAAAGTTACTATAATGTTGGGATTAGTGATTTTTTAAAAAAGAGAACTTACCAGATAGACATTTCATTTCCATACTACAAGGTCAAATGAAAAGCATTCATGGAGATGACTCCAGGAGGATGCCAGTAGACACCCAGCTTTTTTATTTTGGAATTGAGGTGAGAATTCAGGAGGTTGAGTGTGTTTAGGGGACCCCACTCTATAGCACATCAGTTTGTATAGGTAATAGCTCATAGCTGATTGTTCTTACATCCTTACTGTTGAGTGTGTTATCCTGAAACCAGAAGATTTGTATCCATCTGGGCTGTTTAGAGTCATCTCTGTTTACCTTAAAGGTAAACCCTATTTTATGTGTGTGTGTGTGTGTGTGTATACATATACATTAGTAAAATCTAACAGGATCAGTTCATTACAGTGGATGGCAGGAATGAATTGATCCTGTTCTTGTTGGAATAACTTATTGCTGGTTTTGTTTCATCAGTCCATGAGAATTTCCAAAGAGTTAATCAGAAAAAATGAGAAAGAAATGCTCCACGCAGTTAATGCTGAAGAGTGCACTACCCTCAAAGCAATGGTGCTGTCAGAGGAACACATCAACGCTATCAAGAGCTTCTTATCCAGAAAATCAAAGCTGTGAAGCCCATCACAGCAGTTAGACTTCTCAAAGGAAGGATGTACCTTCTGTGTTTTCCGGTTTCTGGTATTTGATCAACACTCTTCACTGCGCTTTCTTCTTGACTAACACAGCAATTAAGATGAGAAGATATCACAGCGCTGACAAAGAAAAACTTTCTTACATCAAGTCTGAAGAGTTCATGTAGGGTTTTGCCAATCTTACATCTCTTGACACGAATGTATGAACCCTAAGACAGTGTACTTGGGGACCTGTTGACCGAGGTTTCTGTTCCACTTGATCCTGTAGCTGTTAAGCCCCAAAGAAATGACACAGAGGTCTACATCAATTATAAACTGATTGGCCTAGTATCTCAGGCTCTTCTTATTAAGTAATTCTTACAACTTATATTAACTCATAATTCTTGTCTGTGTTAGCCACGTGGCTTGGTACCTATTTCAGCAAGGCAGTCACATCTTGTTTTCTCTGTGTCTGGATCACGACTGCAGATTCAAACTTCCCTCTTCCTAGAATTCTCATTGTCCCACATCTACTTCCTGCCTGGTTGCTGTATCCCCACCTATACTTCTTGCCTGGCTACTGGCCATTCAGCATTTTATTAAAAATAATACAACTGACAGGCTAAAAAGCCATTGTCCTACAACAGGGACCTGTTCTGAAAAATGTCTACATCCTTACATGCTGATATCATATCTCTGACACCATAGTAGAAGCTTGTCATCCAGACGTGGTTACTGAGTAAAATGGGCAAAACACCATCAGTCTTTGGATCACTAACTTGAGGTATTCTTTGAGTTGCATTTTCTTTTTCAACCATCTGGCAAAGGAGAAGGAAAAAAATCTTCAATGCCACTTGTCTTAGTTAGGGTTTCTATTGCTGTGAAGAAACACTATGACCACAGCAACTCTTATAAAGGAAAGCATTTAATTGGGGCTGGCTTATAGTTCAATGGTTTAGTCCATTGTCAGCATGGCAGAAAGCATTGTGGCATACAAGTAGACATGGTACTAGAGAAGTAGCTGAGAGTTCTATATCCAAATGTGCAGGCAGCAGGAAGAGAAAGAGAGAGATGAAACCTCAGAGCGCTCCCCTAGTGACATATTTCCTGCAGAAAGGAACACACCTACTCCAACAAAGTCACACCTAATATATGCCTATGGGAGCCTTTCTTATCAAACCACCACACCACCCCTTCCCCAACACATTCCTATATAATTTACTAAAGATGTAACCGGGAACAGTGTGTCATTCCTTGAGAAAAACAATGTTCATCATTGGCTTTACACTCTTCATTCTTTAGTGCAGTGTTTTGTGAGGCAACTATGAGCTGCCTAACCTTCTAACTTGACATTTTGATTAATGCCATCCACGTCACTTGATAAGACCTTTGATGAGCTAGTTGGGGTCCACAAAATTGGGATCAATTGTTGCTAGATATTTGAACACACTGTGAACCCCAAGATTGCATTATTTAAATATAATCAACTGTAGATCAAGAGGCAGAGCAAGCAACCAGTTGACTGGAAGGAATCAAAGAGAGTAAAAGGAAGTTGATGGGTCAGAGATGCTGCAGGAGCACTTTCAGCTCCTTCAGTCAATAGCCGCTGAGATACCAGCCCACTGGGCTTAGTCTAGTTCTCTTTTAAAAAGTCGTTCTCTTGTTTCTGGCTCTTGCTCCAGTGACTAGACTCCTTTCCTGGCTGTCAGTGCTCTGTAAGTTTCCCCTAAAATAAATACCCCTTTGAATCCAAACTGGTGTAGGATTGTTTCACACATTACACAGAGAGAAAGAGAGACAGAGAAAGAGAGAGGGGGGACAGGAAGTAGAAGGGAGCAACATCCAGTTGGAAGAGTTTGTTTCAGATGGTGTTGAAGAAAGCCCTCTTTATGGAACATGACAGAGGAGACAAGTTAGCCAGTTTCTTTCTCTGCCTCTGAGCTAGCAGGTTTTCACCCCAACATCTGACTCTTAAGACTTCAATGGTAAAATAAAAAGAGAAAGACTTGATTAAAAATAACATTTTCCTCCCTATGTGGAGGTGGCTGGGGCAGCAGTGTGGGACAGGAAGGCTCCCCTGGAGCAGTGACCTTAGCAGAGAGGTGGCAGTGGCTGCAGATTCCTAGTCAGCTGTTGAGGGAGTGGTAGGTTCAGGTGCAGCCGGTGTGTCACAGATAAAAAACAGCAATAGCATATCTTTATTTCAACAATTAGGTTCTAAGTAGCTATAATGTCAAAACCTGTAAGTTTTTTATCTTAATTTTTATCACAATATTCTTAGTCTGAAGCATTCAGTTTTATGAAAATATGAACAGATAACTGTTAAAGTTCATTGATAAGTTGCTAGTGCCTGATGCCTATCATATTTTACCCCTTGGAAATGATATCATGGATCAAAGATGAGAATGCTACTACTCTTCACAGGCTGAGATCCTAAGATGGGAAGAGTGGAGCTTTCCTGGAGTGAAATTTCTAGGAAGTTCCAAAAAGTCAACTAAGATGCCAGGCAGAGTCAGGACTACCACACCCCAGGAGCCAACTACAGCCCAAAGCTCCTATTCAGTACAAAATCTCTATACAATATAGGGAAGGACACTATGTGAGTATCCTTTAATTAGGAGTGGATCATTAGGGGATGCATTAGGGGATGGCTGCTCTCCCAGAGGATCCAGGTTCAGTTCCCAGCAGCCACATAGCTCACAACCTTTCTGTAATTATAGTCCCAGGAGACCCGATGTACCCTTTTTGTCCCTGTGGGTACTAGGAATATATGTAGTACACACCCATATGAATAAATTAATTCTTATAAAATGGATTATGAAAAGCCATCCAAATACAGAGAAGCAGCTTTCCCTGGCTGGGAAATACAACACTATTAGGTCCTCTCATGAGAAGGAGATTCTTGCTTCCAAGGCAGCGCTCTGTTTGGTGGACACTGTTGTGACTATGATGGGGCCAGCTAAACATAAGTCCAAGAAAACAAATGACAACGACAAAAAGGTCTCTGTCCAGGTGAAGGGCTCCCTGAGGGTTAAAGTGAGAAGAAAGTCCTAAAGCTAAGAAAGAGTGTTCTAGACTGAGAGAGAGCTTAGTGGAAGCACACTGACTGCTCTTCCAGAGGATCCAGATTTCGTTCCCAGCAGCCATATGGCAACTCATACCCACCTGTAACTTCAGTTCCAGGACATCCAAGCAGTCACATAAAATGTGGTGCACAGACATTTATGCAGGCTAAACATCTATACACGCAGAAAATAAGCCTTCTTTTTTTAAAAAAAGAAAGAATTCTCCTTGATTCTGTGCTTGAACCTCAAGTCTCAGGTTCATGCATAGGACAGATACAAACAAATGTAGCAAAGCCTTGGAAAATACCGACTTTTTACAGAGATTAATTAAGGCTGTACAAATAGGAGTAACAGACCCAGAAGCTAGACGAAAAATTCTTGAATCTCTGGCTTTTGAAAATGCAAACTTAGAATACAAAAAGATAATTGAGCCTTTCAGGTATAGATCAGCACATATGGATGAATGGATTCAGCATACAATGAATGTTGAGATGTTTGACTATAATACTGAATCTTGGATAGGAGAAGCGATTTCCAAAGCAATGAGGAGACATCAAACTGCCAAACATTTCAATTGTGGTAAAAATAGGACATCTGAGAAGGAATTGCAGGCAAAGAATATCTAGGAATAATGTCTCCTCTGGGAATGGCAAAAATAGGAGACCTCAGCTTTCAGGTATATGTAGAAGGTACGGTAAAGATCGTCATTGGACCAATGAATGCAGGTTAACAATGGACAGACAAGACAACCCGATACCATCAGGAAACTCCTTGAGGGGCCTCTCGCAGGCCCCCAAGCCAAAAGTGGCCCAGTTATTCCCAGTTACAGTGGGGAAAGTGTTTCACCAAGAAAATT
The DNA here is from genome assembly GCF_982192425.1 of Myodes glareolus. Lineage (NCBI taxonomy): Eukaryota > Metazoa > Chordata > Mammalia > Rodentia > Cricetidae > Myodes > Myodes glareolus. The sequence continues at coordinate 51,454,276 of NC_142039.1, read as the reverse complement.
TAAAAAAATCCAATGCCTGCTGTAAAAAGCAATACTGGTCTGAATGATGGGTTAAATGTAGAGGATGAGTAAAAAAAATCCAGTAGGACAGAAGAAATGTATACTTTGGCAGACTTCTATTAACGATCAAAGACCAAAGCTAAGAGTTTGTATGAATGGCATTTTTATTGAAGACTTATTAGACACAGGTGTGAATGTAAGTATCATTACTCCAGAATCTTGGCATCTGAATTGACCTCTTCAAGAGGTAGATGTTCCATTCCTAGGAATTAGAAACCTATTTTGAGTAAAACAAAACATGTAATGGGTGGAATGCATAGGGCATGAAGGGCAAATAGGAAGACTAAGGCCATATATAGACAATATTGCAGTGAATTTGTGGGGTTGTGATCTATTGCAGCAATGTAATACCCAGATTAATATCTGCAGTCCCAAAAACTTATGTTTCTGAGGAAAATATTAGAAGATATTATAGACAACAGACACCATCCATTCAGACTGTACAAGAACACAAAGCAATTAATAAACCTTCAGAGGTACCAACAGCCCTACCTTTAAAATGGTTAACTGAGAAATCAATATAGGTTAAGCAGTGGCCTCTAGCTGAGGAAAAGTTGCAGGCTTTAGAACAGCTGGTACAAGATCAACTAGATGCTCAACATATAAAAGAATCTACTAGGCCTTGGAATTCTCCTGTATTTGTTGTTAAAAAGAAATCTGGAAAATGGAGAATGTTGACAGATCTAAGGGCTATCAACAAGTTTATTCAACCTATGGACCCTCTACAATCTAGAATTCCTCTGCCTTCTCTGTTACCAAAGAGATGGCCTCTCATGGTTATTGATTTAAAGGATTGTTTCTTCAAGATACCTTTACAAGAAAAGGATAGAGAAAAGTTTGCCTTCACAGTGCCTACTTATAATTCTCAGCCTACTAAAAGATATCAATGGACTATCCTCCAACAGGGAAAGCTCAATAGCCCACCCTATGCCAATACTTTGTCAGCCAACCATTGGAAATAATTCAATAAATAATAAGCAGTTTCCTATATCAATAACTTACCATTACATGGATAACATTTTGTTATCTGATTCAAATATAGATACTTTAGAAAGGATGTTTGGAGAAGTAAAGAAAGTCTTGCCTAAATGGGAATTACAAATTGCTCCTGAAAAGACTCAAAGAGGAGATTCTGTTAATAACCTAGGTTACAGAATAGGTTTACAGAAAATTAGAACACAAAAGGCACAAATTAAAAGAGACCAGTTGCAGAGTCTTAATGATTTTCAGAGACTGTTAGAAGACCTTTCCAGTCTATGACTTGCTGTTGGGATAATGCCTGATTTAATAATTCATTTAAACAAAACCTTAGATGGTAATAAAGATTTGAATAGTCCCAGAGAATTAACAGCTGAAGCAGAAGAGGAACTGACAATGGTTGAGGAAAAATTACAGGAGGTACATGTGGATAGGGTGAATCCAAATCTTAGTTCCATCCTAGTCATATTGGCTTTCAGAATTTCTCCTATGGGAATTTTAATGCAGAAGGAAGATATTATTTTAGAATGGATCTTGATACCACATAAACCAAGTAAAAAAATTAAAAACTTATGTGGCAAAAGTCTCTGAATTAATTATAAAAGGTAAACTGAGACTTCGTCAACTAGCAGGTATAGACCCAGCAGAAATTAGAATGCCTTTCACTACTGATGAAATAAAAAAGTTAAGGGAAGACAATGAACCATGGGCAAAGAGTTTGTGCTAATTTTGGGTAGAAATTAATAGCAACTATCCCAAAAATGATAGACATAATCTTATAAAGAGAATTTATTGGATTCTTCCTCAAATTGTACATGATGCTCCAATAACTGGAGCCCATACATTTTTCCTGATGCAAATAAATCAGGGAAGGCAGGTTACAAATCAGAAGAATTGAGTAAGTGGAACAAAGCCTTTATAATTCTGTACAGAAGGTAGAATTATATGCCATTCTTATGGTGCTAAAACCTCTTAATATAGTTACTGATTCACAATATGCATAAAGAGTTATCTTACATATTGAAATTACTGAATTTATACCATATGATACAAAATTTACTTCATTGTTTATCCAGGTGCAAGACATAATCAGGAATAGGCTTTGTCTTATGTATATAACACACCTCAGATCCCATACAGGTCTGCCAAGCCCTCTAGCACTAGGTAATACAGAAATTGATCAATTATTGATTGGAAGCATGTTGCAGGCCTCAGAATTTCATAAAAAAATCACATCAATAGCAAAGGTTTAAAGAAAAAGTTTTCTATTACATGGCAACAAGCTAAGGAGATTATAAAGAGATGCCCTACTTGCTCTTTCTCTAATCAAACACTGTTGTCTGCAGGAAGTAACCCAAAGGGTACTCAAAGGAATGAGATCTGGCAGATGGATGTATTCCACTTTATGGAATTTGGTAAATTAAAATATGTACACCACACCATAGATTTGTATTCAGGTTTTCAAGGAGCAACTACCTTGAGTTCAAAAAAGGCTGATTTAGTAATCACACATTTTTTGGAAGTTATGGCCATCATGGGTATACCTGCACAAATAAAGACAGACAATGGTCCAGCATATGTATCTAAAAAAATGAAATGGTTTTTTGCTTATTATAATATAAAGCATATTACAGGTATACCAAATTATTCTATAGGTCAGGCAGTTATAGAAAGGTCAAATCGTACTATAAAGGATATGCTGAACAAACAGAAAGGGATGGAAAATACCCCCAGAAATAGACTGCATAATGCTTTATTAAACTTGAATTTTTTTAATGCTAATGAGAAATCAACAACAGCAGTAGAGAGGCATTGGATAATGGAAAAAACTTCTGATTTGAATCAACCAGTATATTTCAAGGATATGTTGATATCACAATAGAAACCAGGAGATGTACTACGTTGGGGAAGGGTTTTGCTTTTGTTTCCACAGGAGAAGAAAAACTATGGATACCATCAAAATTAATAAAAATTCACTTTGAAAATGAGAAACCTATTGAAACAGAGAAATAACAGTTCATCCACAATGGTGACAACCATACAGGTGGTAAGGAAAGCCATATAGGGTTAAGGCAAGGTTCTGCTCTTATCTTTGCAAGAAAATACACATCATCAAAAATTCAAGAGACCCTGGATGTTTGAATGCTGACAGAAGAAAAAATAACTATCCACTAAAGAGCATCTAGAAAACAAAATATAGTTTATGAATCCAGGTATGGCTTACACTTACATTTACATACACACACACACACACACACACACACACACACACATATATATATATATATATGTATATATGTATATATTAATATCTTCAGCTGGTTTTGGAGTTGAACAATGGCTCTATACTTCTCTAAATCCAAGTGTGTTGTTAAAAGGAACATTCAGAGTTTCTGTCTCATGTCAGGAGCCATCAGGTAGGGGACAGAAAGACTTTAGGAAAAATTTTTTCTTTCTCCATGCCTTTTTGTCTATATTATATTCTTCATTGAATGTATGTATATATGAATGATGTTTAAGTTTTTCATGATGAACAATAGATTTTCCTACAGATCCTTTTCCTGCAGTAATCGTTGAAGTTTCCAGGAAGATGAGGCCCCACAGCAACAATTCTACCCAGTGGAGATGACATTGTGATGCAGACAGTGCTACTTTAAGACCGCTTCTTTTTGGTGGGTGGTACCAGCTGCTGAAATGGTGCACCTTCTCATGACATTCTGGCCAGAACTCCAAATAAGAACTTTGAAAAATAAAACCCTATCTATTGACTGCTTGGAAATTGTTTGCAACTATACTAGACAGCAATTTTGAAACTTAACCATCCCTTTAATTTTGCAGGATCCCATTAAGAGAACATTGGCCCCATTATAGTGGGAAGCAATTCTAAAAGACGACTCCCCCATCCCAAAAAAGGTTGTCCATAGGGTTGGGAACACTGTTTAGGGGTTATTGATTATTACTTGTATTAGATAGAGGGTTGGAGTGAAAACTGTGTTTGTTTAAAAAAAAGGGGAGATAGTAATAGTGGGTAATAGAGTGAGTTCTTGTGAGCTATTATTCATGGATAATTTACATTGGTATAGTTTTTGTATATTGATACAAGTTCATATTATATTTCTTACTTTTGGTTACATTATTTGTACACCTATACAAAGTTATTTTGTCAGATTTAATATATATATAATATATATATGTTATTATCTCTGTGTAGGACATTTTGTATATTGATGCAACTTTTAGGATATATTTTCATATTGCATTATATATTACTCCTACCTCTGATGAAGCTACTTATATATTGTTTACATTTTGAGGTCATTGTCCTCATTTGTTGCACATTTGTTTACAGGTTATTTAATATTCTGACATAAAGTTTTAGTCTTTAAGTTATACAGATATTAATTATTATAGGTCAGTAGTTCTTCATGCTTGTTGTACATACAGTTAGATCAATTAGGTGCTTTAGATACATAGAGATTGTATTCTTTCTAAATAGGTAATCTTCAACCACTTCAAGGATCTGTGGAACATGGCTTTTAAATAACTTTGGATTCTGTTGACATGAGACATGACTGCTTCTAACAGCACCAATCTATTCCTGAGAGAATGTTGAGCACCAAAGACACTCCACTTGGAGCTTGTTTTTTTCTTGGCAAAACTGGAGCTTTGGGCAAGGAACTGACAATACCTCAACCACTGACAAATTACATGATATCTGGAAATGGTTAAGCAGGACTGTCAAATCTTGTCAAGACAGGAGAAGACGGTTTTGAAAATTTTCCTGCCTCTGAAAATGGTCTGTCAATTACACTAGGCCATAGTCATAGTTGTTTGCTTCAATGTTGCAAAATGAGACTTTGGGTGATTGCTCAGGTAGATAATTATCTATGTCATATATTGCTAACTTTGGAAGCCACTTGATTGTACTTCCTGCTTGCTCAAGTAATATTATCTCCCTTCTCAGGTCTTCAATGGGGTTAAAGATTAGATAGTTGTAGTTACTGTCCTCTTGTGATCTAGCTAAGCCATTTCCAATACAAGACTTAGACTCCTTATGATAGAGTGTTTATTAAAACATTTAGCATATGTTCCTGGCTTAATATTTCTCATGCTGATTGTAATTCTAATCTTATACTTGATATCTGTTCCTAGTGTGTATTGTTTTGTATAGGGTTTGGAACTCTCTTACTTAAACAAAAGGGGGAAGTGCTGTGGGAGCTCCTTCCACTCCATCAGCCAATAGCCTTTAAGATGCCAGCCCAATTGGGCATGGTCCCTTTTGCTTTAAAAAGCAGCGGAAGCCCTGCGCTCACTATCTTAGGAATTGTAGAATATACAATTTCTAAGCGGGAGTGGGCTCCTTGAAGGAGTCTTACTTACTTGTCTTATCCTGGCATCATACTTGCAGAGGCCCTAAGCAATGAGGCTGCCTGATTTTGACATTTTCAGGATAGAGTTTCGTGTAGGCCAGGTTGGCTTCAATTTTGTTATATAGCTGAGGCTGGCTTTGAATTCTATCTTCTCCTTCACTTCCAAAGTGTTGATATTACAGATGTGTGTGAAAGCTGGCAACTTTCCTCACCTTAACAAACAAGACCTCAGACCAAATTTTGATTTGTTTCATTGAAAAGAAATAGAAATCTCACAGAAGCTGATGTGAGAAACTGGCCCGATGTTCTTTCCAACTCTTTGATCTCCATCAAATGCAGTGTTAGGAAAATTCAGAGCCTGCCCTCTCTACTTCTCCCTGTCTCAAGGCTGTCCTCTAGAGTTGTCTACGGCTACCCTCTATTAAACTGAGAGGTAATCACTCCCAGAATACAGTGTCTTCCAGCTGAGTGTCCATACAGGGTGACACAGTCTCCAAATCAGAGGGTCTCTGTTCTGATGACCAGCTCTGGGGCCCATTGTTACTGATATCATAACTTTATGGTTGAGTTGATGAATGGCTATTACTTTCTGTAATAGAAATTCTAGCTCATTCAACTGGGAAACCAACAGATTGACATTCCAGAAAACTAGCAGAACACAAACAAACAAACAAAGAATCAAGCAAACGTTCTCCCCATTACTAAACACATAAAGCTTATCTTCTAAGAAAGGGGTTCAACAGATATGTGTGGAACGTTGGTTAGAAAAAAATCAACAACTGGGTATATTACCCTTAAAGTAATAGCTGGAATAGTCAGGTTCATAGAGCGGCATGGAATGATGGTGGCTAGAGGGGAGGGATAGCAAAATGGAAGTTGCAGGTTCATGGGGACTGAGTTCCAGCTTTGAAGGCTGAAAAGGTTCTGGAGATGGAGTGTGGAACACTCTGAAGGCTCCTAACACTACTGAGCTGTAGACATAAAAACGTTCAAAAGTATAAACTTTCTATCACGCGTGTTCTACCACAAAAAACCTCATGATTTATTGTTCATAAATGCTGGGTTTTTTTTCGTTAAAATATCTACACCTGAGAATATCAATTGATCTTGGACTCAAGTTTTTTTTTTTTTTTGAGTTTTTCTATCACATCTTTTCAGTCTTTTAAATTTAGCATTAACATCCCTGTTGGTTAATCTTGATGGTCAGTTTGATTAGATCAGGAATCAACTAAGAAATTAACCATTTGGTAGGTCTATTAAGGATATTTCCAGAATGGATTATATGACAGCGTAAGTCCCACCCCCTGAGAAGGAAGCACCTTCCTATGGGCCTTCCCATGGGTGCCTCAGCTATGGGAAGGACCTAGGTTAAACTATTGCTTCTTTACCTGCTCTCCTTTGCCCCCTGCTGGTAAGTGGACCGTATCTACTCTGTTGGTGCTGCCCTAGTCCACTTGAGTAGATAGAATCCTGCTTCTCTTATCTTCCACTGAGAATGAAGACTAAGGACTCTATGTGAATTCTCCCGACCTTCATCACTAGAGGGAACTCCTGAGGCCATGTACCTCATCGGATGAGCAGCTACTGGACTCTAAGCCTCTCCAGTGCACATTCAGCCATTTTGGACTATCCAGTGTACATTCTGTCTGACAATCTAATTAATCCCACTTGTAATATTCTTTCTATCAGATCTGTTTTCTAGAGAAACCACATACAATATTGTGTTCATTGATCTAAATTCAATCTTACATAAATTATTTTTCTTAGCATTAAAATAATAGGTGATTTCAATTTTGATACATTTACATTTTCTAACGTTTTTTAAAAAAGATTGCCTCCCAGAAACACCTGATGTTTTCATTGAAATTTTGGTTATTGATTCTTCTCACTCAAAACAGTAATTAACAGAGAACTTAAGTGCTATGCTAATGATCTTGAGTTCCCACATCACAGAGTCACTAATTCTGAGACCTTGAACCTGAAACCTTGAACTCTACTCAGACTCTGGGCTTCAATTTCATGTCAGTAAAATAACAAAAATAGTGTACTCTGGGCAACGGTGGATCATTGGTGATGCTGAGCTTAACTTGTTGAACTTCAGCATTACTGAACTCTGGTTAATGCTGTTATATAGCAAAGACGTGAACCCACGTTACAAAATCCTCATCGTGTGGCATCCTGGAACTGATACAGATGGAAATGTACTGTCCTCTGTATAGCAGGAGGAGCAAGGATCTAAGTTCATATCCAAATCATTAAACCTCAACTTTACTCTAGTGTCCTTTGCTGATACCTGGAACCCAAGAGATGATCAATAAATGGGGACATGATTGACGAATGAATGAATATTGCCAATGTGCCAACATTGTCAATGCTGGCAGCACCTCTTTGAAGCAGGTGCCTGTGTGTGGCAGATGAATAGCGATAAGTCATCTCACATGAATCATGTTAATGATTTATTTGTCCTGTTGGCTTATGATTGATAGCAATCCTTTAATACATTACTTCCATCTGGCCTCCCATGAAATCTCAGTGCAGTGTGTCATTAGCTTTATGAAGATTATCTTCAGTAATAATTGGGCTCAAGATCTTGAGGGATATGAAATGAGTGTTGACTTTCACACAAAACTCTACAGGTACTTAGAATTTTTTTAAAAAAAGACTTATCAAAGAATAATTAGTAATAGACTATGCCACTGACTGGATGGGTCTGTGAATTTTCTCTCAGTGAACTCATTATTTTAACATGATTTGAGTTAATTACCACAACTGAAGAAGAAACTATTGAGTAAGAGAACTTATACTTCAGTTGGGGACCTGAGTCATGTCTCTGGAACTACCCTGTGCAGATTAGGATAATGCAGGAAAGGGAATCCTGATGCAGGCAAGAAAACCCAAGGAGTCGAGTACACAGTACTAAGCCTGTGTGGCACGAAATCAAGCTTACCGGATTTGATAATATGAAGCAGTGACCGTCATCATCCTGCATATTGTGTAAGTGGGCATATTAGACTGGGAAGATGGATACAAGCTGTTGCCTGATAAACTATTTTCTTAAAAGCCAAAAAGAAAATTTAGAAATAAGAAATGAAGAAAAAAGAATATCTCAGACTTTAAAAAGGCATAATGCAAGAACCACAGTAAAGTAAAAAAATTTAAAAAAAGGTATCAGTAAAGTGGAAAACAGATCAGTAGAAATTAGCTAATATGAAAAAAATTAAAATGATATTAAAAGTTTTAAAACAACTGCATGAACTGGTGGTGAGCATCTCATTATCACTGTCTGCACAGAGTAAAAGATACGGACATTGGATTGAGACAGACAAGATATTTAAAGAACTCCTGACTAAAACTTTCTCAAACATGATGAAAGATATAAGTTCATAAATCTAAGAAGCTCAGCAAACCCCAAATAAGTTACACTTGAAGAACATAATGCTAACATCAAAGCCAAACTGCTGAAGGACAAAGACAGGGGAAAATCATTGCTTGGATATATGTAACCTGAGCACTTGGGAGGCTGAGGCAGGAGGATGGCAAGATACCAACCAGCCTGGGTAACATAGATTCTGGCTGGAACAGAGAGATCTTAGAAGAAGAAAAAAAAAGTCTTAGAAAAAAATTGCAGCAAGAACTTGCATATGTCTAGGGAATAACAACTCAAAATAAGAAGTAGAGTGCATGGAGGAGTCATCCAAACTCATGGCAGGAATGCAAAAGAGTCCCTCAAGTGCTGACAGTAAAGAAAGATTGACTTCAAGTTCTGCACATAGTGGAATACCATCTGGTATCTTGTATGTTATGTGGAGTCCCCAGATGAAGGAAAACAAACAGAAACCACTACCAGGGTGCTGAGGGCAGACTAGACATCTTAGTCTGACAGGATGGCATTATAATTACCTGCCAATACTGTTGGCTGTTCCCATCATGCATCTGATGTCTCAGGCAGAAAGGGGGAATAAATTCTATACCAACAGTAGGAAATGCAATCTCCCCAACTTCAGAATTGTCTGTTCCTCTACTCTATCTGAACTGATTAATATTCCATTAAAATTTGCTCATAGATGAGTTGCCTAAAGCTAGTGATTTGTGCTGAGAACACCCACACTTACCCCTTGAGTAATTAGGCTTTGTAATAAAAGCTCTCTCAAAATTCCTTACACTGTCTCCTCTATGAGTTCTTTCTCTGATAATAAAATCATAGAAATATTGGGCAGAGGTATGTTGACAGTGTTTTCTGTCCTGCCCAGTCCCGCAGCCGTTCAGTCCCAAAGAAATACACAGAGGCCTACATTAATTATAAACTGGTTGGCCTGTGAGGTCAGGTTTTCTTATTAACTCACTCTTAAATCTGACATTAACCCATAATTCTTGCCTGTGTTGCCACATGGCCTGTTACCTTTACCAGTGAAGCATTCTCATCCTGCTTCCTCTTCATCTGGGTTACAACTGCAGACTGAGTCTTTCCTTTTCCCAGAATTCTTCTATTCTGGTTGCTCTGTCTATACTTCCTGCCTGGTCACCCTGCCTATACTTACTGACTGGATACAATATACTGATGAATCATTACAGGATACAGGACCATTGCACTTCCCTTTTTAAAGAAAAATAAACAAGAACTCTGAATCTAATATCTTTTGTTTAGCTTTTCTCCTGACCATTATCCATAAAATCTTGTAACCAACATTTTAAACAAAGGAAAATATCCACAGTCTATTTTGGGGGGAATGTGGGCATAGTTTTCTAGGCTACTTCCTGCTGATTAGGGGTGCAGATAATCTTATAGGGTTCTAAAGAAAATTTAAGATTATGGCCAAGACCTGACTTTAAAATTCTGTGAGGCTTGATCATCTCAACCAGCAGTCTTGAAACTGTTCTGCATGTAGAACTCAAAGGAAACTTCAGCAGAGGTCCTCTGAATCTGTGGATCATCTGGGCCATCCACTCATATTGGAGATTTCTCAGAGGGGTCTTCCTTGATCAAACCTGATTTTTCTTAATCCAAAATGAATCTATAGCCTCTCATTTCCTGATCTTGGTCTATTGATACAAATTTAAGGTCAATTTTGTTATATGTGTATGTTTGCTTTTGATTAAGGTATTGTGTGTGCAGCTCATTTAAAATGTAATGTAAAATTAAGAAATATAGGTTAATAGAGAGTCATTTATAATAGTCAAGCTTGTAGTCAAGTTACTTGGGTTTTCTAGATATATAGAAATATATTTTAGTTAAATAGATAATCTTCAACCCTTTCAAAAACCTACAGAATGTGACATTTAAAGTGTTTTAAGAACTTAGGACTTTACACGACAATGAGACACATCTGCTCCTGCCAGTACCAGTTACTTCAAGAGAAAGATGGGCGTTGAAGAGTCGCCTCATGAAGTTTGTTAGCCATTTGGGCAAGGAACTACTCCTGCCTGAACTGTTTGACTGGACATGTTGGACCTGCAGAAAAATGACTATTGAACTTTCCTAAAGGTGAGACAATCCTTCAGGGTTCCTGCTTTGTAAAAGAGTCTGCAAGACATTCTGAAGGACACAGAAAAGAAACGACTGACAACTGCCAATATAAGCAGAACTGTCTTAGAAATTTCCTGCTTCATGGAAAAGTCTGTTGGATACTATGGGCCTTTAAGCTGAGGATGAATGCCCCAACGGTACAGAAGAACTTTGGATGACTGCCTAGGCATCAAGGCGTCTCTGCCAATTCTAGAGTTTTCAAAGTTGCTTACAATGCAATTCCTGTTAACTTAGGTAATATTATATCCTTCTGGAGTCTTTGATGGAGTTGAGGGATAGTTATAATTATACATTTTTAGTTATGATAAAAGATAAAGTAAATATAAATATCGTAAGTGTAATTATTGCTTCATAACTGTTTTTTATGTGTAATTTTACAATGTTAAAGTTGAAATCATTCTTTTTATTTAAACAGAAAAGGGGAAATGGTGTGGGAAGTCCTTATGTATATGTGTTTGCTTTTATTGGTTAATGAATAAGGAATCTGCCTTGGTTGGTGATAGAGCAGAGTAGAGCTAGGTGTGGAAAACTAAACTGAATACCAGGAGAAAGAAGGGAGAGACAGAAGATGTCATGGAGCTGCCAAAGGAGAAAGACACAAGTCACCAGCTGGAACCTTGTGGGAAGGCCACAATCCTCATGCTAAAATATAAAATAATAGAAATGGGTTAATTTAAGAGATAAAAGTGAGCTAGAAATATGCATAAACTAATAGGCCCAGTAGTGTTGTAATTGATACAGTTTCTGTATGGTTATTTCTACTCTGGGCACCTGGAAACAAATAAGCAGAGGTCTCTATCTCTTCATGAGATCTCCCCAGGCCCTCACAGCCATCAATATGACCACAGTAAATGAACTGTTAAATAAAATTGAGACTGAGAGAAAATGTTCTCCAAAAGGAACTTGAAATAATTAACAAGAATGACAAACTTTTAGACAAACTAACAAAAAGAGAGAAAAGACCCAGATTTTAAAAAATTATACATAAATATATTGTTGCAAAGGAAAGGAAATGAAAAGAAAGAAGGAAGGAAGGATGAATAGATAGATAGATAGATAGATAGATAGATAGATAGATAGATAGATAGATAGATAGATAGGATAATAAATCTCCAGTAAAAATCTGTATCATTACTGGGGAATGCTTTGCAAACAGATTCTAAAACCTGAAAAGCCAAGAAGAAATGGATGGATTTCTAAATGCATATAACTTAAGAAAAATTGAAGGAGAATATATAAATAACTCCACTAGAGGAGCCATTACCAGCAAAGAGATTAATGCTGTAATTAGAAGTACTCTCCCAAGGAAAAGTCCAGGTCTACAAGGATTCATAGCTGGAGTCTACTAAAGATTAATATGGGCCAGGGGAGAGCTGAACAAACTGCTAGTCTGAAAGGAACTTAGTGACATCTCTCTTAGGAATAGGCCAGCTCTGGAGAGAGTAGGATCACAGGAGAAGACTAGAGTCAAAGAGGGGGGTCAGAGACTTCTCATCTCAAACAGTGTCTGGATGAAGAAAGCATGGACTACAGAGAGGCTGGACACCCATTTCCAAATGGAAAGAACAGGCAGGGATGTCTATCTGCAATCCAAGGCTGAGACAGGAGGATCAACACAAGTCCAATTAGGGCCTTAATACTGAGATTCTCTTTCAAAACAAATGGTTTTAAATAAAAACAAAGAGCTGTACACCATAGTGCAAGCCTATAATCCTAGAACGCAAGAGACTGAGGTGATGGAGGAGGGTCATGTTACTTTCATTGGTTAATAAAGAGACTGCCTTGGCCTTTATGATAGGCCAGCCCTCAGGTGGGTGGAGTAGACAGAACAGAATTGTGGGAGAAAGAAAGCAGAGGCAGGCAGTCGCATTGACTCTCCTCTCCGAGACAGATGCTGGTTAGAATCCTCCCGGTAAGCCACCACCTCGTGGTGCTGCACAGATTATTAGATATGGGTTAATCAGTATGTAAGAGTTAGCCAATAAGAGGCTACAGATAATGGGCCAGGCAGTGTTTTAAAAGAATACAGTTTTCGTGTAATTATTTCGGGTAAAGCTAGCCGGGCGGGCGGTGGGAACACAGTCGGCCATTCCTTACCACTACAGAGTGTTCCTTCTACATTGAGGCAGGAGTAAGAGGATCACCATATGTTTGACACTTAGTGAGACTATCTCAAAAAAAAGCTAACATAATGGATAAGTGAGAGGGTGAATGAATGAATGGAAAGGGCAAGCAGGAGAGATGATTAGACATTATGGGCCAAATCTCAAAGGCCTTCCTTATGTGTTACACTAAGAGGCTTGGGTTACTTATTAGGCAAAGGAACCCACACAAGATTCCAGTGACAGAGGAAGGATCAAGAGACTGTCATGAGTCATGTCAGTGTCTTGGTCCATTTTATGTTTCTACAACCAAAAGCCACCAACTGCGAAAATTACAGACAGCAGAAGCCAGCTCAGCATTCTGGAAGCTGGGATGTCTAATTGTCAAGTCTGTAAACTAGCCAGGGCCTTCATGATCCTCTTTAATATTTCACCTTAGTTACTACTCAAAGGTTTTGCCTGCAAAGCCATTGACTCAGGAATTGAGAAGGTTTCCCAAATGAGAACTCTGGGCCACAGTTCAAACCACAGCCATCAGAGTTACACTGTATGGAGATCAGTCAGAAAGCAGGAGGAAAACAGGCTGCAGAGGTGGGAAGAAAGCAAAGTCAGTCAGGGCTGACCAAGTTACAGCAATGCAGAAACAGTTAGACCTGAAGAAAGACTGAGTGGGGTGGGGGAGGGGGAGATAAAGCCAAGAAACAGCTGTGGAAGGACAAGAGATCCATAGAGGGGAGCCCACAGTGAGACAGAGGGGATTCAGACTGCTTTCAGACTCCAGCTTTTGCTGTTGTTTGCACAACATTAAAGTCATTCCTTACACTATATGTGCTAGAATTTTATATGTCAGGATAACATAATCTGATGAGATTTTAATGTTAAAAAAAAAAACAGTCACTTTGGCTGACAGGTTCATCAGCCATAGGTTTCATGCTACTATTTCAAGAAACATCTGCCAAAATTCTTAGCATGTAAGGTAAAGTAGAACCCCCAAGATTCTGTGTCACTTGAAAGAAACATTTCCTTGGCTCTTGTGATCACTAGGACTGGGACTCTATCAAATCCCTTCTTAGGCAGCTCTGGTCCCTGCAACCAGCCTCTAAGGTCAGATCTAATTGAATCAGACACCTTCCCTCAAGGTCTTCATAAGAACAAGCAGGCCCTGGTCCTCTCACAGCACAGTGGAGATTAGAGCTCTGACTGAGGCCTTGAGGATTCTGCCATTCTCACTCTGGTCCAGAAACAACACCCTCCGGAGATGCGCTGGGCAACTCTGACTGCTCTGTGAACTAGAGCAAAGGCATGCCAATGGAATCTTTTAAAAAATGTATTTAACTTTTTAATCTAACTTTATCTATCAGATTATTTATGTGTGATTGATTTTGCATATTTGCACACATTTATCACTATCTGTGTGTTTGGTGCCTGCGGAGGTCAGAATATGGGAACTCTTCCTTTGGCTCTGGAGTCTGAATGGCCATGAGCCACCATGTAGGTTCAGGAAAGGGAAACCCGGGTCCTCTGAAAGAGCAACAAATGTTTCAAACAACTCAGCCTCCTCTCTAGCACCACCAATTAGCTCTTTTGTGGCTCTCTAGAATTCTTAGCACAGAATCCAAACTCCTTAGTCTGGACGCAGTGATCCTCATGCTCAAAGGAAGTGCTGCCCAACTCACAGTGGTTCCCTTTCATTGAGAACTGCCCACTCCCACCGGTCTCCAGGCAGACACTGTGTTCACAGGACATGGCCCCTGCTCCAAATATGGTTAGCTGCTAAGCAAGGCTGACACCTTCAGGTGCAAATGTCTACGTTAATGCAACTTGTACTTTGTCCTTCCACGTTCCTCTTAGACTTTATTGTGCACGTCCAAGATAAGCATATCCAGGGGGCATTTTGTTTATTTAATCTTTTTAACATGTGCTCCATGACGTTAAACTGAGTGTGCTCAGGAATGTACTCCTAACTGACATGCTGAAAAATGACCCGGTTTCTATATGAATATGCTTTAGGATCTCTAATTAAAATTCCCAGAGCCCAGCAATCTGCCTTTTTACTCCTGCTTCCAGCCGTCTTTGCCAGTCTTGTGCTAGTCGCTTTCATACCAAGTTGGACCTGGTCCAGAAATTTTGGGCTCCTCCCCGACATCTGCCCATTCTCAGTTCTGGAGGGGCCAGCCACACCCCTCTCCCAGGGCTCACATCCTAGCCCTGCTCTGCCCGCCCTAAGATGTCTGGCTCCGCCTACGCCCGGAGCTCACCTCGGGCTCCGCCCCCACCCTGTCTCGTCCCAAAGTTTCAACTGGACCTAAGCCTCAGGGATCAGATTGTGTTAAGCATCTAGCATTGGTGGCAGTAACCTGGAAAGTGGTCCTGTGCTGGTATCCGAGGTAAGCCTGCAGTCTCGGCTCTCTGGCCAAAAGTTACCAGCGGGTTTTGTCGCCCGCCCGCGGAGCCGCCCTTTCTGTCACCTGGTCTGGCTAGCAGGACAGCAAAATACTCCTTTGCAGGTTTTCCAGCAAGAGAGCTCTAAATAGGGACCTCGAATGTCCGTCCTCAGCTGAATCCAAAAGGGAAAGAACGGTCGATCTTTACCCACCAAGGAGAGTTGCGAGCTGTGGTTCCGGGTGGCGCCCTTGCCTGCAGGCCAAACCCGGAACTTCCTAGGGCTCTAAGGCTGCACAGTGACCAAGATTGCCTGTATTCTGAGCGCTGCACACGAGCAATCCGTTATCACTAGCGTGGTTTTCAAACCCTGTTCAGAGAAGTGGGTGGTTAGAGCGACCCAAATGAAACACCCCAAAGAAATTGCGCCCCAGGAGCAAAGCCTGGAGCCTGGTGGTTGCAGTAAAGCGGTGGTGGCATGAGTGACTTTCTCAAAAGGCAAAACCTACACGTCATTTGAAAAAATTTGTACTAGTCTGTGGGAAGTTGCTGACTTCGAGAAAATATTGTAGATAAGCACGTCATTCTGATTAATAGAGCTTGGGACCAATAATCGGTAATTCTGCTGCAGAAAGGAAGAGCTGGGAACAAATAGAAACCATTGTTTGTAGTCTCCCACAGGTCTTTAGATTCCCAGTGGCTCAGGTGCACTTGGGCAGACCAAAGATGAGAGCCAGTCAGCAGGACTTTGAAAATGCAGTGAACCAAGTGAAACTCTTGAAGAAGGATCCAGGAAACCAAGTGAAGCTGCAACTCTACGCGCTGTATAAGCAGGTAATAGCCTGAGGTCAGATGTGATTTATACACATTTTGAGCAAATGATTCCTTAAATTGATATGCTTCTAAAAGGCAGCTTTGAATGGTTGGGATGCATGGCTGTCACCCTTTGAGGTTTGTGATGCAGGCTTTGTTTAGGTTTGCTTTTTAGGTTGGGACTTGATATACTTTCAAAGCACAAAGCTATAACATTCACATTCACATTTACATGTTTGGGCCCCTGCATTGAAGTCCTTCCTGGGAAGAGTAATTACTGAAAAGGTGTTTCAGGGCAGTTGGGGAAATTTGAATATTGACTGAGATTTACTAACTATTATTTAGTGGTGACCTGAATACTGTGTTTATATAATAAATCTTTGTGTTCCAGGGAAATTGATAGTAATTTAAGGGTGGATAATGTGGTGTTTGGGATGTTTGAAACCAACTAAAAATAAACACAAAAAAGAAAATTGGTGAAACATATAAGGTGGAATTTAATAACTGTTGATTGGATACAACTCATGTATTTGTGAATGTTTGAAAATTTTTATAATCATTGAGGAACTAAAGGTTATAATGAAAGATTTTACTCCTATATCGGCCAGCCTGGACTCCTGTGTTACAACTTACTATTTTAAAGATTTCTACTAGGTGATTAGCATGAGTGTCTCTGGAGGTGTCCAAGTTGTTTTTCTTTGTTCACTTGGTACAAACGTGAGCCATCTGGGAAGAGTGACTCTCAATTGAGAAAGAGACTCAATAACATTGACTTTTCTAGGCACAGCTGTCAGATATTATCTTGATTAATGATTGACATGGAATGCCTAAGAGAGCAGACTGAGCAAGCCAGTAAACAGCACTGACTATGGCTTCTGCTTCAGTTCCTGTCTCCAGGTTCCCGTCTTCATTTACTGTCCAGACTTCTGTGACCGATGGAGTAAGGCCTGAGTGTTGGGAGCTGTAATAGACACTATCCTCCCCAAGTTGCTTTTGGTCAGAGTATTTTTTTATCACAGCAATAGAAACCCTAACTCAGAAAATGGAAGTGTACATTCAAGGATTTTAACTGTCCAAAAAGACTTTGCCCTCAGCTGCTAGGGGGTTATTCTTTAAGCCCATGAGCGGTCATGCTTGGCACAAGCATCTTTGTTTTCCTGGAGAGTCTAGCCATGGATTTAGTACACAGTCTGGTCTCAGGGTAGGTAGGTTTACCTATGGGTTAGGGCTCTGGCAAACAGTGGACACGGAAACCGCAGAGAACTTCTCCATTGACAACAGTCCACCTGTATTTCCATATGTCCATCAGTCTGGGGTATTTCCCCTCATAACTCTTGGAGAGAAGACAATAGGGGTGTCACACTGACTGCACCTCTGGACTCTGTTCTATGAGTCTTTGCCCTCGGTTACTTAAGTCTCTATCCTTTCCCTGTGAGGAACTTTAACCATGAACACCACAGCTTGCGAGGGTACTGTGATATGCTGAGGTGGTCTTAGAAACTGCACAGGTCTAAGCTTTGCTGTCTGTCAGGAGTTAGTTCTGACTGGTCAGCAGTTGGGATGGAAAAATGCAAGGACTAGGAACAAATCGAAGCCACTACCTGTAATCTCCTGCAGGTCCTTAGCTTCCCATTGGCAGAGGGAATTCTGTGCAGCCCTTTGTGGACTAGGCTTCCTGTCACCTCCCAGATGACTGACTACAGTGGGTGACTTTGGATGAGCGAAGCCTCCACACCCTGTCATCTCCAAGCCTCTTCTGTCCTCCATGAACTGACTCTAGGGAACAATTTCTACATCTTAAATCATTTGAAAATCTCTTCTGAAAAGTAGCTGAGTGGGGTGTAAATTCATTTCAGGATACCCATCCTACCTGCCCTCACACAAAATCAGGTTTTTTTTTATTTCCTGGAGTGCCATTCAGCTAAGCTTCCTGGGGCCTAGGAACTGAAGACTCCATCCCTACCTGCACCAGCTAGAGCCCTTTGAGCTGTTAGCAGGAGTTTACCAGTAAATTCCTGGTTCTATCCCCATAGAGAGGACTTTAGACAGTGTGGATTTTCAAATGTTGTGTCTTGAAAATTGGTTCAGTGTTTTCACTTGTGACATCTGATCAGGGATACAAAACTGATGAATTCTTAGCTTAATTCTTAGACTAATACAGAATAGAAAGCATTCTCAAAAGCTGCTTTTTTTTTTGAGAAAGCCTTCTATTCCATAATCACCACTGTGTTCTTTGTAGGCCACAGATGGACCCTGTAATGTGCCTAAGTCAGGTGTTTTTGACCCAGTCAATAAAGCCAAGTGGGAAGCATGGAATGTCCTTGGAAGCCTCCCAAAGGTAAGGTTTGTGTCCTGTTATTAACCAGAGCTCAATAAATGTTTCCCCACCCCCAGCAATTCATTGAGTGAGTCTTTGAAATTCCTTTATTTTGCCCCCTCGCTATGTTGGGTCTACTAAGGGGATGGCGGCAATTCACACAAAGATGGGGACAGACCACCCAAATCTACTAATCCAGAAGCAAACTTTATTCCAGGAAAAAAATTAAAACTAAAAAAATAAATCTCCATAGGGCACAAAAAGTTTATTAGCTAGCTGAAATCGCAGCTAGAGTTTGGGCTTGTAAAGCTGTGCAAAGGACATTTTTTTGAATCCCCCTTTTCAAAACAAAAACTGAAAAGTGCCTAAGGTGTTCTAACTGCCCCACCCACCAGTTGCTTCCCCCCACTTTTCTCCCTCTTCCTGACTCTCCTTACCTAAGACACAACAGTATTGTATTAGGTACTAATAAAGAAATTTTTACAATCTTGAGGTGAAATATGTAGACACATATTGCCCTTCTTTGCAATTTCCATCTACAGGTTTTTAAGTTAAACTAGTGTTTGTATTTAGTCTTTGACAGTGTTTACCAAGGTTCAGCACCTCCCTGATACTGCCAGTTTCTCATGGCAGGGAAGGGTATGGGAAAATACACAACCAAAGAGTAAAACGTCACGTATATCACATCATTTAAAAGTTATCTCAGCTCACATCAATTGCCAATCATGAGTGGACAGGGGATTTAACTAAAGGCTGATGCTCAGTTTGCAGAGTGAGGGCCGCTTCAGCGTGGCAGATAGAGCTATGGATTATAAAATGAAGTAACCTAATATTAATAGTTAATCTTTAAGCTGTTGAGAAAGCTGCTAACAGCCTGCTCTCATTCTCCTAGGCTTACAACTTGAATATTTTTATTTATATATTCTTATTTCTGGTATTAACATTTCTATATTCTCATTCTTGGACTCTTTAACTGCTGTTGTCTAGATTGGCCTTGAACTCAAAAATCTGCCTGCCTCAGCCTCCCAGTGGCTGAAATTGCACATATGGGTCTCCTGTCCCCCAACCTTGGAAGTTGCAATGCACCTCTGTTGAATCAAAGACTCTGCTCTTTATCACATAGTGGTGTTTATTAGCATTGTATGTTTCTCAAGTTGCTTATTTTAAAGGCTAAAGGTCTTGGTCGTCTATTCTTTAGGAAACTGCCAGGCAGAACTATGTGGATCTGGTGTCCAGTTTGAGTCCCTCATCTGAAGCCTCTAGCCAGGAAAAAAGTGGAGCCGATATGAAAGTCCAGGAGTCTAAGGACATTGTGGTAACCTCTGAAGATGGCATCACGAAGATCATGTTCAATCGGCCCTCCAAAAAGAATGCCATAACTTCACAGGTGATGCTCCTGCCAGGGCACGGGCATATTTTTCTTTCCTCTGTTTCATTCTTTCATGCAGCTGTAGAATTTCAGCACTATTCCTATTTTTGTAGAAGATTAGAGAATTTGCTTAACTCAGCAGAGTCAGGCATTGTTTAGAAGTGGGGCGTTTCTGGTAGGTTCTACATATCTAGAAGGCAATGAAGCTTTGCTATGAATGAAAGCACAAATCAGTTAAATCAGTCTAAATGAAAGAGCATGGATAGAGATGCACAGAAACTTCTAAGGATATCATAAATTCTGAGTCTTTTCCATACCTGTGGACCATTCTTCTGTGCACCTGAAGGAAATTGCAGAGAAAGACTCCGTCCTCAGCAGAACAGAAATAGCCCTGTTGAATGAGCTGCTTCACTGGGTATATTTGAATTTCCCTCAGAACTACACTGATAATAAGTCAATCACTGGAGCTCTTCCCCCTGATTACAGGGGTTTATCACGTGCTTTGAGGTCAAGGCTGCCATCTGCAGTGTGGAACAACAGGCTCATTTGAAGGTTTAAGGATCTTGTAAATAGCTCATGAACCTTCAAATTTTTAAGGCTCTTAATTCTGAGAACTCAATATTTGCTTGTTCTGAGTTACCTCTGCATTAGCAGGGTAGTACAGCTACAAATTGTAACAGACTCAGGAATTTCCAAACAAAAGACCCTGACACACTTATTTAATAAACTAGTTCAGTGGGGTGAGAAGTAACTTGATAAGTTTTTATAACTGATAAGCAGGTGAATCTAAATTGATCCATCTTTTCCTGGCTCCGGCTCTACCTAGTAACCTTGGCTGCTGTAATTCTCAGGAATTATTTTCTGTCCCCTGCCTTAAGAAAAACGGTCTCATCATTATTCACATATTAAGTGCATGCTTCCATTTTTCCGGTTTCATTAGAAACACCTACCCTCCTCATAACTCTTTCCCACATTGAATCTTTAATAAGATATATACCAATTTTTTAGTATAGTTTTAATAAAATCTATACCAATTTTGAAAACACATTAAAACTACAGCAAGATTTTCAGAGATGTTCAGGGCCAGTGCCTCAGAAATCCAGCCTTTGCATTAGTTGTGGTCTCCCAGACTGCCCAGGACACTTCCCCTTCCTCGAAGTGACAGCTGAGATCCTGTTCCAGGGACAGTTTTCTCAGCCACCTTTCCTCTCACCTTCTTTAGCAACCTCAGCAGTTCTAGCAGGGTGTGTGCTACCCAATGGGCTTCCCTAACCTCATCCCTGTTGGAGCACAGTGACTGTCCAGCTGCAAATCTCAAGAACTATGTCTCTCTTGATCACCTTTGGACAAAGTGGTTATTTGGTGCATCTGCCACAGCACCTGTACGTCATGTGCACCCAGCCATTGTCAGAGGAGCAGAAATCCTCTCAGGCAGCCTCCTTTTAGTCCTCTCTAAACAATAATTGGGGCTTGAGAGATGGCTCATTGCTTAAGAGCACTCGTGTCTCCTAAGTTTCCCAGCCACACACAGGGTGCTTTACAATCATCTGCACCTTCAGTCACAGCAGACCTGACACCCCTTCAGACCTCCAAATGCACCAGGTCCGATTCAGTGCACAAACATAAACAAGGCAAAACACTCATGCATGTAAACTGAAATAAATAAGTCTTTAAAACAATTACGTTGGCACTGGGTTGAAAGAAAGCTTGCAGACAGATACAGTGGCTCAGTCACTGGACGATGGATCTCATTTTTACTGTTCCCTTCCCTATCTTTTTGTTCACATAGATGTATCAGGAGATTATGCTTGCACTTAAAAACGCCAGCACAGACAACTCAGCCATAACCGTTTTCACAGGTAAGACCATTTTCATGGACTCATTCGCTTTCTTTTTTAGGGAGTCTCTTTCTAGGGAGAGAACTGATGCTGACTGAAGGTCTTTCCCAGCGCTCCAGTGGATTGATTTATAAATGGACCATGTTATTGTGCACATGCTATACCCTTTGATATACCACATGATATACTCTTTGATAATTACTCCTGATAAGTCGTCAGTCCCATCCTTACATAGTAAAGTTCATGCTGTCTGACTCACAAGAGCCACAACAGAAAACAACTCATCTCTCCACAAATAACTTGACTTTTTACTGTTTGTAGAATTCTGCTCGACATTGAAAAGACAAATTCTTGATACCTGCAGATATATGGATGTTTCTTACAGAATTGCTTAATGAAATTCATAAAACACAAGAGTGCATATTTCCCAGTTTAATTTACATAAGTACTCTACGACTGGAGAGAAGCTCTGCTCTGTTGGCTGATGGAGTCTGGATATGACTGCCTCCAGCAGCTGGGATGACAGGGTCGAGAGAGTATCTGGAGCATTCTGAGGAGTCTGTACAGTAGCCCCTCTTAACTGTATGTTCCTTTCAGGGGTTTTGCCTCCCAAAATTTGAGTTACGTGTTGTCACCCTGGGTCTAGAAATAAGTAGGAGTTTCTAGAAAATTCACAGTATGTTCTAAATAACTCATTATTTAATATATTATTATTATTAAAGTTTGTTACTGTAAATATCTTACCTAATCTTATGTTGAACTTCCTCACAGGTATGCACATACAGTCACCCTCAGCAGCCTCTGGGAATTAGTTTCACTACTCTCATCAAAATAGTATTGTTCACACTCATGTTACCTGTGTAGAATCATGTGGTATCTGCATAGAAGGGTCACACATCCCAAATATCTTGAATCCCCTCTGGATGTCATAATGCCAACAAGAAAGATACTATGTCAGTATTCATTACGTTGTTTAGGAAAGAATGGTCAAAAGGGAAAAAGTCCACAAATATTCAGTATATATGATTTTTTTCTTTTGGTCCTCAAATATTTTTTGCTGGTTGAATCCATAGATGTAAAACTTGAAGGTATGGAAGATCAACTGGAAAATAAATACACAATACATATTGAAGAGCCTGATACTATCCCCATGTTTCAGAGATTTGTGGACCATCTATCCTATAAATAAGAACCATCGTGTCTTCTTTTAGTCTGGGAAAGCTCTGATATTTACAGTTATCAAAATTATTTAAGGCTGCTAAGGAAGTAGCCTGAAATGGAGTGCTTGCCTAACATGTAGAAATCCCTGGGTTTGATCCCCAGCAGGGGTATTGTAACACAGGACTTCAATACCGACAATCAATAGGTAGGGGCAGGAAATCAGCAGCTCAGGGTCATCCTCAGCTACATGGAGAGTTTGAAGCCAACCTGGGCTCCCTGAGATAATGTCTCAAATAAAACTCATGAAAATGTAACCTTTTCATTGTAAACAAACTACACTTTAACAAGCACACATCTTCAATGGGTCTAAAGATAGAGGTAATGGTTCTTATTGTAATCTAGACAGTCCCACACAGTTTGTCCACTTATCTTGACTATAGCAGCCCTGCCCCTTGCACCCTGTTCTTTCTCTGGTTCAGCGCTGGGGGCTCTTCTTTCGGGCTGTTGTGTAGACCCTGGAGACCACAGACACAGAATCTCATTTGCACTGTTCCATCTCTGCTAGCCTTGCCTATTGTTCAGATCTCAGTCCAGCTGCCCCTTCTTGTGTGAGCTCCACCCTAAACTCCACAATAGACTAAGCCTGCTCCGTAGTCATACCACATGGCCATCTGTCACGTTCCTGTCACACCATCTGCATTTACTTAGGTTCTTTAACACCAGTGTCTTGCAAGTCCATAGTGTGTAAATGAGGTGCACACATGTTCTCCTAGTGACTGGCCGAACCCTGCACACAGCAGATGCACATAGCTCTAGAATGAGTTGGTATGTGAAGGAATCATGGCTCTGTTGATTGACTGTTCACAGGAACTGGTGACTATTATTGCAGTGGGAATGATCTAACTAACTTCACAAGAGTCACTGGTGGAATGGAGGAGGTAGCGAAGAAGGGTCCTTTGGCTCTGAGGTAAGAGTGACATTTTTTCGATCCTAGAGGTTTAGTCTTTTCTCCCCAACTTCATGTGTCTTTGTTGTGAGCATATGTGTGTACAAGTGCATACATGTGCATATGGAGTCTGAGGTTGATATCAGACATTTTCTTCATTACTTTTGGTCATAGTTCTGATTTCTGTTGCTCTGATAAAATTACTAGGACCAAAAACACTTGGAGAGGAAATTCCTTTTATATTTGCACCTGATGGTCCATCATCAAAGGAACGAATTGCAGGAACCTGAAGGCAGGAACCAATCCAGAGACCATGGAGCAGTACTGCTCACTGGCTTGCTCCCTCCTGGCTTGCTCATCCTGCTTTCTTATAACTTCTAGGACTGCCAGTCTGGGGGTGGAATCAGCCTCAATGGTCTGGGCCCCTACATCAATCACTAATTGAGAAAATGCACCACAGACTTGCCTATAACCCAATAATATGAAAGCACTTTCTCAGCTGAGAGGCTCTTTTCCCAAATGGCTCTAGTTTTTGTCAAGTTGACTTACAACTAGCAGGTATGCCTCCAAGCCCACCCAGAATTAATGGAGGTGCTGAGGATCCAAATTCTACTCCAATCTTCACACTTAGGTGGCAAATGCTTTAACCCATGAGTCATCTCCTCACCACCCCCACATCAGTAAAATGATCACTTGTCTGTGTTGATGCAATTAATCATGATTTCCAATGAACCCCCTTTTCATCCTGCAATCTCATGAGGTTGTCTAGAAAGTGTATGGTGAAGACAAGGCAGAGGGAGTCTCAGTTCCCATAGCAGGGTGAATAGACAGTGCCTGTAGGTGCTGGCCGTGCACTGGATGTAGTCTTGAAAGCTGTTGAAGAAGGTTTGAGGCTTCAGCTTTCTATCCCAGTTCTGACAAGTCTCTCAGTCTCCCTGAGCTGTGATATGCAGTTATGATGTCTCAGGTCACAGCTGGCCCACAGTCCTGAATTCAGTGCCCAAGATGTGAATTGGCCTTAGCCTTTAGGAGCCATGACCTGATATTCCATTAGGTTTATAGGAATCCTGGGCCAAGCAGCATAGGTGGCCTTATGGAGTGATATATCAGATGTATACATTCCTTTCTATAGTTAGTGGTGCCACTTCGGGATGTTTAATGATTTTTTATTTCCGTTTCTTTAGGGAATTTGTAAGCACTTTTATAGACTTTCCCAAGCCTCTGGTTGCAGTAGTAAACGGCCCAGCTATAGGAATCCCTGTAGTCCTTCTGGGACTGTTTGATGCTGTCTATGCATCAGACAAGGTAAGTCTACTTGTGCAAGCACAGGTCAATCCGTGAGTACCTCCATTCTTTATTGTAACTATCCCTCAGTATATTACAAGGAGTTAATGGTTGTGCTGGTTACTTTTTTGTCAACTTGACACAAAATAGTTACTTGTAAACTAGGAAACTCACCTGGGAAATTTTTCTCTAACAGATTGGCCATGGTCATATTTGTGGTATATATACTTGCTTAATGATTGATGTGGGAGGGCCCGCCTACTGTGGGCAGTACCACTACTGTGCAGGTAATCTCGGGTTGTGGTAAAAAAGCAGGCTGAGCAAGCTGTGAGGAGTCAGCCAATAAGCACTGTTTCTCCGTGGCTCCTGCCTCTGATTCTTGAGTTCTTGCCTTGACTTCCCTCAATGATGAACTGTAACCTATAATTCAAACAAACCTTTTCTTCCCTAAGTTGCTTTTAGTTAGTGTTTTATTACAGCAACAGAAAGTAAAACAAGACAGTGGTAGAATGTAGTCATTTAGATAGTTCATAAAGACTCAGTCTAACTTGACAATTTGTGTTCTACATCATTGTTAATTATTTTTTCTAAACACTGCCACTGCAAACATTGTCCCAACTCTAATGGTTCTGTATTTTAATCAGACTACATAGCTGTTCAATTTTCAGTTTTCATATTACTTAAAAAATGGTCAGGAGATGACTGACAGCTTGCAGGATTGCTTGATCCTCTTTTCCTAGTTCAGGAAGCCTAGTATTTAGGATTCTAGATTAAGAAGGGACTTTGGTCATTCACTGCTCTCCTTCCTTTTTAGAAAAAGAAACTAAAGCCTAAGAAATTCTGAGACCTCAACATAGTTCAGTGTTGTGTTCACCACTGTATTTAGCGTGTGTGTGGTGTGTGTGTGTGTGTGTGTGTGTGTGTGTGTGTGAGAGAGAGAGAGAGAGAGAGAGAGAGAGAGAAAGAAAGAGGGAGTTTCATTGTGTCATACTAGCTTTCCTGGAACTCACAATGTAGGTAGATCAGGCTGGTTTTGAACCAACAGAAATTTTCTTACCTCTCCTCCCAGTTGCTAGGATTAAAGGTGGATGCTGCCATGCTCAACTTGTATTTTTGCTTTATTTTTTTTAATCATAGTGTTTTTCTGTAATTGCCAAACTTAAAGTTTCCAAAAGTATAGAAACTACAAAAAAAAGAAAGAAAGAAAGAAAGAAAGAAAGAAAGAAAGAAAGAAAGAAAGAAAGCGAGAAAGGAAGAAAGAAAAAGAAAAAGAAGAAAACAAAGAAACAAAGATCCGGCACAGGCTGTTAAAACTACCACAAAACTTTGTCTTGAAAAACCTAAATAAATAAATAAATAAAACCACACACACACACACACACACACAGAGAGTAAATGGATGTGTTGATCAGTAAACTAAGAAGGGAAAGGCTCGATACTGGATCTCCAGGACCATTTAAGAAAAACTAATTGTTACAGGGGAGTGAGCCACTTCTTCTTTCCAACTGCCAGACTTGCTTATACTTGAAGTAATCACACAGAAATTATATTATTTAAAACACTGCTTGGCCCATTAGCTCTAGTTTCTTATTGACTAACTCTTATATTTTAATTTAACCCATTTCCATTAATCTATGCGTTACCATGAGGTCATGACTTACCAGCAAAGTATCAGCATTACTGACTCTGACTGTGGCCCCATAGTCTCTCTGACTTTGCCGTCTTCCTCCCAGCATTCTGTTTAGTTTTCCCCACCTACCTAAGTTCAGCCAAGGCAGTTTCTTTACTCACTAATTGTAATCACAGCACACAGAGGACTCCCACATCACCTCCCCTCTTTTGCTTAAATAAAAAAGAAGGCTTTAACTTTAACATGGTAAAAAAAATACATATAACAAAACAATTATCAAGCAAGAATTACACTTACAATATTTGTATCTACTTTATCTTTTATCTTGACTAATGAAAACTATAACTATAACTATGACATCTTCAACTCCATCAGAGACTCCAAAAGGATATAATTTTACCTAAGTAAACAGGATTTGCATTGTAAGCAACTTCCAAAACTCTAGATTTGACAGAGATATCTCACTGCCTGAATAGTCACCCTAAATTCTTCTGTACTGTTGGGGCATCCATCTTCAGCCTACAAGTCCATAGTATCCAGCAGACTTTTCCATGAAGCAAGAAATTTCAGAGATAGTTCTGCCTATATTGGCAATTTGTCAGTCACTTTATTCTGTATCCTGAAGAATGTCTCTCAGACTCTTTCATGAAGCAGGAACCCCGAAGGATCATCTCACCTTTAGGAAAGATCAGACATCATTTCTCTGCAGATCCTGCATGTCCAGTCTAGCAGTTCAGGCAAGAGCAGTTTCTTGCTCAGATGGCTAGCAAACTCCTTAAGGATCCTCATCAATGCCCATCTTCCTCTTGAAGTAACTAGTGCTACCAGGAGCAGATGTGTATCACTGTCATGAAAAACCTTTTAAAATAGTGGGAATTGCCAGGTAGTGGTGGCACACACTTTATATCCCTCCACTCAGGAGGCAAAGACAGTTGGTTCTTGGTGAGTTCAAGACCCACCTGGTCTACAGAGAAAGTTCCAGTACAGCAATGGCTACATAGAGAAACCCTGTCTCAAAACAAAAGAACAAACAAACCAAAATTAGTGGAAAATATTGATGTAGGTGGGTTTTCTATCTATCTGTTGCTTTCATTGGTTAATTAATAAAGAAAACTGCTTGGCCTGATAGGTCAGAACATAGGTAGGCGGGGAAGACAGAACAGAATTGTGGGAGGAAGAAAACAGAGGCAGGCAGATGCCATGCCTCTCCTCTCCAAGATGGACATGGGTTAGAATCTTCCTGGTAAGCCCCGAACTTGTGATGCTGCACACATTATTAGAAATGGGTTAATTAATATGTGAGAGTTAGCCAATAAGGGACTGCAGGTAATGGGCCAGGCAGTGTTTAAAAGAATACAGTTTCTGTGTAATTATTTTGGGTAAAGCTAGCCAGGTGGCGGAAACACAGCCTGCTGTTCCTTTTGCAACAAAATATGTTAACAGTTACTTTACCAAAGATGCTTCTACACACAACCAGAAGTAGACATCAAGAATCTCAACATCATTTGTCATAAAGGCCATATTATCAAGTGCCGTGGATGTATACAGTAGGTGAAAACTAGTGTTCAGATGTCAGCCCACTGGAGGAATGATTCTCTGATGGTGAAAGAATCCCATCCAGGCAGGGCCTATGGGATCAACTGACTCTGGAAAGTATTTCTCCAATCTGTAATTTCACATTTGCTAAAACAGCTATGGTATCTTCCCAATACCTGCACTGAAGTGTGTAACTTCATATGATATGTATGTATAATCCCACAATTGCATCTCAGTCTTATGGGCACATATATCCATGGGTGGTCAGGAAGATGACTTCTCATTAAGCTGTGTAATTTTGATATATAGAAAGTATACTAGGATATGCTTCATAACTAGATCCACTGTCCCACAGGGACTGTAAAACACAAGTCAGCTCTGTTCTTTTTATTCTAAGTATCCAAAAGTAACTCATTTTTCATCTCAGAGCAAGTTCAAACTAGACTAATTGTTTCTGTATCTGGATCATAAGTTACAAACCATACAGCTATGCCACGGTCAGAGTTGCAGATGTTTAAGCAAAGTGACAACACAAAGCAACCTAAAAGACCATGCCAATCCTTCTTATGCCGAGTCTGACTGATAAAACCAAACTCTCTGTGCAGCTCTCTCCGCAGCTTGTCTCACCCAGGCACTGTGTCCCCAGACCCTTGTCAGTCTTACTCCTGGAACCTTGAAACCTTGAGGTGCCATGGTAAATGGCTTGTCTCCTTATCTAAGGAATGTGCTATGACCAATGAGATGTAATTCTTGTAACTTTGTTCTTTTTGTCTTAAGCCTCCTGTTTAAAAAAAGAACAGGGATTTAAGCTAGGCAAACTGAGAAGCAAGAGAGAATTGGCACAGAGAATTAAAACGTAAGAGAATAGAAGAAGCCATAGAAGTGGAATTAGAGCCAACAGAACGGTAAAGAGCATGGCCTTCAGATCGTGTGTACAAGTGTTTACCCCTCAAATAGAAAGCATATGCTCAGCTTTGCTTCCTTATGGATTTCTTCCTTGCACCCTGAGGTGGCCTGGAAGAGCTGGACTCTGAGGCTACCATTAACATGTAAACTGAAAACACATGAGGCAGCACTATGTTCATAGTGTTGTGTGTGGGCTACAAGGACGTCTCCTGGGGAAGCTGAATAAGGGTGTGGACAAAGTGGGGCTCTCCTGTCTCAGTATGGGGTGATGATGCATGGCTACTGTATTCATATCTACTTCTTTTTTGGAGGATAACAAATCTGAAAAGGATTTGTTTTTCAGCATAGCTGAGATATTATTGAAAAGTGAAAATTTTATATATTATATCAAGTAAGTCCATGGTTATGACTGACCTTACCAATATTGGCCACAACTCTGGAAACATTAGTAAAAGCATTAACTGGCATATAGGCCAACAAGTGATGCCACGTTCACATGGGAAGAACATCAATGATGAGAAAGAGGCCACCAATGTGCAGTGCATGAGTGACTCCCAAATCTTATGCCAAGGGACAGGAGCAATGAACAAAGGTCTATTGTATATAGGATTCCATGCATATAAGCTTCTAAAAAAATGGGGGTGTGGAGGGAACAGCAGGAATAGAGAATAGATAGTGATGTGTGGTAATGGTAGAAGGAAGGGCTTGCCCACAGTGGGCTATAAGGGGACTTTTGGTGTACTAAATATTTTCTCAGCTGAAATTATTGGTGGCAACATAATTTACATATTTGTAAAACCCACTGATAACACACTAGAAGGGAATTCTGTATGCATAGTATAACACATAATTTTAATTTAAATGTCCTCACCAATTAGGAACACTGAGCTAGACATAGTCATACATTCCTGTAATCCCTGCACTCAAGAGGTTGAGGCATGAGCTGGTTAAGTTCTAGGCCAGACTGTTTCTTAAACACAAAAATACAAATTGTAAATTTAAGATTAAATATTAATTACATAGTTTGTCAGAGTTGAATTATAGACTAACCTCTGTATATCTTAATGCTTTTCTGTTCTTCCTCTATCCCAACAAGGCAACATTTCATACTCCCTTTACCTCCCTCGGCCAGTGTCCAGAAGCATGCTCCTCTTACACATTTCCGAAGATAATGGGCCCAGCAAAGGTAACTTAGAAAAAACTTCGTGTGTTGTCCTTGTTGCCAAGGCAATCCTGTGCTCTGTCTTCTTTCCCTTGGGCAAAGCTTCCAGGATGACTGTGTGCTCTGCAATGTGGAAAACCCAGGCTAAGGGGAGAGCTGATGTAAGGGAAGGGTCAGGATATTTGCTCTGCAGTTCCTGATGCAGGGACCGTGTCTGACAGCTGGTGACCTAGAGCTGGAGCACTGGTGGCAGCAGAAGACCTTGTCCTCCACAGCTGTGTGACATTCCCTGAAGGCCCGGGACTAGGAAGCATTTACAGATGTGATCAGCTCAGAGCCACCTAACTGTGTGGATGGGAAACATCCCTTGAAATGACATGGTGAAGCCTTCTCTATGGAGCCACGTGAATTCTAGAAGTCACCAGCTTTTAGCAGCTCCATAATCATAATCACTGTGACTCCCACTCAGAGCTACCTTTTACCAGTTATTATGCTATGTATTGAAATGCCCAAGGTAGCCCACTGCTTGCTCAGATCTAGCTAGCTCTGTGTTTGTGCAAATCTACTTGTCCTCCATGGAGAAACGCCAAGGACACGAAGATAGGACTGGAGAAGGACAGAGGGAAGGGCTTAGCAGACATTGGTGCCATCTCAGTATGGTGAGGGAACCTATTCTGTGACTATTAGATTATTTGCTGTGGATATCCCCACATGCATACATAGATTGTACACATGAATACAATCTTTAACCTCACCGTGGTGCTGTCACAGAGTTATTAATCAGTTAAACTTTGAATATTGAGCAGAACCAGTTCTTAAAAGTTAGACCTTTGGAATTTGTTCATGTTTTTTGAAGAGAAAATGCAACTATAGAAAGAACATTTGCTCACTGGCTTCAGTTTTTATAGACGTGCAATGTAAGCTATCCTCATGTCCCTTCATCCACACTGAAGTAATCTGAGTATCTGTGCAGGGGAAGAAGACATTCAGATTCAACCATTACAGCAACCAGGAAGGGAATGGATTCTGAATACCTCAGAGGTGGACCCTATAGATGCGGTTGTTCTACCCTGCTCTGTTTTGTTATCATTTACAGAGCTTAATAGCTATGAGGTGTTGCAAGGAGGGCTGCTCATTTTTTCCTGCTTCTCAGAGTCCCGAAATAATCACACAGATACTATATTATCTAAATCACTGCTTGGCCCATTAGCTCTAGCTTCTTATTGACTAACTCTTACATGTTTAGTAACCCATCTCCATTAATCTGTGCATCACCACAAGGTTATGGCCTACCAGCAAAGTTTCAGCATGTCTGTCTCTGGTGGCTATTCCATGGATTCTCTTCTGACTAAGCCCTTTTTTCTCACAGCATTCAGTTTTGTTCTCCCAGCCTACATCTATTTCCTGCACAGGCCCAAGACAGTTTCTTTAGTCAATAACCATTAAAAGCTACACATACACAGAAGGACCTCCTACACCAACTATGGGCTTAGGTCCTGGGCTTCCCATTCTTGCCTCTCCATTGCAGATCCTCACAAAAGCACCTGCCTTCTAAATTCTAGGGAGTCAGAAACAGTTATGGTCTCAGCTGTTTGAAAACCTTTGTCCAGCGTGGTCATTGTCTTCCCTAATTCTGGTAAAGACAGATAACCTTAAAAGCCATGAGTATATCTGCATCTTCCAGTAGCTGGCCGTTGTGAAGTCAGCTGAAGCCTTGCTATATTAAGCTGTGGTTGCATCTTGTTTTCCATTGCAGGCAGCTGAGATGCTTCTCTTTGGGAAGAAGCTCACAGCAAGAGAGGCCTGTGCTCAAGGCTTCGTCACTGAAGTTTTTCCTGACAACACTTTTGAGAAAGAAATCTGGACTAGGCTGAAAGCATATGCGAAGCTCCCACCAAACGTTAGTATTTGACCTTTACTTGTGGGGATGTGAAAATCATTTCCCAAGGGGAAAAGGTACCTTAGGAGGACAAATCCTAAGAAGACAAATCATGTCTTCAGTTGGCTTGAAGCCCCTTTGGATTTTGTTAAAATTACTATGATTTTGGGAATAGTGATTTTTTTTTTACAGAGAACTAACCAGATAGATATTTCATTTCCATGCTACAAGATCAAATGATAATTCTTTATGGTGATGACTCCATGAGGATGCCAGTAGATACCCAGTTTTTTTACTTTGGGATTCAGGTGGAAGGTGAAGCGGTTGAATATATTTAGGGGACCCTACTTTATAGAACATCAGTTTGTATAGGTAGTAGCTCATAGTTGATTGTCCTTACATCTTTACTGTTGAGTATTTGATCATGGAACCACAAGGTTTGTATCCATCTAGGGCTGTTTAGAGTCATCTCTGTGTACCTTAAAGGTAAAGCGTATTTTATGTATATATTTATCTTAGCAAAATCTAACAGGATCAGTTCATTACAGTGGATGGCATGAATGAATTGATCCTGTTCTTGTTGGAATAACTTATTGCTGGTTTTGTTTCATCAGTCCATGAGAATTTCCAAACAGTTAATCAGAAAAAATGAGAAAGAAAAGCTCCACGCTGTTAATGCTGAAGAGTGCACTACCCTCAAAGCAATGGTGCTATCAGAGGAATACATCAACGCTATCAAGAGCTTCTTATCCAGAAAATCAAAGCTGTGAAGCCCATGACAGAAGTTAGACTTCTCAAAGGAAGGATGTGCCTTCTGTGTTTTCCGGTTTCTGGTGTATGAACAACACCCTCCACTGTGCCTTTTTCTTGACTTGCAACACAGCAATTAAGATGAGAAGATATCACAGCGCTGACAAAGAAAAACTTTCTTACATCAAGCCTGAAGAGTTCATGTAGGTTTTTCCTATAGAAAGTCTTACATCTCTTGACACAAATGTATGAACCCTAAGACAGTGTATTTGGGGCCCTGTTTACCAAGGTTTCAGTCCACCTGATCGTGCAGCCGTTAAGCCCCAAAGAAATGACACAGAGGTCTACATCAATTATAAACTGATCGGCCTAGTATCTCAGACTCTTTTTATTAACTGATTCTTACAACTTATATTAACCCATAATTCTTGTCTGTGTTAGCCACATGGCTTGGTACCTATTTCAGCAAGGCAGTCACATCTTGTTTTCTCTGTGTCTGGATCACGACTGCAGACTCAAACTTCCCTCTTCCCAGAATTCTCATTGCCCCACCTCTACTTCCTGCCTGGTTGCTGTTGTCCTGCCTATACTTCTTGCCTGGCTACAGGCCCATCAGCATTTTATTAAAAATAATACCAATGACAGGATAAAAAAAAAACTATTGTCCCACAACAGGGACCTGTTCTGAAAGATGTCTACATCCTTACATGCTGAGATCATGTCTCTGACACCATGGTAGCAGTTTATCATTCACACATGGTAACTGAGTAAATTGGGCCAAACACCGTTAGTCTTTGGATCACCACCTTGAGGTATTCTTTGAATTTCATTTTCTTTTTCAACCATCTGGCAAAAGAGAAAAATAATTTTCAATGCCTCTTGTCTTGTTAGGGTTTCAATTGCTGTGAAGAGACACCATGATCACAGCAACTCTTATAAAGAAAGCATTTAATTGAGGCTGGCTTATAGTTCAGTGGTTTAGTCCATTGTCATCATTGGCAGGAAGCATAATGGCATACAAGTAGACATGATGCTAGAGAGGTAGCTGAGAGTTCTATATCCAAATCTGCAGCCATCAGGAAGAGAGAGAAAGAAACATGAAACCTCAAAGCCCTCCCCCAGTGAAATAATTCCTCCAATGAGGAGCGCACCTACTCCAACAAAGCCATACTTCCTAATGTATGCCTATGGGAGCATTTCTTATTCAAACCACCATACCACCACTTCCCCAACACACACCTACACAATTTATTGAAGATGTAAGACAGGAACAATGGGTCATTTCTTCAGAAAAGCAATGTTCCTCGTTGGCTTTACAGTCCTCATTCTTTAGTGCAGTGTTTCGTGAGGCACCTATGAGCTGCCTAGCCTTCTAACTTGACAGTTTCATTAATGCCATCCACTTCACTTGATAATGCCTTTGATGAGCTAGTTGGAGCCCACAAAACTGGGATTGAATGTTGCTGGATATTTGATCACACTCTGAACCCTAAGATCTCATTATTTAAATAAAATCAAATGTAGGTCCAGAGGCAGAGCAAGCAACCAGTTGACTGGAAGGAATCAGAGAGAGTAAAAAGAAGTTGATGGGTCAGAGAGGGGGGGCGGAGTAGAAGAAAGGGACATCCAGTTGAAGGAGTTTGTTTCAGATGGTGTTGAAGAAAGCCCTCTTTATGAAACATGGCAGAGGAGAAAAGTTAGTCAGCTTCTTTTTCTGCTTCTCTGAGCTAGCAGGTTTTCACCCCAGCATCTGACTCTTGAGACTTCATTGGTAAGATAAAAAGAGGGAGACTTAGTAAAAAATGACATTTTCCTCCCTATGTGGAGGTGGCTGGGGCAGCAGTGTGGGACAGGAAGGCTCCCTGGGGCAGCGTCCTCAGCAGAGAGGTGGCAGTGGCTGCAGATTCTTAATCAACAGTTGAGGGAGTGGTAGGTTCAGGTGCAGCCGGTGTGTCACAGATAAAAAACAGCAATAGCATATTTTGCTTGCTAAAATATTGCTAGTTTTTTGTCTTTCTTTCTGCAATTAGGTTCTAGGTAACTATAGTATAAAAACCTGAAAGTATTTTAAATTTTAATTTTTTTATTCTGATAATCTTAGTCTGCATTGTTCAGCTTTATGAAATTGTAAACAGAAATAACCATTATGATTATTGACAAGTTACTAGTGCCTGATGCCCATCATATTTTATCCCTTGAAAATGATGCCAGGGACCAAAGATGAGATTGCTACTGCTGTCTTCACAGGCTGAGATCCTAAAACGGGAAGAGTGGAGCTTTCCTGGAGTGAAATGACTAGGAAGTGCTAAAAAGTCAACTAAGAAGCCAGAAAGAGTCCAGGACCACCACACCCCAGGAGCCAACTATTGTTCAAGGCTCCTGCTCAGTACAAAACCTCTGTACAACATGTGGAAAGAGACTTTGTTATAATCCTTAAATTAGGAGTGGATTAGGAGGGGTTGGAGAGATGGCTCAGTGATTAAAAGACATGGCTGCTCTTCCAGAGGATCCAGGTTCAGTTCCCAGAAGCCACATAGCTCATAACCTTTCTGTAATTACAGTTCTAGGAGGCCCGATGTACCCTTTTTGCCTCTGTGGGTACCAGGAACATATATAGTACACATCCATATGTATAAATGAATTTTTTAAAAGCAGATTATAAAAAGCCACCCAAATGCAGAAAGCACCTTTTCCTGGCTGGGAAATACAACACTGTTGGCTCCTCTCGTGAGGAGGAGATTCTTGTTCCCAAAGAAGAGCTCTGTTTGGTGGACGCTGTTGTTGCTATGATATGGCCAGCTAAACATAAGTCCAAGAAAACAAATGACAACGACAAAAAGGTCTCTGTCCAGTTGAAGGGCTCCCTGAGGGTTAAAGTGAGAAGAAAGTCCTAAAGCTAAGAAAGAGTGTTCTAGACTGAGAGAGAGCTTAGTGGAAGCACACTGACTGCTCTTCCAGAGGATCCAAGTTTTGTTCCCAGCAGCCATATGGCAGCTCAGACCCACCTGTAACTTCAGTTCCAGGATATCCAAGCAGTCACACGTGTGGTGCACAGACATTCATGCAGGCTGAAACCTATATACATAAAAATGAGTCTTCTTTATTTTAAAGAAAGAATTCTCCTTGATTCTGTGCTTGAACTTCAAGTCTCAGGTTCATGCATAGGACAGATACAAACAAATGTATCAAAACCTTGGAAAATCGCAGTGGGACCATCACCACCACTCACAGGAAGTCACAGTGTGACCGTCACCACCACTCACAGGAAGTCACAGTGGGACCGTCACTACCACTCACAGGAAGTCAAGAATGGAACTGTTGTCTGGGTCACTTGCTAAAACAGTCCTCCACATGAAAGTTTCCAAGAACAGAGGTCATACAGGGTTATACTCACAGCATCCACAACACATACAGGGTTATAGTCACAGTGTCCATGACACGGTCCACACTCATTTGGTATATGGAAGACTGGCCAGTCTCAATGAAAAGGACAAGGTGTGTCAGTCCCACGATTACCCAGACGTTGGAATTGTCACACAGAAAGCAGATCTTCGAGCTGTCCCAGATGGCCAGGAAAATCACACATGATTACATGTGAAATTTCAGATTAAAAGTAAAGCCAGGTAGAAATTTCAAATGGAAACATTTTTTAAGCATAATGCCTAGTAAACACACACACACACAAACACACATTCCATAATATAGTAGCTGTGATGGCTCTTTTTGTTTGTCAACTTGCCTATATATGGAATTGATGAAAACCCAAGGTGCTGGGTATAATGGAGAGAAATTTTTCTTGGTTAGATCATTCAAGGTGAGGACACCCATCCTAAATCTGGGCCACACCTGATGGCACCTATGTAAAGGACATGGAAGAGGAAGCTCTTGCTCTTTGCCTGCTTGCTTTCTCTTGCTGGCAAGTTCATCCCTTCACTGGTAGTAAAGTCTACTTTTTCCAGATTCCAGTGTATGTGGAAGACCATCTGAGATGTCCAGTCTTCTGGGCCAAATGGTTATTGGATTTTTGGACTTTCTGTCAGCCATTGTTGAAGGACGACAGTCTGGACGTCACTCTAGTATAAAGATCAGTTTTTGTCCCTCCGGAGAACCCTACTGATACAGTAATCTTCCATAAATCTTTCTCAAACTTCCTAGTGCTCTTTATCCTTGCTCTGCCCTCCCGCCCCCCATTATCGCCATCCCATCTAAACCTTCCCAGTATTCTTCCCCTTTCTCCTATCATTCAATTTTTGAGGTTTTCAAAGTGAAGACCAATTTCTTACAGGTCATATATTTCAATTTTTTTACACACTTAAATGGGTTTTTAATTTTAGTAGAAATAGAGCATTAGAAGAAAATTGCAAGCTTGCTTTTAGAATGTGGTTAAAACGTCCCCTAAAAACTGTAAATTGCTGGCTGTTGTCACTAGGTGGCAGCAGAAGGGCTGGTGACTTCTGACTTGGTCTTGGAAGGGGTGGGGAAAGGGAGACAACCAAATCACTTGATTGCCTTTGTCTTTGCTAGTGGTGATGGTGGGACTTCTCTTGGCTTCGGCTACATCTGCTGTAGAGATGTT
Organism: Myodes glareolus; assembly: GCF_982192425.1. Lineage (NCBI taxonomy): Eukaryota > Metazoa > Chordata > Mammalia > Rodentia > Cricetidae > Myodes > Myodes glareolus. Next base: position 51,416,693 of record NC_142039.1, on the reverse strand, counting down.
TCTGGTGTGGGAGAAAATGAACAGAGTAGAAGACAACCAAAGTCCCTTCTAGACCTAGGATGCTATGTCAGGTATTACTGTCAAAACCAACTCCGAGCACTAGAACTGATTTTACAGCCCGCTAGTAACTGAGTATGTCGGCAGGTATATAGTATGAGATATGAGGACAGATATCAGAGGAGCAGGGGAGACTGAGCCCACATGCAGTTATCCCCCCAGGCAGTTTTTCCTTGGTGTTCTGGAAGAATAGGAGAAGACTGGTGGGCTTCTATGTGTTCTCCCAGCTCCAGGGTTTCTACCCCTCAGGATTCATGTCTTTCTATTCATACTGCTGGGTATGCCAAGCTTCTTGTCCCCCAACTTTTAACTTGTGCCTCAAGAAGTCATACAAAAATCATACAGTTGTATGTGGCTCTGTAGAAATCCTCAGCGACGTAATACAAAAGCCCCCATAGATACCAAAATGTGCTAACTCAAATCCCTGATATAAAATGGAACAGCTACCCAAATCATCCCATGTACCTTAAATAGTCCATGCATTGGCTATAATAGCTAGAAGAATTATAGGTGCCCTGCAAACAGTTGGTACATTCAATTGGTTAGGGACTAATGAACAGAAAATTATGTACATATTTAGTACAAGGTTCAACTGGGATTTTGCAACTATTTTTGATTTATGGTTGGTTGAATCCACAGATAATGAAACCATGAGATGGAAACAGCCTAGTTGGTCTTTATTTACTGTACTTGGAAATGACTGCATCAATGGCCGGCAGGGGGTGCTGTAGAGATGTTTCTGGTGTGGGAGAAAATGAATAGAGTAGAAGACAACCAAAGTCCCTTCTAGACCTAGGATGCCATTGTTTATAAACACAGCGATTGCAATAGCCCATCCCCCACCCCTCACAATGAGCTTCCCTGGGGAGAAGTCCTTATCACCTGAGCCACAGCTCATACCAAGCAGCGTTGGACTAGAGAAGCTACCTCAGCTGCTCCTTTCTCTGTTCCCCTCACTGTTCTGTGCTATTGCCAGAGTGACTCCACATTTACTAGAGAGTTTATTACATCAAGGTCTACCTTCTAGTCTTCCTGAGAACTAGCCTTTCTGTAGAACACCCTTTTTCTAGGACCTTAGACACAGTAGGAGCTCGATTATTACCTGAATGTCTACTTTAGGTCCATTGTTTTTCAAGATTAGAAGTTATCTGAAGGCCTGTTGTTTTCATGACCATTTCACACTTCACTGAGCCACTCCTGGCTTTCTGCAGCCACCTCCATTCAGGCAAGGGTTACATCTACATCCATGATAAACACATGTTCTCTCTACCATTTACCAAAATGCATCTGAAGACTGTCAGATGTTTTTCAGCTTCCAAAATTCCTCAAATGGTGTTGTCTCAAGGGACTGTGTGGATCTTTGTAGCCCCCAGAGGATAGAGCAGTGAGAGTTTACCCTGAAGATCAACTAGTGTGCAGGGAAGGGAACTTGCAGAGTTAGGATGGATCCTCCCACTCCCGACCATCCATAGGCTCTTGCTTCACTTCCTGAAGTGAAACCTTTGGGTTTGCTTTTTGGTTTTCTCTATAAACATAAGATTTACAGGTAGACCTCCTCTCCCTCACTCCCCAAAAATCTGTCATTATGGCTGTGACATTTGTCCCAAGAGCAACTACCCCATCTTAGATGAAATAAAGCAATAGAGGCTTTCACCTAGAGGTCCAGTGTTGAAACACAATGGCTGAGAGTTTCCCAGATACAGGTTGGTCATGACCCAGTGGAATTATTTCTCTCAATAGTAACAACCAAGTGGAGTTTCATCATCTGTCAGTTAATCCCTGACCCTTTTCAGTGTTCCCAAGTATGGCCAAATGATTGCATGAAATAGAACAATGGATGTTTTTTCTGAGGTTTTGTCAGGAGCGTGGTATGCCAGAAAAAGTTTCATTTGTGTCTTTCTACAATGTCAGAAATTTTTTTTAGTAACAACTAATTCATAAGCTGTATATGGGTGTTGCTGGCTGCAGTTTGTCTAATTGTCCCACTTTCCCTTGATAGATGGCCATTGACAAACACTTGTTATTTTATTATTAATTTAATATTATTAATTAATTTACTGTTGTGGAGGTTTGGGTAAGAATGGGTCTATACCCATTGGCTCATACCTTTGAATGCTTAATCACTTATTTGGGAATGGCACAATTTGAAAGGATTGGGAAATGTGGCCTTGTTGGAGGAAGTGTATCTCAAGAGATTGGTTCAAAAGGTTTCAAAAAGCCCACCATGATCAGTCTCCTCTCTCTCTCTCTCTCTCTCTCTCTCTCTCTCTCTCTCTCTCTGCCTACAGATCAGGATGTAGCTCTCATGCCACATGTTTGCTGCCATAACCTACTAAACCTCTGAAACTGTAAGCAAGCCCCATGTTAAATGCTTTCTTTTAAAAGAGCTGCCTTGGTCATGGTGTCTCTTCATAGCAATAGAACAGTGACTAAGACAACTTTAACATTCAGGTAACACATCACACCTCACCCAGAAATATGTATGTGTGTAGGCTACAGAACGCCTACAGGCCACAAGGGATTAAAGAAGTCTCAGAGTCCAAAGAAGGCCCTGAAGAAGCAGGACAAAGGGCTGACACACACATGCATGAGGCCCCGAGGTCTCTAGGTCAGATAGAAGATATTGGTGAGCTCCCAGGGAGGGTGGCCAGAGGCACACAGAGCTGTGTTGCAATGTGAGCCAAGCTGCAGAAGCACAGGATTGGTATGGACTGGACAGAAAGGCTGAGAAACCACAGGACGAGCAAAGGGCAAGTCCAGTGGGCTCTGCCAAGCAGTGGGGACCATGCTGAGCTGTGGAACAAAGTGGGCAGTCTGCTTCTCTCTCTTTTCCTTGCACAGCAGTGCAGGCACATGAATGAACACCTACAAGTTGGATAGCCAGAAGAGGGACTTTCCAATAATCACAAGTACTAGGGAGACGTGGAGTGTCAGTGACATCAAGAAGGCAACTTAAAGTGTTCACTGGTCTCTTGGGCACATCCCTTCAAGGTAGCCAGCTCCTTGACAGTGTTGTAGAAAAGAATTTCAGGATGAGTCAGAGTGAGACAAAGTTTGTTGGAAGAGGGGGCCGCTTGCTGGTTCCTGGCTGCCTGGCTAGCTTAGACCTGAAATAATCACACAGAAACTGTCTTAATTAAATAACTGCTTGGCCCATTAGCTCTAACTTCTTATTGACTAACTCTTACATCTTAATTTAACCCATCTCCATTAATCTGTGTAGCGCCACCTGGCAGTGGCTTACCAGCAAAGTTTTGGCATGTCTGACTTAGGTGACAGCTTCATACTTTCTCTCTGACTCTGCCTTCCTCCTTCCATGCTATAGGCCAAGCCAGTTCTTTATTCATTATCCAATAAAATCAACACATAGACAGAAGGATCTCTCACAACAAAAGTTGGTGGATTAAACATCTAGATAGGAAGTTACATAGGAAAATCAGGAGGGTGGGCTCCTTTATGGAATCTCACTTATGTGTCTTCCCAGGGCTGAATATGGTCCTGAGGCTTCCTGAGTTACCAGAAAGACATTAAAATAAAAGAAAACTTTAAATTTGAGGAAGTTTTAAAGATCAATTAAAAATATGTGAGCTGGTACATTTACTCTTTACCATAAAGAATTTCCTTTTGCAAATGAAATTGAGGTGGTCTTATGAAGTACGTTATATAGATTCAGGGGTCAGAGAAAAAAGCTGATATCTGCAACAGATGTTCTGGCCCCAAGTGATCATATTACATTTTTTTTTAAACGTCCATGTTTGAGGCATTATTAGGAAAGCACCTGCTCTAGGCATCCTTAGCTTACCCAGTTGTGTTGAGTTTCCTGCACTCTCAGACATTGGCAAAGCAGATCCCAGGGTGAGGGGCATCTTCCCCTTCTCCTGTCTCCTTGGTTTCCCTATCTTCCTGTCTGCTTCAAGAGAAGTTGGAAGCAGTGACCATGCACTAACCATGGGTAAATCTGGCCCTTATGAGCCTTCCCAAGACTTCTAGAGCTCAGTTGAGATGTATTTTCCCAGGACTTAGATTGACCACTGTTCTGGGGATGGGGTGGTGGGGTGATGCACGTGGGACAAACATGAGTAGTGTTGGAAGTATGGAAACTTAATTGACAATGGAAATAGTCCCCAGAGAAAGGGGTTGAAGTACAGGGTTTTGAACTTAAATCGGTATTTGCCTACCAAGACAAACAAAATGTACAATGGTCAGCACATTCTCCAAAGGGTTAAAACAAGAATCAAAACTCAGCATATGAAGGACCATGGAAATCTTCACATGCTGGAAAAGTGACAGCGACCAGTCATTAATAACACATAGACATGAATGTAGAAATTATCTGCCAAAGCTTTGAATTTTTTTAAGTGAGCAATCGTGAACATCTTTAGAACAAAAGATAGAAAGCATCATTCTAGAAATAAAAGATAAAATGAAAATTTAGAGTACAAATATAATAACCAATGTCAAAGACAGAAACAAAAACAAATGCCTCACTGAGTGAATACCACAGAGTATATGATAAAGGAAAAGTAGCCTCAATGGGTGGGCAACAGTTCAGTGGTAGAGCATGTGCTTAGCAGGAACAAAAATCCACATTTAAATCCCAGCACTGATCCATGGATAATAATAAATTTACTACAAACTTCTCAATGGTATTTCACTATAGTACCATGAATTGATCCTCTTGTGTTCTTTTAAATCCCTAAAGAAATACAAAATCATTGCAAGATGATATATTAAAGTTAAAACAAGATGAAATGTTTTTAAAGGTTCAATTAATGTTGGAATCAGAGGAGGAACAGAAATAGCACGGAATAAGTCCACATGTATTTTCGATAAATGTGGCTCATCTAGATGTGGATCATCACACAGGGCAGATTTCCTGTGCTAAGTTTCAAAGACACAAGTTTGATTTGGGGACTCAAGCTGAAAGGTTCATATGACATCAAAAAGTAAGAATAAAGTGAAGTGAAGAAAGTTATCCAGACTGACTATAACATTTATGTTGTTTAAAATAAGCAATTAGTACTTAATGAGTTCAAATATGTACAAAAAGGAACAAAAGGTTAGATCCTGAAAATTAAGTAAAGTCTAAGAAACCACTGTGTGAAAATTTATAGTGTAAAAAATCCACAACAAAGAAAATTATCTCCCACTACATTAAAAATATCTTAAGCTTTTGGCAGTATATTTTCTATTTACTGTTTTTTGTGTTTGGGTTTTTATTGTTGTTGTTGTTGTTGTTTCTTGAGATGAGGTCTTTCTCTATAGCTTAGGCTGCCTGGCAACCCACATGCCATCTTCCTGCTTCAATCTTCCAAATGCAGAAGTTAAAATGTCTGATTGCCATGACTTTAAGAAGGATTTTTTTTTCTTTCAGTGTGATCTGGCTGTGAAATCTGTTGTACCATGATTGCAGGGTTGATTCACCTGATCTGGCTTACTAGGAAGGTGTTCCCTTCCTCACCACCCACCACGGGTATCCCTCCCTAGATTGCAGGCCCTATAGATTAGGACAACTTTCCTAAGAGGAGGACAATTTCCCTGCCAGATCCTGCCATCAAGTTCTCAGGAAGAGATATGGTCTTTCAGTGCTAGCATGAGGGACAGAAAGAGGGAAAGATGACATGGGTCATATAATAGTCCTAGTTCTATAATATCATAGTCATACAATAGTTCTAAAATATCATAGTCATACAATAGTTCTAGTTTTATAATATCATAGTCATACAATAGTTCTATAATATCATAGTCATACAATAGTTCTAGTTCTATAATATCATAGTCATATAATAAATAGTCCTAGTTCTATAATATCATAGTCATACAATAGTTCTATAATATCATAGTCATACAATAGTTCTAGTTTTATAATATCATAGTCATACAATAGTTCTAGTTCTATAATATCATAGTCATATAATAGTTCTAGTTTTTCTTCAAAATACTCTTTCCTAAGTATGCCCTTGAATGTTGTAAATTATCTAAAAGAAAGAAACCTTATCTATCTTGCTAAGCTCTTCTTCTTTGGGGTGTGTGGTACAGTAGAATTCAATACCAGCCATAGATACTTTAGAATTATTTAATCTTAAGAATTTTTAAGGATGATCAATAATTCACACTACAGGGTTATCCTACAATACTAGGTATTACCAAGCTGAGTTTGCTACAAAGTGTGGGCTTTACCTTTAAAAGAAGAAAATAAAATTTCTTCTAAAGAGAACGCTGTCCTACTTCCATTTCTGACCATCCTAGTCCACACCAATGGCCATATAGCTACATTTTCCAACCTGCTCTCAAAATACTTCCTTATGATGTAGTGATCCAAAATAACAGTCATTTTTGTTTTATTTAACTGTGGTGGAAAGGGAAGCCCTGAGTGTGTTGTTTATATGAGCACACCCTTATCAAGGTCCCCAATGCCTTAGAACTGAGGGGATGAGAAAATCTTCTCCAGCTCAGGTCCAGGAAACTGCCAAAACCTTCCCATGATACTAGTAGCCAGTGCTTACAAAAGATCAGCCAATATGTGCAGAAACCGTTAGCCAGGGCTTCCTCTTCCAGCTTGACTAAAGACTGGGGCTTCTCTCCTACAGAGACCTCCTACTGAGATTAGCTAAATCTGCCTAATTTAGCTGTGTACCATAATGTACCCTCCTCCTTAACCAGCTGTAAGCAGTCACTATACCTCATCTATTCAGATGTGTAAAATAAACACTCTGAATTTGGGGGTTGCTGGTGGCATCCTCGTTTAGAGCAAGCATATCTTACATGAGCATGGCCCACCTGATCCCAGTTTTCCTCTAAGGGTATCTTGAGTCTGTCCTTTCTTCATTTCATTGTCTCCCTTGCCAGATCAAAACCCAAGAAGAATATAACAATCAAGAAACATTTGTTCAGTTTCACAGTGTTCCAGGCACTTGGGGCCACAACATACCAAGAACAATTACAGTTGTATAAGTTTGTCCGTTCCTACAGGGACAACCCTAAGGGATATGATGGTGGCTAAGGCCAAGCCAGCTCGAGCTTGCATGCCCCGTGGATGTGGACTGCATGTACCCAGCTAGGTCACCCTCTGTAACTCACCTGTGAGAGTATTTGGTGTAGCTTAGATCTTTTCAAAAATAGAAAGAAGGCCAGAGAGGTGAGTGTGTGCTAGCTGGGGTGGACTGTCCTGGAACAGAGCACAGCCCCCTCCCTTCAGCTTCTGCAGCAGGGTATTCAGTGTTCCACTGGACTCTTCCCTGCCCCAATGTTGCCCTTTTGTCTCCTGTATCCTTGAAATACCAACCATCCCTATTTCAGTGCTGAGGAGTTCTATCCAGAGAGCTTATACTGCAGGGTCTTCTGTGTTCCACTCGACCCTACCCTGCCACCAAGGTCACCCTTCTGTCTCTTGTATCCTTGGAATACCAACTATCCCTACTTCAGTGCTGAGGAGTTCCATCCAGAGAAGAAGAGATGGGCAGACGCCAATGCAAGAATTCCTCCAACAACCTGAAAGGCAACATGACATCACCAGAATCCAGGGATCAGGAAACCAGAAGAATTGAACACCCTACTCCAGAAGAAACAGAAGAAATCGACTCTAAGCGGAACTATATGAAAATAATAGAGGAACTTAAACAGGAGGTGAAAATCTGCTGTAAAGAAATGGAAGAGAAGTATAAAAAAAGATCGAAGAAATGAGTAAAGAAATGGAAGAGAAGTATAACAAAAAGTTTGAAGAAATGAGTAAATCCATAAATGACACCCTGGGAAATCAAGAAAAAACAATCAAACAGGTAATGGAAACAGTTCAAGAAATGAAAACTGAAATGGAGGCAATGAAGAAAACACAAACCAAGATCTGGCTGGCTATGGAAAATCTAGGTGTTCATAGTCTAATGAACAGAGACTTCAGAAACAAGCATAACCAATAGAATACAAGAGATAGAAGAACAAATCTCAGATTCTGAAGACACCATAGAGAAAATAAACGCTCTGACCAAAGAAAACAGCAAACCGAACAAATTCTCATCACAAAACATTCAGGAAATGTGGGACACAATAAAAAAAACCCAAATCTAAGAATAATAGGGGTAGAAGAAGGAGAAGAATTGGAGACCAAAGGCCCAGAAAATACATTCAACAAAATTATAGAAGAAAACTTTACCAACCTAAAGAACGATATCCCTATGAAGGTTCAAGAAGCATACAGAACACCGAATAGACTGGATCAAAAAAAAAATCCCCTCGCCATATAATAATCAAAACACAAAACATTCAGATTAAAGAAAGAATATTAAGAGCTGCAAAGGAAAAGGGTCAAGTAACATATAAAGGTAAACCTATCAGACTTACACTGGACTTCTCTATGGAAACCATGAAAGCCAGAAGGTCCTGGATAGATGTACTGCAGAAACTAAGAGACCATGGATGCAAGCCCAGACTACTACACCCAGCCAAGCTATCGTTCACTATCAACGGAGAAAACAAAATATTCCAGGATAAAAACAAATTTAAACAATATATAGCCACAAATCCAGCTATTAGAAGGAAAGTATTAGAAGGAAAATCACAACCCAAGGACTACAACATTGCCAATACTGCCTACAATAACTCAGACATCTAGCGACCCTTTACAAGCACAACTCAAAGAAGGGAAACACACATACTCTACTACCCTCTCCCCAAAAAAGAAAAATATCTGGAGTCAACAACCACTGGTCATTAATATCACTTAATATCAATGGACTCAATTCATTTATAAAAAAGCACAGACTTAGAGATTGGATACAAAAACAGGATCCAACATTCTGCTGTTTACAAGAAACACACCTCAACCACAAAGACAGACACCTACTCAGAGTAAAGGGTTGGGAAAAGGTTTTCTTCCAAGCAAACAGACCTAAGAAACAAGCAGGTGTGGCCATTCTAATATCTAACAAAATTGACCTCAAACAAAAATCTATCAGAAGAGATCGAGATGGACATTTCATACTCATAACAGGAAAAATTCATCAGGAGCAAGTCTCAATCCTGAATATCTATGCCCCTAATATAAAGGCACCCACTTATGTAAAAGAAACACTTCTAGAACTCAAGGCAGTCATCAAACCACACACACTAATAGTAGGAGACTTCAACACACGTCTCTCACCAATGGACAGGTCAATCAGACAGAAACTTAACAGAAAAATAAGAGAATTATTGGAGGTATTGAATCAAATGGACTTAACAGACATCTATAGAACATTCCACCCAAATAGGAAAGAAAATCCTTCTTCTCTGCAGCTCATGGAACGTTCTCGAAAATTGACCACATACTCAGTAAAAAGCAAACTTCCACAGATACAAAAATATATTAGTAACCACCTTTGTCTTGTCAGATCACCATAGATTTAAGTTAGAATTCAACAATGATGCTACCTCCAGGAAGCCAACAAACTCATGGAAGCTGAACAGTCAACTACTGAATCACCCCTGGGTCAAGGAAGAAATAAAGAAAGAAATTAAAGTCTTCCTTGAATTTAATGAAAATAAAGACACAACATACTCAAACCTATGGGACACAATGAAAGCAGTGATAAGAGGAAAGTTCATAGCACTAAGTGCCCAATTAAAGAAAACTGAGAAAGCACACATTGGAGACTTAACATTACACCTGAAAGCTCTAGAAAAAAAAGAAGTCGATTCACCCAGGAGGAGTAGAAGACTGGAAATAATCAGACTGAGGGCTGAAATCAACAAAATAGAAACACAGAAAAAAATCCAAAGAATCAATGAAACAAAAAGCTGGTTCTTGGAGAAAATCAACAAGATCGACAAACCCCTATCCAAATTAATCAAACGGCAGAGAGAGAACATGCAAATTAATAAGATCAGAAATGTAAAGGGGGACATAACCACAGACACAGAGGAAATTTAGAGAATCATTAGATCTTACTACAAAAGCCTGTATGCCACAAAATTGGAAAATGTAAAAGAAATGGACATTTTTTTTTAGATAAGTACCATATACCAAAGTTGAACCAAGACCAGGTGAACAATCTAAATAGACCTGTTAGTCGCAAACAATTAGAAGCTGTTATCAAAAATCTCCCTACCTAAAAAAGCCCAGAACCAGATGGTCTCAATGCAGAATTCTACCAGAACTTCCAGGAAGAGCTAATACCTATACTCCTTAATGTATTTCACAATATAGAAACAGAAGAGTCATTGCCAAACTCTTTTTATGAAGCTACAGTTACCCTGACACCAAAACCACACAAAGACACAACCAAGAAAGAGAACTACAGGCCAATCTCACTCATGAACATCTACGCAAAAATTCTCAATAAAATGCTGGCAAACCGAATCTAAGAACACATTAGAAAAATTATCCATTATGATCAAGTAGGCTTCATCCCAGAGATGCAGGGCTGATTCAACATATGCAAATCTATCAATGTATTCCATCATATAAATAAACTGAAAGAAAAAAACATATGACCATCTCATTGGATGCTGAAAAAGCATTTGACAAAATTCAACATCCCTTCATGATAAAGGTGTTGGAGAGACTGGGGATACAAGGATCATACCTAAATATAATAAAAGCTATTTACAGCAAGCCGACAGCTAACATCAAATTGAATGGAGAGAAACTCAAAGCCATTCCACTAAAATCAGGAACACGACAAGGCTGTCCACTCTCTCCATATCTCTTCAATATAGTGCTTGAAGTTCTAGCAATAGCAATACAACAACATAAGGGGATCAAGGGAATTCGAATTGGAAAGGATGAAGTTAAACTTTCGTTATTTGCAGATGATCTGATAGTGTACATAAGCGACCCCAAAAACTCTACCAAAGAACTTTTACAGCTGATAAACACCTTTAGTAATGTGGCAGGATACAAGATCAACTCCAAAAAATCGGTTGCCTCCTATACACAAAGGATAAAGAAGCAGAGAGGGAAATCAGAGAAACATCACCATTCACGATAGCCACAAATAACATAAAGTATCTTGGGGTAACTCTAACCAAGGAAGCGAAAGACCTATTTGACAACAACTTTAAGTCTTTGAAGAAAGAAACTGAGGAGGATACCAGAAAATGGAAAGATCTCCCTTGTTCTTGGATTGGGAGGATCAACATAATAAAAATGGCAATTCTACCAAAAGCAATCTATAGATTCAATGCAATCCCCATCAAAATCCCAACAAAATTCTTCACAGACCTTGAGAGAACAATGATCAACTTTATATGGAAAAACAAAAAACCCAGGATAGCCAAAACAATCTTATACAATAAAGGAACTTCTGGAGGTATTACCATCCCTGATTTCAAACTCTATTACAGAGCTACAGTATTGAAAACAGCTTGGTATTGGCATAAGAACAGAAAAGTTGACCTATGGAATCGAATAGAAGACCCAGATATTAGCCCACAAACCTATGAACACCTGATTTTCGACAAGGGAGCTAAAGGTATACAATGGAAGAAGGAAAGCATCTTTAACAAATGGTGCTGGCATAACTGGATGTCAACCTGTAGAAGAATGAAAGTAGATCCGTATCTATCACCATGCACAAAACTCAAGTCCAAATGGATTAAAGACATCAACATTAATCTGACCACTTTGAACCAGACAGAAGAGAAAGTGGAAAGTAGTCTATAAAACATAGGCACAGAAGACCACTTCTTAAGTAGAACCCCAGTAGCACAGACAATAAGAGACTCAATGAATAAATGGGACCTCCTGAAACTGAGAAGTTTCTGTAAAGCAAAGGACACTGTCACTAAGACAAAAAGGCTGCCTTCTGACTGGGAGAAGATCTTCACCAACCCCTCATCAGACAAAGGTCTGATCTCCAGAATATACAAAGAACTCAAGAAACTAGACACTAAAACTCTAATTAACCCAATTAAAAAATGGGGTACTGATCTGAACAGAGAATTCATAACAGATGAACTTCAAATGGCCAAAAGACACTTAAGGTCATGCTCAACATTCTTAGTGATCAGGGAAATGCAAATCAAAACAACTATGAGATACCATTTTACACCGGTCAGATTAGCTAAACTCAAAAACACCAATGATAGCCTATGCTGGAGAGGATGTGAAGTGAGGGGAACACTCATGCGTTGTTGGTGGGAATGCAAACTTGTGCAGCCACTGTGGAAATCAGTGTGGCGGTTTCTCAGGAAACTGGGAGTCAATCTCCCTCAGGACCCAGCAATTCCACTCTTGGAAATATACCCAAGAGATGCCCTATCATACTACAAAAGCATTTGTTCAACTATGTTCATAGCTGCACTATTTGTAATAGCCAGAACCTGGAAACAACCTAGGTGCCCCTCAATAGAAGAATGGTTAAAGAAGGTGTGGAACATATACACATTAGAGTTTTACTCAGCGGTAAAAAACAATGACATCTTGAATTTTGCATGCAAATGGATGGAAATAGAAAACTCCTTACTGAGTGAGGTAACCCAGACCCCAAAAGAGGAATATGGTATATAGCCACTCATAAGTGGATTCTAGCTATAATTAAAGGTCTTTGAGCCTATAATTCGTGATCCTAGAGAAGCTAAATAAGAAGGTGAACCTGAAGAAAATCATATAGTTATCCTCCTGGATATTGGAAGTAGACAAGATTGCCAGGCAAACTTGGGTGCACGTGGGGTGAGGAGGTGGGAGTAAGGGGAGATGGTTAGAGAGAAGGGAGAAGGGGAGGATTGGGGATAGCTTGGGGGAATGGGATGGAGGGAGGAAGAATGGATGTGGGAGCAGGGAAGTATATATCTCAACTAAGGGAGCCATTTTAGGGTTTGCAAGAGTCTTGATTCTAGAGGGGTTCCCAGGTACAAAGAGAGGTCCCCAGATTGTTCCCTGGGCAACAGAGGAGAGGGTGCCTGAACTGGCCTTGGCCTATAACCATACTGATGAATATTTTGCATATCACCATAGAACCTTCATTCGGCGATGGATAGAGATAGAGACAGAGACACACATTGGAACACTGGACTTAACTCCCTAGGTCCAAATGAGAAGTAGAAGGAGGGAGAACGTGAGCAAGGAAGGCAGGGTCAGAGAAAACCTTCATCCGACGATGGATGGAGATAGAGACAGAGACCCACATTGGAGCACTGGACTGAACCCCCAAGGTCCAAATGAGGAGCAGAAGAAGGAAGAACATGAACAAGGAAGTCAGGACCGCGAGGGGTGCATTCACCCACTGATACAAGGGGACTGATCTAATGAGAGCTCACCAAGGCCAGCTGGAGTGGGACTGAACGAGCATGTGATCAAACAGGAATCTCTGAATGTGGCTGACATGGGGGCTGACTGAGAAGCCATTGATAATGGCACTGGGTCTTGCTTCGCCTGCATGTACTGGCTTTTTGGGATCCTAGTCTGTTTGGATGCTCACCTTCCCTAGACCTGGAGGGAGGGAGGAGGAACTTAAACTTCCCACAGGGCAGGAAACCCTGACTGCTCTTAGGACTGGAGAGGAAGGAGGAGAGGGAGTGGGGGGGGGGAGTGGGAGGGTATTGGGAGGAGGGGAAGAAGTGGAAATTTTTATAAATAAATAAGTAAATAAAAAAAAGAATAGAAAGAAGGAAGAGGGGAGGGGAAAACAGAGATCTCAGCTGTGCTTGTTTTGTATTTTGTTTTGATTTTGAGCTTTTTGAGAGGGAGCTTATGCTGGCTTCAGATTTGTTATATTGCTGAGACTGACATTGAACTCTGTCCTCCTTCCTCTACCTCCCAAGTGTTGATATTACAGATATGTAGAACACCTGGCTGTATATCAGGGAGTGCAGTAAGAAACTGCCAATAGGATTACTCTATTATCAGGTGGATGGGCTTTTTTTATTGTGAATGAGAGAGAAAATATCTAGCATTATCTGGGAGAGTACGAATAGAGAGAAAGAGATACAGATTGGACATCATGGCCAGATCTGGGGAAGAGAGAGAACAGGAGAGAGTAGAGGATTCAAGGGGGCACACAAAAAAAGAAACTTCTGATATGACCATTCCTTTTTTAGGGATAAGTTGTTTTGGTTTCAGTTTTGGTTTTGAAACAAGGTCTCTCTATATGTCTCAGGCTATCCTAGAACTCACTATGTAGACCAGGCTGGCTTCAAACTCACAGAGATCCACCTGCCTCTGCTTCCCAAATGGTGCGATTAAAGATATGAGCCTGGCCATCACACCTGGCATCAGGAAGGTTTATTGGGAAGATTCCAGAGCATAGAGACAGAGAAACAGATTGGACGTGGTCAGGAAAGGGAAAGAACAATAAAAATCATGGAGACAGCAAGATAGCAATAGAGAGCAAAGCATAGCAAGAAGCAAGGGGAAAGCAAGAGATAGAGACTGGGGGTAGACAAATCATGTGGGTTTTAAGGAGGATGAGTAGCTGAGGAGAGGCTGAAGGACCAGGCTGATACTATAGACTGTGAAATGTATAACAGGTTCTTGTGATACTGAGAAAGCCTAGAGACCAACATGGGCTTTATTATGCTAACAGTGTCACAGGTGTACCTCAGTGGAGAGCCAAGGGAAATGACTCCTTTAAGGGCCAGAAAACCAGTTCTTGAAGAATGCTAACTTTTATCTAACTGGCAGAAATCCATCAATAGTCCACATTCAGTTCATTTCTGAATACATGGATGCTGTGAAATAATGATTTATGTATTATGGATCGTTGTTTTTGTTTAGAGTGTTGGCTACAAGTTGTTATGGATACTGGGCAGGAAAAAAGCCAAACAAAGGAAATTAGATTCAGAATTCTTTTTTTGAAAATAAAAAAATGGGAAATGCTGTGGGATAATGTTCCTATACACTATAAAGATTTGACACTCATATTAATTTAATAATATGCTGATTAACCAGGCAGGAAATATAGGCAGAGCCACCAGACTAAGAGAATTCTGGGAAAAGACAGAGACTCAGTCACCAGTCAGATGTAGAGATGTTGTAAGAGGGCCACTTGTTTGTTTCCCGGCTGCCTGGCAGCTCAGACCCAAAATTACCACACAGAAACTATATTATTTAAATCATTGCTCTAGCTCTATTTTCTTATTTACTAATTCTTACATCTTAATTTAGCCCATCTCTATTAATCTGTGTATTGCCACGAGTCAGTGGATTATCGAGTAAAGTTCTGATGTCTGTCTCTGGTGGGGCTACATGACTTTTTGACTCCACAGCAGTTCCTTTATTAATTAATGATATTCACAGCAAAAGAGGGGGAATCCTATGTCACCTCCCCTTTTCTATTTAAATGAAAAGGTTTTAACTTTAAGATAGTAAAATTACATATAACAAAACAGATATCAAGTAAGAATTATAATTATAACATTTATATCTACTTTATCTTTTATCATAACTAAGGAAAACTTTAACTATAAATTCTTCAACTCCATCAAAGAC
The DNA here is from genome assembly GCF_982192425.1 of Myodes glareolus. Taxonomy (NCBI): domain Eukaryota; kingdom Metazoa; phylum Chordata; class Mammalia; order Rodentia; family Cricetidae; genus Myodes; species Myodes glareolus. The sequence continues at coordinate 51,401,233 of NC_142039.1, read as the reverse complement.
TCCCGATGGATATAATATTACCCAAGTAAGCAGGAACTGCATTGTAAGCAACTTCCAAAACTCTAGAATTGACAAGAGACATCTTGCTGCCTGGATAGTCACCCAAATTTCTTCTGTATTGTTGGGGCATCCATCTTTAGCCTACTGGCCTATAGTATCCAGCAAACTTTTCCATGAAGCAGGAAATTTCAAAGAGAGTTCTGCCTATATTGGCAGTTTGTCAGTCACTTTCTTCTGTGTCCTGCAGAATGTCAAGCTGATTCTTTCATGAAGCAGGAACCCCAAAGCACCATCTCACCTTTAGGCAAGTTCGGTAGTCTCTCTGTGTGGGTCCTGTATGTCCAGTTCATCAAGCAGTCCAGGCAAGAGCAGTTTCTTGCCCAAATGGCTAACCATCTTCATAAGGAGCCTCTTCGATACCCATCAACCTCTAGAAGTAGATTGGTGCTGCCAGAAGCATATGTGTCATTGTCATGAAAAGTCCTAAATTCTGAAAACATTTTAAATGCCATATTCTGTAGTCTTCGAGAGGTTTGAAGATTATCTATTTACCTGAAATGTATCTCTATATATCTGAAAAACCTAACATGACTATACTCTTGACTATTATAAATGATTATCTATTAACTTATATGTCTTAATTATACATTACATTTCTACATTAGCTGGATAAACACAATACCTTAATCAAGATCAGAAATACATACAATAAAATTGACCTTAAATTTGTATCAATAGACCAAGATCCATACCAATGAAAATCTCTATAGCATATCCCCCCTTTAAATGCAAAGAAGCATTTATAACATTATTTAAGAATATGGGCATAGTTCTTCTCCAAACTGTTTTCTGCTGTTTAGTGGGTGAAGAAGTTTTTTGAGGGGATTCAAGGTGACCTTTCAGGGGGTCTTGTTCCATCAAACCACATTATTCTGGAAGCAATCCCTAGGTTCTCATCCTCTGTGGAAACAAAAGAAGAACCTCTTTTCCAAAGCAATATATCCTTAGACCCAAATTCTGAAGTCAAGATATCTTTATAATATACATGCTGGTTTAACTTAGCAGTTCATACAATGAAATGTCACTCTGTACTTATCTCCTTCACAGTCAAAAAATTCAAAGAAGACACAATAATATACTAATCCAGACTCTCTGTTTGTATTCCATCTTTACATGGCTTATTTATTTTTACTCTATTAGTTTTTAATATTTATTTTATTATTCTTACTCCTTTAATTTATACTGTCTTTAAAGAAACTGTCTGTACTCTGTCTCTTTAAAGACTTTGGTTTGGTTTGGTTTTTTTAAAATCATTTATTTCTTTTTATAACTCTCTATACTCTTTTTCTTCTCTCTCCCAAGCCTGCATACATTTATCCAACACTGTGACTCATTTAGAAGTCTTTTAAGTCTAATCTATCCTATTGTGTATCTGTAATTATTTACTGTCCAGGACTGCTTCTTAAAATGTTAAGCACTTCTTAAAAATTTAAGCTACAGCATTACTAGGGTATATATGGTACTCCTGCTTGCCCTATCCAGTCCAGCATGGTAGAACCACTCATGCCTCTGAGACCCAAGCACACAGCCCCATTTCCAGGCACATAGCTGGTCCATATTGCCATCAAGCAAGCCACAGCACATTGCTCATAAACCCCATCCAAATTCTCAGTCTTCCGAAAGAGCCAGAGATCACACTGGCAGCATGACCCAGGAAGCTGGCATTTACAAATGGCATGGCTTTTTTTCTGCTATTGCTGTATCAAGAAAACCTCTCTTAAAGGAGTTGTGGCACACCACCAGCAAACTACAAGAAGCTGTTGTAAACTCTGTATTTTTGTGTCCAGAATTCCTTTTCAAGCTCTCTTGGTTTTTAAAGTGGATTTAGTTGGCCACATAGGTGAGATTGTTGACCAAGTTTTCTGTCGACAGAGGTTTCTGTCACACCAGGTACTGTAGTCATTCAGTTCAAAAGAAATACACAAAGGTCTACGTTAATTATAAACTGATTGGCCTATTCGCTCAGGCTTATTATTAACTCTTATAAATTATATTAGTCCATAATTCTTGTATATGTTAGCCATGTGGCTTGGTACCTTTTTCAGGAGGGCAATCACATCTTGCTCTGTGTCTGGCTCCCTCTGTATCTGGGTGATGACTGCAGACTGAATCTTTCCTCTTCCCAGAATTCTCATTGGCCTGCCTATACTTCCTGCCTGGCTACTGGCCAATTAGCACTCGTTTAAAATACAAGTGACAGGGTACAGACCATTGTCCCACAGCACTTCCCTTTCTCTATCTTAAACAAGAACTCTGAGTCGAATCTCCTTTGTTTATCTTTTCTACAACAACTTGTAACCTACATTCTAAACAAAGGAAAAGGTCCATAATTTATTTTTGGGAAATGTTGGTGTAGTTTTCCAGGATACTTCCTGCTGATTGGGGGTGCTGATAATCTTATTGGAACCTAAAAAAAAATTAGAATTATGATCAAGTCATGACTGGAGTATCTTGTTAGGCTTGATTATCTTAGGCAGTAGTCTTTGAACTGTTCTGAATGTAGAACTCAGATATCTGGGTCATTCCTCCTATTGGAGATTTCTCGGTGGGGGTGGTCTTCCTTAGTCAAACTTGATTTTTCTTAACACAGAATGAATCCACAGTCCCTCATTTCTTGTGGAAACAAAAGCAAAACCTCTTCTCCAAAGTAACATATCTTTTGTCTTATATTTTAAAGTCAAAGCATTTTCAAAATATATATATTGGATTAATCCAGCAGCATTTATAATCAAATGTCTTTTAGCAGCTGTTGCTCCTTCCTCAGCATTCAAACAATTAAAGACAACACAATAACATACAGTGTCCAGACTCTCTATGTATTTTTCATCTTTATGTGGCTTTATTTTAACCTTTATTTCTTTTATTTTTATTTTTAATTTTTGTCTTTTTGAGACAGGGTATCTCTGTGTATCTTTGGCAGTCCTGGAATTCACTCTGTAGACCAAGCTGTACTTGAACTCACAGAAGTCTGTCAGCCTCTTTCTCCCAAGTGCTGACTTTAAAGGTGTATGCCAATACACCTTGAACTCACAGAGATTTCTCTGCCTCTGCCTCCCCAGTGTTGGAATTAAAGGTGTGTGCCACCAAACCCAACTTTTCTCTTTCTTTCTTTTTTCTTTTTAAGGGCTTTAGCCTTTTTTCTTTTCTTTCCCAAGCCTGCATATATATTTTTAAACACATTGCAAACCATTTAGAGGTTTTTTTTTGTCTGAATCTATCTTCACTGTATATCTCTCTTTTTCTAACCATGTGAGTCTTTAATTTGCTAAGCAATATGGCTAAGATTAAAGCCGTGGCTTTGACGGCTGTATCTACCCCATTCCTTAGCTTTTTGAGAGTCTAGCCTCATGGCAGAGGTAATGGCCAGATCTATGTTTACTGCCACAACTCTATGGCATTTCAAGGTCCCTGCCACCACCAAAAAGTATGCAGTCAGCTTTTCATCAACACCATTTAAGTGTTTGGTGGCAGGGCGTCTTAAAAGAGCTGCAAGGTTTTGCCGCTAAAGCTGAGTCAGAAAGTCTCTCTTAAATCAGAGTGCTTGCCTCTAGCAAGCAGAGCCCACCCAAGAAAGTGCTGCTATCAATAAGCCATGCTTAATTCTATTCTTTTCTGTCTAGAGTTACTTTCCAAGCTCTCTTGGGCTTTATGCGGATGCAGTTGCTCCACGTTGGGCACCACAGAGGAAGCAAAATGAGAATGCCTTACTGAAAAAAGGTACCAAGCCACATAGCTAAACATAGACAAGAATTATGGGTCAATTTAAGTTATAAGAAAAAGTCAGTAATAAGCCTGAGCTAGTAGCCAAACAGTTTATAATAAATATAAGTCTCTGTGTGTTTCTTTTGGACTGAACGCTGCGGGACTGGGCAGGACAGGAACTTCCATCTATTTATGGACATTCTAAGGCCTAAGCCTGGCAACTTTTCTTTTCTTAACAAATAAGAACTCTGATCAAGTTTTGATTCATTTAATTGAAAAGAGTTAGAAAATCATAGTAGTTGAGGTGAGAAACTGGCTTAAAACTTTTACAGCCCTGATCTCTCGATCACCTGCAGTGTTAGGTGAATTCGGAGACTACCCTGACTGATTCACCGTGACTCAAGGCTGTCCTCTGCAGTTGCCTTTAATTCCCCTTCCTTGAGCTGAGGCTTAATCTTTCCAGAGTAAAGTGCCTTCTAGCTGTGTGTCCTTACCAGGGTGACATCAACTCCAAAGATCATTCTTCTGGTCTGTCCTGGAGCCCATTGTGTTTGCTGTCAAGATTTTAACTTAATTATCAGGCATTACTTTTACCCTTATTTTATAGTACAAAATAAAATGCTAGCTCACTCAACTTCAAAACAAAGAGAAGCACATTCCAGAAGACTAGCAGGAAAACAAAAATTGTTTTCCCACTCAGTTAACATGTGGCTTGTCTCCTAAAAGAGACTCATCAGATATGTAAAACATTGCTTAGAAAAAAAAATAAACAACTGGGTATGTCACTCTCTTAGTTAAGGTGTTTATTGCAGTGGAATGACCATAACCATCTTGAGGAGGGAAGGGTGCATTTTGGCTTAATCGTAGTCTGACATCTTGGGGAGAGAGTGAAAGAACCTGGAGGCAGGATCTGATGCAAAGGCTCTGGAGGACTGCTGCTTACTGGTTTGCTCCTCAGACTTTTTGCTTGCTGGCTCAGCTTTTCTTACAGCATGACGTACCACCACCCCAGGGGTGGTACCACCCCCAGAGAACTGACCCTTCCCACATTACCAGTCAAGAAAATGCACCACAAGCCTGCACACAGGCCAATCTGATAGAGGCATTTTCTTAACTGAGGTTCCCTTTTATAAATGACTATCACTTGGGTCAAGATAACATAAAATCAGCCAGCACAGTGATGCTTAAAAGCAAAGGCTGAGATAGCAAATTCATAGAGACAGATTGGCCAGGGGGAGAGAAGAAGGAAATGGGAGGTACAGGTCCATGGGAACAGAGTTCTAGCTTTGAAAGCTGAAAAGAGTTCTAGAGACAGGGTGTGAACCAGTGTGAAGGCTTCTAACACCACTGAGCAATACACTTAAAAGAGCTAAAAGGCTAAACTTTGTGTTGTGCATGATTTACCACAAAGAACTAAGCCATCAATACTCATTATTTATAAATGCTATGTTTTCCTTAAAGCATCTCCACCTAGATATAATCAGATGAACTTTGGCTGAAGCTTATGTTTCTGAGAGCTTCTGTCGTATCTCTTCAATGTGTTAATTTACCATGAACATCCCTGTTGGTTAATCTTGATTGTCTTGACTGTCAACAGGATTGGGTATAGAATCAGCTAAGTGTCACATAGTCCTCTTGACCAGTTTTTCCAGGAAGGATTATCTGACAGGAGGGAGATCCGCCTCTAGAGTAGGCATTGCCTTCCTGTGGGGGTCCAGGTATTGGGAGGAGAAAAACTGTTGCTTTCTGGTTGCTCTCTTTTGCCGCTGATGTGAATAGAGTGTATCTACTTGTTGCTACAGCAGCTACTGTTGCCATCCTCCACTTAGTGTAGAACTCAGCTTCTTGGGTCTTCTACTGAGGACTGAAGATCAACGCCTCTACAGGAATCCTCCTGGCTTTCATCACTAAATACATAGGACTTGTGAAGCATTCATGACCTGAGCAGCTACTGAGCTCTTAGGCCCTCCAGTGTGTGTGCAACCATATTAGCTTACCCAGTGCGCATTGTGCCTACCAAGCTAATAACTCACTTTGTAATGTATATTCTTTCTATCAATTCTGTTTTCTAGTTGATCCAAATACAATATTACATTATTCTACCTAAATTCAATTTCGTATAAATTAGTTTGTTAGCATTAAAATAATAGGTGATTTGAGTTCTAACATTTTTGTTTCTAACATTTTTGAAAAACAGTATTGCCTCCCAGAAACACCTCATATTTTCATAATAATTCTTGTTCTTGACTCTGTTCACTCATGATAATAATCAGCAGATAAATCGCCTAGGCTCCTGAGTCTGTGTCCTTACTCTGAGACCTTGATACAGCTGGTCAGACTCCAAACTTCAATTTCATGTCAGTAAAACAGCAAAAAATACTGTTCTGTATCTCTGGGGTAGTCACAGACAGTACTTGTGACAATTGTGGCTCATTGACTATGCTGTGCTTAGCTTATTGAACTTCGGCATCACTAACTATTTGTATAGTAAAAGAAGCAGAGACCTGAAGTTCATAGGCAACTCAAAGCCTCAACTTTATCCCAGTGTCCTTTGCTATTACCTGGCACACAAGAGATGAACAGTAAATACTCTCTGGAGGCATGATTGAGGAATGAATGGATGACTACTGTCAATATGCCAACCTTGCAATGCTGCCAACACCGCTATGGAGCAGGTGAATCATGCTAATAAATTGTTTGTTCTATTGACCTATGGTTGGAAACAGCCCTTTAATGCATTAATTTTGTCTGGCCTATGTAACTATGAAGTCTTGATAAGGCATGTCATTAAAATTATGAAGACTGTCTTCAGTAATAATTGGGCTTAAAATTTCAAAAGGTATGAAATATGTGCTAAATTTCTCCCCCATAGGACTCTACAGATACTTAGAGTTAAAAATAAACATATTATTTAAGAGAACTATCAGTAATAATGCACAATATTAACTGGATGGGACCTGCAAGTTGAATTTTCTACCAGTGAATCCATCACAACCCAAGAAGACGTTTTTGGGGAGACCCATAATTCAGCTGGGGACTAAAGTCAGGTCTCTGGTCTGACAGTGTCAAGTGCACAACTGCCCTGTGCATGTTTGGGCAATGAAGAAAGGGAACACCAATGAGGGCAAGAAAACCTGAGGAGTCAAGTACAAGAGACCAAACCTATGAGACACACACGTGCGCATGCACATACACGCACAAAACCAAACAAACAAAGCATGATAGGATTCAATAATATAAAGCATCAATTGTCATTTTCCTATATACAATGTAAGTGGGCACACTGAGCTGGAGAAACATTGAAGTTACCTGAGAAAATGTTATTTTAAAAACAAAAGGGGAGTTGACCAGAAGGTGAGTGACCCACGTGCCAGCTGGACTGCTCTCACTCCCTGGATTCTGTTTCCCCAGGACCCACTCTGCCACCCAACCCCTCCCACCTCATCATCCTCCGAGTGGTCAGCCTTCCCCACAACTCAGATTGACTCCATAGACCCAGGTACAATCCACACCAGTCAGAAGAACAGATGAGTGACCTGCCTCCCCGCCGAACTGGCCCATACCAAAGACCCTGATGCCCAAGACATAGCCCGTACTGCTCCCCTCTCACCCACAGCCCCGGCAGCTTTACCGGGGGCCAGGACAGTCCTAAGGACCCCAGGTAAGACGCCACCCACTGTCCCCAACATGCCTTAAAAACCTGCCCGACAGCACCATACTGCACCCCTCTCCTGGGCTCCATATTCCTGCCTACAACATCGGCAGAAGGATTAGGCTTTATTGGAGGCCCAGTCAGTTCTAGAGACCCAGGGTAGGACACTGCCCACACCCATTGACACTCATTAAGGCAAGCCCAACATCTCCAACTGCAGCGGGAATTGTGTCATTGTTCCACTGACTAGGGACCCTTTTGGCCCAGGGGGCGGAGTTGAAGAGGACAGTAAGTGACCATAACAAAAGACTAGGGCAGGGCAAAGCTTGCTCTTTTGATAGATAGAAGAGCTGGCAGCGCGCCCAGGAGCATGCTTGGCTGGCTACTTGGTTTGATTCCCCCAACCCCTTGGAAACCAGGCATCTTGATTGCTGGTGAATTGCTGGTATTGTGGTGAATTATCAATTTAGCTCTTTCTAGCACAGGAGGAGGGTGCCGGGTCACCCTGGCTCATAAATGGAGATAATGGAGATGGCACCACCTGCTTCTTATCCTTCTCATCCCTTAATGAGAGTAAATTATATAACACTGTGTTTAATATAGATGATGGTCCTTGTGGCTCTCCTAGGCTGACTATGGTATTTTGATGGTTCTCATTTTATTACACTTTGGGGCAGACTATAGATTAAACTTTGGATAAATTCAAAAAACAGGTAATTAGATGTTCAGAAAAAATCTGTTTCTTACACAGTAATGACTACCAATTGTGTTTTTCCAGAGAGTAATACCTGAGGATATTTCTTTGCCAGGAAAGTAGTTGAAGGTAACCGTGGAGCATTAGTTGGTCTAATACTCATGCAATACACAAGAGGATGCGAGAAAGAGCCTTGGGCAAGAAAACCATGAACATGTGAGGAATACGAAGGCAAATGGAGCCAATGTTTATTTCTGAGATGTCTTTCTTTTCTAAATTATAAGCTTATGGAATAAGGGAGGATCCCAGAAGTGAGTAAAAGTCAGCATGCTATTTTTAGCATCTTTGAATAAATTTGTGTGTTGTGATGTGAGACACGGATGCACAGCCTAACCAGAAAAAAGAGACCAAGAGAAAACAAGTTGATTCTGGGGAAAAAAATGGTTAGTAATTGTGTTAGTGAAATTTCAGATTCTGACTGCTGGCTGCTGTCCTAAAAACTAGGGAGACAGTTGAATCAGGAGGAAATAGATTTACTCCTGGTGTCCTGAGGCAGAAGAGCTAGTTAGGAAACAGGACTGAGAGAGGGCAGCTTCTGGAAGCCTCCTTTCAAGCCCCTGGTTCTAATTCCATCTCACGGCTGACACCCTGGAGCTTCTACATAATGAAATCCACACCCTGGAAAAGGAGCTGTGCTGGCCTTTCCAAGGGCATCTCAAACCAGACTGTTTAACAAGGCTGATAGTCTAGGCCCTGGTCCACACTCTTGTGATCTAGGTGTTAGTAAGAACCCCAGTGATCAATGTTTTCTCTTTACTAGTGCCCCCTTCTCAAGCTTCAAGCATGCACAGAGCACCTTCAAACAGTCTCATCTTCAAGGGCAGAACTCTGTACATAAGACAGGGATCCCAGCAGCGCACACTGTCCCTGACAACTAAACTCAGCTACAGCTGATTAGCCTCACAGTCCCTGGGTTGCACACAGCTACTGCTGAGGCACAGACATAACATCCCTCTCCTGATGTAGGCACTCGACTCCATCTGAGTCCTCTTGTCTTTCTGTGTCATTCCCACCATCCTGCAAAGGAGTCTGAGGGACACTCTTGTGTCTCCTGAGTAGAGGACCCTGAGTCATGAAGGAGCTCCCTTGTCTCTCAAGCAGACGAGCACCCTGCATCCTTGAGGATGATCATCAGGTCACCCAGTTAGCTGCATCGGGTTCATTCCTGCTGCCAGTGACAGCACTGAGGGAACAGCAGAGTCCTTCCTGCCTCAGATCTCCATCTACAGGGGAGTAACAGCACAAAGGGGGTCTAGGAGACAAATGGGGGTTACATTAAGACAATGGTCAAGATCCCTTCACAAGGGGGGATCGTCTTCTGTTTTCTTCCTCATCAAGATCAATTAGCCCTTGACCTCTGAGTACCAGTGTTAAAGACACATTCCATTTTTGCAGCAGAATCCATTTGAGATGTGAAAGGAAGGGGCCATTATTGAGGTCCCTCTTTCACCTTAGGACACCCTGTGGAGGGGGTGGTTGTTAAAGATGAAGCAAAAGAAAAGCATATTGCATACACTGTAATCCCAGAAAGACTGAACAATCCTGATTTAGAACCCAACCTGGACTAGGTGGCAAGACCCTGGCTTGAAGGGAGGTGGGAGGAGTAAGAAGAGGGAGGAGAGGGGGAAGGAGAGGAGGGGAGAGGAGGGGAGAGAAGGGGAGAAAAGAGAGGAGAGGAGAAAAAAGGAGAGGAGAGAAGAGGAGAGGAGAGGAGATTGTCATGGTGTACACCTGCAATTCCAGCTCTAGTGATTCCAAGACAGGAAGATGATTTTAAGGTCATCCCGGGAATAATAATAATAATAATAATAACAATAACAATAATAATAATAATAATAAATGTGGTAAAGGTATCAGTGGGTATTTTTTATCCAATGGATATTGTATCATTTTACAAGTGGTTTGACTTGTAAAATGATTACCTATGGAGTATGAAACCCTAGATTCGAACCCATTGTTGTCAAATAATCCAGAACTTGGAGATGGAGGAAGCGTGATCAGAAGTTCAAGGTCATCTCAGCTATGTAGAGACTTTGAAATAAGCCTGAGACGCATGAGGCCTTGTCTCAAAACAACAAGATTGAAGATGAGGGAAGGCTGGAAAGACATAGAAACAGAACCCAAGTTTGTTCCGTCATAGTTACACAGGTTTGTTCATTTCAAGCAGGATCATGAAACTGAAGCAAGAAACACGAGGGAGAACAAAGGGTACAGAGACTCTTTCAAGACTAATTGAGTCATAATAACTTTCTTCCCCCTGCAATTATATGTGAATATGATTTTCCCATCCCACTTTCCCTGGTGCTTTCGTCATAGGAACCTGGCAAAAGTCCAATTCCTTTGCTTGCGCTGTGACTCAGAGAAAAAGAAATGCCCGTGAGCATAAAGTCAGTGAAAACCATCTGACAGCTTATCAAAAGGTGACAATTGACCCAAAATTGTCATCACACGTGGAAACACACAGGTCAGACAGAAGCTTTCAACAGTTCACTTACACGCAACAAACAGCCAGTGTTTCCTGTCAAGCCGGGTGCCCAGAGATGGGACATGGCATTTAATACGGTGCAGGTGAGGGCTGAACAAACTACTAGTCTAAAAGGAACTTAGTGACATCTGTCTTAGGAAATAGGCCAGCCAGAGAGTAGGATCACAGGAGGGGACTAGAGCCAACGAGGGGGTCAGAGACTTCTCACCTCAAACAGTGTCTGGATTGAGAAAGCGTGGGCTGCAGAAACCCAGAGAGGCTGGACACCCATTTCCAAACAGAAAGAACAGTCAGGGACGTCTACCTGCAACCCAAGGCTGAGACAGGAGGATCAACACAAGTTCAAGTAAGGCCTTTATAGTGAGATTCTGCCTCAAAACAAATGGTTTTAAATATCAAATAAAGGGCTTGCATACCATAGTGCAAGCCTATAATCCTAGAACTCAAGAGGCAGGAACAGGAGGATCACCAAATATTTGAGACCAGCCTGGGATACACAGTAAGACTATCTCATAAAAAGCTAACATAATGGATAAATGACTGTGTGGATGAATGAATGGAAAGGGCAAGCAGGAGAGATGATTAGACATTATGGGCCAAATCTCAAAGGCCTTCCTTATGTGTTACACTAAGAGGCTTGGGTTACTTATTAGGCAAAGGGACCCACACAAGGTTCCAGTGACAGAGGAAGGATCAAGAGACTGTTGTGAGTCATGTCAGTGTCTTGGTCCATTTTATGTTTCTGCAACCAAAAGCCGCCAACTGGGTAAATTACAGACAATAGAAGCGAGTTCAGCATTCTGGAAGCTGAGATGTCTAATTGTCAAGTTCTGGCAACTGGCCAGGGCCTTCATGCTGTTTGTTAATGTCTCACTTTAGTTACTACTCAATGTTTTACCCCAAATGCCATTGACTCAGGAATTGAGAGATGTTTCCCAAATGAGAACTCTGGGCCACAGTTCCAACCACAGCCATCAGAGTTACACTGTAGGGAGAGCAGGAGGAAAGCAGGCTGCAGAGGTGGGAAGAAAGCAAAGCCAGTCAGGGCTGATCAAGTACCAGCAATGCAGAAACAGTGAAACCTGAAGAAAGATTGAATGGGGTGAGGGATGGCGAGATAAAGCCAAGAAACAGCTGTGGAAGGAAGACAGATCCATAGAGGGGAGCCCGCAGTGAGACAGAAGGGATTCAGACTGCTTTCAGATTCCTAACTTTTGCTGTTGGTTGGGCAATGCTGTCAGAATAATTCCTCATACTTTATGTAGTCTAGGGAAGAGTTTTTCCCTCACAAGGCAACTGGCCTCAGCATTGAACTGTTTTAAAGGGAACTGCAAGAGCCCAGGAGCCCTTAACTTCTATAAAGGGCTCCCTCATTAAACCATTGTTCTGGGTCCAGTGAGCCCCGCACCCTGCCCACTGGCCCCTGTACCCAGAACCCTGCCAGCAAGCCCAGCACCCTCTGCGCCCAGCATCCTCCCCTCTATGCCTAGCACCAGGTTCCCTGCCTCCTGTGCCAAAGCCCATCTGCATCCTATCCCCTGAGCCCTATTCTCCGAACCTAGTTCCCAGATACCGGTAACTGCACTCTACACCCTTAGACTCTTCCCTGCCCAAAGTGCCCTGTCCTTCTAGTCCAGAGCCAAGCGTTTGCCTCAGTTTTCTCTGCTTGGCTTCTTTACCAACCAAGCGCCTATCCGGAAAACTCGCTCATACCCACCTCAGAACATGCCCGGAACCTGCAGTGCCGAGGTCTCACTTACTGGCTCCGCCTTCCCCTGCTCCCTGAGACCCTAGTTTCACCCACTGCCCAGACTCACATCTGAAACCGCCCCTGCCTAGCTCCTCCCACCGGTTTCAGCCTTTCTTAAACTTCAGGACTCTGGGTTGCCTCAATGCTGGCCTCAGCGTCTGCGACCTGGAGATTGGCTCGGTGCTTGGTCTGCGCTGGAGACTGGTGTCCGAGGTAAGCTTTTAACCTCCGTTGTCTGGCCCAAAGTTGTCAGCCTGGTTTGTCACCCACTCGCGGAGTCGCCCGCTGTGTCATCTGGTCTGGTTAGCAGGAAAACAGGATACTCCTTTTGTGGTTTTCCAGCGAGAGAGCTCTAAAGAGTAAGGTAGCATTTCCCGAAGGGTAAGGATCAGCTTCTCAGGACGCCTGCCAAACCTGGATGAGCCGCGAGCTCTGGTACCGGCAGCTCCTATGCCTGCAGACCCAGCCTGGAACTTCCCAGGATGCTCAGAGCCGTGTGTCCAAGATTGCTAGTTAGCTGGGAGCTACACACTCGCAGACCGTTATCAGCAGTGTAGGCTTCAAACAATTGGTTTGCTATTTTGAGAGAAGTGGCTGGATAGAGTGACCCGTGTGTGACAGCCCAAATAATCTGCGCATCAGGAGCAAAGACAAAATCTACCTTCATTTGAACAAGTTCGTACCAGTCCGTGGGAAGTTGTTTACATGAGCCGTTCTTGGACATTTTAAATCTTCTTTCCCTTTCTCTTTGGAAAGATGGCCCTTGTCAGGTTAAAACAAAATGAAGACTTTTCTTTTTTGAAGGGAAAAAAGAAGATCTGTAGACAGATTTTATTCAGGAAACAGTTGAAGCTAGCTTTTTGGGACAGCAGAGAGAAAAGAGAGATAAACACGTCATTTTGCTCTATAGGGTTTGAGGCAAATCAGCAATCCTGCTGCAGAAATGAAGGGCTAGGACAAATAGAAACCACTGTTTGTAGTCTCTTGCAAGTCTTTAGCTTCCTGGTGGCACAGATGCACCTGGACAACCAACAATGAGAGCCAGCAAGAAGGACGTCTGAGAGGATCCAGATTTGGCTCTCAGCACCCACATCCCCTTCCACAGCCATCTCTAATGCCAGTTCCAGACCTCTGTGGGCGCAAGGCATGCCCCTGGTACACACACAGACAGACAAAACCGTCAAATGTATAAAAATATCTTTAAAATTTTTGAGTTTCTTTTAACATGCAACTTGAATGTTTAGGTGGCATTGCTGACCCACTTTGGGGTGCATGCATGCAGGTTGCAGGTTTGGTTTTGTTTTGCTTTGGGGGTGGGGGTTGAGACAGTGTTTCTCTGTAGCTTTGGAGCCTATCCTGGAACTAGCTCTTGTAGACCACAAGCTGGCTTCAAACTCACAGAAATCCGCCTGCCTCTGCCTCCCAAGTGCTGGGATTAAAGACATGTGCCACCACTGCTCAGCTTGTTTTGCTTTTTATTTGAAGATTATGCCTTGATATACTGTTAAAGTACAGAATAGCCCTGGATATCGCTACTAAATAAAGAGATGTAAAAGACGTAACAGCTTGGCTCTTGTTTGATTTCCTCTGATTAGCATAAATCCACAGAAAAGATACTTTGGCAAAGTGGGGAACTCTGAATCTGGACTGAGTTTTAGAAATTACCTAGTGGTGTTCTGGTTATTGTTAATTATGCCATTGGTTACATAGTAAAATGTGCCTTGAGAAACACATAGTAAATAGTCAAGGTGGAATTAGAGCTGTGTGGGGGATGTTTTAGATTCCATGTAATAAGCACAAAAGAAAGTAGGTAAAGTACATGACATAAATTTTAATAAGGGTTCTATTGGATTAATTACCTATTGTAACTCATCCTTTTTGTGAATGTTTGGAAACTATTGCAATCATAGACTTTAGAATACGATATGGATTTCCAAATGTTCTGACGTTTGAAAATTAGCTCAGCATTTTCACTTCCTGTGAAAGCTGTGATAACAAATTCAAAATTACTGAACTCAGGATCTTAGAACCACCCTCTCAAAGGCTTTCTCTTGCATACTCATATTAACCACCCCTGTGCTCTCTACAGGCCGCAGAAAACACTGAAATATGCCTAAACCGGGTGTACCTGACTTTGACAATAAAACTAAGCAGAGTGCATGGAAGGTAAGCCTATTCTACTGTAATAGACTAGAGGACAGTAGGCTTAGTTTCTCAGTGAATGGCTATTCTCAGGTTTTTGAAGTTTTTTTTCTTTTTCTCATTATTGTTGCTAAGATTGGTGCTGTACTCACAATCAGGCCTCAGCCTCCCAGGGGCTGGAATGACACATATGGGTCACCTCTCCCATCACCTTTGAAGTCGTGATGCACCACTATTGAATCAAAGACTCTGCTCTTTGTTGCATAGTGGTTTTTATCAGCAAAGTATGTTTCTCAAGTTGTTTAGGTTAAAGACTGAGGTCTTCGTCATCCACAGGAAACTGCCAGGCAGAACTATGCAGATCTGGCATACAGTTTGAGTCCCTCATCTGAAGCCTCTAGCCAGAGCAAAAGTGGAGCTGATATGAAAGCCCAGGAGTCTAAGGACATTGTGGTAACCTCTGAAGATGGCATCACGAAGATCATGTTCAATCGGCCCTCCAAAAGGAATGCCATAACTTTACAGGTGATGCTCCTGCCAGAGCATGGGCACACTTTTCTTTCTTCTATTTCTTTAACTAACACAACTGTAGAATTTCAGCATTATTCCTATATTTTTTGTGGAAAGAGATTAAAGTATTTGGCTTGATTGAGCAAGTTGGGCATTGTTTATAACTGGGAAGTTTCTGGTAGGTGCTACATATCCAGAAGACAATGAAGCTTTGCTATGAATGGAAACACAAATCAGTTTAAATGAAAGAGCATTGGTAGAGATACACAGAGACCCCCAACGGGGAGATAAACCTCCCCAAAGAGTCTTTACATCACTGCCTTCTGAGCTTTTCTATGCTTGTGAACCCTAATTTTATACAAGAAGTTGGGGGAGGGAGAAAATGTTACAGAAGAAAAGGAAAGAGGGAGGGGAAGTGTAGTAGCATTTCATTTGTATTTTCATAAATAAAACTTGCCTGAAGTTCAGAGAGTAAACAAGCACACTGATCAGGCTTACAAACTAGGCAGTGGTGACACACACCTTTAATCCCAGTAGCCATACTAGTTTGCCATAGAAACCAGGTGATAGTGGTGTACACCTTTAATCCCAGCACTAGAGTGGAATACATGGGAGGAGACAGCTCTCACACACAGTCTCATTCTGAGATTCCAGGAGGCAAGACCACATTTCAGACTGAGGTCTAGGTAAGAGCTGGTGGCTTTGCTTTTATGACCTTCAAGTTGAACCCCAATTTCTGTCTCTGGGTTTTTATTAGTCATTCTACAGGGAAGGGAGGGGAAGGGGAAGGAGAGAGGAGAGGAGACGGGTCTTCAGAAGAACATTAATAGCTTTATTTGAATGAACTGCTTCCCAGGGCAACTGGAAATTTCTCCTTGCACTACACTGATAATAAGTTAATCACCAGAAACCGTCCCCCTGATTACAAGGGTTTAGCAGATGCTTGGAGGTGAACTGGAGGTCAAGGCTGCCATCTGCATTGTGGGACAGCATGCTCATTTGAAGCTTTAAGAATCTTATAAAGTGGCTCACGAACCTTCAAATTGATAAGGCACTTAATTCTGAGAACTTCATGTTTGTCCTGAGACTTCTCTGTAAGGAGGGTAGTTCCAGCTACACACTACAGCATGCAAGAATCAGGACTTCCCACACAGAGATTTATATATGCCTACAAAACCTTATCACCATTATTTAATGAAATAGTTCCGCGGGTTGAGAAGTAACTTGATAAGTTCTTATAGCTGGTAAACAGGAGAATCTAAATTGATCCATCTCTTTCCTGGCCCCGGCTCTACCTAGTCACCTTGGCTGCTGTGATTCTCAGAAGTTATTTCCTGTCCCCTGCCTTGAAGGAAACAGTCTCATCATTATTGACATATTAAGTGCATGCTTCTATATTCCAGTGTCTTTATAAATACCCACCCTCCTCACAACTCTTTCCCACACTGAATCTTATTAAAGCAAAATCCATGCCAGTTTTGAAAACACACCAAAACTGCAGCAAGATTTTTCAGAGATGTTCAATGCTAGTGGCCTTGTTTCTCAGCACAGAGAAATCCAGCCTCTGCGTTAGTTGTGGCTTCCCAGACTGCCCAGGACACTTCCCCTTTCCCAAAGTCACAGTTGAGATGCTGTTTCAGGGACAGTTATCGCAGCCACCTTTCTTCTTTCTAGCTTGCTAGAACTGCGTCCTACCCCATGCCCCTGCCTTGCCCCATCCCTGTTGGAGCACAGTAACTGTCCAGCTGCAAATCTCGGGGACTGTGGCTCTCTTGCTCCCCTTTGGAAAAAGTGGTTATTTGGTGCATCTTCCACAGCACCTGTACATCATGTGCACCCAGCCATTGTTAGAGTGGAAATTCTCTCAGGCAGCCTCTGTTTTAGTATCAAAACAGAGTCTTTATGAGTGCTTAGCACTGTGCTGAGAGAAGGCTTTCAGACTGATGTAGTGTCAGTCCACGGGATGGTGGAGCTCATTTTCAGTGTTCTTTTATCTGCCTTTTCATTCGCATAGATGTATCAGGAGATTATGCTTGCACTTAAAAATGCCAGCAGGGATGACTCAACAATAACTGTTTTCACAGGTAAGACTTTCCCAGACTTAATTTCTTCCTTCGGAAGTCTCTTAGTATGGAAGGAATTGAGTGATAATGTTTGAAGGTCTTTTTCAGTGTGCAGTGGTCTGATTTATAAATAAACCATAACATCATGGATGTAGGATAACTATTCTTTGATAATTATTCATGATAAATCATATGTCCCAACCTGACTGGTATAGTAAAGTTCATTGTGGCTGTCACAAAAGTCAGGACATAAAACAACTCAGCTGTCCAAAAACAGATAAATAGACAACTTTTGTTTATCCACAAATTCTGCTCAGTAATAAAAAGAAATCAAAGTGTGATACATGCAAACACGTGTATCACAGGTATCTTTAAGACAAGATTTAGCAAAATCAAGAAAAGAAAAGGATGTGTTGTTTGGCTCAACTCATGCGAGTTCTACAATATTGGAGAGAGTCTCTGCTCTGTTTGCTGGTGGAGTCTGGATATGACTGCCTCCAGCAGCTGGGATGGCAGGGTAGAGAGAGCATCTGGAGCATTCTGAGGCATCTGTACAGTAGCTCCTCTTAACTGAATGCTCCTTTCGGTGGTTTTGCCTCCCAAAATTACAGTTACGTGTTGTTACCCTGGGTCTAGAAATAAGTAGGGGTTTCTAGACAATTCACAGTGTGTTTTAAATAACTCATTATATAATATAGTGTTATTATTAAAGTTTGTTACTGTAAATATCTTGTCTAATCTGTATGTTGAACTTTGTCACAGGTATGCACGTACAGTAGCCCTCAGCACATTCTGGGAACCAGTTCCATGACTCTCATCAATACAGTACTTTTCACATTCATGTTCCCTGTATAAAATTATCCGGTATTTGCATAGAAGGCCCACACATCCCAAGGATCTTGGATCCCCGCTGGGTGTCTAACACAGAATGATGTTATATCAGTACTCATTGTTTAGGAAAGAACAGTCACAAGGAAGAAATATTCAGTCAATATTCAGTACAGATTATTTTTTTTGGTCCTCAAATATTTTCTGTTGGTTGAATCCATAGATGTAAAACCTGAGGGTATAGAAGATAAGCAGGAAAGTAAAAACACACTACCTACTTTAGTGCCTGGTACCATTCCCATGTTTCAGGGATTTGTGGGCCATCTTGGAATCTATCTTGTGTGAATAAGAGAGAATCACTGGGCCTTGTTTTGGGTTGGGGTCACTCCCGTGTTTACAGTTATCACAACTATTTAGGGTGCTAAGGAAGTAGCCTGAGATGGAGTGCTCACCTATCATGCAGGAATCCCTGGGTTTAATTCCCAGCATGGTATTGTGACACAGGACTTCAATACTGACAATCCATAGGTGAGGGCAGAAAATCCACAGCTCAGGGTCATCCTCAGCTACGTGGGGAGTTTGAGGCCAACCTGGGCTCCTTGAGATCTTGTCTCAAACAAAACTTATTAAAAAGTAACCTTTTCATTGTAAACAATGTATACAATTGCAAATTGTATACTTTATATAAGCACACACCTTCAATGGGTCTAAAGATAGAGATAATGGTTCTTATTGTAATCTAGACAATCCCACACAGTCTGTCCATTCATCTTGACTATAGCAGCACCCACTCCCACCCCCACCCCCACACCCGCACCCTGTTCTTTCTCTGCTTCAGCGCTGGGGGCTCTTCTTTTGGATTGTTGTGTAGACCCTGGAGACCATAGACACAGAATCTCATGTGCACTGTTCTGTCTCTGCTAACCTTGCCTGTTGTTCAGATCTCAGTCCAACTGCCCCTTCCTGTGTGAGCTCTATCCTAAACCCCACAATAGACTAAGCCTGCTTCATAGTCATGCCACGTGGCCATCTGTCATGTTCTAATCACACCATCTTCATTTACTTAGGTTCTTTAACACCCGTGTCTTGCTAGTCCCTACTGTGCATATGAGGGTCACTCATGTTCTCCTAGTGACTGGCTGAGCCCTGCACACAGCAGGTGCACATAGCTCTAGAATGAGTAGATATATAAAGGAATCGTGGCTCTGTCAATTGACTGTTCACAGGAGCTGGTGACTATTACTGCAGTGGGAATGACCTAAGTAACTTGATTAGTGCCGCTGGTGAAATCCAGGAGTTAGCTATAAAGTGTGCTATAGCACTGAGGTAAGTGTGACATTTGTCTCATCCCAAGGGATTCATTCTCCCCCGCCTTTACTTCACCCATGTGTTTATGGTATACTTGTTCATTTACATGTTTTACATGTGTGTAGGCCCAGGTGTTTGTGAGTATGTATATACATATGGATGCTGAGTCCTAGGTAGACATTAAAATCATCTTTAATTTTTTTTCTCTTTGTTGAGACACATTCCCTTGAATACAGAGTTCACTCACATGGCGAATCTTGCTAGCCAGCTTGCTCTAGGTCCAGTCTCCACCTTCTGAGGTCAGAGTTCTGATAGCATTTATGTTCTGATAGCAGAGGCCCGAGAGCATTTATGTGGGTTCTGGGGACTCAAGCTTCACTTCAGTCCTCATACTTGATTGGCAGATGTTTTAAATGATGAGTCATCTCCTCATCCCCCAACAGTAAACAGCCATTTGTCTGTGCTGAGGCACTTAATCGTGATCCCCCATAGGCCTCCCCCCTTCACCCTGCAGTCTCCTGAGGTTGACTGGAAAGTGTAAGGTGAGGACGAGGCAGAGGGAGTCTGAGTTCCCACGCAGCAGGGTGACTAGACAGTGCCTGCGGATGCTGGCTGTGTACTGGAAGTAATCTTGAAAGCTGTTGAAGGAGGTTTGAGGCTTCACCTTCCTATCCCAGTTCTACCAAGTCTCTCAGTCCCCCTGTGCTGCGATACGCAGTTATGCACATAGTCACCCGCCATGATGTCTCGGGTCACAACCGGCCCACAGCCTTGAACTTAAACACACTGTCCAGGAAACTTTGAATCAGGCTCAGCTTGCAGGAGTCATGGTCTGACCTGCCATTAGGCTCTCGGTTTAGCCTGGGAAGGTGACCCTTTAGAGTTGTATCAGCTTTAATGTATGCAATCCTTTCTATAGTTAGGTAGTATACTACTTTGAAATAGGTAATGCTTTCCTATTTCCATTTCTGTAGGGAACTGGTAAGCAGTTTTATAGACTTTCCCAAGCCTCTGGTTGCAGTAGTAAACGGCCCAGCCGTAGGACTCGCCGTCACCCTTCTGGGACTGTTTGATGCTGTCTATGCCTCTGACAAGGTAATTCTGTTCCTGGCTAATCAGTGAGCTCCCATGACTCTCCTTTATACTGACTAGAGCTAAACATATTATGGGAGTTAATGACTGTGCTGGTTAGGTTTTGTTTTTTGTTGTTTGTTTTTTGTTTTTTGTTTTTTTTTTTATCAACGATACAAACTGGAGTCATGTAGAAAGAGGGAAGCTCACTTGAGGAATTGCCTCCCTTAGATTGTTCAGTGGGCTTGTCTATGGGGCATTCCCTTGATTAATGATTGAAGCAGAAGGTTTCAGACTGCTATAGACATTGCCACCCATCAAATGTGGCTCTGGGCTGTACTAGAAAGCAGGCCAAGCGAACCATAGTGAGCCAGCCCATAAGCACGTCTGCTCCATGGTTCCTGCCTTGATTTCCCTCAATGATGAACTGTAGCCTATAACCCAAATAAACCCTTTCCTCTCCAAGTTGCTTTTGTTCAGTGTTTTATCACAGCCACAGAAAACAAAGCAAGACAGTGGTAGAATGCAGTTATTTAGATAGTTCTTAAAGACTCAGTCTAACTTGACAATTTGGGTTTTTCCTTGCTTGTTCATTGATTTTCTTAAACACATATATTGCCATAAACATAACCCCAACTCTGGTGATTCTGTATTTTAATCAGAGTTTAATATTTATTCAATTTTTATTTTGAATATTGTCTCCAAATGCTCAGGAGACGATTGAAGGCTTGCTGGAGAGGCTATAACCTCCGTGCAGGTTGCTTGGTCCTTTTTTCCTAGTTCAGGAAGCCTAGTATTTAGTCTTCTAAAGTGAGAAGGGACTATGATTGTGTACTGCTCTCCCTCCCTTGCATATCAGAGAACTAAAGCCCCAAGCAGTCCTGAGTCCACAACACAGTTCAGACCTGTGTTCACCACTGCACTTAGAATTTTAATTTTCATTCTTACTATAGTGTATCTCTGTGGTAACCAAAAATAAAATATTTTGAACTTAGGCAAAATACAAAGAAGAAGATTTAAGTTTTAAAAATTGAAAGTAGGGTTTTGATCAATAATGGAGCATTTATTACCTAATGTGAGCAAGGCTCTGTTTTGCCCCCCCCCCAGCAACATCAGAGAAAGAAAGGAAGGGAGGAAGGAAAAGAACAAGGCAGGAACCATTTTGCTAGGTGGGAGTGATGTGACGTAAGGGGATATAGAGCAGATACAAAGGACTAAAGGATCGAATGTACAGTGTGCAGATTATAGTCAATAATAGTGGACTATATCTAGGAAGTTTACCATGTGAATAGATATATTATTGCTGTCTCTGGCTGGCGGGGGGGTGGGGGATGGCGACTATGTGAGTTAGCTGGTTCCACTATGTGCATCTTGTAGTAACATGATGTCTAGCCTTAAATACTCAGTGTGAAATTTATTATTTGGGGAAAAACTCACGTAGATGGAAACCAGTGCTAGTATTTGCTTTCTATAACTTAGCCAATCTCACCAGTGCCTGGCTTCTGAACCCTTAGGCTGTTTCTGAGTTTTGTTGTTGTAGACACAGATGTGATGGCAGTTATCTTAGTGGTTACCCCAGAATTACAGACCAGCAGCCCCCAGGTTCTTCTGCTGCCTTCTCCTTAGGAGGGGCCAAAGTTTCCTGGCTCGCCACTGAAGAGATTCCCTGGGTTTTTATTGACTTCATAAACAAATACTGGGTTGAACAAGAGGTTCTCATTCAACCCTATTAATATAGCCATGCTATGCTGTTGTCTATGATGGATACTGGTCTTAAATACTAGCAACTAAATATGCTAGTAGCTTCTCTACCAGCAAATTTACCATTTCCATGTGAGTTTTAAATTTTTTTCAAATAGATGTTTGCATGCCCACAGTGTGTAGGTACTCTGTTAGTACATATACACATCTTACACAATACACACAGCAGCCCTATGAGGTCATACTAGATTGACAGATAGAGGAAACTGTCACAGAGAGGGTAAGGGACTGTCCCAAAACTTTTAATCAATTCATTGCTAGAACCTTAGCTCTTAACTACATCCACCATTCATCTTTGGAAATATCAGTGTAATAACTGTTCCTTGCCATGCTCATGTGTACCTGTTTATGTCAATTTAGCTGTGGTTTCTTTACTGATTATATTCTTGAAGCTACATTGAATGGCGTTTTCTTGACCAAAGGTTCTGGAATGAAGAAGAAAAGTGACATTAATGAGAGTATTCTCTGTTTTTATTTATATGCTACATAAATCATATATTCTCACAAATATGCATTAAAATAACTACTATGTCTTGCCATTAAAATTAAGTTTAAGTATTTGTTTACTTACAGCAGTGATTCTTTTAATAATATTTATTATCCAAAAGCTATATAAATAAACAATGTGTTGACTTTTACCTGTAATACCAACACTTGGAAAGCTGAGGCAGGAAGATTGTCATGAGTTTGAGGCCAGCCTGTCTGAGCTATAGAGTAAGACCTTGTCTAACAAAATGTTTTTCTTAAGTATAGGAAAAAAACATGTTTATAAAGCTATCAATCAAAAATTCATGTAAAAATTGGCAGTGAGGAGAAATAAAAAAGACACAAGAAATGAAACATAATGGCTCTTTAAACCATGAGAGAGAACATTAACAAGAGAGAGAGAACTCTGAGGAGCAGGCAAGACAGTTGCTCTAGCAAAGGCGTTTGTCACTGAGTATGGTGGTCTGAGTTCAGAGCCTGAGACCCACATGGTAAGAGTGAACCAATTCACACAAACACACACACACACACACACACACACACACACACACACACAGAGAGAGAGAGAGAGAGAGAGAGAGAGAGAGAGAGAGAGAGAGAGAGGTAATAAAATTGAAATGGATGGAGATGTATGTGCTGTAATATGTGGGAGTATTCCTAGTGCTTAGGAAGCAGAGAAGACAGAAGGTCAGGAGTTGGTCATCACTGGCCACACAACAAATTGAAGTCTACCCTGAGCTACACAAGACCCTCTCCTACACTCTTCCTCACCACTACCCCTTCACACACACACACACACACACACACACACACACACACACACACACAGCCAGCAGGGTGTGATAATTCATGCTTGTGATCCCAGCACTCTTCTGTGAGGCTGAGCAAAGAGAACTATTTTAAGTTTGAGGCCAGCCTGTGCCATGTAGCAAGAGCCTTTACTTTTATTTAAAAGTAATGATAAGCCACAGATCAGTAACAATTCTTTGCATGATATT
This sequence comes from Myodes glareolus, assembly GCF_982192425.1. Taxonomy (NCBI): domain Eukaryota; kingdom Metazoa; phylum Chordata; class Mammalia; order Rodentia; family Cricetidae; genus Myodes; species Myodes glareolus. The sequence goes on along the minus strand of NC_142039.1, from coordinate 51,377,663 downwards.
TACTTATAATCTGTGTCGACAAATAATTCTTATAATTCACAACTAAGGCAAATAATTTAACTTTAAAATTATTGAGAAACATGTTAACAGTTAACAAAGATGCTATAACCACACTATTAAGTATGCAAAATAGATTCTCAACATCATTAGCCATAAAAGACATATAAACTGAAAATATGAGGTACTACAATGCATGTAGTGTCTTGATTAAGCTACAAGAACTTCTCCTGGTGAACCTGAACAAGGACATCTCAAAATGGGATGTTGATATCACAATGCCTCTGGGGAAGAGGTCAGCACCATCTTTAAGATAAACATATACTTTTCTCACACTAGTGATTCTACTCAAAGGTGAGAATTACCCATGAGAATTGAAAGTGTACACAAATACCCACAACTACTTCTGTGATAGACATAATCAGAAAAGGATTTGTTTCTCAGCTTCATTGAGGTATTATTTACAAATGGGAATTGTACGTATTTTATCAATCAGGTCTATGGTTCTTGACTGAACCTACTGATAATAGCCGCAACTCTGGAAATAATGCATGTAGATTTAAAAAGATATGACAAAACCACACAGCATCAGCAACAATAGCAACAAAGAGGCTACCAGTATGCAATGCATGGGTGACTGCCAGACCTTACACTAGGTAATGGGGAACAGCATTGAATATAGATTCCGTGTGTGTAATGTTCTAAAAAGACAAGACACCAGAGACAGAAAGATTCTACACACATTGTATGTGTATAGAAGAACACATAGTATTAGTTTAAATGTCTCCATTCACAGTAGTGAGCTACCACAGGTAAGAGCATTGGCTGTTCTTCTAGAGGATCTGGGTTCGATTCTCAGCACTCACATGGTGCCTCACAACAATCTGTAACTCTAGTCTCAGAGCTGTGACACCTTCTGCTTTCATGGTCACTGCATACATGTGGTACACAGAAGTACAGGCAAAACAACCATGCATGTAAAAAAATAGAATGAAGGGTTAAAAGAAAAGAACAGTGAGACGGGCACAGAAATTAATACATATCTGTAATGTTAGCACCCGAGAGGTTAAGGCAGAGATTGTGACATCTAGGTCAGCCTGCACTACATAGCAAGACCAACTGAAACACACACACACACAGAGAGAGAGAGAGAGAGAGAGAGAGAGAGAGAGAGAGAGAGAGAGAGAAAGTTAAAATAGTAACTCAAAATGCCTTTCTGTTCTTCCTCAATCCCAACTAGGCAACATTTCATACTCCATTTAGCCACCTCGGTCAGAGCCCAGAAGCATGCTCCTCTTACACATTTCCGAAGATAATGGGCCCAGCAAAGGTAACTTAGAAAAAACTTAGTGTGTTGTCCTTGTTGCCAAGGCAATCCTGTGCTCTGTCTTCTTTCCCTTGGGCAAAGCTTCCAGGATGACTGTGTGCTCTGCAGTGTGGAAAACCCAGGCTAAGGGGAGACCTGATGTAAGGGAAGGGTCAGGATATTTGCTCTGCAGTTCCTGATGCAGGGACTGTGTCTGACAGCTGGTGACCTAGAGCTGGAGCTCTGGCGGCAGAAGACCTTGTCCTCCACAGCTGTGTGACAGTCCCTGAAGGCCCGGGACTAGGAAGCATTTACAGATGTGATCAACTCAGAACCACCTAACTGTGTGGATGAGAAACAACCTCTGAGATAACATGGTGACATCTTCTCTTTAGGGCCATGTAAAGTTCCAGAAGTTGCCAGCTCTTAACAGCCCCACGAAGCCATAGTCACTGTGACTTCCAGTCAGAACTGCCTTTTACCAGTTGTTATGCTATGTGTTGAGACTCCTGTTGAGACCCCGCCCCAAGATGGCCCACCGGCTGCTCAGGTCTAGCTCTGTATTTGTACAAATCCATTGTCTGTCCTCTGGGGAGTGACTCCAAAGACAATGAGACAGAAATGGAGAGGTGGGACTGAGGGGAGGGCTTAGCAGACATTGGGTGCCATCTCCAGGGGTGTCTGTGGGAGTAATGCTTGCTGATGATTAGATTTTTTTATTGTAAATGCCCCCCACATGCACACACATATAATATATATCCATACATTACCTTTTTAAGATTTATTTTTAATCTTACGTATATGAGTGCTTTGCCTACATGTATGTCTATGCACTACTTCACTCATGACCTACAGAGGCTAGAAGACAATACTGGATCCCCGAAATCTGGAATTAGATATGATGTGAGGCACCATAGAGGTTCTGGGAGTCTAACCTGGATCCTTCACAAGTGCAGCCAGTGCTGTTAATGGTTGCACCATGCATGTCTCTAGCACCGGCATACACTTCTTTAACTTCATCATGTTGACATCACAGAGCCCAACATATTAATCAGTTAAGTTTTGAAAAGTTGAATATCAGTCCTTCCGACTTCAATTGCTTAGAAGTATTTACTCTTCTAAAAGAGAAAATGCAACGGTAGAGAGAACATTTGCTCATTGCCCAGTTTTATAGAAAAATCATTCCTGTAAAAGCAATCTGAGCATCTGTGCAGGCAAAGGAGATGCTCAGAGCTCAGCACTAGGACAACCTAACAGACAAGGGAATTTTGAATGTTTCAAAAGGTTGACCCTATGACCATAGTTCTGCTGTGTCACCCCACCTTGTTATCATTCACAAACAGGAAACCACAGCTACCAGGGGTTCAAGTCATTTCTGCCCTTCCAGCCCCTCCCCTCAAGAGACATAAACAGCCATGGTCTCAGCTGTTTGAAAATCCTTGGCCAGTTGTGGCCATTGGCTTGCCTGTTCCTGGTAAAGACAGGCAACCTTAAGAGCCATGAGTACATCTGCATCTCCCTGTAGCTGGCCATTCTGAAGTCAGCTGAAGCCTTGCTTTATTAAGCTGGGGTTGCATCTTGCTTTGCATTGCAGGCAACTGAGATGCTTCTCTTTGGGAAGAAGCTCACAGCAAGAGAGGCCTGTGCTCAAGGCCTCGTCACTGAAGTTTTTCCTGACAGCACTTTTGAGAAAGAAATCTGGACCAGGCTGAAAGCATATGCGAAGCTCCCACCAATCGTTAGTATTTGGTTTTTACTTGTGGGGATGTGGAAATCATTTTTCAAAGGGAAAATGTACTTTAGGAGGACAAATCCTAAGAAGACAAGTCATGTTTTTAGCTGGCTTGAAGCACCTCTGGATTTTGTTAAAAGTTACTATAACATTGGGAATAGTGATGTTTTTAAAGAGAACTTACCAGATAGACATTCCATTTCTGTGTTACAAGGTCAAATGGGACATCTTTCGTGGGGATGACTACAGGAGGATTAAAGCCAGTAGACACTCAGCTTTTTTATTTTGAAATTCAGGTGGGAGGTAAGGAGGTTGAGTGTGTTTAGGGGACCCCACTCTATAGCACATCAGTTTATATAGGTAGTAGCTCGTGGCTGATTGTTCTTACATCCTTACTATTGAGTGTGTGATCCTAGAACCAGAAGATTTGTATCCATCTAGGGTTGTTTAGAAATGTATAATAACAGAGCTGCCTCACACTCACTGTGTTCATCTTTACACAATCAGGCTTGGGAAGCCTGCACATCTTAGAAAGATTTAACAGTAGCTTGGGTGGTGGGAGCTCATGCCTTTAATCCCAGCACTTGGGAGACAGAGGCAGGTGGATTTCAGTGAGTTTCAGGCCAGCCTGTTCCACAGAATGAGTTCTAAGACAGGCTCCAAAGCTACACAGAGAAACACTGTCTCAAAAAACTAAAAGGAAAGAAAGAAAGAGAGAGAGAGAGAAGGGGAGAGGAGGGGAGGGGAGGAGAGGAGAGGAGAAAAATAAACAAAAAGAAGAAAAGGCGGAAAGGGGGATGGAGACATAGTGACTCACCATCTGTAACCCCAGTCAAAGGAAATCTAGCACCCTTTTTGTGGCCACTGTAATCACTGCATGCACACGGTACATAGACATGCAAGTATAACACACACACATTTAAATAAACAATTTGTAAAACTAAAAATAGCTAGGAATAGTGGTGTACTCCTTTAATTCCTACACTCAAGAAGCTGCGGAGGGTGGATTTTATGATGTTTGGGCCAGCCTGGTCTATGTAGTGTGCCCTAGACCAGCCAAGGCCATGTAGAGAGACCCTGCCTCAAACAAACAAACAAAAAAGAATCATATAATATTATTCCTGTTTGAATAACTCTTATTCTTGGTTTCATTGCAACAGGGTATGAAAATTTCCAAAGAGCTAATGAGAAAGAATGAGAAGCAAAAGCTGCACGCTGTTAACGCTGAAGAGAGCACTATCATCCAGGAGAGGCTGACATCAGAAGAGTGCTCGAACGCGCTCTTGAACTTCGTGTCCCGGAAAGTAAAACTGTGAAGCCCACCACAGCAGCTAGACCCCTCAGAGGAAGTGTGCCGTGAGCTCTCGTTTTGGGGGCTTGAACAACATGCATTTCACTGTGTTTTTTTCTTAAGTAACATAGAAATTATGGTGAGAATGCCTCGGTCATGACAAATAAAAACTTCCATAAAACAAGCCTTAGGAATTTATGTAGGATATCCAGGAATAAATCTAACCTAGGAGGTCAGAGACCTCTACAATGGAAACTTTAGATGTCTGACCAAAGAGAGGGGAAAAAGCACTAGAAAATGGAAAGGCAAACTGGTCATGGATTGGTAGAATGAATATTTTAAAAATGACTATTCCACCAAAAACCACTTATAGATTCAGTGTTATCCCAGTCAAAATTCCCATTACTCATAGAAATAGAAAAAATGCTCTAAAATTCATATGGAGCCACAAAAAACCTCAGTTTAGCCAAAAATGAGCCAGAGCAAAAAGAGAAATGCTATTGAATTACCATTTCAGACCTCAATATATATCAGAAAGCCAAAGTAATAAAAACAATATGGTGTGAGCACAATGAGGACACGTATGTCAACGGAACAAACTCAAAGATTCAAACATGCGTATAGGTAACCGTAGCCATCTAATATTTGACAAATGTATCGAAAATATACACTGGAGAAAAGACGGTGTCTTCAAAATATGGTGCTGGAAAAACTGAATGCCCACTTGTAGAAGACTGAAATTAGACCTGTACCCATCCCTTCGCACAAAAACTAACTCCAAGTGGACCATGACACTGGAAAAACTGAATGCCCAGTTGTAGAAGACTGAAATTAGCCTTGAATGTGGAACTGAAACACGGAACTGCTAGAAAAAAATACAGGCGGTGCCATACATGATATAAATATTAGGGAAGGACTTTTTAAATCAGACTCCATTTGCCCCGGAATTGAGGTCAAAAATTGACAAATGGGGCCTCATAAAACTAGTTCAAACATGCTGGGTGGTGGTCGCTGCACTCGCCTTTAATTCCAGTACTCAGGAAGCAGAGGCAGGCAGATGTCTTTGAGTTTGAGGCCAGTCTGGTCTACAGAGGTAGCTCCAGGACAGCCAGGGCTGTTACACTGAGAAACCATGTCTCGAAAAACCAAACAAAAATAAAAAATTAAAAAAATTAAAACCCCAACTAGTTCAAACAATCTGGAAACCAGTGTGGAGAACCCTCAAAAGGCTAAAAATAAGTCTACCATATGATACAGTTTTACCACTCCTCAGAGTATGCCCAAGGGACTTGACAGCCTATTCCACAGATACTCAACCATGTTTATTGCTCCTCTGTTCACAGTGTCTACGAAATGGGGACAACATGTCTTAGTTGCTTTTCTACTGCTGTGAAGAGACGCCATGACTAGAGCAACTTACAGTTTGAGAGGGTATCCATGATCATCATGGTGGGTTGCATCACAACAGATAGTCAGGCATTATGCTGTATGTGTAGCTAAGAGGTTATATTCTGATCTTCAATTGGAGAGAGAGAAAGACAGAGAGAAAGAGAGATATTGGACTTGTCATGGGCATTTGAAATCTCAAAGCCCATCTTCCAACAAGGTCACACTCGTAATCTTCCAGAACAGTTCTACCAAATGTGAACCAGTTATTCAAATATATGAGCCCTTGGGAGCCATTTTTATTCAAACCATAAAACAGTCTAAACATCCTTCAACTAGCAGAGGATAATAAAAATGTGGTACACACATACTATGGAATACTATTCATCCATAAAGAAAAACAAAATCAAACTTTTCAGGCAAAGTAATGGAACTAGAAAAGGTCACTTCATGAGGTAAACCAGACCTAGAGAGACAAGCATCATATGTTCTTGCTAGTCTGTGATTCCTAGCTCCAAGTCTTCGGATGTGAGTATATAGCCTAGAGTAACCATAGAAACCAGGAAACTGAAAGGGGACCACTGGACCAATGGGAGTATATTAGGGTGCAAGTAATTTGAATGGGAAAATGAAAAAGCGGGGGTCTCAATTAGGAAAGGGGAGGAAAAAAAATACCAAAGAAGGAGAGGGGAGAGTAGAATAGCAGAAAGGATGTCTGAAAAAGTTGTAAGGAGCCATGTTACTTATTACGTAGTTACATAAAAAGACCCAGAACACATGTGAGTCTAGGTATATGAACATAGTTTAAATGAAACTTTTACACCTAAGCTGACAATTCATGTTCCTCCAAAAATCTGTAAATTACTTAACAAAGCCCTCAAAATAAGCATGAAGAACCTCCTTTTGAGATGTCCAAAAGACTTGCAAAATGTTATACATGATTGCGGTTGCCCTTGGTAGTTTCCCAGAAGTGGAAGGTGAGTCCCTATTGCCAAAGACGCCGTGTACTTCAGACACAGGGCACCGAGGATCCAAGTTGCACTTAACCTGAAAGCTGCCTCCCTGAGGACCAGCTATCATGGTACCAAAGATGCCATGAAAGGTTCCAGGAGAGGAGAGCAGACAATATTCCTACCCAGCTATGAAGCCTATGAAGCATAACAAAGACCAACATGTCATGATAACACTAAGAGCAGAGTTGTTCTCTTAAGAGTAGTAGAGATGCCTTGGCAGTAATCAACAGCTCTCTGGTTGGGCTCGGGGCCCACTCAACAAGAGAAAAACCGTGACTGGTACTGGAAACCTAAGCCATCTATCAAGGGTGAGTGAAGTCCTAGATCTCGAAGGTGAACCTACCATTGACAGCTTACTAACCAGTATAACACCTAAGCACATCCTAAATACTTACCCTTACATTCATAGATACATGTAGCCCTCACACCTCATCAGAGGAAGCTATCTTTGCAACAGACAGACACCTTCACAGAAAACTTCAACTGATCAAAGTACAGAGAATCAGAGGTCTTGTGGTACTTAGTGGCTGATACTCCCCCTATTGCTGAAGTCACACACCCACAAAACAATTCCTATATTTAAAGCTCAGGGGTAGTTGCAGAAGAGAAGGTGGAAAGACTAGAAGAGGCAGAGGAAAAGGAACTTTGCTGTAAGATTATGCCTCCTAGCAATGTCAAGAGAGGCTACGCCCATGAAGTCTTATCAACATGACTGCCTAAACAAGATATGAACACCAATGAACATGCTAAGAGAGAAGGGGAAAAGCTTATGGAGCCTCAATCCTAGACAGAACTAGGGAATGTTGAGAGTGGGAGAAATGGTTTTCCCTTCCCAATTGGTTATCCAATGTCAAGTAGTCAGCCCTGGTATCATATACACATGGGTAACATTATACAGACTGAACAGGTTGTGGTTACACATTCACACACACACACACACACACACGCACACACACATACACACACACATTATGAGTGAGTGATTGAATGAGTTAGTGAGTGTGTGTGTGTGTATGTGTATGTGTGTGTAAGAACAATTTTTAAAAAAGGTCATGAACTTGAGAGAGACGAGCAGTGCAAGGAAGGAATTGGACAAAGAAAAAGGAGGGGGAAATTATGTAATTATAATTTCAAAAAAAATTAAAATTACTTCAAAATTAAATCAGATTTTTGGCAATAGAAAGCCTTACATTTCTTGACATGAAACAATGCTGCCATGAGCACTGGAACAGAGTGCCTGTAGACATGGTCGGAAAAGCACTCACAGCCTTGCAAGCTGAGGTGATGTCTTTGAACACCACAACAGCACTTTGGCGCCCACAAGGAGTGACTGAGACAATTGTGCCTAGTGCAGACAGTCTTTGGATCACCGACTTGAGGTCCTCCGAGGGTTGCATGTTCTTTTTCGCCCACCTAGAAATGGAACAAATGGGAGGAAAACAAATAAGAATATTCATTGCCACCTCTCTCCCAGTACACACCTACACAAGCAGGGGACAGTGGATCGTTTCACTGGAAAAGCAATGTTCCCCATGCAGTGTTTTGTGAGGCACCTGTAAGCTGCCTAACCTTCTAACTTGACAAGGCCTTTCACGAGCTATTTGAAGCCCACAAAAACTGGCGTGGAGTTTTGCCTTTTAAAATAATGTTTCTGGTGGAGACCATTACAGAAAACCACCACTGTCAAAAATGCGGTGTTGCAAGGTCCAGTCCCAAATGACACATCTACAACACTACCCCGCAATGAAGGCTCAGGCGTCAGGGCGGAAGAAGGGGCGGGAAGACTGTAAGAATCAGAGAAACAGGGAATTTGCTGAGAGATTGTTGCTCCTTGAAATGTCAGAAGATACACATACCTGTGATGTTTCACAAAGATGTCTGCCTAAACATCTGAACAATGACACCACCATAGACATGCTAACACAGAAGGGGACAGGCAGCTCAGGAGATCTCAACCCAAGACAAAGAACTACAGTAAGCAGGAATGTTAACACACAGGGTTGTCTCTTCAAAGGCAGAGATGTGTAACTCTTTTTAATGCCCTTGTGATATCTGTGTGGCCAAGGCCACATCAGGTCCTCCTTAGAGCCTCATCTTGATCTTGATTGTCTCAGTCACTTTATAGAATCCATCTTTATGGAAGATGTCACTTGGACTTTTTAAAAGGAGTTTGTACGTAGTCATGTCATAAAGCTTTGTTGTACACATAGTATTGCAGTAATTATCACTGGGAAACCTTTTCATATTGTGCTATGCTTAAATATGCCTAAAGATAGACTACTTGGAGTCAGACTTCAGAAGTTAGAACCAACACTTGCTGCTTAGTCATGTTGAACTAAACTATCTTCCGGCCTCCCCTAGATTGTTGCTCTGCTGACTGTGATGGCCGCAGAGGCCCCTGCTTATTAGATCCATGCCATGAATTTGAAAGAGAGTAGAGAGGTATAAGGGATGGTTCGAAAGGAAGAGAGGGAAGGGGAAAATGATATAATTATATTATCTCAAAAAATAATAAAAATGTAAATGCCATTCATTTTTTTTCATTCAGCAGTTTCCAAGTAGCTAACTTATTAAAGCCTGTATATTTTTCTGTCTTAATTTTTATCACAATAATCTTAGTCTGAAGCATTCAGTTTTATGAAAATGTGAACAGAAATAACTATTAATGTTTATTGACAAGTTGCTAGTGCCTGCTGCCTGTCATATTTTATCCCTTGAAAATGATGCCAGGGAAATTATATGATCCAGTAATACCAATTGTTAGTATTTATCTAAAAGAAATGAAATCAGTTATCACTACCTATCTGGATTCTATATACTAGTCCTGTGTGAAATGTGATATTGTTCACACACACACACACACATACACACACACACACACACACACACACAAAACAACAAAAAGAAACAAGACGTGGACCATTTTTCTGACTTCTGACATAAACTTTTCTATGGCTTTTTAAATGTAATTAGCAACAATTTCAGTTGTATTTTTTGAGCTCTTTTTCTTAAGGTCTGATCTTTGAAGACTATTTTGCTCTTATGGATTTTCTTTCTCCCAGAAACTTTTGGCTACAAGTTTGTTTCCTTAGGGTCTGGGCTCCATTTCTAGGTTTTTTTCCTGGATTATTCCCCTTTTCTGCAGGATAGTTTTGTTCTCATCAGTTACTTTGAGGGCAGAAAGGCATTTTTCAGGACCTACCTTTTCGGCAGCCAGATAGCTAGCATCTGTCCAACACTGTGTGATTGTTTTTGGAATGTTGAAAATGGCACGCTCTACACAGCACAAGAAAATGGCTAGGAGGGATTCAGTGGCTGTCATTCCTGGTTGCAAATTCTGTTCACCAAGAGAGCATTCTAAGAATGACAGGACCTGGGCCCCACTCCTGAGATGGCAATTCACATAGTCTTTTGAGGCTCCAGCAGGCACAGAGTGATTGTGTGTGCAGGCAAGCAAAATGAATAATGACCTGGGACTCCACCTGGATTGGGTTATGCACACCTTCTCTTCCTCCTCCCCCTTCTTTTTGAAGGTGTATTTATTTTATTTATGTGGATGAGTGTTTTGCCCATGTGTATGCCTGGGATACTAGAAGGGTATTGGAGCCCCTGAGACTGGAGTTGTAAGTAATTATAACAGGTGGGTGCTGGGAATTGAAGCTGGGTCCTCTGCAAGAGCATATTCTGCTCTTAACCACTGAGCCATCTCTCCAGACCACCCCACTTCTTCTAATAATGCCACACATACTATGTACATGCACCCTCTCCAAACAATACATCTAGCAACCTTAAACCCCTACCTGCATCAGGCTACACGTACACTTCTCTCAAAACAACAGAATAGGTTTCGCCTCCCCTAACAACAATCAAATAGTTTCTATTCAAATATATTCCCAATGTATTTAGTTACAAAAGATGAGTAAGCTGGTCCAGCATGAATTAATTTTGATTGTGTATGCAGTAAGTCAAAACTATATCCTCAAGTAAATTTATAGAAAGAATCTCCTATTTATTATCCAATGTCTGTGCATAATTGGATGTGTATATAATTAGAATCAGATGCACTGTAGACAAGGACATGCACAGTAGAAAAATAATCATATGACCTAATCTATCAGTCATAATAGAAAAACACCCTTGGTACAGTCCTTAGTAACCAAACTCCTTCTCTTGAACCCTAAAAGAGAAGAGATGCAAACAATAACCAAAGCCCTTAACTATCTTCACTCATGGACTGTTGCTCGTGTATGTGTGTGTGTGTGTGTGTGTGTGTGTGTGTGTGTGTTTCTTTTGTAGTGTGTTCTGACTTATTCTATAGCTTTTCTCTGAATAAAATTTATGTGAGCCTTTATTTCAATTTTTTGAATAAGAGGCCAAGGACCTGGAAACATGTGACCCAGATCCCAACCCTGTAATACTCTGCCAGAGCCTCAGCTACTCCTCACTTGAGCATCATACCCAGCAACTCTTCACAATGAGAGAAGGACAACATGGTAACAAATTCTTGACTTCTTTATTTAAGCAATGCTCAGTTCCCACTAATTAGATAATTCTGCTTAATCTCTTAATTTCCATAGTGAGACCATTCTTATTAGACTATAAAATTAACTCCACTTAAGCACAGTTATAATTATACAAACACTGAGTTTATGGAATGGGATAGGGTTCTTTATAAAAATAGAGAAAGACATCCATCTATGTCTGTATCTAGTACCTATACATAGATACACATAGTTATCAACTAATAATGGTTCATGAAGGACCACAGGCACAGTGATGCTAGGATCACTATGGAACTGAAAAGTTCCTAGTGAGTCTTCGTTTTTTAGACATTCTAAAGTTGTAATAAATGCACCATGAGTTTGTGTTGAGGTAGGTGCCAACAAACCTACTATGCAGCCAGTGATACATAGCACATAAAATTATGTTCAGTACATAATACCTCACAATGATATGTTGTTAGCTTATGTATTTACAATGGTATATTTTTACCATTGGGCTAGAGTGTACATCTACTTATTAAAAAAACATTGCTATAGATCTGCTGCTATGCAACACCAGTAGCAGTCTCATAATATTGTGCTTCCTACCTCCTTCTGGCTAGGGTGCTTAATTAATTGCATACTAAGTATACTAACAACTTTGTGGTATTTTCATATGAGCATATAATCACTTTGATCATGCTTGTTTTTTTTTGTCTTTTGAGACAGGCTCTCACTATGTAACCCTGACTGTCCTGGAGCTTCCTATGCAGACCTATCTGATCTGAAACTCACAGAGATTCACTTACCTTTTTCTATCAAGTAATGGGAATAAAGATGTGTACCACCACACCTGAGAATGTTCACCTCCTTTATTTCCCCTTTTTATCCTCTATCCTAGATTCTTTTATATTCATTATATTCTCCCTTTTACTTTTATGTTTGATTCTTCCTGGCCAATTTCACATATAAAAGAAAATATGTATGCTGGTTAGTTTTATTGTCAACTCAACTTGATGCAACTTAGAATCACCTGGAAAGAGAGAACCTCAATCACCTAGATCAGATTGGCCTATGAAGCAAGTCTATGAGTGATTGTTGTATTAATTGATATAGGAGGGTACAGGCCACTGTGGGCAGCATCATTCCTTAGGCAGATAGACCTAGTCTGTATAGGAATGGTAGTTAAATATGAGCCTGAGAGGGGACAAACCAGAGATCAAGACAACAAGCAGCGTATCCCTATAATTTTGGTCTCTAGATTTCTGCCTTGAGTTCCTGCCTAACCTCACTCAGTGACTGATGATGACCTGGAAGCATAAGCCAAATAAACTAAAGTTCCTGTATGGATCATTTCTCCATCTTGTATTCAAGACTATTTTGCCACACTTTCCAAAAGAAAGAGAAAAATGAGCCCCAGAGCCCATGAATATAACACATTGAGTCAATGAATGCAGTTTACAATTATAATTTACATTCCATTTTCAGGAAGGATTTACAATATTATAAAAAGTGGGTTCTGGAATCCTGCCAAGTTCTCCAGCAGGGATAATACACCACCATCTGTGATTCTATATTCTTTGAAAATCTGTTTTACAGCATGCTATGGCTTTGGGGACTACTGATTTATTTACGTAACAAAATGGAAGATCTTTGTCAAAAGCCAATGTGACGTAGCATCTGACCCAATGACTACCCTCACTACATGCTATGGTTTAACTTTGGTCCCCAGAAAGTCATAAATTATGAAGGTGATTCTTCATGCCATGATGGTGGAGGTTTTAGTAAGAGGGATTCATGCCCAACTGATGGGACTAGGTTAACTCTCATCCTAACAGGACAAAACTAGTTTCATTACAGCTTGGGAAGATGTCTCCATCAATAGTGTTTGCTCTGTAAACACAGAGACCCAAGTTCAATTCCCAGCGCTCATATAAAAGCTGGGTGTGGCAAACACCTATAATCCCAGTGCTGGGGAGATGAAGACAGGCAGGTCCCTGGGTCACTGGTCAGTCACTCTGGCTAAGATAAAGAGTTACAGGTTTATGAGAGACTCTATCTCAAAAATAAGCTGGAGAGTGAGTGAGGAAGACATCTAACTTTGGCCTCTGGTTTGCACATACACACACAGAGACAGACAGACAGAGAAAGACAGAGACAGAGAGAGACACAGAAAGAGACACACACAGAGAGAAGATTGTTACTAAGAAAGGCTACCTTGTTTGCAGCTATCCTGCTTGCTTTCTCCCTGTCTTCCATGTTTCCCTACTTGCCCTTCCAGCTTCTACCATGTTTTAAAGCAGTGCCGGGCTCTTATCTTGGACTATCTATCATCTAGAGCCATGAGCCTAAATGGAGTTCTTTTCTTTGCAACTTACCCAGTCTCAAGTACTCTGCAACAGCAATAGAAAATCAATTAAGTTCTCGTAAGGGAAAGGCCTTGCCTTCTGTACAAGCGAAGATACAGATTCTAAATACTAAACACATTCGCCAGTGTTAAGTTGAAGGTTACTGTGGTTGGCTCAGTTTAACATTTACACATATTAAAGTACGCATTCTCACTGAAAGTTATACCTGCCAAAATTGAGCCTGCCAATTTTCCCCACCACATAAGATCTTACCAATGTCATTTTACAGACAAACAAGTGCAGGAGAGCCAGTAGTGCTACAAGCATCATTTAGACAAGGATGTTGTTCTTCTTGGTAATATTCTTCAGGGACACCTAGGCTTGCCTTCAAGAATGGATGCTCTCAAGGGTACCAGTTAAGTCACAAGAGAGTAAGGATGATAAGGTTTTCAAGTGTCTAGAAGGTCATGTTACTGGCCACCAGCTGATTTTTTGTGCTCTTATTTCTGAGCTTAGAAACCCCAAACAAGCAAATGAAACCCACAATTGAACAAAACAGACCACACTTTTATGGACGGCAGATGTGTGTTTGTAGAAGGAAATGTGTGAAGGTAAGTGTTCACTCTTGGGTGCTGATAGTCAAGCCACATTCCCATAGGTCATGCTAGGATGTTAAACAAGACAGGTCACTCCATTTGAAGGCAACATACTCCAAACAGCCTTCTAATGATGTTGAAATTTGATTTAAAAAATAGGCCTCCAAAAATGGTCACATAATCTTAATTTGTATATCTTAAAATAACTTTTACCCTTTAAAAGTTTAGTGTTGCTGTATTACCTTGAAAATGCCATGGTTCTAATGACCACTGTCCCCTTATAACATAATTTCAGTTTCTTTAGCTATGGGTTGTTCTCTTCTTTTTTGAGATTATAGTTTAATTAATTACATTATTTCTATCTTTCTTTTCCTCCCTCAAAACCCTTCCCATTCTCCTTTAAAATGAAGGTCTTTTTTTACTAATTGTTATTGCATACATATGTGTATTCCCAAATGTAACCTGTTCTGTCTGTATAATGTTACGTGTGTGTGTGTGTGTGTGTGTGTGTGTGTGTGTGTGTGTGTGTGTGTGTGTGTTTTCAGGCCTGACCGCTTGGCATTGGACAACCTATTGGTGTGCTCTTCCCTGGAGAATACCACCCCTCCCACTCCCAGCTTTCCTCAGTTGCTTGAATTCTTTGTATCGGGTTGAGGCCTTGTGTGCTTTTCTCTGTCCACCTTGGCATGTCCATTTGTGTCATCCTTGCTCAGTTCACATTTGGGCAGCCATGTTGGCGCGACTTTATGGGCATAGCTTCTGATATCACTAGGAGACACAATCACTAACTGTGGGATTTTAAATCTATCTGCCAAGGTCTGACACTGGGAACACCAGGCGACAAGTAGACAAGATTTGTTAACTAGGATGGTGAGCCCAGAGGATGTTTCTAGTACAGGCAACTTCATGGGCTGCACCTCTGTATGCTATCATCCTGACATCTGTTAAGATCAGAGAGGGCTCTGCTTTTATCCCGTCAGCCTGCTAACAGTCTTTGAATACTTACAACGAGCAAAGCACAGGTGACAGCTTGCACAGTGCAGTCAGCAATGGGGAAGCAGCAAACAGAAGTCATGGGCAGGGAGATGTACAAAATAAGGTGGCTTGCTGAGTAACCAGAGCTTAAAACTTGGAGTACCCCATCCCCTTTCTCACCCGCTATTCCTCACTGGTACTAACTACATAAGCTCCCAGCAGGGCTCCAGCTGCCACCTGTCTCCATGAAGGCCAGAGAGTACTTGAGTTGATCTTGTTCCTTGACTCTCTCCTTTCCCGGTGTAAACATCTGGCAGACTGGGGATAAAGCCAAGGGTCTGGTCCTTGGTCACGCTAATGGCGGTGCTTAGTGGATGGCTCCCTCTCCAGCAATCCTGATGCAGCCCTGCAGAGCTCTGCTCACTAGACCAGGAGGCGGCAGGCAGAGGTGACAGTGACACAGCACTCTTCCCACCTCCATGAGTTTGCTGGCACTGAGGGCTTCTTCAGTAAGGGATGTGGGAAAGTAGAAGCTGTGTACGCCTATGAAGGCAAGGCCCGTTTCCATATCCTCCATGTTTCATAAAGACCAAATGAAATCTTTTATGGGGTGGGAGGAGAATGAAGAGTTTCTGTGACCATTCTGTGTTTCTTTAAACATAAGCAGGAGACAAAAGCCCAAGAACCTACCTGGCAATGACTGTGCACATGGGTGGCTCATATGTGTTTTTTTTCCACATATGACATTTCTTCCAGTTGCCACTGATATTGTTGATAATTTTTCTTTTCCACGAAGGTATGTTGCTTGGCTTTGGAGTTAGACTAACCTCTCTTGGCAACTGATGTCTTGCTAGGACCTTTTCCAAGCCAGAGAATTCAGGATTCTCACCTGGTGGTAGAATAAGTATTAACATGATTCAGTGTTCATTTGTACCTCTGCACAGCAAGATTCTTTAAAGTCTTTGTGTGTGTGCCAGGAGCTAAGGATGGAACCCAGGGTCTCACATGTTAGGTATACCCCCAGCTGTCTTCTGGCAATTTAGTAATTACCTCTCAGCTCTGCCACCATTTTATCTCAGCAAGATTTCTTATCATCTTAGTCTAATAGATGCATTCACTAAAATTTCATGCATTAAGTGTACTAAGACCAGTGATAATATTGTTGGTTCCTTAAGTACAGTTTGCAGACTAATAGTAAGCTGTAATACCATTGTTATAAGTATTATTTTATTATTATCATGCATTTTGAAACTTCCCAGATGAATGAGTGGGGATTATAAACTTGCTTTTAATTTGGAGCTCCATCTTTCTGCTGTTTTGCCTAAGAATTGTTCTGCATTTGGAGATCCAATAACTGAGACTTGGGATTTAGACCTTTGTCTCCTACTGCTGGAGCTCTCTGGGTGGCCACAGCAGTGATGATGACATAATGTGGAACTGCCTTGAGAAGATAAGGTTTCCACCCTGTTATCAAAACTGGCAGACACAAAGAAGGAAGGATTATTCTGGCACATAGTTTAGAGGGCTCGATACACGATCACTTGATCCCTCAAGTTTGGGCAGAATATCATGACTGTAGGAACAAGTGCCATAAGAGAACTGTCTCCTCCATAGCTAACCAGGAACCAAAAAGCAAATCAGAAAGTTGCCAGTAATAATGTGTCCCTAAGTTACCTACTTCTTCCAGTTTGATTCCACTTACTAGGTCTCTGGAGTCACTCAAAATAGTGCCACCATCTGGGACCAAGCATTCAAACCATCAGTTTATGGAGGACGTTAGATCCACAGACCATACACCGACACAGCAGAAGATTCCAGAACCGCTTACATATGCCTGCCCTTCACATGAGCAAGGGAAAAGCTGAGAGAGAAAAAGGCAGACTCAGCACATCACCACTGCCTTCCCCTGGCTTCAGAGTCTCAGTCCACCAGAGCAGAGCGAAGTGGGAAGAATCTAAACACACCAAGAGTGGATTTCAAAGCTTCTATCAGAACTGATATTTCATTTGCAATATAACTCCTCAAAGCTATGCAATTCACCTGTAATTCAACTAAAGGTAGCAACAAAAGTCAATAGAATGGAGCAAAAGGAAGAGCTAAGGTAGGGCAGAGTAACAAAGTAGCTGGTTTGTGAAGTTCTGTGCTAAGTGGCTTAAATTTTGTGTGTGTTCCTTATGTAATGCGGAGTATATAATATAACTTGGATATATGGGTTTATTCATAATTCTCTGGATTAGGATGAAGGGATTAACTTGAATACAATCAATTTAGTTCCAACAGGTAAATGTGTATCAGCCCTCGCCTTCATTTGAACCAGTGTGTAAGTTTCTATTTTGTCTTCTAAGTTTTTGCCATCTACCAGTATCTTACAGTTATTCAAACAATTTAAGGTTGGGTTCAAGTACTGCAAATCAAATTCTCAACCATCCTGACCCAATTTAAGACCACCAGGCCACTCCAAACTACAAAAACTAGAGACTACTCGCTATATGGAGTGGCGTATGCCTATGGTCTCAGATACTTAGGAATCTGAAGCAAGAGGATGACTTGAACCCAGAAATTTCAGACCATCTTGGGCAACCTATCAAGACTCAATCTCAAAATAGCAATACTAAATAATAAAAAAATATATATCTACAATTACTTTAAGGGGAATAACCAAGTTCTTCCTAGCAAAAGGAGAAGGGAATAGCAGAGAATTGAAGCAAGGAATGAAGTTTGTAATCTGACCCTCACCTTGAAAGTTCTTGCACTAATCTCAACATCAAAACTACACCTTAATTTGTAACGAGGACACCTGTACATGGCTCATGGTCATCTTTCCACAGGAGTATTTTGGCAGGCAGTGGTGGCACATGCCTTTAACCCCAGCACTTAGAAAGCAGGTGGATCTCTGTGAGTTCGAGGATGACCTGGTCTACAGAGCGAGTTCCAGGACAGGCTCCAAAGTTATACAGGGAAACTCTGTTTCAAAACATCAAGAAAGAGAGAGAGAGAGAGCAAATGAACCCTACCCATGGGCAAATTCACAGCCCATTCTGAGATCATAGACTTATCAAACCATGATGTGACGTGGGTCTCATGAACTGATGGCACCCGCATTGTCAAGAAGTTAATGCCCACGACTACCAGAAGAAGATTCATAATGACATGCAAATATAGGCATTCTCATTTGCTCCCCCTCCCCACTTACATTTGATTTTGTCACTTTCACTTCTATAGGAATGAAGTCCTTCCACCATTTGATTCGGAAGCAACTTGTGAAGGTTAGAGAGAAGGTCGAATGTGTGACACAGGGTGTCGGGCTGGGCATAATTTTTCATCTTCTCATAGAGGTTTATGAATGAAGGATTGTTGTTGCCTGTTCCCATGATGGCCTGTTAAGTTAAACAGAAAACCAGATAGAGCACACGAAACATGCCGGCATGTCTTGTGACTGACTAGTCTTTGCCTCAGCTTGCTGCCACCTCCAGGAGGAGGTGATGGAAGAAGCTGTCTGGTCTCTGACTGATTTGCATTCTGAGCATCACAATGACCCAAGTATTGGCCTGGAACCCTCAGAACTTGTTCTGCACCTTCAAAGCAGAGAAAAGCTGCCTAGGGAAGGTATCTTGCCAAATAATTTAGAGATTTTTCCACAGAAATTCCAGTTTCCTGTCTGGATATGGATGAGTTCTAAGGAGAAAAAGTGAGTTTTCCTGAAAGGAAATCAATTGATGTGCACATAGCCCATGCTATCCTCCCCTTCTAGAGGCCTTGTACCTGGTGTGTGTATAATTAAGACTTCATAGACCTAGGAGGCCCCAAAGAGAGTGTTTACATCAGCACTGCTCCCTGTAGACCTAAGGAAGAGCTTTATGGTCCTAAACTAAGGAAATGTCCAGATTAATACAGGTAAGGGGATTGTCTGCTTTTTACTCTTCTTTTTCCAGATTGCTAAAAAAACAAACAAATAAAACCTCTTTAGTGTTAGTTTTTCTTCACTATAGGCCAAGAAGCAGAGGGAAAAACTAATACTAAATAACAACAAAGCCCCAAACTTCATAGCCCAGCTGGAGCAAATGAGAAGCAACCAAGAACCACTTCTCAGTTTGCAATGAAACTGCAAATAATAGCATGGTTATAGTAGCCCCTTGGTTATCAGTCCACCAGCCATACAGGGCACCAGAGTTCCCTATGCTTCTCAATGCTTGTTGAACTGGATTGCAAGCCACAATGCAAAATGGTGAGACCATGTGCCATACACTCTTGGTAGCCTAAACAGCTCTTGTTGGTTGGCTTTTAGCTGCACTGCAAAGTCTTGGGCAAAACCTTAAAATAACATGGCTGTACTCTATGGATCATTTATGTCCAGAGCAGGAAATGAGAAGTTCCACTTTTTTATCTTTAACTTTCAACCTAAAAGAGTGAAGACTTAAAAAAAAAAAGAAACAAATAAACCCATTTAAATGTATAGAACTAAAAGAACCACTTAAATGCAAAGTGTCTCTCAATATTGCATAAGAAGTTTTGGCTGAAGAAAGGAAATGACAGAGAAAGGAGGACAGGATATGATGACAACTGGAACACACACACCCTGGCTTGCTTCTTCTAAGCAAAGTTGAATGCATAGCTCTAAGCCTTCATTTTCATATATGGAAAAGGAAGAAACCATTTTAAAATGTCTTCTTTTACACTGTGTAAATTGACCTAAATTGTAACAAAATATAATGGGTCTGTATTTGGGGAACCATAAGGCCATGAAATAAAGGAATGGAGAAAGACTTACTACCCATCACAGGACAACATGGGTTATTTCCAAAGCAGCATCCCCCTAGAGCAAAACAAAACACATAGATTTCATTGGAAAAGCTGACACATAGTCATATAGAAAAGCACTTTAAGAATGGGCACATTCTTGAGCAAACTCTGTTTTGGTGTAGGAGGTTCTGTCCATGTGTTGCTTTCACTGGCTAATGAATAAAGAAACTGCTTTGGGTCTGATAGGGCAGAACTTAGGTAGGCAGAGAGTACAGAACTGAATGCTGGATGCTCTGGTAGGTCAGAGAGATGCCATGGATCTTCTACCTGAGATGGACGCTGGTTAGAATCTTGCCGGTAAGCCACAGTCATGTGGCGATACACAGATTAATAGAAATGGGTTAAATTAAGATGTAAGAATTAGCCAATAAGAAACTAGAGTTAATGGGCCAAGCGGTGTTTTAATAAATACAGTTTCTGTGTGGTTATTTTGGGTGTAAGCTAGCCAGGCAGCCGGGACAAACAAGGGACCCTCTCCTTGTAACATTTGGCACTTAAACATGGTCAACTAACTCCATGTAAAACCTGAGAGGGCTTGAAAAGGAATTCTAGACACAAATATAGAGTTTAACACAGCTTTTTGCTGTTTGCTGGCAGCATATGGCAGAGAGATTTTTCTGGCTCAGCAGCCTAAGCGGGAAAAAAGTGGCAGTTTCAAAATACCAGCTTTCTGGGCTATGCCACCAGCGCAACCTCTGTCTCTTGCGAGAGACAGAGCATTTGGATGGGTTTTGTGAGCAGATTGTTGCAGCTTGCTTGATGGCAACGTGGACCAGCTTTGTGCCTAGAAGTTGGTCAGTGTGCGTGGCTCAGAGATGCAAGCAGCTCTGCCATGCTGAAATGTGCAGAATGCGAGGAGGAACTACCATATTTACCATAATAACAGAGCTGCTGTTAGACTGGGCAGGCAAATAGGTGTTACTGTATTACCCTTACTAATGGCACAATTTAAGTTTATAAGAAGCGCTTAACATTTTAAGAAGTGCTCCTGGACAGTAAAGAATTACAGATTCACAATAGGACAGATTCAGACATAAACGATCTCTAAATGGGTCACAGTATTGGATAAATGTACATAGGCTTGGGAGAGAGAAGAGAAAGAGTATAGATAGTCATAAAATAAAGCTAATACTTAAAAAATGGTAAAGTCTTTAAAGAGACATAGTACAGATAATCGTAGATTAGAGAAAGTAAAGAAAAGTAAGCCACATAAAAATAGAAAATTCACAGAGAGTCTGGATTTTGTATATTATTGTGTTTTCTTTAAATTTTTTGACTGGGGAAGGGCTAAGTACAGAGAGACATTTCATTGTATGGGCTGCTAAGCTAAGCCAACATGTATATTATAAATGTATCTTGACTTCAGAGTTTGGGTCTAAGGATATGGTGCTTTGGAAAAGAGGTTTTTTGTTTGTTTTCACAGAAGATGACAACCTGTGGATTGCTTCTAGACCAATATGGTATGATAGACCATGCCCCCCTGAAAGGTTGCTGTGAACACCCTCAAATCATTATTACTTTGCTCAATTGCTGACTGAGATGAACCTAGCACACAGGATACACCATGAACGACATGATTAACAGCACCCCCATATAGCATGAAGCAGTTTGGAGAGAAAAAACTATGCCCATATTCCCAAATATTGTTTATAACTGTTTGTTTACATTTAAAGGGGGATATGATATAGATATAAATAATTTGCATTCGTATGAATCTTGCTCTATTGATACTAATTTAAGGACAATTTTGTTATATGTATATGTATTTCTGATCTTGATTAAAGTGTTGTGATTGCATAGTTCATTTAAAAATGTAATGTATAATTAAGAAATATAGGTTAATAGATAATCATCTATAATAGTCAAATTTGTAATCATGTTAGATTTTCTAGATTACATAGATATATTTTAGATGGATAGGAATTCTTCATATCTTTCAAAGACTACAGAATATGGCATTTAAAATGTTTTAATAACTTAGGACTTTTCATGACAATGAGATGCATCTGCTCCTGACAGCACCAGCTACATCAAGAGGAAGATGGACATCGAAGAGGCTCCTTATGGAGCTTGCTAGTCATTTGGGCAAGAAATTGCTCTTGCCTGGACTGCTTCACTGGACATGCAGTACCCACCAAGAGGTGACTGCTGAACTTGCCTAAAGGTGAGATGGTCCTTTGGGGTTCCTGCTTCATGAAAGAGTCTGCGAGACATTCTGTAGGACACAGAAGAAAGTGACTTAACTTTCTTTGAAATTTCCTGCTTCGTGGAAAAGTCTGCTAGATACTATGGGCCTGAAAGACAAAGATGAATGTCCCAATGGTACAGAAGAACATTGGGTGACTGTCCAGGCATCAAGATGTCTCTGTCATTTCTAGAGTTTTGGAAGCTTACAATGCACTTTCTGTTCACTTAGGTGATATTATATCCTTCTGGAGTCTTTGATGGAGTTGAAGAATTTATAGTTATAATTATAGATTTCCTTAGTTATGATAAAAGATAAAGTAGATATAAGTATTATAACTGTAATTCTTATTTAATACCTGTTTTGTTATATGTAACTTTACTATATTAAAGTTAAAGGCTTTTTTGTTTAAACGGAAAAGGGGAAATGGTGTAAGAGGTTCTTCTGTTTATATGTTGCTTTCATTGGCTAATGAATAAAGAAACTGCTTTGGGCCTGATAGGGAGAACTTAGGTAGGTGGAAAAGGCAGAACTAAATGCTGGGAGGAAGAAGGGCAGAGTCAAAGAGATACCATGGATCTTCTACCTGAGACGAACGCTTGTTAGAATTTTGCCAGTAAGCCACAGTCACATGGTGATACATGGATTAATAGAAATGGGTTAAATTAAGATGTAAGAATTAGCCAAT
Source organism: Myodes glareolus (assembly GCF_982192425.1). Taxonomy (NCBI): domain Eukaryota; kingdom Metazoa; phylum Chordata; class Mammalia; order Rodentia; family Cricetidae; genus Myodes; species Myodes glareolus. The sequence continues at coordinate 51,354,865 of NC_142039.1, read as the reverse complement.
AAAAAACTAGAGCTAATGGGCCAAGCAGTGTCTTAATAAACACAGCTTTTGTGTGATTATTTTGAGTGTGAGCTAGCTAGGCAGCCGGGACAAACAAGGGTCTCTCTCCTTGTAACACCGTTTAAGGTTATAATTCAGGAAGGAAAGATGACAGGCACATTTGCTCAGCTCAAGGTTGTGAACCACATGCTTGAAAGGTTAAAACTATGAACAAGAATGCATCTGGGCCTGTTGCCTAATAAACTTTGGGCTGAAAATAAAGGAAATGTCATGTTGAAGCTGTGTTGATATAGGAATTTGTTTCTAAAAGTTGCCTAACGGTAGTGACTAATAAAGTTTTGTTTGTTTTTTAGACAGGGTTTTATTATGTAGCCCTGGCTGGCCTGGAATTTCATATGTAGACCAGAAATGATGACCTCAAACTTGCAGAGATCTGCTTGCCTTTTCCTCATGAGAGTTAGGATTAAAGGTGTGCACAGCTATGCCTGACTAACAATATGCTCTGAAGTGTTACTCTAGGTAGACTTGATGGAATGTTCATAGGTAACTGACGCTTTGAACATTGACTGGAAACAGAAGTAGGTCATGATTAAAAGTTATTCCTGAAAAAATTGACTATTGATTATGAGAAAAACAAAATAGGAGCTGGAAAGATGGCTAAGTCATTATGGAGCACTTCATTTGCTGCTCTTACAGAGGACCCAGATTTGGTTCTCAGCACTCACATGGTAGCTTACAACCATTTGTAGTTCCAGTCCCAGGAGTTCCCACACCCTCTTTGAGCCTCTTCAGGCTCCAGGCATGGCACGTGTGGTGAATATACATATATGCAGGCAAAACATTCATACATATAAAATAATAAAAAAATTAAATAAAATAAAACCCTAAAAACAGAAGACAATATAAAGTGCTGGCAAGAGGGCAGAGAGATGGGAACTTTAAAATCCCCTTTTGTTGTGAGTAAAAATGGTAACTGGGACAATAGCCATTGAGAAAAACAGTACTGAGGTTCATTCAAAACTTTAAAAGCAGAGCTAGGGTAGAGCCAACCATTCCAATTCTGGGTAATTCAAAGGAAATAAGATTTTTATGATGACGAGACACCTGCATACCTCTGTTCTTCAAAGGACTGTGACAATAGCCAGCATATGGGGAGAATGCCTAGCTGACCACCCATCAACAGATAAATGGATAAAGAAAGAGTACATAGGCAGAGCCTGGTGGCCTTTAACCCCTGCGCTCAAGAAGCAGAAGCAGGCAGACCACTGTGAGTTCAATGCCAGCCTGATCCACACAGAGACCTGTGTCAAAAAGAAAAAGAACTGTCCATATACACATTAGAATACTGTTTCAGCCGTTCTGTTGTGAAACAGACCATCAGATGAATTTTCCTTTTGGCCTGGTTCTGATTTTCTACAATAAGTAAGACTTGTAGGAGCCATTGCCATTCGCTTTTTTTCTAAGCATACTGTGGTGGAAGGAACTTTGGGATGGGAACTCAGTGAGGTTGGAAGACTGGCCACATACTGCAGACTGCTAGCATGATGGTCTTGGTCCAAGCTTCTAGACAGAGTCCAGCCTGCATTTCTGAGTCCAGATGCAGCAAATGTTTGTGTTTTTAATCTTATTTCCAATTATTTCCCCCAATGAACAATGCCATGAGAATTCTGCTGTGCCCAGTGCCCTTGCCTTGCTGCATGAGGGTGAGTTGCCTTGCCACCAGACTTACTAAATAAATTGGTCCCGCAGCACGGGGCAGAACAGGGCAGCACCCAGGGTTGTTTTTTCTTCTCCTACAACTAGCTCTTAGGTAACGAGCAATTTCCTTTCTTTTTTGTTATTTCAAAGATGGCTCCTGTGTCTCCTGAGCACCTTCCGCTGCCAACAAGCCACAGCTGTGCGTTTGACAAGGCCAGCTGGCTCCCAGAAGGCAGAGTGTTCAGCAACGTTCAGAAAGAGAAGATCATCTCCAGGTTTCTCAAAGGAAGCGTCCTAAAGAGAGTATTTGGCTCGCAGCAGCTGAGGTGGGAGGGCTCCAACTCCCAGAAAGAGGATCCCAGCTCAGCATGTCCTAGTGCCAGAAAGTAAGTCCCTATTAAAAAGTAGACCCAAACTCAAAGTAAGCTTATCCCAGGCAGCCAGGAAAATAGATCCGTACCAGCATCCAGAGAACCAGAAGGCTTAGGCAGAAATGCAAACCCGGGGATCAAGTCCAGCCATAAGAGTGAAATAAAATAGGAAGCATGTGACTGAGAATGTGTTCCAAACACCAGCTGTAACACTGGCACAGGATGTGGGATTCACCAATGTGTGTGCTTCTCTCGTTTGAAAAATGTTTTTGTACCTCACTCCCATCCACCGTAGGAACAAGTAAATTTGAAAAAAAAATTTCTAGTATTTTTTTCTTTGGAATAAAATGGTAGCTTCCCAAGTAGGATCATATTGTTACGGAGGTAAACATTAAAGATTAATTTTGTTGGCGTTGCTTGCTTTGTTTTGTTTTTTCCAGACAGGGTCTCACCCTGTGGCTATGGCTGTCCTGGAACTTACTCTGTAGACCAGACTGGCCTTGACAACACAGAAATCCACCTACCTCTGCCAGGATTAAAGGCCTGCAGCACTACTCCAGGCAAAGGTTGAGTTTTGAAATAAAACTTTAAAGTAGAAAGTGAAAAAAGAAATCCTTCAAAGTGAAAACATTTTACTCATTTTTCTTTAAAAGGACCCATACAGACTCAAGAAAGCTAGGATAGTCATGATTAATGATCATAAAAGCAAAACCTGAATTTGGGAGAAAGAGAATCAGCTACTACCAAAAGGCGTAGATAGGGGGGATGAAATAAAATCAAATTATTAATCCAAAGCATATACTAATAGTATCTGTCTACCAGTGATCTGAGATGTTTCCCACTGGTCAAATATATTTTTTAAATTATGTATTCATTTTTTTGTGTGTACAGGTGTTTTGCCTTCAAGAATGTCTGTGAACCATCTGCATGTCTGATACTAAAAGAGGCCAAAAGAGGGCATTAAATCACCTGGGACTGTAGTAACAGACAGTCCTGAGCTGCCATGTGGGTGCTGAGAATCAAACCTGGGTCCTCTAACCCCTGATCAAGTATCTTATTTAAGCACCACAAAAATGCAAATTGTTAATTAGAAAATACTGGCTAACTTTGTGAAATTTGTTTACACAATCATTCTGAAGGAGATTCTGCGGTCATGTATACCTGAAAGATGAGTATCAAAATGTGAAAGGCACCGAGAGACAGGCAGAAAAGGAAATATTTTCCCTAGGGAATAACTGAGAAATATTGAGGTGCGTCCCACAATAGTATCGTTCTGTGGTCATTTTATCTCTGCCATAAGAAGAGAAGCCAAGGTGGGCTTACTGAACACTCAAACTCCTAACCCAAGGTTTGCTATCATTTCCTCTGATTCAAACCTCTGCCGGGGACTGGAGAGATGGCTCGGCAGTTAAGAGCATATATTGTTCCTGAAGAGGACCTAAGTTCTATTTCCAGCACCCACATCAGGAAGCTCCACAACAACTTGTAACTCCAACTACAGGGAATCTGACAGTCCTTTGACCTCCTCAGAAACATAAGTAAAATAATAACAAACCTTCTCTTCTGTAGTTTGTAGAAAAGATTGGCAAACACTACGAGACAGAGAACATTCACCTTATTCTAGTTCAGTTTCAAAAACACGTTTCCCTCTGTACTAACTAGAAAGGTGCAAATTTAAACTAAGGCCATCTTGAAACTATGTCTAAGAACTGAATGCCGGCCATGGCCTTGAGGGCAGGTACATTCTCTTTGGCCAATGGTGGATACTAATGCTAGGTCTGATCTACTAAGAAAATGGCCTACTATCTAACTTCCCCAGTGTGGACTAGAGTCAAATCAGAACCAAGGGATTGGAGAAGGGATCATACTTTTAGTTGCTTTCTTATACTTAACTACTTATACTTACCTATAATCATTCACATTTAGTGACAAAGGAAAAGAGAGCCATGATTTTGATGTCATCAAAGCATGGAAGGAAAAGCCTTTGAGTAGGGATGGTAGTGGGAAAGAGAGGCTGTTGAGGTGAGGCTGTGCCACAGAGGAAAACAGAGACTCTTAGAGGATGTACAAACCTCAGAGTGATTCTTAGGAACCTGGAAGATGAAAGGAAAAGGCAGAACCAGAGACATTAAACAAGGAAGTTGAAACCAAGTAAGCCAGATACATAAATGTGGCATACGCACAACACACAACTGTGCACATATAATTTCTGTTTCCAGAGGAGACAGAAGAAAAATTCCCAGCTACATATACCCTAGGAGTGATTGGCTGGGAGTTATGGCCCCCAATTCACAATTTTTCAAGGTAACTGTAAATTGAAAACCGCCTCTTAATATATTTACAGCTCTTATTTCTCAGTTACAAATTAGGACAACTAGAAGTAACTGCTTCATTGAGTTGAATATTAAATAGGTAATTCATATAAAATGTTCAGCAGTATGGTTGGCACCCTTAATATACCATGCACGCCGGCAATTATTGTTGGACAGTAATTCAGTTAATCCAAGCACTTTATGAGTGCCTACTATATGCCAGATATTCTGCTAGATTGAATAAGGGTTGATTTTGTCTTCAAAATGTAGAAAAGATATTTTTTATATCTTTTGATGAAAAATTATCACATTAATAAATGACTTAAGCAAGCCACTATAATACAACCCAGACTAGCAGTCTCAGGTGAATAGATAGCTGAGGGTCAATAGTTAGCTGTTTATTCTTCCTCAGCAGTTGACTCCAATTCAAACCTGCAGGTTAGAACAAAACAGGAGAACTGGTAAAAGGGAGAGTTGGGAAAAATTGTGAAAATATCTAATGTGACTAATATGTATAAGGAGTTAGAGAGGAAAGGTGGAAACACCACTTTAAGCTGTACTGAAGAATTAAAATTTCCTTCTTCAAGCCTTGGGAGAGCATCTGACGAGCTATATGTCAGAGCTACTATGGGAGACAGGAAACAGCCTGGAGGAGGCTAGACCTCCCAGAAGCCTGCGGGGAATGAGTCTTTCTCTTCATCACTTGATTGTGCCCCCACGATGGGGTCCAAGCAGTTTTAAGTAGGGTTGGTCACATAATGGACTCAGCAGACCAGGCCCTTTCCCTCACTGCTGGGCATAAACGGATGATTTTTAAGGCCAACAAGTAAACAGGCTCATAAACAAGACCGCCAGCTGTACAAAGGGTAAACATAAAAGGTTATGAAATAGGGTAAGGTGGTCAGGAAGGGCTTCTCTAAACCTTTCTGGGAAAACAGACTAAGTGCAGAGGAAGGAGACAGACATTTATTGGGCGGGGTTGGGGAGTCATCAAAGATCTTCAAAGCTCTTGAAATTATTTTCAGTGTTTGTTATGTATGTTTTTCTAGAAGATAAAAGGGCAGTGCTCCCAACCATAAAAGAGCCAGTGTATTTCTATGCTTGTTGAACCTTTTGGAATTTGAGTCTAGAGCCTGGTGTTCAATCAGACTAAGTATTGTCAACAAACAATTTTTAAAAATCTCCTCCAAGCTGGACATGGTGACACAACTCTTTAATCCAAGCACTCAGCAGCTTGGAAGGCAGAGATCTCTCTGAGTTTGAGGCCAGCCTGGTCTACACAGCAGGTTCCAGACTACCCAGGACTACAGAGAGGAAACCCTGTCTCAAAACCAAAACAAACAAAACCCCTCAAATGTCATTACTTTATTATACTGGCATTTTTAATAGTCATTTACTTATATAGAGAATGGCTCTTAAAATTTTTTTCTATACCAAACTGTTCTGAAAAAAGGCACTTACTTATATGTGTGTAAGTTCTAATTATACTATATAAAATTTATATATATATATATTATTTACCTCTTTTCCACTTAATTTGTAGAGGTGGCAGGAGATGCTCATTCGGGGTTACAAAACTGGACTCTTATAACATAAATGTATCCTAGACAGGCTAGGTATATTGGAATAGAGGTCTGTGAACCAGGACCTGGGTATCACAGGCCTACTGGCCACTTCAAGAGTCCTCAGCCACACCCAGAGAAGGCCTGTGGAGCCTCACCAGGGCCAAGAAGACCCACAGGTCGCTAGGAAGCCCAGAACCTAGGGAAGGAAAGTAACGAAGGAATGCCCAGGGAAGCCCTAAAGAGCCTAAAATGTTCCCAAAATTGGGGGCCCGGGAAGGACCAGGAATGATCAAAAAGACTCCAGGAGTTTCCCAGAGGGCTAAGAAGGACTAGTAAGGCCCGGATGGATCTTGGGGAAGGCAGTGGGGAGCAGGGGCCCCACAGGGGTAGGGCACTGGGGATGTCAGATTGGCTGGACCGCCTGCAGGGCACCTGGGGCTTGGGACAGCGCCCCTGCGGGCCTGGAGTCCCCCCAAGAGGCTCGGGGCTGGGTGGAACATGGAGCGGCGGGGACAGCCGCGCTCCGAGCTCCGAAGTAGTTGCTGGGCGACGCGTCCTCGCCCGGCCTGGCCCGGGTGCGACCCCGCCGGGGGCGCCCGTGGCCCGCAGCCGCCTCTCTCCCTGTCCTCCCGCCGCAGGAAAGCCGAGGCCCAGCCGGCTCCCGCCGAGCTGTTGGCGCAGCACGAGGAGGAACCCGCACCCCGGGCAGGAGGCGAGGAAGAAGACGCCGGCCAGGACACGTGGGTCTTCGAGGCGGATGAGTAAGAGCCCAAGCCACCCTCAGGGTCTCCCTGACGTCCCGGGCCACTAAGCCTGGTAGAGTCAGGAGTAGAGGGTGACCCGCCTCTCCTACCCACGGGAAGCTAAGGCTGCAAACCCTGGAATGGAGGTCACAGAAGGTAGCATTGTTTCCAGCTCTTCCTCCGGGTGTGGTGCCTTACTGGGGGTACACATCTGAGTGATCCCAAAGACGCCCCTGCTTCTTAGCAGTCTGCTGCTTTCTGTACTTTTCAGCCCCAGAGTCCTGGATGTGTATTGCAATGGATCAGGTAGTTCGTTGGTTCTTAAACTACCTGAGCTATACATATTCCCTGGAGATAATACTTTGTAAACCATTAGTAGATCTACTGGCTACTACAGTAGTTTGTAATTTTTCTAATTGTCCGGACCTTACTTATTCCAGTGATTGCATTAATGTATAACTCTCTATCAAATATGTTTATCTTAAATACTACCGGGGGATTTTAGAAACCAAATAGTTTGGGATTGGAAAATACCTGGCCCTCTGAGCTTTTTAGGGAAATAGGCTATGCATGAGATTCTTGCCCTGCCTATGTGTAAAGGTTAGTTTTGCTTTCAGGTGGGCACATTTCGTTTTGAGTGATTAAAAGCAGGCTTGGGATCTGTTTTTAAATTTGAGATAACTCACTGTATTTGTTTTTCCCCAAATTGTCTACATAGTCTTATCTGACCTCAAACCTCTGGCTTTTGTTGCCTAATATCCAACCAACTAGATCTTGCCATTTAGTTTTGTCTGCCTGGTGTCGATCTGGCTTGCCATGGTCTCTGATGTTACCTGGTTGCTGTCTGTGCTTTCTAGACTTTTTGTGGTTGGTAGGGTGCTGCTGCTCCTGGGATTAGAACTCAAGGGTTTTGACTTTGAGCTATACTTCTAGCCCTTCTAAGCCATTTCCTTAACAAAACTTCTTTGTATAAAAATGAAAAACCTTCCCCTAAGTGTGCCTGATCTACAACATACAGGACTTCAAGGGAACAGACAAGCAGCTCCAGCAAAATGGGAAGAAAAAGCAACGAGAACTGCGGCACCAACCCGCATGTGTCAAGCATCTCTCGGGAGGTACGGCAGTGCTCTTGAGATTGCGGCCTTGGACCGCAGGAACAGGGCTCCAGAGTCCTCCTGTGAGAATAACGCTCTGCTTCTGCAGTTGGTTCTGTGTATAAGCATCCCTTTCTCATTTCAATATAAGGATATGTTTTTCTCACATGTGACATTTCAGATACCACTGTCCCAAGAATACATAGCCCAAAGAAGCTTGAGCATCCCCTGGTCTCTTCAAAATCCCAATAGCTGGTTTTCACCTTCGTCTTTTTAAAGGGAAATTGTCTTCTTTATTTGTATGAATATGTGTATTTTGCCTGCATGTATGTCTGTGCACATGCATGCAGTGCCTATGGAGGTCAGAAGAGGGTGACAGACAATAGTAAGGTAGGAGTTAAACCCAGGTTCCCTGGGAGAGCAGTCAGTGGTCTTAACCCTGAGTCAACTCATGGGCCTCTCACCTTCATCTTCCTAAGTAAGAATCTGTAGTATTTTCCCAGTGCTTAAGGCCAAATACAAACCTTAAGCATGATACCAAAGTGTTCTAATACTGAGTTACACCCTCAACCTTCAACTTTTCTGAAAGCCCCCTTTCAGGTGATTCTCACGGAGATTGACCTTATTTATATTACTCCAGCAGCACAGAAGTATTAATTTTGTTTTCAATATCTTTAAAGATGGATAATCTGCAGCCTCCTTTACACACCCAAGTACCCAGAGAAACCTCTTTGTGGGCACATTAAATCTTCACACGGAATGAGGTGTATTTCCTCTTCCGCAGCCCAGAGGCGCTGTCTGTAATACCTAACACTGCATTTGCTTAGAGATTCAGCCACAAAGGTTTGTCTTGGCTGGAGCGCCTTGCCAGTCTTTTCCAGAAGGAAGTATTGGAGTCACCTTCTACACACGCCCTAGCTTTCTTCTGGAACATCAGGCCAGTAGTAGATATTGGTACTTTCCACCGATTTCTGGCTTTTTTTAGAATATTTTCCACATGCTCCCTAACACCTGAAATCCAGAGCTGCTTAGCATTGACTATACCACAAGGAAGTGAGCTTTTTCCGTGGTCGGTGGTCGATGCTGTAGGCTGTGCACTCGGTGCACAATGCTTGGCGGATGAACCATCACGTACCAGTGGAACACTGACTAGGGTGTTTCGTTATATTTTAGAAATCAGAATTGAAAACCCATGTGCCACTCTTTATAACAAACCATGTATTGTAAACACCTTTCCATTCCCCCTCAAACAAGCTGGTAATGGTTGGGTAAGAGGTGGCCGCGCGCTCCACAGAGATGTGCTGATTGCCTCTGCAGAGAAGGCAGAGAGGGTGCTTACTCTCCGTCAGCCTTTGCCGGAGAATGTGTAAAGTGGTGTACTAGGGCTTTGAAACACCAATACAAACTCTATTCTTTAAAATGAATATTGTTTTAGAATCTCTCTCCGTGGAACTTGGATTCAGAAGAGACCTTTGATGAAAATGAAGACCTTTCACCTGGGAAGGATGGTGCGGCAGGTAGTGGGAAGCCCTGGACGTGTATGTCATACCACAAGAATTGCACAGATTAAAGGATTTAAACTCTTAACCTACTTTATATAACTATTAATTGACATTTTTCTTATACATTCTTTCAGGCAAAACTAACAAGGTAAGAATGTTTGGCTTAAAGTAACTCATAAAGCATACTACTGGAAAACTATTTGCATGCTCTTTCAGACTTCTTTCTCAGATCTAAACTTGAAATTTTATTTCTGGAGAGTTAAAATCTTTGTCATTTTACAGGGTTATAAATTGGTGATTAAATTACTATTTTGGATGGGTCTGGTCATACAGGCCTGAGATCCAGGTACCTGGGAGGTGTGGGCACAGAGGGATGTCTGCAGCACAGTTAGTTCAGGATTTGATTGTGCTACTGAGAGAAATGAAAATGTGACTGAAGATTCAGCTGAGTGGGAAAGTGCTTGCTTAGCATGCATGGGCTAAGTATCAACCCCCAGTATCACAAAAGAACGAAAACTAAGGATTCCCCTTTAACTTTTTGCAGTATGACAATGTAAACTGAACTTGGCTGTAATAAATATAGTTTTCTAGTGATTATCAAAAGGAGAGTAATGTGTGCCCTTAAAATGTCTTGAAACATTTGAAATGTTTGCTAGCCTCCTTCGTGGTGAAAATAATCTTTCCGTGTACCCTGTATATCAACATGTGAAATATTTAACTGTAAAAGTAATATTAATGGTATCTAAGTCTCATTAATTAACCGTGCGGAAACAGCAGAAAGTTGGGAGGACACTGGACTTTATTAGAGCATGAATTGCAAGCAGGGCTGTGTTGTATTCAAGTCTCCTGCTGCCTTGCAGAACCACCTAGGCACCCCGGCAGAACAGCTGGTGCTGCAGCTGACCGTGTCGGAGCATGCTCACAGTAGAGTGCAGGTGCGATTTCTTCCCCACACTCTTCGGTCGCTGCTGGTAAAGTTCTCAGAGCTCTTAAACACTGTCTGTACTCTTTGTGTTAGCAGAACAGTAACCAAGGGGTGTTTCAGCTATGGAATTCTCCTGTCAAAAAAGGAAGTACCTTGGATAGCAGGTAAGAAAAGTGTCTACATATTGGGGTGTTTTTTTTTTTGATTTTTGTTTGTTTGTTTGTTTTTTGAGATAGAGTCTTACTGTGTAGGCCTGGCTGCCCAGAGGATTAACCCCAAGTGCTGGGATTAAAGACATGTGCTACCAAACCTAGCAGAAAATAAACTTTTAATAATCCACTGAAGTCAATTTAAATACTTGTTAACTGTTTGAGATAGAAAGATCAAACACAATCAGGATGAAAGATATCCTGTGCAAGTAGTAGGGAATAACAGAAAGCCACTCTGAAAAAGCTCAGTGTATGTGTACTGAACCCTTACAGTGAGGCTTAGATGGAGCCAACTGGGCCTCTCATTGGAGGGAAAGGCAATGTGGCTACAACCAAGATGACACGGAATCATAGGGACTAGTCCTCATGGAATGGCGGAGCTGAAGGTGATGGGCAAACCTACTTTTACCAGAAAGAACTCTTCTGGGAACAAGAATTTCAGGTTAAAGGTCAAATGAAGGGCACTGCATTTCAGCAGAGCAAGCGCCCAGTGTGGGAGCGCACTGCAATGGTTAAGGCAATCGCCCCTCTCCACCAGTGAGTGCGGAAATTAGAGTGTGATGTGGCATAACCAGAGAATGTGGTTAGTAGCCATGCTTTAGATACAAATGTGGTTAGTAGCCATGCTTTAGATACTGTGTAGGCTTTTGCTGTAGAGGTAGGAGTTTGGTATCAGTGAAGGATTTTAGAGCAGTTTAAGTATTATTTTAAGTAGTTTTCTCCTCAGCCTAGCAACAAGTAAAGAAAGTGATGAAGTAGCAATAACTAACCTTTAGTTTGCAGAAGCATTTAGAGTTCAGCCTTGAGAAAGTCCTGCTTCCCAGAGCGGCCCTGAGATGCACTCTGAGAAGATACCCTCTCCAGGCTGCTGTCTCATTGGTGCAGAAGGCCTTGCCTTCTAATGTTCCTCTCCTACTGTACTGCGTGGGCTCCTGCCTGTTAGTCACCTAAATTTCAAATCATTTTCCTGTGGTGTTTCATAGGCAAGGTGGCATTCCCAGGCCTTAGCTAAGTGACCGTTTTAATCACTTTCGCTACAAATAAGTCTTTTTCAAAGACTTAGATTGTTGTTTTTATTAAATATTGAACCTAAAAGAACTAAGAAGCCTTTGAGACTACACGTCAAGTAGGTGCATCAAACCTTTCAATATTAGTATTTCTAATTATCTCCCACCCCTGCCCACGTGTGTATGTGTGTCTGTCGCTGCTGTCCAGGCTAGACTTGAATGCTTAGGCTCAAGCTGTCTGAATGCCTGGTTTTCCCACGTAGCTAAGTCTACAGGTAGGCATTGTTGCTACCTGCTCTCTAGCTAGCTTTAAAACAAGCAAACATCCAAACACAAAACAAAACCTAATTAGAAACCCAGTGTTCTTTGGTCTGGGTCCCCCAACTCCTGTTTTCTATATTATTTTTCCAGTATCGTTTTAATCTAATGTCTAGACAATTACCAGGGACTACATCTGGGATAAATTTTATTTGACAGATACAGCTGAGTTCATTATTTGCTAAAATAATTTTTTTTAAAAAATCACAGAGTTTAACTTTGAAGTCTTTATTCACTGTAATTTCAATGCTACTCAAAGCTACAGGTAGTCAATTCTCTGGTGTCCTATTCTTAGCCACTTAGCCACTTTAAGTGCATACACATAGCAACAGTTAACCATTTTAAATCATCATCATGGGCTTAATTGTACTTTCACAAAAAGTTGCCCATCAGTTTTTTAGAGTATACCTTAAGACATTTATGTAGTTGCATCAAATTCAAATATCCTTAGAAACTAACATTTTAGAGGTCGCTATGTGCATGAATGCTATTGGAAACTAAACATTAACCTATCTTTGATAAAGATTACTAATATTATTTTTAGAGTATTTTGCCTTCATGTATGTATTGAATGTCTGGTGTCCATGAAGGTAAGAAGAGGGCATTGGGTCCACTGGAACTACAATTATCAATGATTGTGAGCCACCATGTGGGAACTGGAAACTGAGAACCCAGGTCCTCTACAAGAGCAAGTACTCTTAATTGCTGAATCATCTCTCCAGCCTCCTTATTTAGTAGTAGTAATTTAATTCTACTCAAGAAGCCTCTGGTTAATTCTTTTTTCCTTTAAGGGAATTTAAAAAATCTTCAGCAGAAACTGGCTTCAGTGTCGCCAACAGTGCCAGGCTCTTCTCTCTAAACCACTCGTTAACAAGTGGTCCGTGTTTGACAGACAGCAAGCAAGCCAGTCCTCACCCTGGTCAGTTCCTGCCAGCAGGTCTCTGCTGGCCCTATGCGGATGGGGACTTCCTTAAAGACAGAAGTGAGTTCCATCTTAGCTCCCACTCCACTATGGAAAACAGCAATAGCGACTCTGGATCTGCTTTCAGTTGGAATTTAAAATACAGAAACCTCAGTGTGGAAGAAAATGTCACAGATGAAAGTGACCTCTCAGAAAATGAGAAAAGGAATGACTATTTGCTCAGCTATTTTAAAAAGATGGACCTGAACTTAAAGCCAGAAACAATAGAACACGTGGAGAGATCCTTCACAGAGGAAGCCAGCGAAGCGGCTGTCTACGCGGACTTTCTCCCTGCTCCTTTCAACACTCTGGACTTGCACAGATTTGCTATCTCAAAATGTGAGAGCTGGAAGGCCGCCGTCCACCCTCCAGAAAGCTCCATTGAGCGGTTAATACTTCGTTTATTGGAACTGGAACGATTACAACATATGACCATACAAAGAGAGAAGCCAAGGCTACAGAGCACTTTCTCAATATTTTCCATGGCAGAACGACCTTCTTCCTCTAAAACCATTGCACTGAAAGCCAGGCCACCGAAGTTTCCTGACACATCGATTCTACAGACCTCTAGTGGAGACAGAAGCAGAGACAAGAGAAAAAACAATTCCTGTTCCGGAAAGCCAGAACAAAATGTTTCTAAATGGAACTGGAACGGTGCCGGCAAATGTAAGTCGAACTCTAGACCACTGCTAAAATGTTCATCCACTGCAAAACAGTGTGCTGCTGCTCTCGATGACTTTAAGAATCCCAAAATCTCCATTTTAAACCCTTGCCAGGAACTCCCACCCAAGCCTGCTACTGCCCAAGCAACTCAATCACTGGCCAAAGTGATCTCAACAAAATGTCTCCCTCCGCGGTCCCCGGTGCCAGTTTCTCCCATACCCCTGTCTTTTCCAGAAAATCCAAAGGAGGAATGTAAGGCGCCAAAAGCCAAAAGGAAACTTCACCGGAAAAGCATACTACTGAATAAAGCTTTCCACACTCAGAAGCAAAACTGCCTATCGCCTTCCCTTATAGCCAGAGGCAAGTGCTCACCCACTGACCAAAAATAGCTTCCGTCCATCTCAGTGTGAGTAAATCTATTCCGTGAAACCCATCAAAAATATGGTTCATCATTGAGAAACAGGTACTAGAAATAAAAACCACCCCACCTTGACAAAATGACTTCTCGATATGCTATGGGATAGAACTTGTGACGTCACTGCCGTCTCTACATGTGGTCAAGGGCTTCCTCACTGACATACTGACGATCCTTTGTATGTTATACGTCCAAGAAATGTCTCACTTCGTAAAGCAAATTATTCAGAAGACTGGTTTTTTTGTGATTGTTTTCCAATATGATTCCATCATCAATAAATGGTACAGTTGACTTATTCGGTTGCAGTTATTGTCTTATTCTAACATACAGCCAGGTAAGAGTTGCAGTTCTCTGAAGTGATTGTCTTAGTTCTCCCTGTAAGTGTTCCAGCTCTGAAAGGAGAGGTATTCCGGCAGTTGGGTGTCAAGGAATATCACAAAGTCACACTGCACGACAAACCTCACCTGAGAGGGTGAGGGAAACACACGGGAAAAACACGGGAAGGTGGCTGCCTCTTCCTAAGAGAGAAGCATCCCAGAACAGAGCAGGAGACAGACTTTATATAGGGTTTCCTGGGGACAGAACTTTCTAGGGTGACTTAGGATTGGTGGGATTTTATTGCTGGATCTTGGGACAAGCTCAGGGATTGGTTAGATTTTGTAGCCTGATCTTGGGTTTTTTACTCTGTAGAGTAGAGCTTTGCTGCCTGCATCTCAAGGGACTGGGTCCAGTCATTATGGCCCTTAGAGTGTTCTGTGGGCAGAGCCTAGTGGTTGGAGGTCCTCGGCAGCAGGACCTGGCCGCCTGAGTGCCTCAAGCGGCTTACATTTCCCCCTTTTTTGTTTACTGTTGATAAAAACATCAGAAGTCGGAAAGGAGGGGTGGGGGTGACATTCTCATTAGACTATTTCCTGTTGAATAGGGACATTGAAGACCTTAGGGCAAACTTGATCTTCACCACAAGGCTAATATCAGAGAATTGCAGGTCTCTGGCTCCATAGCTAGGAGTCAGTAATAGCAACTGATTAAAAGTCTGATTAGAAATTTTTTAGATCTGTTGTTGAAGAAATCTAGAGAAGAAGTTTAGAAGGAAGGGTACAGATAGCTGGAATAAAAATGGAGAAGGGTTGAGAAGGGTAGTATCCTGTTTCATATTGGACTGTCAATGATCCACTGGCCAGAAGCACTGAGCTGTTTCTTACTTTTTTAGAGATCTGTCTGGAGTTGTCAGATCTTGTCTTTTACTATACGTGACTGGTTGACATAGAAGCAACATTCCTGCCTGAGGAAGGAACCAAGAGCACACCTCTCTATGTTATTAGTACATCTAATCCTTGCCAATTTTGTAGTACCGGGTCGGCCAGTGAGTCCATTTGGCCCAGGAGGGTAAGGATGGTCTAAGTCACTCATTGGAGATCTTGGATGAACTCAGAGGAAAACTGGTGGTGAACAGCTATGGAAGTCGCCAGCCCCACTGTTCCAGCAGTATTGCCCATGACCATGCCCCGGACTGCTAGCACCTGAACCACTCGTTAGTCATGCTGTGCTTCTATAACCCTGTGATGAGATTCAGTAAGGCTTCTTCACTTAGTACCATCCCTAGTTTTAGAAAAAGGAACACCAGGGCACAAGTCCCCAACCACCCAGCAGGTAGACAGTGATAAACTTGAGTATCTCAGAGAATCGAGGCACTGGAACTGTTTGGGCATAGAGGCTGCGTGGTAGACTAAAGATTAAGATATTATTGCAGTCTACGGAATCCAGGGTGCCCATAAAGCATGTTTCTGAAGACTTGAAGCAATCTGTGTGGTGATAGTGTGTGTGTGTGTGTGTGTGTGTGTGTGTGTGTGTGTGTGTGTTTAACAAATAAAGATTGTCTGAAGATCTGAGTGTGGAGCTAGGCACACTAGTTAGCCAAAGTGGCTAGGCAGTGGTGGCGCACACCTTTAATCCCAGCACTCGGGAAACAGAGGCAGATGGATCTCTGTGAGTTCAAGGCCACCCTGGGCTACACGAGATTGAATCAGTCTAAAAGAGAAACAGAGCCAAGTGGTGGTGGCTCACACCTCGAATCCCAGCACTAGGGAGGTGGAGACAGGAAATGATATGGCTGGGTGGAAAAAGGAATATAAGGCGGGTGGAGACAGGAGCTCAGGATTCAGCCTGAGGTTTCATAGAGAAGGCATTTAGTTTGATTTCTAAAGACAGGATCTCTTCTTCAGTCTGAGGATTCCGTAGAGGCCGCTGAGCACACTGTTAGTGACTGGCTGCTCTGCTTTTCTCACCTTTCAGTTTTAACCTCCTAATGTCTGACTCTGGGTGTTTATTATTAAGACCAATTAGAATTCGCTCTACAGTCTGTGATAGCAAGAAGAGAGATGTGGGTGGTAGTGGTATTTGCCTCAGAGTAGTTAAGAAGTGGTGAGGTAAGAGCACAGTAGTCCAACGGGTGAGGCCATGAATGGTGCTTGTGAGTTTGATCCGGGAGGGACACACAAGCAGCGTTCTCCAAAGTGGCCAGACAGTAAGTTATTCGGTAGCTAATACGTGGAAGGTAAGGTCTGAAAGAAGAGATGAAGTGGTCAGGAGGCCAGAGAGGTGGGATTGGTGTCCTCCAAGAGGGGAGATGCTAGGGAAGTAAGAACCTTTGATGGACGTTGGATCACATCTTCTGTTTTCTTCCATACTTCGACACTGGGAGAAAGATACCCACTATTTTGTTTGTTCCCACCGGGTGCCTGCTGAACAAGTCAGAACACAGTTTGTTGGTGTCCCAGAGGTCTGGAATGTAGAGGTAGAAGTATCCCTCCTATATGTAAAGATGAGAGAGGGCATTAGGATGGTCCAGATTTGTTATTTGGTGTTTGCAGGACCAATATGGACAACCTCTGTAAGTTTCTGCCTACTTTTACAGTAAACTTCCTTTTGGTCATAGAGAAACAGCATGGGGATAAGCCCCAGCGAAGAAGAAATGGGTAAGGGAGTTCTAGGGAACTGAAGTGGCCTTTGGCAGACTGATAAAGATTTATTTCCTGATATTATTAGGATGGGTTGTTGGTTAGAGGCAAGGGTCTTTTAGACGTTGAACTTCCTTATGTAAGGGCTACCGCAGACAAGTGTAGATAGGAAGACGGAGAGGAGAGAGCAAGTTTATATATAAAATATTTTTCGATCATTTGTGCAGGGGTAAAAGCTGTTAGGATTTGGGAGAATTTGAAAATCAAGTGTGCCATCTTGGGCCACTGAGATGTACTGATAGGCCACTTATATTAAAAGTGAGGTTTTAATAAAACTCGCTTAGTCTGTGGAGTTAGATGGGGTCACAAAATGAACTCCAACAAAGGGGGTTTTATAAACCCCAAATGGAGCTGAAACACCAAAGAGAAGCCCAGGAGGGCATAGAGAAGCTGTGAGGCTTCCAGGAGGGAGCTGAGGGACAAGGGGATAAGGGCAAAGGGGCCCAGAAGGACTTGAGGAAGCTGTAGGACTTTGCAGGCAGCTCCTAGCAGGAGGAGGCAAGGAAATAGGAAGGGTTTCAAAAGGAGGAGAGGAGTGAGTGTCTTAGTAACCAGAAGAGTTGCCTCTATGGTGGGGTCCCCGAGGGTAAAGCAGGCTCCAGAAACCAGAGAGAAGACACTAAGTAGGCAAGGAGAGATGGATGGGTAGAGCAGGAGGAGGGAAGAAGCGGCTGAAGAGGTGGACTCTAGAATTTGGACTCAAAAATGGTGAGTGGCAGAAGCCAGCAGAAACATGATCTGTACACAGCTTAGGGGAGTCAGATCAGTGACTTGAGTCAGACCAGAAGCTTAGTTCGGAGCAGCCAAGTTCCTTTGCTAGCTGAAGACACAGGTAAGTTATTAGTTTTGCCTGTTGAATAGTGGTTCAGGCTGGGAGGGTCAGCTGAAGTTTTCAAGTTACAAGACTGAATAATGGCTGCAAGGAGTGGTTCAGGTGAGGGGTCAAGGACAACCTCATATAAGGGGTGGGTGAGAAGAGAGAAAGAAGGAAACCAAGAGTAAGAAACCAACCATCTGACAGATGAGTGACTGGGGCAGATTGAGGGGCCACTGGCAGTGGCGTCAGGATTTATCCCTACTGCATGTACTGGCGTTTTGGGAACCTATTCTCTTTGAATGGATACCTTGCTCAGCCTAGATGTAGTAGGGAGGGCCTTGGACCTTTCCCAAAGCAATGTGCCTTACCCTCTCTGAGGATTGGATGGAGTGGGGTGGGAGGGTATGTAGAGGGAAGGAAAGGAAGGGAGGGAGTGGGAACTTGGATTGGTATGTATAATAAAAAAAGATAGTTTGTTTTCTTTAAGAAAAAAGAAAGAAAAGAAACCAACCATCCCTAGGAAGGATATAGTTTTGTCCTTGAACTGTGGGCCACTGAATTAAGTGTTTCCTCTCTAGGGTAATGGCTTTGTCAATGGAGTAATAGCTAGTCCCAGATAGGGAAACAGGTTGTGTATGTGGGGGGAGAAACACAGCTGCTTAGGGGGTGAAACTATATATCCCCTGCCAGACAGGAAGCTTAGTAGAGGTATTAGCCTGGCTAATTTGTAGGAACAGACTACAGAAGAGATCATCATGTATTGTATAAGCTTGGACTTAGGAAGAGACAAAAGAGAGTAAGCCAGAGGTCAAAGCCTAGCCAAATAGATGCAGGCTGTCACAGAACCACTGGGGTAGGGCAGTCCAGGTGAGTTGGGCAGTAAGATGGGTGTCCAGGTCAGTCTAAGAAAAGGCGACAGTGTTTTGTGACGGAGAATTGAGAGGAATGGAAAGCATCCTTGAGACATCCTAAGACAGAGATCTCTGAGGGGATGGGAGATAGGAGAATGCAGGGGTTGACGACTGTGGGGTGGAGAAGAACCACTGCAGAGTTACTAAGTCCGAGATCCTGAACCGAGTGGTAGGTTCTGCTGGGTTTTGTAGCTGCAAGTATGGAAATGTTAAAAGAAGAAGACTGGGTGCATAAAAAGCCTTTACTTAAGAGGTCTGAAATAAGAAGCTTAAGCCCCTGAGACTTTAGAGAGAGTGTAGGTTTTGAACCTGGGTGATCTAATTGGTAGGGCTTTGCAAGAGGGGAATGATGTTTGGCTATAGAGGGGTTTCAGGTGTCTCATAACTGGGGATCAACCTGGGAGACTGGTAAGAGAAAAGGTGTATTACATTGTATGGTTTGGAGAAGGAGGAGGGGAACAGCTGGCGAACCTGTAGTCAAGCAGATGGGGGAAGCCAAAGCAATAGAGGCTCCTACTTTAGCTAGAAGGTCCCCTCCTAGCATGGAGACAGGACAGCCAGCAGGAAGGAGTGGATAAAGGGAATAGCCCTAAAGAGACAACTCTGTGGTAGGGTTTCGTGAGGATAAGTCTGTGCCCGACCCCAATAATAGGTGAACGAGGAGAGATGTGTACCTCAAACTCCATCAGGACTGAAAAAGTGTCCCCAGTGTCCAGAAAGAGGGATGGATTGCCCTGTTACTGTAATGACTACCTTGTCAGAGATGGCAGTGGTCAGGGCCCTCTCAGTCATCCATGGCCAGACCTAAGGGGTCAGCTGGAGGGCAGTCTGGGCTTGATGTCCTCACACCACGAGGGACATGGGGGCAGTTAACAGCCCAATGTCCCTCTTGATGGCACCTTGGACATGGTCTGGGTAGTTTATGGGGGTTCAGGCAGACCCAAGCCCAGTGACCCTCCTGACCACATTTGAAGCGGGATCCTGAGGCCCTCTGGCTCTGGGAGGCAAGGGAGCCTGAGCAGTTGCTAACCAGCTACAAGGCTTTAGCCAACAGAAGGTGTTTTTGTTTCAGAGCTTTCTCATGTCTCCGTGGTACATACACCTTAAAGGCCACTGCTAAGATTTCTGCCTGTAGAATTAGGGACTCCCCTCCTAGATGTTTAAGTTTGGCCCTAATATCAATGAAATAATGGAAGAAACAGCTCTTTAAGGGCAGACTGGTAGACAGGCCAGGGGCATTTGTCTGGACTTCACCTGCATGTACTCTAGGCTGGTCCTAGACTTGCCTGCGTGATGCGGAATTTCCCTCTGTGCGCTGTCATTAGCATTAATGAATAAAGAAACTGCCTTGGCCTGTTGATAGGACAGAACTTAGGTAGGTGGGGAAAACTAAACAGAATGCTGGGAGGAAGAAGGGTGGAGTCAGGAGATGCCATGGATCTGCCACCAGTGATAAACGCGCTGGAATTTTGCTGGTAGGTCACAACCTCGTGGTGATGCACAGATTAATAGAAACGGGTTAAATTAAGATGTAAAAGTTAACCAATAAGAAATTAGAGCTAATGGGCCAAGCACTGATTTAATTAATACAGTTTGTGTGTGATTATTTCGGGTGTAACATAGCCAGGTGGACGGGAAGAACAAGCGGCCCTCTCACTACTACACCTGCGCTCCTTAGGTAGATTTTGGTGAGAATCATATAAATGTCATGTAAAGTAAGGTTGTAAGGTTGGGTAATATATTGAAATTCTTGAATAAAGGTGGAAGGATTAACAATATAGAACCCCAATCTTTTCTATTTGAAAGTGTTCGTTTAATGAGTATCGGACATGTACCCTGACCAAGCATTTACCCTAATGACTTCCTGCAAAGGGAGAACCATGGCCAGGTAAGGCTGAGTAGGGAGAGGTAAAGAGGGTCCCACGGCAGAGAGGAAGAGTAGCAGGGAACTAGAGGCCACTAGTAGGCTGAAAGTAGGCACAGGGAAGGTTGATTTGGGTGACCAGTCACTGAAGAGGAAGAAAGGGAAACCAAAGAGGCTGGAACGGAAGAGAAGGGACTGTGGGTTGAGGCTAATAAGGGACAGGCTGGCTTGTTAGCGTGACTGAAAGTAGCAGAAGAATCATACGGTTTGGGCTTCATCGCTAGCAGGAGTTACTTTTTTCCTTGGTGACTTATACCACGGTCACTTTTGATCAAGCTGTGAGTGAGGTTGCATGGCAAAATCCATCCTTTCCAACCACAGCAAAGATGGATGTCAGTCATATGGCTGACCCCGCCCTGAACGGGAGCACAGCAGCTAAGATGGCGGCAAGCCTCATGTCCTTTAAGATTACCTATGTGCAGATTTTCAACTATCAAACCTGGTGTTTTGAATTTTAAGTTAATCCTTTCGTTTCAGAATTTACAGACTTTTTAATCATACCCAATATGCTTATAAATCTTTGAGGTACAGAAAGTTCACACAAGAGTCTTATCTTGAGATAAGATTTATACCTTAGCAATAATTAAGAGTTAAACCAAAACCAAGAGTATGAGATGAGTGGCGACAGTCCCCACTGGGAGTAGTCTGCCCCCCCCCCCCTTTTTTTCTTTGCTCTCCTTTCTCTTATATGGTCAGGTGGCTCACTTAATATGGGACAGTGATTTTGTACTAAACCTTTAAACAAGCATGCTTGGGTCTAGAGGAGGGGAAGCCATATGTCAATTCCTAAGACACCTTTTAACTGAAACAGGACAGCATAAAAAACTGCCTAATGTCACCCATACCTAAAAGATGCCTGATCCCTGTAAAACTAAATCCCATAAGCTGAGAACAAAAGAAGACTTAGAGATAGGAAATTTCTGACCCCTGGCTATAGACAGCGGATGCTGTAGGAGGGAGTTGAAAGACACACCAGCCAGCAAGAAGAAAAGATGTGTGTACTGGGTGTTTACGAACTGCAGCTGGTCTACTGCTTTGCTTTCTCCCCATCCTGATCTGTCAGGCTCATGGTTTTCTCTTTGTAACAAACTTACAGATCCATCAATGGTAAGTTAAAAGACAGAACGTTTAAACTGTGTGTAGTGTGTCTGTGTGTGGTGGTGGGGGGGACTAAAACAAACAGGGCTTGGAGTGGAGAAAAAAAGAAAGCTTGAACTTGGGGAATGGGGAATCTCTTTGCATTTCCCCAATTGCTTAAAGTATTTGTAAAATCCAAATAATGTTGGAATCTATAGTACTGTTAGGCAATCATTTGGATTGGTTATATAAGGGATATTGAGGGCATATTTGATTGCAAAAGTGAACAAGTTTAGGGTTCTTCGGGTAAGGTACCAGGTACAGAAGATGGAGGTTTTGTAAGGGCATCTCAAGGGAGAATGGGAGGGTATGAAAGACACCATTCCCATGGCTGGGGGGAGGATAGGCAGAATGAATGTCACTGCAGCCTGTAGTTGCAGGTGTCCCCAGGACTCAGAGAGAACCAGTGAGGACCAAGCCACTTAGTGGGTCATCACCGTATTCAATTGGGGTCAGGGTTAATAGCTTGGCAGCCAGGAGATCCTGGTACTAGGGCTTTTGATGAGGCCTGAAGGCTTGCCAGAAAGTGACAAGAAAACCAATCTCAGGAACAAGATCTCATCCATGGGGAAAGGGTTGGGAAAGAGAGTCACAAAATCCACAAGGGCCTAGAGGAGCTGTAGGATTAATTACAGGCAGCTCCAAAGGGAAGGCAGGAAAGAGGGCATAAAAGAGGCACAATAGCCCAACTGGGCCTAAAAGAACTATAGGATTGCAGCTCTAAAGGTGCAGGGACAGGGTCAGGTGAAAAGGGCCAGAATACACTTTTAAGACCTTGGTTTGAAGTACCTCTGACTCCAAGAGGTGCTGGACCTCAGTGGTCACTTCCTCGGACTCAGGGAAGCATTTAGACCTACCAAAGGGGAAATTATCTAGTTAGGTGGATGGGGTGCCAAGAGATGGGTCTGTTGCCAGTGTACTGGAGATGAGAGATAAGGTCCCAGTGTGACTCAGACCACAAGGGGTAGCAAAGGCGCTAGGAGAGTCTATCTTGGTCACAGCATCAGTGTGTTACAGCTCTGAAGGAAAAGGTATCCTGACAGTCAGGAGCCAAGATTATGACAAAGTCACACCACACAACAAACTCCACACAAAATTTATTGGGGAAAACACAGAAGGGTGGCTGCCTCAGCTCAGGAGAGAAGCAACCCAGAAGAGAGCAGGAGGCAGGCTTTATATAGGGTTTCTTGAGAGTAGAGCTTTCCAGGGTGGCCTGATTGTGGGGCAAACTCAGGGATTAGTAGGATTTCAAGTCACATTTGGCTGCCTGCATCTGAAGGGGCTGGGTCAGGCTGTTACCCAGGTTAGAGTATTCTGGCGGGCAGAGCCTGGCCACTCGCTTACACCTCAGGGGGCTTACACTTTGCTACTTTGGCACCTTTCGTTTCTCATCTCCATAAATCTATGCTTCTAGTCTTTCAGCATTTGCTTGGCTTTGCGAGTTGTTATTTGGAGGCTGAGGAGATGGTCTAATGACATGAGTTTGATCCGTGGAACCCACATTTTGAAGGAGACAACCTGAAGTCCTCTGACACACATTCCAACACACACACAAAAATAG
Organism: Myodes glareolus; assembly: GCF_982192425.1. NCBI lineage: Eukaryota > Metazoa > Chordata > Mammalia > Rodentia > Cricetidae > Myodes > Myodes glareolus. Next base: position 51,331,715 of record NC_142039.1, on the reverse strand, counting down.
AAATAATAAAAGTCACTTTGCCTAGTCAATGTGCCGGATCCTCACAGGCACGGTGGTCCACAATTTTGACAATGACACCCACCCTTGACTGCAGTGCAATCTGCAGTCCACATATTGGTCTTGCTTGCTAGAAACTTTCCATTTCCATTGCTCTTCTATCATAGACATGAAAGTAATATCACTTTCCTTTCAAGCTCAAGTACACACTTGAGTGTGAAATAACCCTTTTCTTCTTAGGGTTATTTAAACCTTATAGCTTTCAAACACAACAGGAAAATTAAGATCACAGTCCAGAGTAAAAAAAATATCATATTGCTCCTGTTCTCCCTTACAAGCCTCTGGCCGCTTTTTAGCTCTGATCCATAGAAACTAAACAGCTAAAACTTAACTCATGAACTGCCAAGAGGCAGATCCCAAGGCTGACAATATCTATTACATCTAAGAATCAGGAAAACAGAGGCCTGGCTTCAGCTGCAAGTTTCCTGAAGGAGAATTTTTGGGAATGGGATCCATAAATGTGCTCAATCATCCGAGAAACTTGGGGAATGTAAGCATTCAATGTAGTGATACTGCATTAAGATCAGGATGTCTGTGAGTTTCATACACTTTGGTTTTAAGTAGATGTTTGATGACTTCCAATGAGTTTTTCTTAAACAGCAAAGATACCAAATAAGTAAGAGGCATACCAAACCGCCTACCATTGCTATATGTAAATACAGCTCTTATTTCTTTGTTCATTATTTTCCTAAATGATTCCTGAGAATCCTGGAACTGGAATGTGTGATGCAAACTTATGCTGAAGTAAGTTAGCTGTTGCTTGTTTATTTACTGATAGTTTTCTGAAAGGCCGGTCACAGGTCACAGAAAACATGTCTAGCATTTAGGTTAATGTCAGAGAAATTTCTGGAACAATAAAAATACAAAAAGAGATAGTAAGTAGCATCTGTTTGCCACACTGTCAGTCAGTCCCACTATTCAGAGATGCTTAGTGACACTCTCATAGAATGAAAACATAAGACATACATTTTCACTCATTTCATATGGTTCCCATTCATCATCTTGACTCTTATTTTTATCAGTCCTGAAGCTTTAACAACTAAGTGCTTGCATTCATTGTTTTATCTTTAGTTACTTGGACTTCATCCTGTCACTTTTAGATTCATAAAATAACCTGTATTAGGAGGCAACATGCCTGTATTATTTACTATCTCATCTTGGTATTTATTATGAAATTGACAAATGAACCTTACCCCAATCTTGGTACCATGACAGCAGTTTATTCAGAGACTTTAAACTCAAATTCTATGGAATTACAGCTCTAACATCTAAGACAGTTCCTTCATCTCTACTTCGCCTTTGGGACCTAACTGCAAAGGAGATGGTATACAAGGACTAGATGAGGGGAAAGTAGGAAACTGATTGGGGTAATGACAGAATGACTTACACAAAAAGGTAATATACATGAATCTAGTGTAAAGTTCACTGCTAGAACAAACTATCAAGAAACATCTGACTACTCTTTAGGTCTGCCAGAAGCCAATTTTTGCCATTATTTTTGATGAGTTTAAAACACAACTCAATATAAAGTAACCCTGTGGCTCTAAGTCCTGTTCTCCATACTTTAGATCTTCTCAATGGGTCTGAAGTTGTATTTCATCAGATAAATACTAAAGGTCTTTGGGCTCCTGGCACACCCACTCATGCAAGCTGCACAGCTCTTTTCAGATCAGATTAAAAAAAAAATACCTTTAAGGATGAGGTGATTATGAAGCTTCAATCCCCTGCCAGCCCAAGCAGAAAATTCTAACAGGGACCTTTACAAAACCGCTCAGAGCCTCTGCCATCGGACCTTTCATTATTGAGACCTGACCAGGCTATCTTTGACTCTACCTGCCACTTGGCTATTTAACCCAGCTAAGATCAACAGACACTTACTCTTTGCACTTCCAGTCCTGTTTTCTGTGCTACAGATTCATACTTATGTCTGTTGTTTTTAAAGCTGTCAACAGTTCCTAAATTAGTAAAGTTGAGGGGTAAGAAAATCCAATACGCCTAGCTTTCACACTGTAATGTGCCAAGAGAAAAATCAGAGAAGGAACATGAATACTCTGAATTCTGTACCGAATGCTTTGAAAACATTTTGACATTTGAGTAAGATCAACAGCCTCCAAGTTTTAAGTTGGACATTCCCCTTCAGGCCTTCCCAAGGCACTTTTAAGTCTTCTAAGAACTTTGTATGTATGGTTCATGTGTGCACACACATGTAAAGGCTGATGCTGGGTGTTTTCCTATGTCACTCTATTTCTGAGGCAGCATCTGATTCTGTAAGAAAGTCTGGCCAGCAAGTCCAGAGTACCCCATTTCTGCCCTCCCAGCACTGGGTTACAGGCACAAACCACAATGCCCAGCTTTTATGTGAGTGCTGGGAATGTGAACCCAGGTTCTCATGTTGCTTGGCAAACACTTTAGTGACTGAGCCATTTCCCTGGGCTCCTTTTATCAGACTTAAAGATTCCCATTTGACTTTAATGAACGTTTGAGCAGAGTTTCTTTGCAAAACACATCTGCCACTAGTGAAATGAATTCAGAAATATCAGGTAATAAATGGTGTCTATAAAGAAAACACCAATAGACAATATGGGAGCAAGAGGCATACTTTATTAAGCTTCCTACTAGGTTGTTGGGGATCATTTGCTGCTACAATGTAAGTTACAATTCAAATGGTATCACAAACAATTAGGATACACATCAAGCATTTTCTGAGAGCAGCTGCTGTATCTTGATCACTAAATGGAATGGTTCTTCAGAAGAACAGTCCCTTACCCTATATACAGAAGAAGAGAAAATAAGGATGCCACAGTGGTATCTCAATGTAACCAACAAAAGAAAAACAAAACACATTTTATAGTCAACTTTGTACACAGCATCAACATGTAAAAAGTACAATGAATTTGCAGTGAACATTTGTATAAGAACATTTCATGTAGGAGAATAAATTCATGTTGCATATACTATGCCACAGAACAATACTTTCTTAGAGAGTCCAACTGCTAACAGTATCATAAGGAAGCACACTACATATCACATTTCACTATATAATCTCATTGCCAAAATAAATACATTCATTTCCTAAATGCCTAACCTAAATTTGAATACATGTAATTCCTTTGTTTCATTTCAGTCTATTTGTGCCTATGCACATAAAGTAGACTAGGATAAATGCAAACCTGGGGCTAAAATGAGAAAACTACATTTTACTAAGTCTGTTACACACAATAAAATATGTATTTTCTATTCCAAAACTGTCCTGAGTATTTAGTTTCATTAGGAAAAAAGATGGTAATTGCAATGGCAAGATAGAAATCACATTATTATTTTTCAACAAAATAGCTGAGAAAGTAGCCACTGGGAGTAAAGACCCAGGTTTTCATTCAGGACTTCAGTGTAAACACAAATACTGAGAGGTTGCTGTCTATACCAATAAGCTGCCCCTGTTCAGAACCGCCAAACTTCCTCATTTCTGATGGTCCCTGAGAACAAAGTCTGCCAAGAGACCTAACATCTACAATGGATGCTTCCTGACTGTCTTTTCCTCCTCTAATCTCAGATAAACAAGTGTCTGAGAGTTATGCTTAAGAGATTTCTGAGCACTCTTTGAGGTGTGTGCATGTATTGCCCTGAATAATGGTTTTAACATCAGAATATCTTTGGATTAACTGCCCATGTACATAATGACTACATGAATATCCATGTATCTTTATTTCCTAAGAAGAACAAGACTTGGCTTTAAAATTTTTCTAAAAGACAAAATAGTTTTATGAACCTCAAGTCTGATAATCACTTGTCATTTTCCCATAAGGTATGAAAGTCTAAAGCTCATGACAACTTTATGTGGAAACGGCTCAGACACTCAGAAACACAAACACAGGTTTGATAAATAGGGTCATCAGTCAAATGACCTCAACCTAATAGAGGCCTCACACACCTCCAAGCTTCTTCCTCAGCGAAGTCACCCACCACATAGAATGGAGTGTACCTGATACAGTTTACAGAGTCCCTTTGGGAAAAGTAATAGTACAGTACCATGGTTCATACCTCCCCCTTGTCTGCTATTACTATTTTAAGTCTCTGGCACTAAAAAGCTGGTCATGAAGGACTAAGAGAAAGAACAGCTATTAAAAGAATCAAACAGTTTATTAAAATTTTACTACTCATACAATTTAGGTGCCTGCTTAAAGTTAAAGAATTATTTTAAAAAGAAAAGGAAAAAAAAAAAACCAAAAAAACAAAAGGAGGGATTCATATAGGCTAAGCACGCCTTGATCTCAAACTCTTACTGTCTCCACTCGACCGGGGTGGTCAATACACCCAACTTGCAGATTACTTCCAAATGTACACTGATTTGGCAGCTATTGTTTTCTCAATGACTCTGATGACCATGAGTGTGGGCTTTTTCTATGACTAAGCTGATTCTCACTTTAGAAGAAGGGTGTAGCTGCAGCAAATGTGATAAAAACACTTTACAGACGAGCACAACAGCACCACTACTCTAACTACCACAGCAATGACACCCAAATTATAATGCTGAAACTAAAAATGAGAACTGAAAAGGTCTTTTATGGGACAGAAGCCTTGGCTCATGTCTTCTGGCTGCCGTCATCTTCCATTGAGCCGCACCTAAAACACAAAGAACAAGTAACAAGCAACTTTGTTTTTTTTTTTTTGCTTTTGCTTTTTTGTTTTTTTAAAGAGTAGGCAACAGCTCTGAAGGCCTAAGATGAATGGTTTCTAGTGGAAATTAGCTTATTAACTATAAAATGAAGCCATGAAAACCACCAGAAGCCAAAGCATTAACTACTGAGTGAAAACAACTACAAAAGACTTGACTATGCAGCATACCAGCACCAAAATAAAGTAAGTCATGGTGGGAAACTCGCTACTCAGATCATTAAGGTGGACGCTGCACCTGTGACGCCTTGTTTAAAGGCCTCACTCTACCCATAGATGAAAATCACCTTGTACTTATTTTAGTAAGTCTAACCATGAAGAGACGGGGTGTAGGTTCATAGGTGGTTTATTATCTCATCTATCACCTTCCTGGCTGTGTAGTTCATTTCATGTCTTTAAATGGAGCATAACCCACCAGGAGAATGCTGCTACTCTGATATTCCATTCTTGAATGCACCAAAATGTGCATGCTTGTTGTAATTAGGTGCCTGGGTGAATAAAAAAATCCCATTTACAATGTAAAAATATTATTTAAACCCCCAAATTTTATTGTTCTCATAATCCTCAGGGAGACAAGCAATAAGTTTACCCACTCCCAAACAGAAAAGATTACACAGGATTCTGAAAATTCTCTTATACCATATTAAAAGTACAAATTCCTTTGTGTTGCAAAACCAAGCTGATTTACATGATTTTGTTTTAAATTGTTGCTAAATGTTTATCTACACATGCTGTCAGAAATAACCTTGTTAAGAAGGTGAAGCTGGTGTCTCAGCAAATCAGACCCCTTGGAGAAGGCGTCGAATGGCCTGTGCCCCGTTTTCCTTTTTCTCTTTCCGCACCATCAAAAGGAAAAGTGAGAAAATAGCAGAAACATTAGTTAAATCCTGAGTTATACCCCATAACCTACAGGAATAACCTCACTACACTGAAAGCTGATAAAACTTTTTATCTGGGTGAAATAATTAAGACCCTAATAATTAAGAAAAATTTAAAACTCAGGCGAGACTGAGTTATATCTTTAGCAGGTAATACTTTCAGGAGAAAAACAAAGACTGTTTTTAACTATTTACAGTTTACCTGACTTACCAGCACTGAAGACAAAAATCTTTTAAAAATGGCTACAAATGCCTTGTTCACAAAAGACTTTATTATCTAGTGATGCATACTGAGAACATACAGAATTCTGCACGGTCCACTTCCCATGCAGGAGAACAATGTTCACTTTACAGTAAGTGAGTGTCAACTGTTTATGCAATAGACAACACTTTAAAGTCACATTTTTAAAGAAAAGCTTCATTTACAAAAGAAATAAAAGGTAAAGAAGCAATTACCGCTTTTAAAAAGCAGCTGCTTTGTTCAAGAGTGGGAGGTTTATGCCTGTATTGAAAGACAACATGATCACAAATAATGCAAACAATGAACAAATGAAAAAACACTTTTACCATAAAGCAGTACACTTTCAAAATGACATACAAATAGTTAAAAATCTCATTATGCTGTCTATCTTTTAAATATGAGGACTTTCAGAAGTAGGCCTCAACATTTTAATTAGTAAATGAAAACTATGCAGTTTCTATGTCACTAAGAACTGTATTTAACAAAATGTATATAAAGTCTATAGCAAGTTGATTTAAAAAAAAAAGTAAAGTTAATAAGAAACAGTACACTGAAGGCGCTCTATCCATCAAGCGCATACGCTTCAAATTTTAAATGTGATGAACAGAACAGAAACTGTAACTATGCCAGTCGTGATGCCAGAAAAATAAAACAAGATCAATTATCACACATGCAGGAAATTCTGCCACAAAGCTATCCCTCATTTTCAATTATTCCAATAAAATAACATCTTAAAACACTGGTGATGTTGATGGTTTAGCTTACCTTCAGTGTACTGAATGTTGTACACAACCTGCTTTAAAAGAGGAGACATCCCTGCAGGCAGGCTCAAGAAGGAACAGACTCCCTTCGGCACTGACTACACCAAGGGCATGCTGCTGTGGCCTGCACACACACACCTAGGAAAACGTGAATATAAACAGCATTTATGCTGGCCATTGTATCTGAAGACCAAAATGAAGCCAAGTCTGCTAAAAACAAATCAACCACCCAGCACTGCTACTCATAACAGATGCTTTTGTCTTTTATGTGAACTGCAACCATATACATTAGCACTTTAATTTTGTGCAGTCTTGGCAATTAAAACATTTCTACAGTGAAATTTCACATAAGACACAAAACAGTTTTAACTAACATTTCTAAAAGAAATATCACCCTTGGTGTTAATTCAAATATATCATGCTTCCTCAAATTTGCTGCAGAAATATTTATAAGTTTATATACATTAATAATAAACTGCTGTGAAATTTCTTCAGTCTTTGTATTTAATTACTCAAACCCTTGGAGTTTCTTCATCTCGTTTAAATTTTTTCCTGGATGAATGCATGCTGCAGGGCCTGGTTGATGCTAATTCGCTTAGCCGGGTCCAACATTAGGATCTGGTCCAACAAGTCCTTTAGCTGGTGTACTTTTTTACGTTGATCTTCAGGAAGTCGCTGGCACCCAATCAAGTCAGCCAACAGGTCCTTAGTTGGGTTAATGGTGCTCATGACAGTAACTTTCTCCTAAAAATAATTTTTACAATGCATGGCTCTAAATAGGTTACATGTATGTAAATGTAAACCAAATATTGTTTGTCTATATTAATATATAAACAAGAATACTGATGAAGACCAATCATGGTTTTTATGTAGTTTTATCCTCCACAGCTTTTCAAAGAACAATCAAGGAACTTAAATGGGAAAACCTCCAATTAGCCATGAAAACAAAAGTGAGCATCTGCTGCCTAAACTATGCTTTCCCTGGTCTTATTCCTCAGTGGCAACAGACAGTCTGAACCAGGCCACGACCAGAACAAGTTACTCAGAGCTCTAACAAAGCAAGGGTTTGATATTACAGACCAAAACTTAGCAAATTATTATTTCATCCTGTAGGTTTTAGAAAGGTTGATACGGAACGTGTATTTCAGCAATGCTGGATAAATGTGTTTAGGAGAGGAGGTAACCAGGATATGATTCAGCTCATGGAAGTCTGTGAGCAAAGGCATCAAGCCCAAGTATGCCTGAACCAGTGTGTTTCTTAGACAAGAGTGGCCTTGCAGCGAGGAGAAAAATGCTAAATAAGGCAGAGTTTATGGAAAACTTGGCTTGTGACTCTGCAAACCTCAAAATATAGAAAACATCCTCCAATAGCAATATAGAAGACATATGGAAAGTCAGATCAAGGGATCTAAGTGAGGTGGCAAGGACCTAAATTGGGCCTATTGTCCCATAGAGAAACAAGTTCACTCCCTTCACTGCTTTCATAGCCTGATGTGCTTTACTCAGGAATTAATAGCAAAAAGAAATTGCATATTTTGTTGTAATTTTAAAAATAATCACAAATGCACATGCCACACAGAACTCAATTCATGGCTAATGAAGCATACAGCATCGGGGATTTAGTGCAGTGGCAGGAGCACTGACCTAATAAATGTGAAACCCCATCTCAGTCCCCACATTGAAAAGACAAATAGCAACCACCACTGTGGCACACTTAAGTCAGACTTACCCTCTCTGTTACTTTATCAACCTCTATGTACATGAAGTTCAGATTTTGGTCAAAATGTTGGTCTTTGAATACACCTTTCCGAATCATCTACAAAACAGGGTAGAAAGGGTTTTAAAATTACTATAAAGCAGCCTCACACACTACCAATTCTATGCAATAATTAATGCAAACATTATTTAGGACTCTCTGGCTAGGGCCCAGAAGCCCTTGTATGCAGAACTAAGAGTGCTATCAAGTAAGTCTGCCATGCTTAGCTACCTTCTCTTCTGACCAGTGCACTCCCTCACATGTTAACTAACTCATGGGCCGCTGCTCTTCATTCTGTCTTTCATTTACTGTCTCATGGTTGCAATTCTTTCTCATCAACAAGAGTGCCCCTTCCTTCTGCTACTGAAAAGGGAGTTCTCTTTCATAGTTTTTGGCTGATTAGAATCATTAATTGGAACCCCTAACAAAAAAAGGAGCCTCACAACAGCCACCTACCCATGCCTCTAGGAGCTTTATTTTACAAGCAGTAGTCTAGATGACAAAGTGTTATGAATCTTTAAGTCTATCGGAAGGAATTTATCCTACCTTATTTGGCATCTTTCCTTTGAGGTCCATGGCGAGCTTCAACATATGGTTATTAGTTTTGCCAGGAAATAAGATTTTTCCAGTATAGAGTTCATATAAGGTGCAACCTACAGACCACATATCGATACCATAGTCATAGCTTTTACCTATAACTGAAAACAAAATGGAGGTTTTAATACATGAGAATAAGAATGAACAACTCCTTAACTTTTATTTCCAGTAATGGGGACTACCTGAGCTTGAACTATAGCCACATCCATGTCTCAGTTTAGTTTCGTGTTCTTTCCCACTAACTTTTAAGAGATATACTTAAAAAAAAAAAAAAGAAAGAAAGAAAAAACAAAAAACAAAAAAATGGCAACAGGTTTAACAACGGGAGGAGAGAACTGGAGAGACAAGCACAGGTGCTGCCTTCCTTCTCTCTCTCCATTCACCTTTGCTGGAGGTGCTAGTCCACCTCAACCCAGGCAAGAGGAAGAGCAAACCAAAGGTCCCACACAATCCATAAACGTGATAATCAGACCTTGAACAATCAAGAGCAGTCTTCTAAAGTCGAGGGTTTTCCACAACTGTTTTGCTACTCTTGCTCGACATGATCAAGACTCCTGCCACAACTACCTTCATTCCACCTGAGGAGGATGAACTTGCTATGGTTCCCTTCCTCATGAATGAACTCGTGCAGCTGCTGAAGTGCGATGGAAAACAGTGCTTAGACATTACACACGCTGCCGCCACCGCAGAGGATGGCCCAGGTACAAGAACACTCTAAGAAACTTACTGATCTCCGGAGCACGATAAAATCTACTGACAAGATAAGGCGTTATGTCATTATCTGCAACATGTGAAGCCGATCCAAAATCACAAAGCTTTAAAATTGTTTTTGATTCATTGACCTGCAAAACATTTTTCAAGAAAATTCAATTCATGCCAGGAATAATTAGGCAAATTAAAACTGTCTTTTAAAAATTTATATTATACTCAATACAAAAAAATCATACATTTAAAAATTCCTTTTCTATTATACAAGTTCCTAATTATAAAAATGTGCTCTTAAAATATTATATTACAACTAGTAAGATTGTTTTTTGACTAGTAAGGCAGCATGGGGGAACATCAGGCCTATTTAATTTTACTTAACGATATTTAAAATGGATTTGAGTCATGAAATAAAAATCTCATTTCATAAGGCAAAACATTTCGAAGATTTCCTTGAATGCCTAAAGTCAAGTTACTCTCTAAAAAGAACATGAGAATGTTTATCCAAAAAAAAAAAAAACAAAAAACTAAAGTCAACTACCAGTTGCCAGAAAAATACAATGGCAAAGGAAAGATGACACTTAACACTAAATGATTCTTCATCTGGTTACCTGGTTTCTGTCCACTGTAATCACTTAAAATCTGAAAAATATCAAATCCCTTCAGTATAAAGTATTAGTCAAGAAAAATGTAAATGTATGTGAGAGAACTGACAAACATGAACTCTATTAGCCATCTGTCCTTGTTTCCTTGCCAAGTACTCCCACATATACAGTAACAGTGACATCTGCTGAGAAAGGCTGGAGCTGCTCCCACGACTGCTGCCACTCACGATCAGAAGCATGTTCAGGATTAACAAGCGAAGTTAATTCATATTCCAGAGTCCCCCCCCCCTTCTAAAGAGACACATACAAATGCTGAGGTGGGACTTGAACACGGCCTACTAATCCCAGTCCCGTGACAACTTAGTTTAGCTGGCTCTAGAACGCTCTGTGTGCGGGGAGTTATCACCACAAGGTGAAACTATTGGAACAGGCTGGACTGTTACTGGAACCCACAGAATTGAGCTATAATAGTTTCTTTCCTACAGTCCCAGAAAGAGCCTTTCTATGCAGCTCAGGCTGGCCTGGAACTTATTTATGTAGACCAGGCTGGTCTTGAACTCACAAAATCTGATTGCCTCTAAGCGCTAAGATTAAAGGCCTAAGCCAGGAAGCTCAGCCAAACACAAATTATTTTAAACTATAACACAATACCGACACTGATTTTTTTCTTTACTTTGGAGGCCAGCAGAAAGTTATCTTAAAATGGTAAACATTTTTTGTGAACAATCAAAACAACAACAAAAAAATGAATCTAGCTACTTAAAAAGTTCTAACACCCAGAAAACACATGGAACCACGCACCGGGGAACTTGTGAGCTGGATACAATGCATTCAATTAGCAGAGCTCTACACTCACTTAGACGGTGTTTTACCTGGTATTGGGCACAGTGCAGGGCCCTCACATAGGCTCAGCATACACCACCGCACCACACCCTCAGCACTGCCTCTCTTTAGTTTGCTATGCAACTTTTATTCCCCAGGAGGAACGCTGCACATGAATCACACCGTAGCTAAAACTAGGCTAAAAGCATTCATTAGGTTGACAGGAATGAAATCAGTTCTAGGTGTTTTCTAGGATTGCCCCCCCCCCCCGTAGTTCCCAAAATTCATGTGAAAATCTAAACTAACACTAAAAGGAAAAAAGAGGAGCTACTGCCAAACATCTCTAAGTGCCATAACAATACACAGGTGTTTGCTATGTATCTTCTAAACTGCAGGTGTTTGATATATATGCTGTATTTCACAATTTTTAAAAAGACCAATCTGAAGTAAAAAAATAAGTATAAATTTGGCTACTCAATTTCTTAATTCACTTACAGCATACCTACCATTTCACTAATTTCTCAGTAATCCTACCCCTAAGTATATTAGACACACAGTACAATACAATAAATACAAACCAAGTATCAAGATAGGATGTGCATGATTATTAATGCCACAGACTGGAAGGAATTACTTTAAGACAGACGGTATGTGTGGTTTCAGTGGGCAAAATGCTGGCTTTACAAGTAAGAGGACCAGAGCTCAGGTTCCAAGCACGCACTCAAGATGGGAGTGGTGGGAGAACTGTATTGACACAGGACACTGCCAGGGGCTCACCGGCTGGCTAACCTAGCTAATGAGTAAGCTTCAGAATCAGTGAGAGTCTCTGCCTTGAAAAATTAAGATGGAGAATAAGAGGAAAGACATTCTATGCTGACTTTTGGCCTCTACATGCTTACACATGGGCACAAACACCTTAAGTACACATGTACACATTCATCATACATATAATCACACAAAATAACTGATCTAAAAATTAGAGCCTCAGGAGTCATTAAACTTCATGAGATCACAATTTGGGGGTATGGTACTGGATGGAGATTGAACCCAGAGTCTCAGGCATGCTGGCAAGCACTCTTCTCTACCTCTGGGCTACATTAGCCCCTTGCCCAATCACAATCTCTTTAAGAATTTAGTTTGTCACAGCTCGAACATGATCTCAATAAAGAA